>NW_028123822.1:0-717000 GCF_965194805.1 Balaenoptera borealis
ATTGTGATGATAAAGGCCATGGAGCATTTTAATGAAAAGTGTCATGGAGAATTGTGATGAGACGGGCAGGGAGCATTATAATGCCAAGGGTTCTGGAGCATTGTGGTGACAAGGGCATGGAGCATTGCGATGACAAGGGCCATGGCCAATTCTGATGACAGGTGTCATCGGGCATTGTGATGACAGAGGTTATCTAGCATTGTGATGAAAGGTACCATGGATCACTGTGATAACAGGGGCCATGGAGCATTGTGATGATAAAGGCCATGGAGCATTTTAACGAAAAGTGTCATGGAGAATTGTGATGAGACGGGCATGGAGCATTATGATGACAAGAGTTCTGGAGCATTGCGTTGACAAGGGAATGGAGCATTGTGATTACAGGGACCATGGAGGAGAGTGATGACATCTGTCATGGAACATTGTGCTGACAGGGGCCATGGAGCATTGTGATGACAGGTATAATGTGGCATTGTAATGACAGTGGTCATAGAGCATTGTGATGAAATGGATCATGGAGCAATGTGATTACAGGGACCATGTAGCATTGCGAATGCATAGGCTATGGAGCATTGTGATGACAGGAGTCAAGGAGCATTGTGATGTAAGTGGTCATGGATCATTGTGATGACAAGTGTCCTGGACCACTGTGATGACACGGGTCATGGAGCATTGTGATGGCAAGGGCCATGGCGAATTGTGATAACATGTGTCTTGGGGCATTGTGATGACAGTGGTCATGTAGAATTGTAATGAAAGGTATCATGGAGCACTGTGATGACAGGGGCCATGGAGTATTGTAATGACAAGGCCATGGAACATTGTGATGACAAGTATCATGGAGCTTTGTGATGACACGAGCATTCATCATTATGATGACAAGAGTTCTGGAGCATTGTGATGACAAGGGCATGGAGCATTGTGATTACAGGGTCATGGAGCATTGTGATGACAACTGTCATGGAACATTGTGATGACAGGGTTCATGGAGCATTGTGATTAAAGGGGCCATGGAGCATTTTGATGACAAGGGCAGGCGAACATTTTGATTACATTGGTAATGGAGCATTGTGATGACATGGGCAGGGAACATTGTGAAGACAGGTGTAATGGAACATTGTGATTACAGGGGACATGGAGCATTTTGATGACATGGGCAGGCAACATTGTGATGACAGGTGTCATGGAGCATTGTGATGACAATTGTCATGGAACGTTGTGCTGACAGGGATCATGCAGCATTGTGATGAGACGGTCATTGGAGCATTGTGATGACAGGCGTACTGGAGCCTTCTGAGGAAAGGTGTCATGGGTCATTGTGATTACAGCGATCATGGAATATTGTGATGACAGTGGTCATGGAGCATTGTAATGACAGGGGCCATGGAGCATTGTGATGACAGGGGTCATGGGGCATTGTGATCACAGGGGCCATGTATAATTGTGATGACAAAGGCCATGGAGCATTGTGATGACAGTTGTCATGGAGCATTGTGTTGAAAGGGGCATGGAGCATTGTGACGACAATGGTCATGGAGCATTGTGATGACTGGTATCATGGAGCATTGTTCTGAAAAAGGTCATGGGGCAGTGTAATGACAAGAATCATGGAGGATGTGATGAAAGGAGTCATGGAGCAGTGTGATTAAATGGATCATGAGGCATTTTGATGACAAGAGTCATGGAACATTGTGATGACAGGGCTAATGGAGCATTGTGATGACAAGGGCTATGGAGCATTGTGATGACTGGGGTCATGGAGCATTGTGATGAAAGGGGTCATGGATCACTACGATGACATGGGTAATGGAGCATTGTGATGATATGAGCATGGAGCATTGTGAGGACAGGGGCCAGGGAGCATTGAGATGACAAGGGCAGGGAACATTGTGATGAGAGCAGTCATGGATCATTGTGATGATACCTGTCATGGAACATTGTGCTGACAGGGGCTATAGAGCATTGTGATGACAGGTGTCATGTGGTATTGTGATGACAGTGGTCATAGAGCATTGTGATGACAGGGGTCAAGGGGCATTGTGATGAAAGTGGTCATGGAGCACTGTGATGACACGGGCATGGAGAATTATGATGACAAGTGTTCTGGAGCATTGTGATGACAAGGGTATGGAGCATTGTGATTAGAGAGGACCAGGAGCATTGTGATTACATGGGCAGTGAATATTGTGATGACAGGGGTCATGGAGCACTGTGATGACTAGTGTCATGGAACATTGTGATGACAGGGATCATGGAGCATTGTGATAAGAGGGGCCTTGGAGCATTATGATGATAGGCATCATGGGGCATTGTGATGACAGCGGTCTTGGAGCATTGTGATGAAAGGAATCATGGAGCAATGTGATTACAGGAGCCATGGAGCATTGTGAATGCATAGGCCATGGAGCAATGAAATGACAGGTGTCAAGGAGCATTGTGATGTAAGTTGTCATGGAGCATTGTGATGACAAGTGTCCATGAATATTGTGATGACATGGTTCATGGAGCATTGTCATGACAAGTGCCATGGCGAATTGTGATGACAGGTGTCATGGGGCATTGTGATGACAGTTGTCATGTAGAATTGTAATGAAAGGTATCATGGAGGACTCTGACGACAGGGGCCGTGGAGCACTGTGATGACAGTGGTCATCTAGAATTGTGATGAAATATACCAGGGAGCATTGTGATGACAGGGGTCATGGATCACTGCAATTATAGGGGCCATGGAGCATTGTGAATACAAAGATCATGGAGCATTGAGATGACAGGGGTCATGGATAATTGTGATGACAAGGGTCCTGGAACCTTGTGATGACACGGTTCATGGAGCATTGTGATGACAAGGTTCTTCAAGCATTGTGATGACACGGGCATGGAGCATTATGATGACAACAGTTCTGGAGCATTGTGATGAAAAGGGTATGGAGCACTGTGATTACAGGGGACCAGGAGCATTGTGATTACATGGGAAGTGTATATTGTGATGACAGGGGTTCATGGAGCACTGTGATGACAAGTGTCATGGAACATTGTGATGACAGGGTTCATGGAGCATTGTGATGAGAGGGACCTTGGAGCATTATGATGATAGGCGTCATGGGGTATTGTGATGAGAGTGGTCATAGAACATTGTGATGAAATGGATCATGGAGCAATGTGATTACAGGGGCCATGGAGCATTTTGAATGCATAGGCCATGGAGCAGTGTGATGACAGGGGTCATGGAGCATTGTGATGAATGTGGTCATAGTTCATTGTGATGATAAGTGTCCAAGAACATTGTGATGACATGGATCATGGAGCATTGTGTTGACAAGGGCCATGGGGAATTTTGTTGACAGGTGTCATGGGGCATTGTGATGACAGTGGTCATCTAGAATTGTGATGAAAGGTAACATGGAGCACTGTGATAACAGGGGCCATGGAGCATTGTGATGACAAAGGCCATGGAGCATTTTGATGACAAGTGTCATGGAGCATTGTGATGAGACGGACATGGAGCATTATGATGCCAAGAGTTCTGGAGCATTGTGGTGACAAGGGCATGGAGCATTGTGATGACAAGGGCCATGGCCAATTCTGATGACAGGTGTCCTCGGGCATTGTGATGACAGAGGTTATCTAGCACTGTGATGAAAGGTACCATGGATCACTGTGATAACAGGGCCATGGAGCATTGTGATGATAAAGGCCATGGAGCATTGTAATGAAAAGTGTCATGGAGAATTGTGATGAGACGGGCATGGAGCATTTTGATGACAAGAGTTCTGGAGCATTGCGTTGACAAGGGAATGGAGCATTGTGATTACAGGGACCATGGAGGAGAGTGATGACATCTGTCATGGAACATTGTGCTGACAGGGGCCATGGAGCATTGTGATGACAGGTATAATGTGGCATTGTAATGACAGTGGTCATAGAGCATTGTGATGAAATGGATCATGGAGCAATGTGATTACAGGGACCATGTAGCATTGCGAATGCATAGGCTATGGAGCATTGTGATGACAGGAGTCAAGGAGCATTGTGATGTAAGTGGTCATGGACCATTGTGATGACAAGTGTCCTGGACCATTGTGATGACACGGGTCATGGAGCCTTGTGATGGCAAGGGCCATGGCGAATTGTGATGACATGTGTCTTGGGGCATTGTGATGACAGTGGTCATCTAGAATTGTGATAAAAGGTATCATGGAGCACTGTGATGACAGGGGCCATGGAGTATTGTAAAGACAAGGCCATGGAACATTGTGATGACAAGTATCATGGAGCTTTGTGATGACACGAGCATTCATCATTATGATGACAAGAGTTCTGGAGCATTGTGATGACAAGGGCATGGAGCATTGTGATTACAGGGTCATGGAGCATTGTGATGACAACTGTCATGGAACATTGTGATGACAGGGTTCATGGAGCATTGTGATTAAAGGGGCCATGGAGCATTTTGATGACAAGGGCAGGCAAACATTTTGATTACATTGGTAATGGAGCATTGTGATGACATGGGCAGGGAACACTGTGAAGACAGGTGTAATGGAACATTGTGAATACAGGGGACATGGAGCATTTTGATGACATGGGCAGGCAACATTGTGATGACAGGTGTCATGGAGCATTGGGATGACAATTGTCATGGAACGTTGTGCTGACAGGGATCATGGAGCAATGTGATGAGACGGTCATTGGAGCATTGTGATGACAGGCGTACTGGAGCCTTCTGAGGAAAGGTGTCATGGGTCATTGTGATTACAGCGATCATGGAACATTGTGATGACAGTGGTCATGGAGCATTGTAATGACAGGGGCCATGGAGCATTGTGATGACAGGGGTCATGGGGCATTGTGATGACAGTGGTCATGGAGCATTGTGATGAAAGGGGTCATGGAGCACTGTGATCACAGGGGCCATGTATAATTGTGATGACAAAGACCATGGAGCATTGTGATGACAGTTGTCATGGAGCATTGTGTTGAAAGGGGCATGGAGCATTGTGATGACAAGGGTATGGAGCACTATGATTACAGGGGACCAGGAGCATTGTGATTACATGGGCAGTGAATATTGTGATGACAGGGGTCTTGGAGCACTGTGATGACTAGTGTCATGGAACATTGTGATGACAGGGATCATGGAGCATTGTGATGAGAGGGGCCTTAGAGCATTATGATGATAGGCGTCATGGGGCATTGTGATGACAGCGGTCTTGGAGCATTGTGATGAAAGGGATCATGGAGCAATGTGCTTACAGGAGCCATGGAGCATTGTGAATGCATAGGCCATGGAGCAATGAAATGACAGGGGTCAAGGAGCGTTGTGATGTAAGATGTCATGGAGCACTGTGATGACAAGTGTCCATGAACATTGTGATGACATGGTTCATGGAGCATTGTGATGACAAGTGCCATGGCGAATTGTGATGACAGGTGTCATGGGGCATTGTGTTGAAAGGGGCATGGAGCATTGTGACGACAATGGTCATGGAGCATTGTGATGACTGGTATCATGGAGCATTGTTCTGAAAAAGGTCATGGGGCAGTGTAATGACAACTATCATGGAGGATGTGATGAAAGGAGTCATGGAGCATTGTGATTAAATGGATCATGAGGAATTTTGATGACAAGTGTCATGGAACATTGTGATGACAGGGCTAATGGAGCATTTTGATGGCAAGGGCTATGGAGCATTGTGATGACAGGTGTCATGCAGCATTGTGATGAAAGGGGTCATGGATCACTACGATGACATGGGTAATGGAGCATTTTGATGATATGGGCATGGAGCATTGTGATAACAGGGGCCAGGGAGCATTGAGATGACAAGAGCAGGGAACATTGTGATGAGAGCAGTCATGGATCATTGTGATGATACCTGTCATGGAACATTGTGCTGACAGGGGCTATATAGCATTGTGATGACAGGTGTCATGTGGCATTGTGATGACAGTCGTCATAGAGCATTGTGATGACAGGGGTCAAGGAGCATTGAGAAGAAAGTGGTCATGGAGCACTGTGATGACACGGGCATGGAGCATTATGATGACAAGAGTTCTGGAGCATTGTGATGACAAGGGTATGGAGCATTGTGATTACAGGGGACCAGGAGCATTGTGATTACATGGGCAGTGAATATTGTGATGACAGGGGTCATGGAGCACTGTGATGACTAGTGTCATGGAACATTGTGATGACAGGGATCATGGAGCATTGTGATGAGAGGGGCCTTAGAGCATTATGATGATAGGCGTCATGGGGCATTGTGATGACAGCGGTCTTAGAGCATTGTGATGAAAGGGATCATGGAGCAATGTGCTTACAGGAGCCATGGAGCATTGTTAATGCATAGGCAATGGAGCAATGAAATGACAGGGGTCAAGGAGCATTGTGATGTAAGATGTCATGGAGCATTGTGATGACAAGTGTCCATGAACATTGTGATGACATGGTTCATGGAGCATTGTGATGACAAGTGCCATGGCGAATTGTGAAGACAGGTGTCATGGGGCACTGTGTTGAAAGGGGCATGGAGCATTGTGACGACAATGGTCATGGAGCATTGTGATGACTGGTATCATGGAGCATTGTTCTGAAAAAGGTCATGGGGCAGTGTAATGACAAGTATCATGGAGGATGTGATGAAAGGAGTCATGGAGCATTGTGATTAAATGGATCATGAGGCATTTTGATGACAAGAGTCATGGAACATTGTGATGACAGGGCTAATGGAGCATTGTGATGACAAGGGCTATGGAGCATTGTGATGACAGGTGTCATGCAGCATTGTGATGAAAGGGGTCATGGATCACTACGATGACATGGGTAATGGAGCATTGTGATGATACGGGCATGGAGCAATGTGATGACAGGGGTCATGCAGCATTGTGATGACAGGGGCCATGCAGCATTGTGATGACATGGGCATGGAGCATAGTGATGACAAGAGTTCTGGAGCATTTTGATGACAAGGGCATAGATCATTTTGATGACAGGGGCCATGAAGCATTGAGATGACAAGGGAATGGAGCATTGTGATGAAAGCGGTCCTGGAGAATTGTGAGGAAACGGGTCATGGATTACTGTGATGGAAGGGTTCCTGGAGCATTCTGATGACAAGCGCCATGGAGCATTTTAATGAAAGGGGTACTGGAGCATTGTACAGAAATGGTTCATGGATCATCGTGATTACACAGATCATGGAATATTGTGATGACAAGGGTTTCGGAGCATTGTGACGACAGGGGTCATGGAGCATAGTAATAGCAGGGGTGATGGGGCATTGTGATGACAGGGGCATGGAGCATTGTGATGACAGAAGTCATAGAATATTGTGATGACAAGGGCCATGGAGCATTGTCATGAAAGGTCTTATCTGGCATTGTGATGAGAGTGGTCATGGAGCATTGTGATAAATGTTGTCCTGAAGCACTGTTATTAAAGGGGCCATGTAGAATTTTGATGACAAAGGCCATGGAGCATTGTGATGACAGGCATCATGGAGCAATTTGATGAAAGTGGTCATGGAGCATTGTGATGAAATGGGCCATGGAACATTGTGAAGACAAGTGTCCTGGAGCATTGTGATGACAAGGGCCATGGCCAATTCTGATGACAGGTGTCATGGAGCATTGTGATGACAGTGGTCATCTATCATTATGATGAAAGGTATCACGGAGCACTGTGATGACAGGGGCCATGGAGCATTGTGATGACACGGGCATGGAGCATTATGATGAGAAGTGATCTGGAGCATTGCGATGACAAGGGTATGGAGCATTGCGATTACAGGGGCCAGGGAGCATTGAGATGACAAGGGCAGGGAACATTGTGATGACAGCGGTCATGGATCCTTGTGATGATATCTGTCATGGAACATTGTGCTGACAGGGGCCATAGAGCATTGTGATGACAGGTGTCGTGTGGCCTTGTGATGACAGTGGTCATAGAGCATTGTGATGAAAAGGATCATGGAGCAATGTGATTACAGGGGCCATGGAGCATTGTGTATGCATAGGCCATGGAGCAATGAAATGACAGGGGTCACGGAGCATTGTGATGTAAGTTGTCATGGAGCATTGTGATGAGACTGGCATGGAGCATTATGATGCCAAGAGTTCTGGAGCATTGTGATGACAAGGGTATGGAGCATTGTGATTACAGGGGACCAGGAGCATTGTGATTACATGGGCAGTGAATATTGTGATGACAGGGGTCATGGAGCACTGTGATGACTAGTGTCATGGAACATTGTGATGACAGGGATCATGGAGCATTGTGATGACAAGTGCCATGGCGAATTGTGAAGACAGGTGTCATGGGGCACTGTGTTGAAAGGGGCATGGAGCATTGTGACGACAATGGTCATGGAGCATTGTGATGACTGGTATCATGGAGCATTGTTCTGAAAGAGGTCATGGGGCAGTGTAATGACAAGTATCATGGAGGATGTGATGAATGGAGTCATGGAGCATTGTGATTAAATGGATCATGAGGCATTTTGATGACAAGAGTCATGGTACATTGTGATGACAGGGCTAATGGAGCATTGTGATGACAAGGTCTATGGAGCATTGTGATGACTG
The DNA here is from genome assembly GCF_965194805.1 of Balaenoptera borealis. NCBI lineage: Eukaryota > Metazoa > Chordata > Mammalia > Artiodactyla > Balaenopteridae > Balaenoptera > Balaenoptera borealis. The sequence goes on from NW_028123822.1 coordinate 8,584, forward strand.
GGGTCATGGGGCATGGTGATGACAGTGGTCATGGAGCATTGTGATGACAAAGACCACGGAGCATTGTGATGACAGGTGTCATGCAGCATTGTGATGAAAGGGGTCATGGAGCACTGTGATTACAGGGGCCATGTATAATTGTGATGACAAAAGCCATGGAGAATTGTGATGACAGTTGTCATGGAGCATTGTGTTGAAAGGGGCATGGAGCATTGTGACGACAATGGTCATGGAGCATTGTGATGACTGGTATCATGGAGCATTGTTCTGAAAAAGGTCATGGGGCAGTGTAATGACAAGTATCATGGAGGATGTGATGAAAGGAGTCATGGAGCATTGTGATTAAATGGATCATGAGGCATTTTGATGACAAGAGTCATGGAACATTGTGATGACAGGGCTAATGGAGCATTGTGATGACAAGGGCTATGGAGCATTGTGATGACAGGTGTCATGCAGCATTGTGATGAAAGGGGTCATGGATCACTACGATGACATGGGTAATGGAGCATTGTGATGATACGGGCATGGAGCAATGTGATGACAGGGGTCATGCAGCATTGTGATGACAGGGGCCATGCAGCATTGTGATGACATGGGCATGGAGCATAGTGATGACAAGAGTTCTGGAGCATTTTGATGACAAGGGCATGGATCATTTTGATGACAGGGGCCATGAAGCATTGAGATGACAAGGGAATGGAGCATTGTGATGAAAGCGGTCCTGGAGAATTGTGAGGAAACGGGTCATGGATTATTGTGATGGAAGGGTTCCTGGAGCATTCTGATGACAAGCGCCATGGAGCATTTTAATGAAAGGGGTACTGGAGCATTGTACAGAAATGGTTCATGGATCATCGTGATTACACGGATCATGGAATATTGTGATGACAAGGGTTTCGGAGCATTGTGACGACAGGGGTCATGGAGCATTGTAATAGCAGGGGTGATGGGGCATTGTGATGACAGGGGCATGGAGCATTGTGATGACAGAAGTCATAGAATATTGTGATGACAAGGGCCATGGAGCATTGTCATGAAAGGTCTTATGTGGCATTGTGATGAGAGTGGTCATGGAGCATTGTGAAAAATGTTGTCCTGAAGCACTGTTATTAAAGGGGCCATGTAGAATTTTGATGACAAAGGCCATGGAGCATTGTGATGACAGGCATCATGGAGCAATTTGATGAAAGTGGTCATGGAGCATTGTGATGAAATGCGCCATGGAACATTGTGAAGACAAGTGTCCTGGAGCATTGTGATGACAAGGGCCATGGCCAATTCTGATGACAGGTGTCATGGAGCATTGTGATGACAGTGGTCATCTATCATTATGATGAAAGGTATCACGGAGCACTGTGATGACAGGGGCCATGGAGCATTGTGATGACACGGGCATGGAGCATTATGATGAGAAGTGATCTGGAGCATTGCGATGACAAGCGTATGGAGCATTGCGATTACAGGGGCCAGGGAGCATTGAGATGACAAGGGCAGGGAACATTGTGATGACAGCGGTCATGGATCCTTGTGATGATATCTGTCATGGAACATTGTGCTGACAGGGGCCATAGAGCATTGTGATGACAGGTGTCGTGTGGCCTTGTGATGACAGTGGTCATAGAGCATTGTGAGGAAAAGGATCATGGAGCAATGTGATTACAGGGGCCATGGAGCATTGTGTATGCATAGGCCATGGAGCAATGAAATGACAGGGGTCAAGGAGCATTGTGATGTAAGTTGTCATGGAGCATTGTGATGACTATTGTCCATGAACATTGTGATGACATGGTTCATGGAGGATTGTGATGACAGGTGTCATGTGGAATTGTGAGGAGAGCAGTCATATAGAATTGTGATGAAAGGTATCAGGGAGGACTCTGATGACAGGGGCCGTGGAGCACTGTGATGACAGTGGTCATCTAGAATTGTGATGAAATATACCAGGGAGCATTGTGATGACAGGGGTCATGGATCACCGCAATTATAGGGGCCATGGAGCATTGTGAATACAAAGATCATTGAGCATTGAGATGACAGGGGTCATGGATCATTGTGATGACAAGAGTCCTGGAAACTTGTGATGACACGGTTCATGGAGCATTGTGATGACAAGGTTCTTCAAGCATTGTGATGACACGGGCATGGAGCATTATGATGACAAGAGTTCTGGAGCATTGTGATGAAAAGGGTATGGAGCACTGTGATTACAGGGGACCAGGAGCATTGTGATTACATGGGCAGTGAATATTGTGTTGACAGGGGTCATGGAGCACTGTGATGACTAGTGTCATGGAACATTGTGATGACAGGGATCATGGAGCATTGTGATAAGAGGGGCCTTGGAGCATTATGATGATAGGCATCATGGGGCATTGTGATGATAGCGGTCTTGGAGCATTGTGATGAAAGGGATCATGGAGCAATGTGATTACAGGAGCCATGGAGCATTGTGAATGCATAGGCCATGGAGCAATGAAATGACAGGGGTCAAGGAGCATTGTGATGTAAGTTGTCATGGAGCATTGTGATGACAAGTGTCCATGAACATTGTGATGACATGGTTCATGGAGCATTGTGATGACAAGTGCCATGGCGAATTGTGATGACAAATGCCATGGCGAATTGTGATGACAGGTGTCATGGGGCATTGTGATGACAGTGGTAATGTAGAATTGTAATGAAAGGTATCATGGAGGACTCTGATGACAGGGGCCGTGGAGCACTGTGATGACAGTGGTCATCTAGAATTGTGATGAAATATACCAGGGAGCATTGTGATGACAGGGGTCATGGATCACCGCAATTATAGGGGCCATGGAGCATTGTGAATACAAAGATCATGGAGCATTGAGATGACAGGGGTCATGGATCATTGTGATGACAAGGGTCCTGGAACCTTGTGATGACACGGTTCATGGAACATTGTGATGACAGGGTTCATGGAGCATTGTGATGAGAGGGGCCTTGGAGCATTATGATGATAGGCGTCATGGGGTATTGTGATGAGAGTGGTCATAGAACATTGTGATGAAAGGGATCATGGAGCAATGTGATTACAGGGGCCATGGAGCATTTTGAATGCATAGTCCATGGAGCAGTGTGATGACAGGGGTCATGGAGCATTGTGATGAATGTGGTCATAGTTCATTGTGATGATAAGTGTCCAGGAACGTTGTGATGACATGGATCATGGAGCATTGTGATGACAAGGGCCATGGCGAATTGTGATGACAGGTGTCATGGGGCATTGTGATGACAGTGGTCATCGAGAATTATGAGGAAAGGTAACATGGAGCACTGTGATAACAGGGGCCATGGAGCATTGTGATGACAAAGGCCATGGAGCATTTTGATGACAAGTGTCATGGAGCATTGTGATGAGATGGGCATGGAGCATTATGATGCCCAGAGTTCTGGAGCATTGTGGTGACAAGGGCATGGAGCATTGTGATGACAAGGGCCATGGCCAATTCTGATGACAGGTGTCCTCGGGCATTGTGATGACAGAGGTTACCTAGCAATGTGATGAAAGGTACAATGGATCAATGTGATAACAGGGGCCATGGAGCATTGTGATGATAAAGGCCATGGAGCATTTTAATGAAAAGTGTCATGGAGAATTGTGATGAGACGGGCATGGAGCATTATGATGACAAGAGTTCTGGAGCATTGCGTTGACAAGGGAATGGAGCATTGTGATTACAGGGACCATGGAGGAGAGTGATGACATCTGTCATGGAACATTGTGCTGACAGGGGCCATGGAGCATTGTGATGACAGGTATAATGTGGCATTGTAATGACAGGGGTCATAGAGCATTGTGATGAAATGGATCATGGAGCAATGTGATTACAGGGACCATGTAGCATTGCGAATGCATAGGCTATGGAGCATTGTGATGACAGGAGTCAAGGAGCATTGTGATGTAAGTGGTCATGGATCATTGTGATGACAAGTGTCCTGGACCATTGTGATGACACGGGTCATGGAGCATTGTGATGGCAAGGGCCATGGTGAATTGTGATGACATGTGTCTTGGGGCATTGTGATGACAGTGGTCATCTAGAATTGTGATAAAAGGTATCATGGAGCACTGTGATGACAGGGGCCATGGAGTATTGTAATGACAAGGCCATGGAACTTTGTGATGACAAGTATCATGGAGCTTTGTGATGACACGAGCATTCATCATTATGATGACAAGAGTTCTGGAGCATTGTGATGACAAGGGCATGGAGCATTGTGATTACAGGGTCATGGAGCATTGTGATGACAACTGTCATGGAACATTGTGATGACAGGGTTCATGGAGCATTGTGATTAAAGGGGCCATGGAGCATTTTGATGACAAGGGCAGGTGAACATTTTGATTACATTGGTAATGGGGCATTGTGATGACATGGGCAGGGAACATTGTGAAGACAGGTGTAATGGAACATTGTGATTACAGGGGACATGGAGCATTTTGATGACATGGGCAGGCAACATTGTGATGACAGGTGTCATGGAGCATTGGGATGACAATTGTCATGGAACGTTGTGCTGACAGGGATCATGGAGCATTGTGATGAGACGGTCATTGGAGCATTGTGATGACAGGCGTACTGGAGCCTTCTGAGGAAAGGTGTCATGGGTCATTGTGATTACAGCGATCATGGAACATTGTGATGACAGTGGTCATGGAGCATTGTAATGACAGGGGCCATGGAGCATTGTGATGACAGGGGTCATGGGGCATTGTGATCACAGGGGCCATGTATAATTGTGATGACAAAGGCCATGGAGCATTGTGATGACAGTTGTCATGGAGCATTGTGTTGAAAGGGGCATGGAGCATTGTGACGACAATGGTCATGGAGCATTGTGATGACTGGTATCATGGAGCATTGTTCTGAAAAAGGTCATGGGGCAGTGTAATGACAAGTATCATGGAGGATGTGATGAAAGGAGTCATGGAGTATTGTGATTAAATGGATCATGAGGCATTTTGATGACAAGAGTCATGGAACATTGTGATGACAGGGCTAATGGAGCATTGTGATGACAAGGGCTATGAGCATTGTGATGACTGGGGTCATGGAGCATTGTGATGAAAGGGGTCATGGATCACTACGATGACATGGGTAATGGAGCATTGTGATGATATGAGCATGGAAAATTGTGAGGGCAGGGGCCAGGGAGCATTGAGATGACAAGGGCAGGGAACATTTTGATGACAGCAGTCATGGATCATTGTGATGATAACTGTCATGGAACATTGTGCTGACAGGGGCTATAGAGCATTGTGATGACAGGTGTCATGTGGCATTGTGATGACAGTGGTCATAGAGCATTGTGATGACAAGAGTTCTGGAGCATTGTGATGACAAGGGTATGGAGCATTGTGATTACAGGGGACCAGGAGCATTGTGATTACATGGGCAGTGAATATTGTGATGACAGGGGTCATGGAGCACTGTGATGACTAGTGTCATGGAACATTGTGATGACAGGGATCATGGAGCATTGTGATGAGAGGGGCCTTGGAGCATTATGATGATAAGCGTCATGGGGCATTGTGATGACAGCGGTCTTGGAGCATTGTGATGAAAGGGATCATGGAGCAATGTGATTACAGGAGCCATGTAGCATTGTGAATGCATAGGCCATGGAGCAATGGAATGACAGGGGTCAAGGAGCATTGTGATGTAAGTTGTCATGGAGCATTGTGATGACTATTGTCCGTGAACATTGTGATGACATGGTTCATGGAGCATTGTGATGACAAGTGCCATGGCGAATTGTGATGACAGGTGTCATGCGGCATTGTGATGACAGTGGTAATGTAGAATTGTAATGAAAGGTATCATGGAGGACTCTGATGACAGGGGCCGTGGAGCACTGTGATGACAGTGGTCATCTAGAATTGTGATGAAATATACCAGGGAGCATTGTGATGACAGGGGCCATGGATCACCGCAATTATAGGGGCCATGGAGCATTGTGAATACAAAGATCATGGAGCATTGAGATGACAGGGGTCATGGATCATTGTGATGACAAGGGTCCTGGAACCTTGTGATGACACGGTTCATGGAGCATTGTGATGACAAGGTTCTTCAAGCATTGTGATGACACGGGCATGGAGCATTATGATGACAAGAGTTCTGGAGCATTGTGATGAAAAGGGTATGGAGCACTGTGATTACAGGGGACCAGGAGCATTGTGATTACATGGGCAGTGAATATTGTGATGACAGGTGTTCATGGAGCACTGTGATGACAAGTGTCATGGAACATTGTGATGACAGGGTTCATGGAGCATTGTGATGAGAGGGGCCTTGGAGCATTATGATGATAGGCGTCATGGGGTATTGTGATGAGAGTGGTCATAGAACATTGTGATGAAAGGGATCATGGAGCAATGTGATTACAGGGGCCATGGAGCATTTTGAATGCATAGTCCATGGAGCAGTGTGATGACAGGGGTCATGGAGCATTGTGATGAATGTGGTCATAGTTCATTGTGATGATAAGTGTCCAAGAACATTGTGATGACATGGATCATGGAGCATTGTGATGACAAGGGCCATGGCGAATTGTGATGACAGGTGTCATGGGGCATTGTGATGACAGTGGTCATCGAGAATTATGAGGAAAGGTAACATGGAGCACTGTGATAACAGGGGCCATGGAGCATTGTGATGACAAAGGCCATGGAGCATTTTGATGACAAGTGTCATGGAGCATTGTGATGAGACGGGCATGGAGCATTATGATGCCCAGAGTTCTGGAGCATTGTGGTGACAAGGGCATGGAGCATTGTGATGACAAGGGCCATGGCCAATTCTGATGACAGGTGTCCTCGGGCATTGTGATGACAGAGGTTACCTAGCAATGTGATGAAAGGTACAATGGATCAATGTGATAACAGGGGCCATGGAGCATTGTGATGATAAAGGCCATGGAGCATTTTAATGAAAAGTGTCATGGAGAATTGTGATGAGACGGGCATGGAGCATTATGATGACAAGAGTTCTGGAGCATTGCGTTGACAAGGGAATGGAGCATTGTGATTACAGGGACCATGGAGGAGAGTGATGACATCTGTCATGGAACATTGTGCTGACAGGGGCCATGGAGCATTGTGATGACAGGTATAATGTGGCATTGTAATGACAGGGGTCATAGAGCATTGTGATGAAATGGATCATGGAGCAATGTGATTACAGGGACCATGTAGCATTGCGAATGCATAGGCTATGGAGCATTGTGATGACAGGAGTCAAGGAGCATTGTGATGTAAGTGGTCATGGATCATTGTGATGACAAGTGTCCTGGACCATTGTGATGACACGGGTCATGGAGCATTGTGATGGCAAGGGCCATGGCGAATTGTGATGACATGTGTCTTGGGGCATTGTGATGACAGTGGTCATCTAGAATTGTGATAAAAGGTATCATGGAGCACTGTGATGACAGGGGCCATGGAGTATTGTAATGACAAGGCCATGGAACATTGTGATGACAAGTATCATGGAGCTTTGTGATGACACGAGCATTCATCATTATGATGACAAGAGTTCTGGAGCATTGTGATGACAAGGGCATGGAGCATTGTGATTACAGGGTCATGGAGCATTGTGATGACAACTGTCATGGAACATTGTGATGACAGGGTTCATGGAGCATTGTGATTAAAGGGGCCATGGAGCATTTTGATGACAAGGGCAGGCGAACATTTTGATTACATTGGTAATGGAGCATTGTGATGACATGGGCAGGGAACATTGTGAAGACAGGTGTAATGGAACATTGTGATTACAGGGGACATGGAGCATTTTGATGACATGGGCATGCAACATTGTGATGACAGGTGTCATGGAGCATTGGGATGACAATTGTCATGGAACGTTGTGCTGACAGGGATCATGGAGCATTGTGATGAGACGGTCATTGGAGCATTGTGATGACAGGCGTACTGGAGCCTTCTGAGGAAAGGTGTCATGGGTCATTGTGATTACACCGATCATGGAACATTGTGATGACAGTGGTCATGGAGCATTGTAATGACAGGGGCCATGGAGCATTGTGATGACAGGGGTCATGGGGCATTGTGATCACAGGGGCCATGTATAATTGTGATGACAAAGGCCATGGAGCATTGTGATGACAGTTGTCATGGAGCATTGTGTTGAAAGGGGCATGGAGCATTGTGACGACAATGGTCATGGAGCATTGTGATGACTGGTATCATGGAGCATTGTTCTGAAAAAGGTCATGGGGCAGTGTAATGACAAGTATCATGGAGGATGTGATGAAAGGAGTCATGGAGCATTGTGATTAAATGGATCATGAGGCATTTTGATGACAAGAGTCATGGAACATTGTGATGACAGGGCTAATGGAGCATTGTGATGACAAGGGCTATGGAGCATTGTGATGACCGGTGTCATGGAGCATTGTGATGAAAGGGGTCATGGATCACTACGATGACATGAGTAATGGAGCATTGTGATGATATGAGCATGGAGCATTCTGATGACAGGGGCCAGGGAGCATGAGAATGACAAGGGCAGTGAACATTGTGATGAGAGCAGTCATGGATCATTGTGATGATACCTGTCATGGAACATTGTGCTGACAGGGGCTATAGAGCACTGTGATGACAGGTGTCATGTGGCATTGTGATGACAGTGGTCATAGAGCATTGTGATGACAGGGGTCAAGGAGCATTGAGATGAAAGTGGTCATGGAGCACTGTGATGACACGGGCATGGAGCATTATGATGACAAGAGTTCTGGAGCATTGTGATGACAAGGGTATGGAGCACTATGATTACAGGGGACCAGGAGCATTGTGATTACATGGGCAGTGAATATTGTGATGACAGGGGTCATGGAGCACTGTGATGACTAGTGTCATGGAACATTGTGATGACAGGGATCATGGAGCATTGTGATGAGAGGGGCCTTGGAGCATTATGATGATAGGCGTCATGGGGCATTGTGATGACAGCGGTCTTGGAGCATTGTGATGAAAGGAATCATGGAGCAATGTGCTTACAGGAGCCATGGAGCATTGTTAATGCATAGGCAATGGAGCAATGAAATGACAGGGGTCAAGGAGCATTGTGATGTAAGATGTCATGGAGCATTGTGATGACAAGTGTCCATGAACATTGTGATGACATGGTTCATGGAGCATTGTGATGACAAGTGCCATGGCGAATTGTGATGACAGGTGTCATGGGGCATTGTGTTGAAAGGGGCATGGAGCATTGTGACGACAATGGTCATGGAGCATTGTGATGACTGATATCATGGAGCATTGTTCTGAAAAAGGTCATGGGGCAGTGTAATGACAAGTATCATGGAGGATGTGATGAAAGGAGTCATGGAGCATTCTGATTAAATGGATCATGAGGCATTTTGATGACAAGAGTCATGGATCATTGTGATGACAGGGCTAATGGAGCATTGTGATGACAAGGGCTATGGAGCATTGTGATGACAGGTGTCATGCAGCATTGTGATGAAAGGGGTCATGGATCACTACGATGACATGGGTAATGGAGCATTGTGATTATACGGGCATGGAGCAATGTGATGACAGGGGTCATGCAGCATTGTGATGACAGGGGCCATGCAGCATTGTGATGACATGGGCATGGAGCATAGTGATGACAAGAGTTCTGGAGCATTTTGATGACAAGGGCATGGATCATTTTGATGACAGGGGCCATGAAGCATTGAGATGACAAGGGAATGGAGCATTGTGATGAAAGCGGTCCTGGAGAATTGTGAGGAAAAGGGTCATGGATTATTGTGATGGAAGGGTTCCTGGAGCATTCTGATGACAAGCGCCATGGAGCATTTTAATGAAAGGGGTACTGGAGCATTGTACAGAAATGGTTCATGGATCATCGTGATTACACAGATCATGGAATATTGTGATGACAAGGGTTTCGGAGCATTGTGACGACAGGGGTCATGGAGCATTGTAATAGCAGGGGTGATGGGGCATTGTGATGACAGGGGCATGGAGCATTGTGATGACAGAAGTCATAGAATATTGTGATGACAAGGGCCATGGAGCATTGTCATGAAAGGTCTTATCTGGCATTGTGATGAGAGTGGTCATGGAGCATTGTGATAAATGTTGTCCTGAAGCACTGTTATTAAAGGGGCCATGTAGAATTTTGATGACAAAGGCCATGGAGCATTGTGATGACAGGCATCATGGAGCAATTTGATGAAAGTGGTCATGGAGCATTGTGATGAAATGGGCCATGGAACATTGTGAAGACAAGTGTCCTGGAGCATTGTGATGACAAGGGCCATGGCCAATTCTGATGACAGGTGTCATGGAGCATTGTGATGACAGTGGTCATCTATCATTATGATGAAAGGTATCACGGAGCACTGTGATGACAGGGGCCATGGAGCATTGTGATGACACGGGCATGGAGCATTATGATGAGAAGTGATCTGGAGCATTGCGATGACAAGGGTATGGAGCATTGCGATTACAGGGGCCAGGGAGCATTGAGATGACAAGGGCAGGGAACATTGTGATGACAGCGGTCATGGATCCTTGTGATGATATCTGTCATGGAACATTGTGCTGACAGGGGCCATAGAGCATTGTGATGACAGGTGTCGTGTGGCCTTGTGATGACAGTGGTCATAGAGCATTGTGATGAAAAGGATCATGGAGCAATGTGATTACAGGGGCCATGGAGCATTGTGTATGCATAGGCCATGGAGCAATGAAATGACAGGGGTCAAGGAGCATTGTGATGTAAGTTGTCATGGAGCATTGTGATGAGACGGGCATGGAGCATTATGATGCCAAGAGTTCTGGAGCATTGTGGTGACAAGGGCATGGAGCATTGTGATGACTAGGGCCATGGCCAATTATGATGACAGGTGTCATCGGGCATTGTGATGACAGAGGTTATCTAGCATTGTGATGAAAGGTACAATGGATCACTGTGATAACAGGGGCCATGGAGCATTGTGATGATAAAGGCCATGGAGCATTTTAATGAAAAGTGTCATGGAGAATTGTGATGAGACGGGCATGGAGCATTATGATGACAAGAGTTCTGGAGCATTGCGTTGATAAGGGAATGGAGCATTGTGATTACAGGGACCATGGAGGAGAGTGATGACATCTGTCATGGAACATTGTGCTGACAGGGGCCATGGAGCCTTGTGATGACAGGTATAATGTGGCATTGTAATGACAGTGGTCATAGAGCATTGTGATGAAATGGATCATGGAGCAATGTGATTACAGGGACCATGTAGCATTGCGAATGCATAGGCTATGGAGCATTGTGATGACAGGAGTCAAGGAGCATTGTGATGTAAGTGGTCATGGATCATTGTGATGACAAGTGTCCTGGACCATTGTGATGACACGGGTCATGGAGCATTGTGATGGCAAGGGCCATGGCGAATTGTGATGACATGTGTCTTGGGGCATTGTGATGACAGTGGTCATCTAGAATTGTGATAAAAGGTATCATGGAGCACTGTGATGACAGGGGCCATGGAGTATTGTAATGACAAGGCCATGGAACATTGTGATGACAAGTATCATGGAGCTTTGTGATGACACGAGTATTAATCATTATGATGACAAGAGTTCTGGAGCATTGTGATGACAAGGGCATGGAGCATTGTGATGACTGGGGTCATGGAGCATTGTGATGAAAGGGGTCATGGATCACTACGATGACATGGGTAATGGGGCATTGTGATGATATGTGCATGGAGCATTCTGATGACAGGGGCCAGGGAGCATGAGAATGACAAGGGCAGGGAACATTGTGATGAGAGCAGTCATGGATCATTGTGATGATACCTGTCATGGAACATTGTGCTGACAGGGGCTATAGAGCATTGTGATGACAGGTGTCATGTGGCATTGTGATGACAGTGGTCATAGAGCATTGTGATGACAGGGGTCAAGGAGCATTGAGATGAAAGTGGTCATGGAGCACTGTGATGACACGGGCATGGAGCATTATGATGACAAGAGTTCTGGAGCATTGTGATGACAAGGGTATGGAGCATTGTGATTACAGGGGACCAGGAGCATTGTGATTACATGGGCAGTGGATATTGTGATGACAGGGGTCATGGAGCACTGTGATGACTAGTGTCATGGAACATTGTGATGACAGGGATCATGGAGCATTGTGATGAGAGGGGCCTTAGAGCATTATGATGATAGGCGTCATGGGGCATTGTGATGACAGCGGTCTTGGAGCATTGTGATGAAAGGGATCATGGAGCAATGTGCTTACAGGAGACATGGAGCATTGTTAATGCATAGGCAATGGAGCAATGAAATGACAGGTGTCAAGGAGCATTGTGATGTAAGATGTCATGGAGCATTGTGATGACAAGTGTCCATGAACATTGTGATGACATGGTTCATGGAGCATTGTGATGACAAGTGCCATGGCGAATTGTGATGACAGGTGTCATGGGGCATTGTGTTGAAAGGGGCATGGAGCATTGTGACGACAATGGTCATGGAGCATTGTGATGACTGGTATCATGGAGCATTGTTCTGAAAAAGGTCATGGGGCAGTGTAATGACAAGTATCATGGAGGATGTGATGAAAGGAGTCATGGAGCATTGTGATTAAATGGATCATGAGGCATTTTGATGACAAGAGTCATGGAACATTGTGATGACAGGGCTAATGGAGCATTGTGATGACAAGAGCTATGGAGCATTGTGATGACTGGGTTCATGGAGCATTGTGATGAAAGGGGTCATGGATCACTATGATGACATGGGTAATGGAGCATTGTGATGATATGAGCATGGAGCATTGTGATGACAGGGGCCAGGGAGCATTGAGAATGACAAGGGCAGGGAACATTGTGATGACAGCAGTCATGGATCATTGTGATGATACCTGTCATGGAACATTGTGCTGACAGGGGCTATAGAGCATTGTGATGACAGGTGTCATGTGGCATTGTGATGACAGTGGTCATAGAGCATTGTGATGACAAGAGTTCTGGAGCATTGTGATGACAAGGGTATGGAGCATTGTGATTACAGGGGACCAGGAGCATTGTGATTACATGGGCAGTGAATATTGTGATGACAGGGGTCATGGAGCACTGTGATGACTAGTGTCATGGAACATTGTGATGACAGGGATCATGGAGCATTGTGATGAGAGGGGCCTTGGAGCATTATGATGATAGGCATCATGGGGCATTGTGATGACAGCGGTCTTGGAGCATTGTGATGAAAGGGATCATGGAGCAAAGTGATTACAGGAGCCATGTAGCATTGTGAATGCATAGGCCATGGAGCAATGGAATGACAGGGGTCAAGGAGATTGTGATGTAACTTGTCATGGAGCATTGTGATGACTATTGTCCATGAACATTGTGATGACATGGTTCATGGAGCATCGTGATGACAGGTGTCATGTGGCATTGTGATGACAGTGGTCATAGAGCATTGTGATGACAGGGGTCAAGGAGCACTGTGATGACACGGGCATGGAGCATTGTGAATACATAGGCCATGGAGCATTGTGATGACAGGGGTCAAGGAGCATTGTGATGAAAGTGGACATGGAGCACTGTGATGACACGGGCATGCAGCATTATGATGACAAGAGTTCTGTAGCATTGTGAAGAAATGGGTATGGAGCATTGTGATTACAGGGAACCAGGAGCATTGTGATTACATGGGCAGTGAATATTGTGATGACAGTGGTCATGGAGCACTGTGATGACTAGTGTCATGGAACATTGTGATGACAGGGATCATGGAGCATTGTGATGACAAGGTTCTTCAAGCATTGTGATGACACGGGCATGGAGCATTATGATGACAAGAGTTCTGGAGCATTGTGATGAAAAGGGTATGGAGCACTGTGATTACAGGGGATCAGGAGCATTGTGATTACATGGGCAGTGAATATTGTGATGACAGGGGTTCATGGAGCACTGTAATGAAAAGTGTCATGGAACATTGTGATGACAGGGTTCATGGAGCATTGTGATGAGAGGGGCCTTGGAGCATTATGATGATAGGCGTCATGGGGTATTGTGATGAGAGTGGTCATAGAACATTGTGATGAAAGGGATCATGGAGCAATGTGATTACAGGGGCCATGGAGCATTTTGAATGCATAGTCCATGGAGCAGTGTGATGACAGGGGTCATGGAGCATTGTGATGAATGTGGTCATAGTTCATTGTGATGATAAGTGTCCAGGAACATTGTGATGACATGGATCATGGAGCATTGTGATGTCAAGGGCCATGGCGAATTGTGATGACAGGTGTCATGGAACATTGTGATGACAGGGCTAATGGAGCATTGTGATGACAAGAGCTATGGAGCATTGTGATGACTGGGGTCATGGAGCATTGTGATGAAAGGGGTCATGGATCACTACGATGACATGGGTAATGGAGCATTGTGATGATATGAGCATGGAGCATTGTGAGGACAGGGGCCAGGGAGCATTGAGATGATAAGGGCAGGGAACATTGTGATGACAGCAGTCATGGATCATTGTGATGATACCTGTCATGGAACATTGTGCTGACAGGGGCTATAGAGCATTGTGATGACAGGTGTCATGTGGCATTGTGATGACAGTGGTCATAGAGCATTGTGATGACAGGGGTCAAGGAGCATTGCGATGAAAGTGGTCATGGAGCACTGTGATGACACGGGCATGGAGAATTATGATGACAAGTGTTCTGGAGCATTGTGATGACAAGGGTATGGAGCATTGTGATTACAGGGGACCAGGAGCATTGTGATTACATGGGCAGTGAATATTGTGATGACAGGGGTCATGGAGCACTGTGATGACTAGTGTCATGGAACATTGGGAGGACAGGGATCATGGAGCATTGTGATAAGTGTGGCCTTGGAGCATTATGATGATAGGCATCATGGGGCATTGTGATGACAGCGGTCTTGGAGCATTGTGATGAAAGGGATCATGGAGCAATGTGATTACAGGAGCCATGGAGCATTGTGAATGCATAGGCCATGGAGCAATGAAATGAGAGGAGTCAAGGAGCATTGTGATGCCAGTGGTCATCGAGAAATGTGAGGAAAGGTAACATGGAGCACTGTGATAACAGGGGCCATGGAGCATTGTGATGACAAAGGCCATGGAGCATTTTGATGACAAGTGTCATGGAGCATTGTGATGAGACGGGCATGGAGCATTATGATGCCCTGAGTTCTGGAGCATTGTGGTGACAAGGGCATGGAGCATTGTGATGACAAGGGCCATGGCCAATTCTGATGACAGGTGTCCTCGGGCATTGTGATGACAGAGGTTATCTAGCATTGTGATGAAAGGTACCATGGATCTCTGTGATAACAGGGGCCATGGAGCATTGTGATGATAAAGGCCATGGAGCATTTTAATGAAAAGTGTCATGGAGAAATGTGATGAGACGGGCATGGAGCATTATGATGACAAGAGTTCTGGAGCATTGCGTTGACAAGGGAATGGAGCATTGTGATTACAGGGACCATGGAGGAGAGTGATGACATCTGTCATGGAACATTGTGCTGACAGGGGCCATGGAGCATTGTGATGACAGGTATAATGTGGCATTGTAATGACAGTGGTCATAGAGCATTGTGATGAAATGGATCATGGAGCAATGTGATTACAGGGACCATGTAGCATTGCGAATGCATAGGCTATGGAGCATTGTGATGACAGGAGTCAAGGAGCATTGTGATGTAAGTGGTCATGGATCATTGTGATGACAAGTGTCCTGGACCATTGTGATGACACGGGTCATGGAGCATTGTGATGGCAAGGGCCATGGCGAATTGTGATGACATGTGTCTTGGGGCATTGTGATGACAGTGGTCATCTAGAATTGTGATAAAAGGTATCATGGAGCACGGTGATGACAGGGGCCATGGAGTATTGTAATGACAAGGCCATGGAACATTGTGATGACAAGTATCATGGAGCTTTGTGATGACACGAGCATTCATCATTGTGATGACAAGAGTTCTGGAGCATTGTGATGACAAGGGCATGGAGCATTGTGATTACAGGGTCATGGAGCATTGTGATGACAACTGTCATGGAACATTGTGATGACAGGGTTCATGGAGCATTGTGATTAAAGGGGCCATGGAGCATTTTGATGACAAGGGCAGGCGAACATTTTGATTACATTGGTAATGGAGCATTGTGATGACATGGGCAGGGAACATTGTGAAGACAGGTGTAATGGAACATTGTGATTACAGGGGACATGGAGCATTTTGATGACATGGGCAGGCAACATTGTGATGACAGGTGTCATGGAGCATTGTGATGACAATTGTCATGGAACGTTGTGCTGACAGGGATCATGGAGCATTGTGATGAGACGGTCATTGGAGCATTGTGATGACAGGCGTACTGGAGCCTTCTGAGGAAAGGTGTCATGAGTCATTGTGATTACAGCGATCATGGAACATTGTGATGACAGTGGTCATGGAGCATTGTAATGACAGGGGCCATGGAGCATTGTGATGACAGGAGTCATGGGGCATTGTGATCACAGGGGCCATGTATAATTGTGATGACAAAGGCCATGGAGCATTGTAATGACAGTTGTCATGGAGCATTGTGTTGAAACGGGCATGGAGCATTGTGACGACAATGGTCATGGAGCATTGTGATGACTGGTATCATGGAGCATTGTTCTGAAAAAGGTCATGGGGCAGTGTAATGACAAGTATCATGGAGGATGTGATGAAAGGACTCATGGAGCATTGTGATTAAATGGATCATGAGGCATTTTGATGACAAGAGTCATGGAACATTGTGATGACAGGGCTAATGGAGTATTGTGATGACAAGAGCTATGGAGCATTGTGATGACTGGGGTCATGGAGCATTGTGATGAAAGGGGTCATGGATCACTACGATGACATGGGTAATGGAGCATTGTGATGATATGAGCATGGAGCATTGTAATGACAGGGGCCAGGGAGCATTGAGAATGACAAGGGCAGGGAACATTGTGATGACAGCAGTCATGGATCATTGTGATGATACCTGTCAAGGAACATTGTGCTGACAGGGGCTATAGAGCATTGTGATGACAGGTGTCATGTGGCATTGTGATGACAGTGGTCATAGAGCATTGTGATGAAAAGGAGCATGGAGCAATGTGATTACAGGTGTCATGTGGCATTGTGATGACAGTGGTCATAGAGCATTGTGATGACAGGGGTCAAGGAGCATTGTGAAGAAAGTGGTCATGGAGCACTGTGATGACACGGGCATGGAGCATTATGATGACAAGAGTTCTGGAGCATTGTGATGACAAGGGTATGGAGCATTGTGATTACAGTGGAACAGGAGCATTGCGATTACATGGGCAGTAAATATTGTGATGACAGGGGTCATGGAGCACTGTGATGACTAGTGTCATGGAACATTGTGATGACAGGGATCATGGAGTATTGTGATGAGAGGGGCCTTGGAGCATTATGATGATAGGCGTCATGGGGCATTGTGATGACAGCGGTATTGGAGCATTGTGATGAAAGGGATCATGGAGCAATGTGATTACAGGAGCCATGGAGCATTGTGAATGCATAGGCCATGGAGCAATGAAATGACAGGGGTCAAGGAGCATTGTGATGTAAGTTGTCATGGAGCATTGTGATGACAAGTGTCCATGTACATTGTGATGACATGGTTCATGGAGCATTGTGATGACAAGTGCCATGGCGAATTGTGATGACAGGTGTCAAGGGGCATTGTGATAACAGTGGTCATGTAGAATTGTAATGAACGGTATCATGGAGGACTCTGACGACAGGGGCCGTGGAGCACGGTGATGACACTGGTCATCTAGAATTGTGATGAAATATACCAGGGAGCATTGTGATGACAGGGGTCATGGATCACCGCAATTATAGGGGCCATGGAGCATTGTGAATACAAAGATCATGGAGCATTGAGATGACAGGGATCATGGATCATTGTGATGACAAGGTTCCTGGAACCTTGTGATGACACGGTTCATGGAGCATTGTGATGACAAGGTTCTTCAAGCATTGTGATGACATGGGCATGGAGCATTATGATGACAAGAGTTCTGGAGCATTGTGATGAAAAGGGTATGGAGCACTGTGATTAGAAGGGACCAGGCGCGTTGTGATTACATGGGCAGTGAATATTGTGATGACAGGGGTTCATGGAGCACTGTGATGACAAGTGTCATGGAACATTGTGATGACAGGGTTCATGGAGCATTGTGATGAGAGGGGCCTTGGAGCAATATGATGATAGGCGTCATGGGGTATTGTGATGAGAGTGGTCATAGAACATCGTGATGAAAGGCATAATGGAGCAATGTGATTACAGGGGCCATGGAGCATTTTGAATGCATAGGCCATGGAGCAGTGTGATGACAGGGGTCATGGATCATTGTGATGACAAGTGTCCTGGACCACAGTGATGACACGGGTCATGGAGCATTGTGATGGCAAGGGCCATGCCGAATTGTGATGACATGTGTCTTGGGGCATTGTGATGACAGTGGTCATCTAGAATTGTGATAAAAGGTATCATGGAGCACTGTGATGACAGGGGCCATGGAGTATTGTAATGACAAGGCCATGGAACATTGTGATGACAAGTATCATGGAGCTTTGTGATGACACGAGCATTCATCATTATCATGACAAGAGTTCTGGAGCATTGTGATGACAAGGGCATGGAGCATTGTGATTACAGGGTCATGGAGCATTGTGATGACAACTGTCATGGAACATTGTGATGACAGGGTTCATGGAGCATTGTGATTAAAGGGGCCATGGAGCATTTTGATGACAAGGGCAGGCGAACATTTTGATTACATTGGTAATGGAGCATTGTGATGACATGGGCAGGGAACACTGTGAAGACAGGTGTAATGGAACATTGTGTTTACAGGGGACATGGAGCATTTTGATGACATGGGCAGGCAACATTGTGATGACAGGTGTCATGGAGCATTGGGATGACAATTGTCATGGAACGTTGTGCTGACAGGGATCATGGAGCATTGTGATGAGACGGTCATTGGAGCATTGTGATGACAGGCGTACTGGAGCCTTCTGAGGAAAGGTGTCATGAGTCATTGTGATTACAGCGATCATGGAACATTGTGATGACAGTGGTCATGGAGCATTGTAATGACAGGGGTCATGGAGCATTGTGATGACAGGGGTCATGGGGCATTGTGATGACAGTGGTCATGGAGCATTGTGATGAAAGGGGTCATGGAGCACTGTGATCACAGGGGCCATGTATAATTGTGATGACAAAGGCCATGGAGCATTGTGATGACAGTTGTCATGGAGCATTGTGTTGAAAGGGGCATGGAGCATTGTGACGACAATGGTCATGGAGCATTGTGATGACTGGTATCATGGAGCATTGTTCTGAAAGAGGTCATGGGGCAGTGTATTGACAAGTATCATGGAGGATGTGATGAAAGGAGTCATGGAGCATTGTGATTAAATGGATCATGAGGCATTTTGATGACAAGAGTCATGGAACATAGTGATGACAGGGCTAATGGAGCATTGTGATGACAAGGGCTATGGAGCATTGTGATGAATGGGGTCATGGGGCATGGTGATGACAGTGGTCATGGAGAATTTTGATGACAAAGACCACGGAGCATTGTGATGACAGGTGTCATGCAGCATTGTGATGAAAGGGGTCATGGATCACTACGATGACATGGGTAATGGAGCATTGTGATGATACGGGCATGGAGCATTGTGATGACAGGGGTCATGCAGCATTGTGATGACAGGGGCCATGCAGCATTTTGATGACATGGGCATGGAGCATAGTGATGACAAGAGTTCTGGAGCATTTTGATGACAAGGGCATGGATCATTTTGATGACAGGGGCCATGAAGCATTGAGATGACAAGGGAATGGAGCATTGTGATGAAAGCGGTCCTGGAGAATTGTGAGGAAACGGGTCATGGATTATTGTGATGGAAGGGTTCCTGGAGCATTCTGATGACAAGTGCCATGGAGCATTTTAATGAAAGGGGTACTGGAGCATTGTACAGAAATGGTTCATGGATCATCGTGATTACACGGATCATGGAATATTGTGATGACAAGGGTTTCGGAGCATTGCGACGACAGGGGTCATGGAGCATTGTAATAGCAGGGGTGATGGGGCATTGTGATGACAGGGGCATGGAGCATTGTGATGACAGAAGTCATAGAATATTGTGATGACAAGGGCCATGGAGCATTGTCATGAAAGGTCTTATCTGGCATTGTGATGAGAGTGGTCATGGAGCATTGTGATAAAAGTTGTCCTGAAGCACTGTTATTACAGGGGCCATGTAGAATTTTGATGACAAAGGCCATGGAGCATTGTGATGACAGGCATCATGGAGCAATTTGATGAAAGTGGTCATGGAGCATTGTGATGAAATGCGCCATGGAACATTGTGAAGACAAGTGTCCTGGAGCATTGTGATGACAAGGGCCATGGCCAATTCTGATGACAGGTGTCATGGAGCATTGTGATGACAGTGGTCATCTATCATTATGATGAATGGTATCACGGAGCACTGTGATGACAGGGGCCATGGAGCATTGTGATGACACGGGCATGGAGCATTATGATGAGAAGTGATCTGGAGGATTGCGATGACAAGGGTATGGAGCATTGTGATTACAGGGGCCAGGGAGCATTGAGATGACAAGGGCAGGGAACATTGTGATGAGAGTGGTCATGGATCATTGTGATGATATCTGTCATGGAACATTGTGCTGACAGGGGCCATAGAGCATTGTGATGACAGGTGTCGTGTGGCCTTGTGATGACAGTGCTCATAGAGCATTGTGATGAAAAGGGTCATGGAGCAATGTGATTACAGGGGCCATGGAGCATTGTGAATACATAGGCCATGGAGCATTGCGATGACAGGGGTCAAGGAGCATTGCGATGAAAGTGGTCATGGAGCATTGTGATGACACGAGCATGGAGCATTATGATGACAAGAGTTCTGGAGCATTGTGATGATAAGGGTATGGAGCATTGTGATTACAGGGGACCAGGATCATTGTGATTACATGGGCAGTGATTATTGTGATGACAGGGGTTCATGGAGCACTGTGATGACAAGTGTCATGGAACATTGTGATGACAGGGTTCATGGAGCATTGTGATGAGAGGGGCCTTGGAGCATTATGATGATAGGCGTCATGGCGTATTGTGATGAGAGTGGTCATAGAACATTAGAATATTGTGATGAAAGGGATCATGGAGCAATGTGATTACAGGGGCCATGGAGCATTTTGAATGCATAGGCCATGGAGCAGTGTGATGACAGGGGTCATGGAGCATTGTGATGAATGTGGTCATAGTTCATTGTGATGATAAGTGTCCAGGAACATTGTGATGACATGGATCATGGAGCATTGTGATGACAAGGGCCATGGCGAATTGTGATGACAGGTGTCATGGGGCATTGTGATGACAGTGGTCATCTAGAATTGTGATGAAAGGTAACATGGAGCACTGTGATAACAGGGGTCATGGAGCATTGTGATGACAAAGGCCATGGAGCATTTTGATGACAAGTGTCATGGAGCATTGTGATGAGACGGGCATGGAGCATTATGATGCCAAGAGTTCTGGATCATTGCGTTGACAAGGGAATGGAGCATTGTGATTACAGGGACCATGGAGGAGAGTGATGACATCTGTCATGGAACATTGTGCTGACAGGGGCCATGGAGCATTGTGATGACAGGTATAATGTGGCATTGTAATGACAGGGGTCATAGAGCATTGTGATGAAATGGATCATGGAGCCATGTGATTACAGGGACCATGTAGCATTGCAAATGCATAGGCTATGGAGCATTGTGATGACAGGAGTCAAGGAGCATTGTGATGTAAGTGGTCATGGATCATTGTGATGACAAGTGTCCTGGACCATTGTGATGACACGGGTCATGGAGCATTGTGATGGCAAGGGCCATGGCGAATTGTGATGACATGTGTCTTGGGGCATTGTGATGACAGTGGTCATCTAGAACTGTGATAAAAGGTATCATGGAGCACTGTGATGACAGGGGCCATGGAGTATTGTAATGACAAGGCCATGGAACATTGTGATGACAAGTATCATGGAGCTTTGTGATGACACGTGCATTCATCATTATGATGACAAGAGTTCTGGAGCATTGTGATGACAAGGGCATGGAGCATTGTGATTACAGGGTCATGGAGCATTGTGATGACAACTGTCATGGAACATTGTGATGACAGGGTTCATGGAGCATTGTGATTAAAGGGACCATGGAGCATTTCGATGACAAGGGCAGGCGAACATTTTGATTACATTGGTAATGGAGCATTGTGATGACATGGGCAGGGAACATTGTGAAGACAGGTGTAATGGAACATTGTGATTACAGGGGACATGGAGCATTTTGATGACATGGGCAGGCAACATTGTGATGACAGGTGTCATGGAGCATTTTGATGACAATTGTCATGGAACGTTGTGCTGACAGGGATCATGGAGCATTGTGATGAGACGGTCATTGGAGCATTGTGATGACAGGCGTACTGGAGCCTTCTGAGGAAAGGTGTCATGGGTCATTGTGATTACAGCGATCATGGAACATTGTGATGACAGTGGTCATGGAGCATTGTAATGACAGGGGCCATGGAGCATTGTGATGACAGGGGTCATGGGGCATTGTGATGACAGTGGTCATGGAACATTGTGATGAAAGGGGTCATGGAGCACTGTGATCACAGGGGCCATGTATAATTGTGATGACAAAGACCATGGAGCATTGTGATGACAGTTGTCATGGAGCATTGTGTTGAAAGGGGCATGGAGCATTGTGACGACAATGGTCATGGAGCATTGTGATGACTGGTATCATGGAGCATTGTTCTGAAAAAGGTCATGGGGCAGTGTAATGACAAGTATCATGGAGGATGTGATGAAAGGACTCATGGAGCATTGTGATTAAATGGATCATGAGGCATTTTGATGACAAGAGTCATGGAACATTGTGATGACAGGGCTAATGGAGCATTGTGATGACAAGAGCTATGGAGCTTTGTGATGACTGGGGTCATGGAGCATTGTGATGAAAGGGGTCATGGATCACTACGATGACATGGGTAATGGAGCATTGTGATGATATGAGCATGGAGCATTGTGATGACAGGGGCCAGGGAGCATTGAGAATGACAAGGGCAGGGAACATTGTGATGACAGCAGTCATGGATCATTGTGATGATACCTGTCATGGAACATTGTGCTGACAGGGGCTATAGAGCATTGTGATGACAGGTGTCATGTGGCATTGTGATGACAGTGGTCATAGAGAATTGTGATGACAGGGGTCAAGGAGCATTGTGATGAAAGTGGTCATGGAGCACTGTGATGACACGGGAATGGAGCATTATGATGACAAGGGTTCTGGAGCATTGTGATGACAAGGGTATGGAGCATTGTGTTTACAGGGGACCAGGAGCATTGTGATTACATGGGCAGTGAATATTGTGATGACAGGGGTCATGGAGCACTGTGATGACTAGTGTCATGGAACATTGTGATGACAGGGATCATGGAGCATTGTGATGAGAGGGGCCTTGGAGCATTATGATGATAGGCGTCATGGGGCATTGTGATGACAGCGGGCTTGGAGCATTGTGATGAAAGGGATCATGGAGCAATGTGATTACAGGAGCCATGGAGCATTGTGAATGCATAGGCCATGGAGCAATGGAATGACAGGGGTCAAGGAGCATTGTGATGTAAGTTGTCATGGAGCATTGTGATGACTATTGTCCATGAACATTGTGATGACATGGTTCATGGAGCATTGTGATTACAGGTGTCATGTGGAATTGTGATGAGAGCGGTCATATAGAATTGTGATGAAAGGTATCAGGGAGGACTCTGATGACAGGGGCCGTGGAGCACTGTGATGACAGTGGTCATCTAGAATTGTGATGAAATATACCAGGGAGCATTGTGATGACAGGGGTCATGGATCACCGCAATTATAGGGGCCATGGAGCATTGTGAATACAAAGATCATGGAGCATTGAGATGACAGGGGTCACGGATCATTGTGATGACAAGGGTCCTGGAACCCTGTGATGACACGGTTCATGGAGCATTGTGATGACAAGGTTCTTCAAGCATTGTGATGACACGGGCATGGAGCATTATGATGACAAGAGTTCTGGAGCATTGTGATGACAAGGGTATGGAGCACTATGATTGCAGGGGACCAGGAGCATTGTGATTACATGGGCAGTGAATATTGTGATGACAGGGGTCATGGAGCACTGTGATGACAGGGGTCATGGAGCACTGTGATGACTAGTGTCATGGAACATTGTGATGACAGGGATCATGGAGCATTGTGATGAGAGGGGCCTTAGAGCATTATGATGATAGGCGTCATGGGGCATTGTGATGACAGCGGTCTTGGAGCATTGTGATGAAAGGGATCATGGAGCAATGTGCTTACAGGAGCCATGGAGCATTGTTAATGCATAGGCCATGGAGCAATGAAATGACAGGGGTCAAGGAGCATTGTGATGTAAGATGTCATGGAGCATTGTGATGACAAGTGTCCATGAACATTGTGATGACATGGTTCATGGAGCATTGTGATGAAAAGTGCCATGGCGAATTGTGATGACAAGTGTCATGGGGCATTGTGTTGAAAGGGGCATGGAGCATTGTGACGACAATGGTCATGGAGCATTGTGATGACTGGTATCATGGAGCATTGTTCTGAAAAAGGTCATGGGGCAGTGTAATGACAAGTATCATGGAGGATGTGATGAAAGGAGTCATGGAGCATTGTGATCATGAGGCATTTTGATGACAAGAGTCATGGAACATTGTGATGACAGGGCTAATGGAGCATTGTGATGACAAGGGCTATGGAGCATTGTGATGACTGGGGTCATGGAGCATTGTGATGAAAGGGGTCATGGATCACTACGATGACATGGATAATGGAGCATTGTGATGATATGAGCATGGAGCATTGTGAGGACAGGGGCCAGGGAGCATTGAGATGATAAGGGCAGGGAACATTGTGATGACAGCAGTCATGGATCATTGTGATGATACCTGTCATGGAACATTGTGCTGACAGGGGCTATAGAGCTTTGTGATGACAGGTGTCATGTGGCATTGTGATGACAGTGGTCATAGAGCATTGTTATGACAGGGGTCAAGGAGCATTGTGATGAAAGTGGTCATGGAGCACTGTGATGACACGGGCATGGAGAATTATGATGACAAGAGTTCTGGAGCATTGTGATGACAAGGGTATGGAGCATTGTGATTACAGGGGACCAGGAGCATTGTGATTACATGGGCAGTGAATATTGTGATGACAGGGGTCATGGAGCACTGTGATGACTAGTGTCATGGAATATTGGGAGGACAGGGATCATGGAGCATTGTGATAAGAGTGGCCTTGGAGCATTATGATGATAGGCATCATGGGGCATTGTGATGACAGCCGTCTTGGAGCATTGTGATGAAAGGGATCATGGAGCAATGTGATTACAGGAGCCATGGAGCATTGTGAATGCATAGGCCATGGAGCAATGAAATGACAGGGGTCAAGGAGCATTGTGATGTAAGTTGTCATGGAGCATTGTGATGACAAATGTCCATGAACATTGTGATGACATGTATCATGGATCATTGTGATGACAAGGGCCATGGCGAATTGTGATGACAGGTGTCATGGGGCATTGTGATGACAGTGGTCATCGAGAATTGTGAGGAAAGGTAACATGGAGCACTGTGATAACAGGAGCCATGGAGCATTGTGATGACAAAGGCCATGGAGCATTTTGATGACAAGTGTCATGGAGCATTGTGATGAGACGGGCATGGAGCATTATGATGCCAAGCGTTCTGGAGCATTGTGGTGACAAGGGCATGGAGCATAGTGATGACAAGAGTTCTGGAGCATTGTGATGAAAAGGGTATGGAGCACTGTGATTACAGGGGACCAGGAGCATTGTGATTACATGGGCAGTGAATATTGTGATGACAGGCGTTCATGGAGCACTGTGATGACATGTGTCATTGAACATTTTGATGACAGGGTTCATGGAGCATTGTGATGAGAGGGGCCTTGGAGCATTATGATGATAGGCGTCATGGGATATTGTGATGAGAGTGGTCATAGAACATTGTGATGAAAGGGATCATGGAGCAATGTGCTTACAGGAGCCATGGAGCATTGTGAATGCATAGGCCATGGAGCAATGAAATGACAGGGGTCAAGGAGCATTGTGATGTAAGTTGTCATGGAGCATTGTGATGACAAGTGTCCATGAACATTGTGATGACATGGTTCATGGAGCATTGTGATGACAAGTGCCATGGCGAATTGTGATGACAGGTGTCATGGGGCATTGTGATGACAGTGGTCATGTAGAATTGTAATGAAAGGTATCATGGAGGACTCTGACGACAGGGGCCGTGGAGCACTGTGATGACACTGGTCATCTAGAATTGTGATGAAATATACCAGGGAGCATTGTGATGACAGGGGTCATGGATCACCGCAATTATAGGGGCCATGGAGCATTGTGAATACAAAGATCATGGAGCATTGAGATGACAGGGGTCATGGATCATTGTGATGACAAGGGTCCTGGAACCTTGTGATGACACGGTTCATGGAGCATTGTGATGACAAGGTTCTTCAAGAATTGTGATGACACGGGCATGGAGCATTATGATGACAAGAGTTCTGGAGCATTGTGATGAAAAGGGTATGGAGCACTGTGATTACAGGGGACCAGGAGCATTGTGATTACATGGGCAGTGAATATTGTGATGGCAGGGGTTCATGGAGCACTGTGATGACAAGAGTCATGGAACATTGTGATGACAGGGTTCATGGAGCATTGTGATGAGAGGGGCCTTGGAGCATTATGATGATAGGCGTCATGGGGTATTGTGATGAGAGTGGTCATAGAACATTGTGATGAAAGGGATCATGGAGCAATGTGATTACAGGGGCCATGGAGCATTTTGAATGCATAGGCCATGGAGCAGTGTGATGACAGGGGTCATGGAGCATTGTGATGAATGTGGTCATAGTTCATTTTGATGATAAGTGTCCAGGAACATTGTGATGACATGGATCATGGAGCATTGTGATGACAAGGGCCATGGCGAATTGTGATGACAGGTGTCATGGGGCCTTGTGATGACAGTGGTCATCTAGAATTGTGATGAACGGTAACATGGAGCACTATGATAACAGGGGCCATGGAGCATTGTGATGCCAAAGGCCATGGAGCATTTTGATGACAAGTGTCATGGAGCATTGTGATGAGACGGACATGGAGCATTATGATGCCCAGAGTTCTGGAGCATTGTGGTGACAAGGGCATGGAGCATTGTGATGACAAGGGCCATGGCCAATTCTGATGACAGGTGTCCTCGGGCATTGTGATGACAGAGGTTATCTAGCATTGTGATGAAAGGTACCATGGATCACTGTGATAACAGGGGCCATGGAGCATTGTGATGATAAAGGCCATGGAGCATTTTAATGAAAAGTGTCATGGAGAATTGTGATGAGACGGGCATGGAGCATTATGATGACAAGAGTTCTGGAGCATTGCGTTGACAAGGGAATGGAGCATTGTGATTACAGGGACCATGGAGGAGAGTGATGACATCTGTCATGGAACATTGTGCTGACAGGGGCCATGGAGCGTCGTGATGACAGGTATAATGTGTCATTGTAATGACAGGGGTCATAGAGCATTGTGATGAAATGGATCATGGAGCAATGTGATTACAGGGACCATGTAGCATTGCGAATGCATAGGCTATGGAGCATTGTGATGACAGGAGTCAAGGAGCATTGTGATGTAAGTGGTCATGGATCATTGTGATGACAAGTGTCCTGGACCATTGTGATGACACGGGTCATGGAGCATTGTGATGGCAAGGGCCATGGCGAATTGTGATGACATGTGTCTTGGGGCATTGTGATGACAGTGGTCATCTAGAACTGTGATAAAAGGTATCATGGAGCACTGTGATGACAGGGGCCATGGGGTATTGTAATGACAAGGCCATGGAACATTGTGATGACAAGTATCATGGAGCTTTGTGATGACACGTGCATTCATCATTATGATGACAAGAGTTCTGGAGCATTGTGATGACAAGGGCATGGAGCATTGTGATTACAGGGTCATGGAGCATTGTGATGACAAATGTCATGGAACATTGTGATGACAGGGTTCATGGAGCATTGTGATTAAAGGGACCATGGAGCATTTCGATGACAAGGGCAGGCGAACATTTTGATTACATTGGTAATGGAGCATTGTGATGACATGGGCAGGGAACATTGTGAAGACAGGTGTAATGGAACATTGTGATTACAGGGGACATGGAGCATTTTGATGACATGGGCAGGCAACATTGTGATGACAGGTGTCATGGAGCATTGTGATGACAATTGTCATGGAACGTTGTGCTGACAGGGATCATGGAGCATTGTGATGAGACGGTCATTGGAGCATTGTGATGACAGGCGTACTGGAGCCTTCTGAGGAAAGGTGTCATGGGTCATTGTGATTACAGCGATCATGGAACATTGTGATGACAGTGGTCATGGAGCATTGTAATGACAGGGGCCATGGAGCATTGTGATGACAGGGGTCATGGGGCATTGTGATGACAGTGGTCATGGAACATTGTGATGAAAGGGGTCATGGAGCACTGTGATCACAGGGGCCATGTATAATTGTGATGACAAAGACCATGGAGCATTGTGATGACAGTTGTCATGGAGCATTGTGTTGAAAGGGGCATGGAGCATTGTGACGACAATGGTCATGGAGCATTGTGATGACTGGTATCATGGAGCATTGTTCTGAAAAAGGTCATGGGGCAGTGTAATGACAAGTATCATGGAGGATGTGATGAAAGGACTCATGGAGCATTGTGATTAAATGGATCATGAGGCATTTTGATGACAAGAGTCATGGAACATTGTGATGACAGGGCTAATGGAGCATTGTGATGACAAGAGCTATGGAGCTTTGTGATGACTGGGGTCATGGAGCATTGTGATGAAAGGGGTCATGGATCACTACGATGACATGGGTAATGGAGCATTGTGATGATAGGAGCATGGAGCATTGTGATGACAGGGGCCAGGGAGCATTGAGAATGACAAGGGCAGGGAACATTGTGATGACAGCAGTCATGGATCATTGTGATGATACCTGTCATGGAACATTGTGCTGACAGGGGCTATAGAGCATTGTGATGACAGGTGTCATGTGGCATTGTGATGACAGTGGTCATAGAGCATTGTGATGACAGGGGTCAAGGAGCATTGTGATGACAAGGGCATGGAGCATTGTGATTACAGGGTCATGGAGCATTGTGATGACAACTGTCATGGAACATTGTGATGACAGGGTTCATGGAGCATTGTGATTAAAGGGACCATGGAGCATTTCGATGACAAGGGCAGGCGAACATTTTGACTACATTGGTAATGGAGCATTGTGATGACATGGGCAGGGAACATTGTGAAGACAGGTGTAATGGAACATTGTGATTACAGGGGACATGGAGCATTTTGATGACATGGGCAGGCAACATTGTGATGACAGGTGTCATGGAGCATTTTGATGACAATTGTCATGGAAAGTTGTGCTGACAGGGATCATGTAGCATTGTGATGAGACGGTCATTGGAGCATTGTGATGACAGGCGTACTGGAGCCTTCTGAGGAAAGGTGTCATGGGTCATTGTGATTACAGCGATCATGGAACATTGTGATGACAGTGGTCATGGAGCATTGTAATGACAGGGGCCATGGAGCATTGTGATGACAGGGGTCATGGGGCATTGTGATGACAGTGGTCATGAAACATTGTGATGAAAGGGGTCATGGAGCACTGTGATCACAGGGGCCATGTATAATTGTGATGACAAAGACCATGGAGCATTGTGATGACAGTTGTCATGGAGCATTGTGTTGAAAGGGGCATGGAGCATTGTGACGACAATGGTCATGGAGCATTGTGATGACTGGTATCATGGAGCATTGTTCTGAAAAAGGTCATGGGGCAGTGTAATGACAAGTATCATGGAGGATGTGATGAAAGGACTCATGGAGCATTGTGATTAAATGGATCATGAGGCATTTTGATGACAAGAGTCATGGAACATTGTGATGACAGGGCTAATGGAGCATTGTGATGACAAGAGCTATGGAGCTTTGTGATGACTGGGGTCATGGAGCATTGTGATGAAAGGGGTCATGGATCACTACGATGACATGGGTAATGGAGCATTGTGATGATATGAGCATGGAGCATTGTGATGACAGGGGCCAGGGAGCATTGAGAATGACAAGGGCAGGGAACATTGTGATGACAGCAGTCATGGATCATTGTGATGATACCTGTCATGGAACATTGTGCTGACAGGGGCTATAGAGCATTGTGATGACAGGTGTCATGTGGCATTGTGATGACAGTGGTCATAGAGCATTGTGATGACAGGGGTCAAGGAGCATTGTGATGAAAGTGGTCATGGAGCACTGTGATGACACGGGAATGGAGCATTATGATGACAAGAGTTCTGGAGCATTGTGATGACAAGGGTATGGAGCATTGTGATTACAGGGGACCAGGAGCATTGTGATTACATGGGCAGTGAATATTGTGATGACAGGGGTCATGGAGCACTGTGATGACTAGTGTCATGGAACATTGTGATGAGAGGGATCATGGAGCACTGTGATGAGAGGGGCCTTGGAGCATTATGATGATAGGAGTCATGGGGCATTGTGATGACAGCGGTCTTGGAGCATTGTGATGACTAGTGTCATGGAACATTGTGATGACTATTGTCCATGAACATTGTGATGACATGGTTCATGGAGCATTGTGATGACAGGTGTCATGTGGAATTGTGATGAGAGCGGTCATATAGAATTGTGATTAAAGGTATCAGGGAGGACTCTGATAACAGGGGCCGTGGAGCACTGTGATGACAGTGGTCATCTAGAATTGTGATGACATATACCAGGGAGCATTGTGATGACAGGGGTCATGGATCACCGCAATTATAGGGGCCATGGAGCATTGTGAATACAAAGATCATGGAGCATTGAGATGACAGGGGTCACGGATCATTGTGATGACAAGGGTCCTGGAACCTTGTGATGACACGGTTCATGGAGCATTGTGATGACAAGGTTCTTCAAGCATTGTGATGACACGGGCATGGAGCATTATGATGACAAGAGTTCTGGAGCATTGTGATGACAAGGGTATGGAGCACTATGATTACAGGGGACCAGGAGCATTGTGATTACATGGGCAGTGAATATTGTGATGACAGGGGTCATGGAGCACTGTGATGACAGGGGTCATGGAGCACTGTGATGACTAGTGTCATGGAACATTGTGATGACAGGGATCATGGAGCATTGTGATGAGAGGGGCCTTAGAGCATTATGATGATAGGCGTCATGGGGCATTGTGATGACAGCGGTCTTGGAGCATTGTGATGAAAGGGATCATGGAGCAATGTGCTTACAGGAGCCATGGAGCATTGTGAATGCATAGGCCATGGAGCAATGAAATGACAGGGGTCAAGGAGCATTGTGATGTAAGATGTCATGGAGCATTGTGATGACAAGTGTCCATGAACATTGTGATGACATGGTTCATGGAGCATTGTGATGACAAGTGCCATGGCGAATTGTGATGACAGGTGTCATGGGGCATTGTGTTGAAAGGGGCATGGAGCATTGTGACGACAATGGTCATGGAGCATTGTGATGACTGGTATCATGGAGCATTGTTCTGAAAAAGGTCATGGGGCAGTGTAATGACAAGTATCATGGAGGATGTGATGAAAGGAGTCATGGAGCATTGTGATCATGAGGCATTTTGATGACAAGAGTCATGGAACATTGTGATGACAGGGCTAATGGAGCATTGTGATGACAAGGGCTATGGAGCATTGTGATGACAGGTGTCATGCAGCATTGTGATGAAAGGGGTCATGGATCACTACGATGACATGGGTAATGGAGCATTGTGATGATATGAGCATGGAGCATTGTGAGGACAGGGGCCAGGGAGCATTGAGATGATAAGGGCAGGGAACATTGTGATGACAGCAGTCATGGATCATTGTGATGATACCTGTCATGGAACATTGTGCTGACAGGGGCTATAGAGCATTGTGATGACAGGTGTCATGTGGCATTGTGATGACAGTGGTCATAGAGCATTGTTATGACAGGGGTCAAGGAGCATTGTGATGAAAGTGGTCATGGAGCACTGTGATGACACGGGCATGGAGAATTATGATGACAAGAGTTCTGGAGCATTGTGATGACAAGGGTATGGAGCATTGTGATTACAGGGGAACAGGAGCATTGTGATTACATGGGCAGTGAATATTGTGATGACAGGGGTCATGGAGCACTGTGATGACTAGTGTCATGGAATATTGGGAGGACAGGAATCATGGAGCATTGTGATAAGAGTGGCCTTGGAGCATTTTGATGATAGGCATCATGGGGCATTGTGATGACAGCGGTCTTGGAGCATTGTGATGAAAGGGATCATGGAGCAATGTGATTACAGGAGCCATGGAGCATTGTGAATGCATAGGCCATGGAGCAATGAAATGACAGGGGTCAAGGAGCATTGTGATGTAAGTTGTCATGGAGCATTGTGATGACAAGTGTCCATGAACATTGTGATGACATGGATCATGGATCATTGTGATGACAAGGACCATGGCGAATTGTGATGACAGGTGTCATGGGGCATTGTGATGACAGTGGTCATCGAGAATTGTGAGGAAAGGTAACATGGAGCACTGTGATAACAGGAGCCATGGAGCATTGTGATGACAAAGGCCATGGAGCATTTTGATGACAAGTGTCATGGAGCATTGTGATGAGACGGGCATGGAGCATTATGATGCCAAGCGTTCTGGAGCATTGTGGTGACAAGGGCATGGAGCATAGTGATGACAAGAGTTCTGGAGCATTGTGATGAAAAGGGTATGGAGCACTGTGATTACAGGGGACCAGGAGCATTGTGATTACATGGGCAGTGAATATTGTGATGACAGGCGTTCATGGAGCACTGTGATGAAAAGTGTCATTGAACATTGTGATGACAGGGTTCATGGAGCATTGTGATGAGAGGGGCCTTGGAGCATTATGATGATAGGCGTCATGGGATATTGTGATGAGAGTGGTCATAGAACATTGTGATGAAATGGATCATGGAGCAATGTGCTTACAGGAGCCATGGAGCAATGTGAATGCATAGGCCATGGAGCAATGAAATGACAGGGGTCAAGGAGCATTGTGATGTAAGTTGTCATGGAGCATTGTGATGACAAGTGTCCATGAACATTGTGATGACATGGTTCATGGAGCATTGTGATGACAAGTGCCATGGCGAATTGTGATGACAGGTGTCATGGGGCATTGTGATGACAGTGGTCATGTAGAATTGTTATGAAAGGTATCATGGAGGACTCTGACGACAGGGGCCGTGGAGCACTGTGATGACAGTGGTCATCTAGAATTGTGATGAAATATACCAGGGAGCATTGTGATGACAGGGGTCATGGATCACCGCAATTATAGGGGCCAGGGAGCATTGTGAATACAAAGATCATGGAGCATTGAGATGACAGGTGTCATGGATCATTGTGATGACAAGGGTCCTGGAACCTTGTGATGACACGGTTCATGGAGCATTGTGATGACAAGGTTCTTCAAGCATTGTGATGACACGGGCATGGAGCATTATGATGACAAGAGTTCTGAAGCATTGTGATGAAAAGGGTATGGAGCACTGTGATTACAGGGGACCAGGAGCATTGTGATTACATGGGCAGTGAATATTGTGATGACAGGGGTTCATGGAGCACTGTGATGACAAGTGTCATGGAACATTGTGATGACAGGGTTCATGGAGCATTGTGATGAGAGGGGCCTTGGAGCATTATGAAGATACGCCTCATGAGGCCTTGTGATGACAGCGGTCTTGGAGCATTGTGATGAAAGGGATCATGGAGCAATGTGATTACAGGGGCCATGGAGCATTTTGAATGCATAGGCCATGGAGCAGTGTGATGACAGGGGTCATGGAGCATTGTGATGAATGTGGTCATAGTTCATTGTGATGATAAGTGTCCAGGAACATTGTGATGACATGGATCATGGAGCATTGTGATGACAAGGGCCATGGCGAATTGTGATGACAGGTGTCATGGGGCCTTGTGATGACAGTGGTCATCTAGAATTGTGATGAAAGGTAACATGGAGCACTATGATAACAGGGGCCATGGAGCATTGTGATGACAAAGGCCATGGAGCATTTTGATGACAAGTGTCATGGAGCATTGTGATGAGACGGGCATGGAGCATTATGATGCCCAGAGTTCTGGAGCATTGTGGTGACAAGGACATGGAGCATTGTGATGACAAGGGCCATGGGCAATTCTGATGACAGGTGTCCTCGGGCATTGTGATGATAGAGGTTATCTAGCATTGTGATGAAAGATACCATGGATCACTGTGATAACAGGGGCCATGGAGCATTGTGATGATAAAGGCCATGGAGCATTTTAATGAAAAGTGTCATGGAGAATTGTGATGAGACGGGCATGGAGCATTATGATGACAAGAGTTCTGGAGCATTGCGTTGACAAGGGAATGGAGCATTGTGATTACAGGGACCATGGAGGATAGTGATGACATCTGTCATGGAACATTGTGCTGACAGGGGCCATGGAGCATTGTGATGACAGGTATAATGTGGCATTGTAATGACAGTGGTCATAGAGCATTGTGATGAAATGGATCATGGAGCAATGTGATTACAGGGACCATGTAGCATTGCGAATGCATAGGCTATGGAGCATTGTGATGACAGGAGTCAAGGAGCATTGTGATGTAAGTGGTCATGGATCATTGTGATGACAAGTGTCCTGGACCATTGTGATGACACGGGTCATGGAGCATTGTGATGGCAAGGGCCATGGCGAATTGTTATGACATGTGTCTTGGGGCATTGTGATGACAGTGGTCATCTAGAATTGTGATAAAAGGTATCATGGAGCACTGTGATGACAGTGGCCATGAAGTATTGTAATGACAAGGCCATGGAACATTGTGATGACAAGTATCATGGAGCTTTGTGATGACACGAGCATTCATCATTATGATGACAAGAGTTCTGGAGCATTGTGATGACAAGGGCATGGAGCATTGTGATTACAGGGTCATGGAGCATTGTGATGACAACTGTCATGGAACATTGTGATGACAGGGTTCATGGAGCATTGTGATTAAAGGGACCATGGAGCATTTCGATGACAAGGGCAGGCGAACATTTTGATTACATTGGTAATGGAGCATTGTGATGACATGGGCAGGGAACATTGTGAAGATAGGTGTAATGGAACATTGTGATTACAGGGGACATGGAGCATTTTGATGACATGGGCAGGCAACATTGTGATGACAGGTGTCATGGAGCATTGTGATGACAATTGTCATGGAACGTTGTGCTGACAGGGATCATGGAGCATTGTGATGAGACGGTCATTGGAGCATTGTGATGACAGGCGTACTGGAGCCTTCTGAGGAAAGGTGTCATGGGTCATTGTGATTACAGCGATCATGGAACATTGTGATGACAGTGGTCATGGAGCATTGTAATGACAGGGGCCATGGAGCATTGTGATGACAGGGTTGATGGGGCATTGTGATGACAGTGGTCATGGAACATTGTGATGAAAGGGGTCATGGAGCACTGTGATCATAGGGGCCATGTATAATTGTGATGACAAAGACCATGGAGCATTGTGATGACAGTTGTCATGGAGCATTGTGTTGAAAGGGGCATGGAGCATTGTGACGACAATGGTCATGGAGCATTGTGATGACTGGTATCATGGAGCATTGTTCTGAAAAAGGTCATGGGGCAGTGTAATGACAAGTATCATGGAGGATGTGATGAAAGGAGTCATGGAGCATTGTGATTAAATGGATCATGAGGCATTTTGATGACAAGAGTCATGGAACATTGTGATGACAGGGCTAATGGAGCATTGTGATGACAAGAGCTATGGAGCATTGTGATGACTGGGGTCATGGAGCATTGTGATGAAAGGGGTCATGGATCACTACGATGACATGGGTAATGGAGCATTGTGATGATATGAGCATGGAGCATTGTGATGACAGGGGCCAGGGAGCATTGAGAATGACAAGGGCAGGGAACATTGTGATGACAGCAGTCATGGATCATTGTGATGATACCTGTCATGGAACATTGTGCTGACAGGGGCTATAGAGCATTGTGATGACAGGTGTCATGTGGCATTGTGATGACAGTGGTCATAGATCATTGTGATGACAGGAGTCAAGGAGCATTGTGATGAAAGTGGTCATGGAGCACTGTGATGACACGGGAATGGAGCATTATGATGACAAGAGTTCTGGAGCATTGTGATGACAAGGGTATGGAGCATTGTGATTACAGGGGACCAGGATCATTGTGATTACATGGGCAGTGAATATTGTGATGACAGGGGTCATGGAGCACTGTGATGACTAGTGTCATGGAACATTGTGATGACAGGGATCATGGAGCATTGTGATGAGAGGGGCCTTGGAGCATTATGATGATAGGCGTCATGGGGCATTGTGATGACAGCGGGCTTGGAGCATTGTGATGAAAGGGATCATGGAGCAATGTGATTACAGGAGCCATGGAGCATTGTGAATGCATAGGCCATGGAGCAATGGAATGACAGGGGTCAAGGAGCATTGTGATGTAAGTTGTCATGGAGCATTGTGATGACTATTGTCCATGAACATTGTGATGACATGGTTCATGGAGCATTGTGATGACAGGTGTCATGTGGAATTGTGATGAGAGCGGTCATATAGAATTGTGATGAAAGGTATCAGGGAGGACTCTGATGACAGGGGCCGTGGAGCACTGTGATGACAGTGGTCATCTAGAATTGTGATGAAATATACCAGGGAGCATTGTGATGACAGGGGTCATGGATCACCGCAATTATAGGGGCCATGGAGCATTGTGAATACAAAGATCATGGAGCATTGAGATGACAGGGGTCACGGATCATTGTGATGACAAGGGTCCTGGAACCTTGTGATGACACGGTTCATGGAGCATTGTGATGACAAGGTTCTTCAAGCATTGTGATGACACGGGCATGGAGCATTATGATGACAAGAGTTCTGGAGCATTGTGATGACAAGGGTATGGAGCACTATGATTACAGGGGACCAGGAGCATTGTGATTACATGGGCAGTGAATATTGTGATGACAGGGGTCATGGAGCACTGTGATGACAGGGGTCATGGAGCACTGTGATGACTAGTGTCATGGAACATTGTGATGACAGGGATCATGGAGCATTGTGATGAGAGGGGCCTTGGAGCATTATGATGATAGGCGTCATGGGGCATTGTGATGACAGCGGTCTTGGAGCATTGTGATGAAAGGGATCATGGAGCAATGTGCTTACAGGAGCCATGGAGCATTGTGAATGCATAGGCCATGGAGCAATGAAATGACAGGGGTCAAGGAGCATTGTGATGTAAGATGTCATGGAGCATTGTGATGACAAGTGTCCATGAACATTGTGATGACATGGTTCATGGAGCATTGTGATGACAAGTGCCATGGCGAATTGTGATGACAGGTGTCATGGGGCATTGTGTTGAAAGGGGCATGGAGCATTGTGACGACAATGGTCATGGAGCATTGTGATGACTGGTATCATGGAGCATTGTTCTGAAAAAGGTCATGGGGCAGTGTAATGACAACTATCATGGAGGATGTGATGAAAGGAGTCATGGAGCATTGTGATCATGAGGCATTTTGATGACAAGAGTCATGGAACATTGTGATGACAGGGCTAATGGAGCATTGTGATGACAAGGGCTATGGAGCATTGTGATGACAGGGGTCATGCAGCATTGTGATGAAAGGGGTCATGGATCACTACGATGACATGGGTAATGGAGCATTGTGATGATATGAGCATGGAGCATTGTGAGGGCAGGGGCCAGGGAGCATTGAGATGATAAGGGCAGGGAACATTGTAATGACAGCAGTCATGGATCATTGTGATGATACCTGTCATGGAACATTGTGCTGACAGGGGCTATAGAGCATTGTGATGACAGGTGTCATGTGGCATTGTGATGACAGTGGTCATAGAGCATTGTTATGACAGGGGTCAAGGAGCATTGTGATGAAAGTGGTCATGGAGCACTGTGATGACACGGGCATGGAGAATTATGATGACAAGAGTTCTGGAGCATTGTGATGACAAGGGTATGGAGCATTGTGATTACAGGGGACCAGGAGCATTGTGATTACATGGGCAGTGAATATTGCGATGACAGGGGTCATGGAGCACTGTGATGACTAGTGTCATGGAATATTGGGAGGACAGGGATCATGGAGCATTGTGATAAGAGTGGCCTTGGAGCATTATGATGATAGGCATCATGGGGCATTGTGATGACAGCGGTCTTGGAGCATTGTGATGAAAGGGATCATGGAGCAATGTAATTACAGGAGCCATGGAGCATTGTGAATACATAGGCCATGGAGAAATGGAATGACAGGGGTCAAGGAGCATTGTGATGTAAGTTGTCATGGAGCATTGTGATGACAAGTGTCCATGAACATTGTGATGACATGGATCATGGATCATTGTGATGACAAGGGCCATGGCGAATTGTGATGACAGGTGTCATGGGGCATTGTGATGACAGTGGTCATCGCGAATTGTGAGGAAAGGTAACATGGAGCACTGTGATAACAGGAGCCATGGAGCATTGTGATGACAAAGGCCATGGAGCATTTTGATGACAAGTGTCATGGAGCATTGTGATGAGACGGGCATGGAGCATTATGATGCCAAGCGTTCTGGAGCATTGTGGTGACAAGGGCATGGAGCATAGTGATGACAAGAGTTCCGGAGCATTGTGATGAAAAGGGTATGGAGCACTGTGATTACAGGGGACCAGGAGCATTGTGATTACATGGGCAGTGAATATTGTGATGACAGGCGTTCATGGAGCACTGTGATGACAAGTGTCATGGAACATTGTGATGACAGGGATCATGAAGCATTGTGATGAGAGGGGCCTTGGAGCATTATGATGATAGGCCTCATGGCGTATTGTGATGAGAGTGGTCATAGAACATTAGAATATTGTGATGAAAGGGATCATGGAGCAATGTGATTACAGGGGCCATGGAGCATTGTGAATGCATAGGCCATGGAGCAATGAAATGACAGGGGTCAAGGAGCATTGTGATGTAAGTTGTCATGGAGCATTGTCATGACTATTGTCCATGAACATTGTGATGACATGGTTCATGGAGCTTTGTGATGACAAGTGCCATGGCGAATTGTGATGACAGGTGTCATGCGGCATTGTGATGACAGTGGTCATGTAGAATTGTAATGAAAGGTATCATGGAGGACTCTGACGACAGGGGCCGTGGAGCACTGTGATGACAGTGGTCATCTAGAATTGTGATGAAATATACCAGGGAGCATTGTGATGACAGGGGTCATGGATCACCGCAATTATAGGGGCCAGGGAGCATTGTGAATACAAAGATCATGGAGCATTGAGATGACAGGGGTCATGGATCATTGTGATGACAAGGGTCCTGGAACCTTGTGATGACACGGTTCATGGAGCATTGTGATGACAAGGTTCTTCAAGCATTGTGATGACACGGGCATGGAGCATTATGATGACAAGAGTTCTGGAACATTGTGATGAAAAGGGTATGGAGCATTGTGATTACATGGGCAGTGAATATTGTGATGACAGGTGTTCATGGAGCACTGTGATGACAAGTGTCATGGAACATTGTGATGACAGGGTTCATGGAGCATTGTGATGAGAGGGGCCTTGGAGCATTATGATGATAGGCGTCATGGGGTATTGTGATGAGAGTGGTCATAGAACATTGTGATGAAAGGGATCATGGAGCAATGTGATTACAGGGGCCATGGAGCATTTTGAATGCATAGTCCATGGAGCAGTGTGATGACAGGGGTCATGGAACATTGTGATGAATGTGGTCATAGTTCATTGTGATGATAATTGCCCAGGAACATTGTGATGACATGGATCATGGAGCATTGTGATGACAAGTGCCATGGCGAATTGTGATGACAGGTGTCATGGGGCATTGTGATGACAGTGGTCATCGAGAATTATGAGGAAAGGTAACATGGAGCACTGTGATAACAGGGGCCATGGAGCATTGTGATGACAAAGGCCATGGAGCATTTTGATGACAAGTGTCATGGAGCATTGTGATGAGACGGGCATGGAGCATTATGATGCCCAGAGTTCTGGAGCATTGTGGTGACAAGGGCATCGAGCATTGTGATGACAAGGGCCATGGGCAATTCTGATGACAGGTGTCCTCGGGCATTGTGATGATAGAGGTTATCTAGCATTGTGATGAAAGATACCATGGATCACTGTGATAACAGGGGCCATGGAGCATTGTGATGATAAAGGCCATGGAGCATTTTAATGAAAAGTGTCATGGAGAATTGTGATGAGACGGGCATGGAGCATTATGATGACAAGAGTTCTGGAGCATTGCGTTGACAAGGGAATGGAGCATTGTGATTACAGGGACCATGGAGGATAGTGATGACATCTGTCATGGAACATTGTGCTGACAGGGGCCATGGAGCATTGTGATGACAGGTATAATGTGGCATTGTAATGACAGTGGTCATAGAGCATTGTGATGAAATGGATCATGGAGCAATGTGATTACAGGGACCATGTAGCATTGCGAATGCATAGGCTATGGAGCATTGTGATGACAGGAGTCAAGGAGCATTGTGATGTAAGTGGTCATGGATCATTGTGATGACAAGTGTCCTGGACCATTGTGATGACACGGGTCATGGAGCATTGTGATGGCAAGGGCCATGGCGAATTGTTATGACATGTGTCTTGGGGCATTGTGATGACAGTGGTCATCTAGAATTGTGATAAAAGGTATCATGGAGCACTGTGATGACAGTGGCCATGAAGTATTGTAATGACAAGGCCATGGAACATTGTGATGACAAGTATCATGGAGCTTTGTGATGACACGAGCATTCATCATTATGATGACAAGAGTTCTGGAGCATTGTGATGACAAGGGCATGGAGCATTGTGATTACAGGGTCATGGAGCATTGTGATGACAACTGTCATGGAACATTGTGATGACAGGGTTCATGGAGCATTGTGATTAAAGGGACCATGGAGCATTTCGATGACAAGGGCAGGCGAACATTTTGATTACATTGGTAATGGAGCATTGTGATGACATGGGCAGGGAACATTGTGAAGATAGGTGTAATGGAACATTGTGATTACAGGGGACATGGAGCATTTTGATGACATGGGCAGGCAACATTGTGATGACAGGTGTCATGGAGCATTGTGATGACAATTGTCATGGAACGTTGTGCTGACAGGGATCATGGAGCATTGTGATGAGACGGTCATTGGAGCATTGTGATGACAGGCGTACTGGAGCCTTCTGAGGAAAGGTGTCATGGGTCATTGTGATTACAGCGATCATGGAACATTGTGATGACAGTGGTCATGGAGCATTGTAATGACAGGGGCCATGGAGCATTGTGATGACAGGGTTGATGGGGCATTGTGATGACAGTGGTCATGGAACATTGTGATGAAAGGGGTCATGGAGCACTGTGATCATAGGGGCCATGTATAATTGTGATGACAAAGACCATGGAGCATTGTGATGACAGTTGTCATGGAGCATTGTGTTGAAAGGGGCATGGAGCATTGTGACGACAATGGTCATGGAGCATTGTGATGACTGGTATCATGGAGCATTGTTCTGAAAAAGGTCATGGGGCAGTGTAATGACAAGTATCATGGAGGATGTGATGAAAGGAGTCATGGAGCATTGTGATTAAATGGATCATGAGGCATTTTGATGACAAGAGTCATGGAACATTGTGATGACAGGGCTAATGGAGCATTGTGATGACAAGAGCTATGGAGCATTGTGATGACTGGGGTCATGGAGCATTGTGATGAAAGGGGTCATGGATCACTACGATGACATGGGTAATGGAGCATTGTGATGATATGAGCATGGAGCATTGTGATGACAGGGGCCAGGGAGCATTGAGAATGACAAGGGCAGGGAACATTGTGATGACAGCAGTCATGGATCATTGTGATGATACCTGTCATGGAACATTGTGCTGACAGGGGCTATAGAGCATTGTGATGACAGGTGTCATGTGGCATTGTGATGACAGTGGTCATAGATCATTGTGATGACAGGAGTCAAGGAGCATTGTGATGAAAGTGGTCATGGAGCACTGTGATGACACGGGAATGGAGCATTATGATGACAAGAGTTCTGGAGCATTGTGATGACAAGGGTATGGAGCATTGTGATTACAGGGGACCAGGATCATTGTGATTACATGGGCAGTGAATATTGTGATGACAGGGGTCATGGAGCACTGTGATGACTAGTGTCATGGAACATTGTGATGACAGGGATCATGGAGCATTGTGATGAGAGGGGCCTTGGAGCATTATGATGATAGGCGTCATGGGGCATTGTGATGACAGCGGGCTTGGAGCATTGTGATGAAAGGGATCATGGAGCAATGTGATTACAGGAGCCATGGAGCATTGTGAATGCATAGGCCATGGAGCAATGGAATGACAGGGGTCAAGGAGCATTGTGATGTAAGTTGTCATGGAGCATTGTGATGACTATTGTCCATGAACATTGTGATGACATGGTTCATGGAGCATTGTGATGACAGGTGTCATGTGGAATTGTGATGAGAGCGGTCATATAGAATTGTGATGAAAGGTATCAGGGAGGACTCTGATGACAGGGGCCGTGGAGCACTGTGATGACAGTGGTCATCTAGAATTGTGATGAAATATACCAGGGAGCATTGTGATGACAGGGGTCATGGATCACCGCAATTATAGGGGCCATGGAGCATTGTGAATACAAAGATCATGGAGCATTGAGATGACAGGGGTCACGGATCATTGTGATGACAAGGGTCCTGGAACCTTGTGATGACACGGTTCATGGAGCATTGTGATGACAAGGTTCTTCAAGCATTGTGATGACACGGGCATGGAGCATTATGATGACAAGAGTTCTGGAGCATTGTGATGACAAGGGTATGGAGCACTATGATTACAGGGGACCAGGAGCATTGTGATTACATGGGCAGTGAATATTGTGATGACAGGGGTCATGGAGCACTGTGATGACAGGGGTCATGGAGCACTGTGATGACTAGTGTCA
The DNA here is from genome assembly GCF_965194805.1 of Balaenoptera borealis. NCBI lineage: Eukaryota > Metazoa > Chordata > Mammalia > Artiodactyla > Balaenopteridae > Balaenoptera > Balaenoptera borealis. Next base: position 52,113 of record NW_028123822.1, read on the forward strand.
TGGAACATTGTGATGACAGGGATCATGGAGCATTGTGATGAGAGGGGCCTTGGAGCATTATGATGATAGGCGTCATGGGGCATTGTGATGACAGCGGTCTTGGAGCATTGTGATGAAAGGGATCATGGAGCAATGTGCTTACAGGAGCCATGGAGCATTGTGAATGCATAGGCCATGGAGCAATGAAATGACAGGGGTCAAGGAGCATTGTGATGTAAGATGTCATGGAGCATTGTGATGACAAGTGTCCATGAACATTGTGATGACATGGTTCATGGAGCATTGTGATGACAAGTGCCATGGCGAATTGTGATGACAGGTGTCATGGGGCATTGTGTTGAAAGGGGCATGGAGAATTGTGACGACAATGGTCATGGAGCATTGTGATGACTGGTATCATGGAGCATTGTTCTGAAAAAGGTCATGGGGCAGTGTAATGACAACTATCATGGAGGATGTGATGAAAGGAGTCATGGAGCATTGTGATCATGAGGCATTTTGATGACAAGAGTCATGGAACATTGTGATGACAGGGCTAATGGAGCATTGTGATGACAAGGGCTATGGAGCATTGTGATGACAGGGGTCATGCAGCATTGTGATGAAAGGGGTCATGGATCACTACGATGACATGGGTAATGGAGCATTGTGATGATATGAGCATGGAGCATTGTGAGGGCAGGGGCCAGGGAGCATTGAGATGATAAGGGCAGGGAACATTGTAATGACAGCAGTCATGGATCATTGTGATGATACCTGTCATGGAACATTGTGCTGACAGGGGCTATAGAGCATTGTGATGACAGGTGTCATGTGGCATTGTGATGACAGTGGTCATAGAGCATTGTTATGACAGGGGTCAAGGAGCATTGTGATGAAAGTGGTCATGGAGCACTGTGATGACACGGGCATGGAGAATTATGATGACAAGAGTTCTGGAGCATTGTGATGACAAGGGTATGGAGCATTGTGATTACAGGGGACCAGGAGCATTGTGATTACATGGGCAGTGAATATTGCGATGACAGGGGTCATGGAGCACTGTGATGACTAGTGTCATGGAATATTGGGAGGACAGGGATCATGGAGCATTGTGATAAGAGTGGCCTTGGAGCATTATGATGATAGGCATCATGGGGCATTGTGATGACAGCGGTCTTGGAGCATTGTGATGAAAGGGATCATGGAGCAATGTAATTACAGGAGCCATGGAGCATTGTGAATACATAGGCCATGGAGAAATGGAATGACAGGGGTCAAGGAGCATTGTGATGTAAGTTGTCATGGAGCATTGTGATGACAAGTGTCCATGAACATTGTGATGACATGGATCATGGATCATTGTGATGACTAGGGCCATGGCGAATTGTGATGACAGGTGTCATGGGGCATTGTGATGACAGTGGTCATCGCGAATTGTGAGGAAAGGTAACATGGAGCACTGTGATAACAGGAGCCATGGAGCATTGTGATGACAAAGGCCATGGAGCATTTTGATGACAAGTGTCATGGAGCATTGTGATGAGACGGGCATGGAGCATTATGATGCCAAGCGTTCTGGAGCATTGTGGTGACAAGGGCATGGAGCATAGTGATGACAAGAGTTCCGGAGCATTGTGATGAAAAGGGTATGGAGCACTGTGATTACAGGGGACCAGGAGCATTGTGATTACATGGGCAGTGAATATTGTGATGACAGGCGTTCATGGAGCACTGTGATGACAAGTGTCATGGAACATTGTGATGACAGGGATCATGAAGCATTGTGATGAGAGGGGCCTTGGAGCATTATGATGATAGGCCTCATGGCGTATTGTGATGAGAGTGGTCATAGAACATTAGAATATTGTGATGAAAGGGATCATGGAGCAATGTGATTACAGGGGCCATGGAGCATTGTGAATGCATAGGCCATGGAGCAATGAAATGACAGGGGTCAAGGAGCATTGTGATGTAAGTTGTCATGGAGCATTGTCATGACTATTGTCCATGAACATTGTGATGACATGGTTCATGGAGCATTGTGATGACAAGTGCCATGGCGAATTGTGATGACAGGTGTCATGCGGCATTGTGATGACAGTGGTCATGTAGAATTGTAATGAAAGGTATCATGGAGGACTCTGACGACAGGGGCCGTGGAGCACTGTGATGACAGTGGTCATCTAGAATTGTGATGAAATATACCAGGGAGCATTGTGATGACAGGGGTCATGGATCACTGCAATTATAGGGGCCAGGGAGCATTGTGAATACAAAGATCATGGAGCATTGAGATGACAGGGGTCATGGATCATTGTGATGACAAGGGTCCTGGAACCTTGTGATGACACGGTTCATGGAGCATTGTGATGACAAGGTTCTTCAAGCATTGTGATGACACGGGCATGGAGCATTATGATGACAAGAGTTCTGGAGCATTGTGATGAAAAGGGTATGGAGCATTGTGATTACATGGGCAGTGAATATTGTGATGACAGGTGTTCATGGAGCACTGTGATGACAAGTGTCATGGAACATTGTGATGACAGGGTTCATGGAGCATTGTGATGAGAGGGGCCTTGGAGCATTATGATGATAGGCGTCATGGGGTATTGTGATGAGAGTGGTCATAGAACATTGTGATGAAAGGGATCATGGAGCAATGTGATTACAGGGGCCATGGAGCATTTTGAATGCATAGTCCATGGAGCAGTGTGATGACAGGGGTCATGGAACATTGTGATGAATGTGGTCATAGTTCATTGTGATGATAATTGCCCAGGAACATTGTGATGACATGGATCATGGAGCATTGTGATGACAAGGGCCATGGCGAATTGTGATGACAGGTGTCATGGGGCATTGTGATGACAGTGGTCATCGAGAATTATGAGGAAAGGTAACATGGAGCACTGTGATAACAGGGGCCATGGAGCATTGTGATGACAAAGGCCATGGAGCATTTTGATGACAAGTGTCATGGAGCATTGTGATGAGACGGGCATGGAGCATTATGATGCCCAGAGTTCTGGAGCATTGTGGTGACAAGGGCATCGAGCATTGTGATGACAAGGGCCATGGGCAATTCTGATGACAGGTGTCCTCGGGCATTGTGATGATAGAGGTTATCTAGCATTGTGATGAAAGATACCATGGATCACTGTGATAACAGGGGCCATGGAGCATTGTGATGATAAAGGCCATGGAGCATTTTAATGAAAAGTGTCATGGAGAATTGTGATGAGACGGGCATGGAGCATTATGATGACAAGAGTTCTGGAGCATTGCGTTGACAAGGGAATGGAGCATTGTGATTACAGGGACCATGGAGGATAGTGATGACATCTGTCATGGAACATTGTGCTGACAGGGGCCATGGAGCATTGTGATGACAGGTATAATGTGGCATTGTAATGACAGTGGTCATAGAGCATTGTGATGAAATGGATCATGGAGCAATGTGATTACAGGGACCATGTAGCATTGCGAATGCATAGGCTATGGAGCATTGTGATGACAGGAGTCAAGGAGCATTGTGATGTAAGTGGTCATGGATCATTGTGATGACAAGTGTCCTGGACCATTGTGATGACACGGGTCATGGAGCATTGTGATGGCAAGGGCCATGGCGAATTGTTATGACATGTGTCTTGGGGCATTGTGATGACAGTGGTCATCTAGAATTGTGATAAAAGGTATCATGGAGCACTGTGATGACAGTGGCCATGAAGTATTGTAATGACAAGGCCATGGAACATTGTGATGACAAGTATCATGGAGCTTTGTGATGACACGAGCATTCATCATTATGATGACAAGAGTTCTGGAGCATTGTGATGACAAGGGCATGGAGCATTGTGATTACAGGGTCATGGAGCATTGTGATGACAACTGTCATGGAACATTGTGATGACAGGGTTCATGGAGCATTGTGATTAAAGGGACCATGGAGCATTTCGATGACAAGGGCAGGCGAACATTTTGATTACATTGGTAATGGAGCATTGTGATGACATGGGCAGGGAACATTGTGAAGATAGGTGTAATGGAACATTGTGATTACAGGGGACATGGAGCATTTTGATGACATGGGCAGGCAACATTGTGATGACAGGTGTCATGGAGCATTGTGATGACAATTGTCATGGAACGTTGTGCTGACAGGGATCATGGAGCATTGTGATGAGACGGTCATTGGAGCATTGTGATGACAGGCGTACTGGAGCCTTCTGAGGAAAGGTGTCATGGGTCATTGTGATTACAGCGATCATGGAACATTGTGATGACAGTGGTCATGGAGCATTGTAATGACAGGGGCCATGGAGCATTGTGATGACAGGGTTGATGGGGCATTGTGATGACAGTGGTCATGGAACATTGTGATGAAAGGGGTCATGGAGCACTGTGATCATAGGGGCCATGTATAATTGTGATGACAAAGGCCATGGAGCATTGTGATGACAGTTGTCATGGAGCATTGTGTTGAAAGGGGCATGGAGCATTGTGACGACAATGGTCATGGAGCATTGTGATGACTGGTATCATGGAGCATTGTTCTGAAAAAGGTCATGGGGCAGTGTAATGACAAGTATCATGGAGGATGTGATGAAAGGAGTCATGGAGCATTGTGATTAAATGGATCATGAGGCATTTTGATGACAAGAGTCATGGAACATTGTGATGACAGGGCTAATGGAGCATTGTGATGACAAGAGCTATGGAGCATTGTGATGACTGGGGTCATGGAGCATTGTGATGAAAGGGGTCATGGATCACTACGATGACATGGGTAATGGAGCATTGTGATGATATGAGCATGGAGCATTGTGATGACAGGGGCCAGGGAGCATTGAGAATGACAAGGGCAGGGAACATTGTGATGACAGCAGTCATGGATCATTGTGATGATACCTGTCATGGAACATTGTGCTGACAGGGGCTATAGAGCATTGTGATGACAGGTGTCATGTGGCATTGTGATGACAGTGGTCATAGATCATTGTGATGACAGGAGTCAAGGAGCATTGTGATGAAAGTGGTCATGGAGCACTGTGATGACACGGGAATGGAGCATTATGATGACAAGAGTTCTGGAGCATTGTGATGACAAGGGTATGGAGCATTGTGATTACAGGGGACCAGGATCATTGTGATTACATGGGCAGTGAATATTGTGATGACAGGGGTCATGGAGCACTGTGATGACTAGTGTCATGGAACATTGTGATGACAGGGTTCATGGAGCATTGTGATGAGAGGGGCCTTGGAGCATTATGATGATAGGCGTCATGGGGCATTGTGATGACAGCGGGCTTGGAGCATTGTGATGAAAGGGATCATGGAGCAATGAGATTACAGGAGCCATGGAGCATTGTGAATGCATAGGCCATGGAGCAATGGAATGACAGGGGTCAAGGAGCATTGTGATGTAAGTTGTCATGGAGCATTGTGATGACTATTGTCCATGAACATTGTGATGACATGGTTCATGGAGCATTGTGATGACAGGTGTCATGTGGAATTGTGATGAGAGCGGTCATATAGAATTGTGATGAAAGGTATCAGGGAGGACTCTGATGACAGGGGCCGTGGAGCACTGTGATGACAGTGGTCATCTAGAATTGTGATGAAATATACCAGGGAGCATTGTGATGACAGGGGTCATGGATCACCGCAATTATAGGGGCCATGGAGCATTGTGAATACAAAGATCATGGAGCATTGAGATGACAGGGGTCACGGATCATTGTGATGACAAGGGTCCTGGAACCTTGTGATGACACGGTTCATGGAGCATTGTGATGACAAGGTTCTTCAAGCATTGTGATGACACGGGCATGGAGCATTATGATGACAAGAGTTCTGGAGCATTGTGATGACAAGGGTATGGAGCACTATGATTACAGGGGACCAGGAGCATTGTGATTACATGGGCAGTGAATATTGTGATGACAGGGGTCATGGAGCACTGTGATGACAGGGGTCATGGAGCACTGTGATGACTAGTGTCATGGAACATTGTGATGACAGGGATCATGGAGCATTGTGATGAGAGGGGCCTTGGAGCATTATGATGATAGGCGTCATGGGGCATTGTGATGACAGCGGTCTTGGAGCATTGTGATGAAAGGGATCATGGAGCAATGTGCTTACAGGAGCCATGGAGCATTGTGAATGCATAGGCCATGGAGCAATGAAATGACAGGGGTCAAGGAGCATTGTGATGTAAGATGTCATGGAGCATTGTGATGACAAGTGTCCATGAACATTGTGATGACATGGTTCATGGAGCATTGTGATGACAAGTGCCATGGCGAATTGTGATGACAGGTGTCATGGGGCATTGTGTTGAAAGGGGCATGGAGCATTGTGACGACAATGGTCATGGAGCATTGTGATGACTGGTATCATGGAGCATTGTTCTGAAAAAGGTCATGGGGCAGTGTAATGACAACTATCATGGAGGATGTGATGAAAGGAGTCATGGAGCATTGTGATCATGAGGCATTTTGATGACAAGAGTCATGGAACATTGTGATGACAGGGCTAATGGAGCATTGTGATGACAAGGGCTATGGAGCATTGTGATGACAGGGGTCATGCAGCATTGTGATGAAAGGGGTCATGGATCACTACGATGACATGGGTAATGGAGCATTGTGATGATATGAGCATGGAGCATTGTGAGGGCAGGGGCCAGGGAGCATTGAGATGATAAGGGCAGGGAACATTGTAATGACAGCAGTCATGGATCATTGTGATGATACCTGTCATGGAACATTGTGCTGACAGGGGCTATAGAGCATTGTGATGACAGGTGTCATGTGGCATTGTGATGACAGTGGTCATAGAGCATTGTTATGACAGGGGTCAAGGAGCATTGTGATGAAAGTGGTCATGGAGCACTGTGATGACACGGGCATGGAGAATTATGATGACAAGAGTTCTGGAGCATTGTGATGACAAGGGTATGGAGCATTGTGATTACAGGGGACCAGGAGCATTGTGATTACATGGGCAGTGAATATTGTGATGACAGGGGTCATGGAGCACTGTGATGACTAGTGTCATGGAATATTGGGAGGACAGGGATCATGGAGCATTGTGATAAGAGTGGCCTTGGAGCATTATGATGATAGGCATCATGGGGCATTGTGATGACAGCGGTCTTGGAGCATTGTGATGAAAGGGATCATGGAGCAATGTAATTACAGGAGCCATGGAGCATTGTGAATACATAGGCCATGGAGAAATGGAATGACAGGGGTCAAGGAGCATTGTGATGTAAGTTGTCATGGAGCATTGTGATGACAAGTGTCCATGAACATTGTGATGACATGGATCATGGATCATTGTGATGACAAGGGCCATGGCGAATTGTGATGACAGGTGTCATGGGGCATTGTGATGACAGTGGTCATCGCGAATTGTGAGGAAAGGTAACATGGAGCACTGTGATAACAGGAGCCATGGAGCATTGTGATGACAAAGGCCATGGAGCATTTTGATGACAAGTGTCATGGAGCATTGTGATGAGACGGGCATGGAGCATTATGATGCCAAGCGTTCTGGAGCATTGTGGTGACAAGGGCATGGAGCATAGTGATGACAAGAGTTCCGGAGCATTGTGATGAAAAGGGTATGGAGCACTGTGATTACAGGGGACCAGGAGCATTGTGATTACATGGGCAGTGAATATTGTGATGACAGGCGTTCATGGAGCACTGTGATGACAAGTGTCATGGAACATTGTGATGACAGGGATCATGAAGCATTGTGATGAGAGGGGCCTTGGAGCATTATGATGATAGGCCTCATGGCGTATTGTGATGAGAGTGGTCATAGAACATTAGAATATTGTGATGAAAGGGATCATGGAGCAATGTGATTACAGGGGCCATGGAGCATTGTGAATGCATAGGCCATGGAGCAATGAAATGACAGGGGTCAAGGAGCATTGTGATGTAAGTTGTCATGGAGCATTGTGATGACTATTGTCCATGAACATTGTGATGACATGGTTCATGGAGCATTGTGATGACAAGTGCCATGGTGAATTGTGATGACAGGTGTCATGCGGCATTGTGATGACAGTGGTCATGTAGAATTGTAATGAACGGTATCATGGAGGACTCTGACGACAGGGGCCGTGGAGCACTGTGATGACAGTGGTCATCTAGAATTGTGATGAAATATACCAGGGAGCATTGTGATGACAGGGGTCATGGATCACCGCAATTATAGGGGCCAGGGAGCATTGTGAATACAAAGATCATGGAGCATTGAGATGACAGGGGTCATGGATCATTGTGATGAAAAGGGTCCTGGAACCTTGTGATGAAACGGTTTATGGAGCATTGTGATGACAAGGTTCTTCAAGCATTGTGATGACACGGGCATGGAGCATTATGATGACAAGTGTTCTGGAGCATTGTGATGACAAGGGTATGGAACATTGTGATTACAGGGGACCAGGAGCATTGTGATTACATGGGCAGTGAATATTGTGATGACAGGGGTCATGGAGCACTGTGATGACTAGTGTCATGGAACATTGTGATCACAGGGATCATGGAGCATTGTGATGAGAGGGGCCTTGGAGCATTATGATGATAGGCGTCATGGCGTATTGTGATGAGTGTGGTCATAGAACATTAGAATATTGTGATGAAAGGGATCATGGAGCAATGTGATTACAGGGGCCATGGAGCATTGTGAATGCATAGGCCATGGAGCAATGAAATGACAGGGGTCAAGGAGCATTGTGATGTAAGTTGTCATGGAGCGTTGTCATGGAGCATTGTCATGACTATTGTCCATGAACATTGTGATGACATGGTTCATGGAGCATTGTGATGACAAGTGCCATGGCGAATTGTGATGACAGGTGTCATGCGGCATTGTGATGACAGTGGTCATGTAGAATTGTAATGAACGGTATCATGGAGGACTCTGACGACAGGGGCCGTGGAGCACTGTGATGACAGTGGTCATCTAGAATTGTGATGAAATATACCAGGGAGCATTGTGATGACAGGGGTCATGGATCACCGCAATTATAGGGGCCAGGGAGCATTGTGAATACAAAGATCATGGAGCATTGAGATGACAGGGGTCATGGATCATTGTGATGACAAGGGTCCTGGAACCTTGTGATGACACGGTTCATGGAGCATTGTGATGACAAGGTTCTTCAAGCATTGTGATGACACGGGCATGGAGCATTATGATGACAAGAGTTCTGGAGCATTGTGATGAAAAGGGTATGGAGCATTGTGATTACATGGGCAGTGAATATTGTGATGACAGGTGTTCATGGAGCACTGTGATGACAAGTGTCATGGCATATTGTGATGACAGGGTTCATGGAGCATTGTTATGAGAGGGGCCTTGGAGCATTATGATGATAGGCGTCATGGGGTATTGTGATGAGAGTGGTCATAGAACATTGTGATGAAAGGGATCATGGAGCAATGTGATTACAGGGGCCATGGAGCATTTTGAATGCATAGTCCATGGAGCAGTGTGATGACAGGGGTCATGGAACATTGTGATGAATGTGGTCATAGTTCATTGTGATGATAATTGCCCAGGAACATTGTGATGACATGGATCATGGAGCATTGTGATGACAAGGGCCATGGCGAATTGTGATGACAGGTGTCATGGGGCATTGTGATGACAGTGGTCATCGAGAATTATGAGGAAAGGTAACATGGAGCACTGTGATAACAGGGGCCATGGAGCATTGTGATGACAAAGGCCATGGAGCATTTTGATGACAAGTGTCATGGAGCATTGTGATGAGACGGGCATGGAGCATTATGATGCCCAGAGTTCTGGAGCATTGTGGTGACAAGGGCATGGAGCATTGTGATGACAAGGGCCATGGCCAATTCTGATGACAGGTGTCCTCGGGCATTGTGATGACAGAGGTTATCTAGCATTGTGATGAAAGGTACCATGGATCACTGTGATAACAGGGGCCATGGAGCATTGTGATGATAAAGGCCATGGAGCATTTTAATGAAAAGTGTCATGGAGAATTGTGATGAGACGGGCATGGAGCATTATGATGACAAGAGTTCTGGAGCATTGCGTTGACAAGGGAATGGAGCATTGTGATTACAGGGACCATGGAGGAGAGTGATGACATCTGTCATGGAACATTGTGCTGACAGGGGCCATGGAGCATTGTGATGACAGGTATAATGTGGCATTGTAATGACAGTGGTCATAGAGCATTGTGATGAAATGGATCATGGAGCAATGTGATTACAGGGACCATGTAGCATTGCAAATGCATAGGCTATGGAGCATTGTGATGACAGGAGTCAAGGAGCATTGTGATGTAAGTGGTCATGGATCATTGTGATTACAAGTGTCCTGGACCTCAGTGATGACACGGTTCATGGAGCATTGTGATGGCAAGGGCCATGGCGAATTGTGATGACATGTGTCTTGGGGCATTGTGATGACAGTGGTCATCTAGAATTGTGATAAAAGGTATCATGGAGCACTGTGATGACAGGGGCCATGGAGTATTGTAATGACAAGGACATGGAACATTGTGATGACAAGTATCATGGAGCTTTGTGATGACACGAGCATTCATCATTATGATGACAAGAGTTCTGGAGCATTGTGATGACAAGGGCATGGAGCATTGTGAATACAGGGTCATGGAGCATTGTGATGACAACTGTCATGGAACATTGTGATGACAGGGTTCATAGAGCATTGTGATTAAAGGGGCCATGGAGCATTTTGATGACAAGGGCAGGCGAACTTTTTGATTATATTGGTAATGGAGCATTGTGATGACATGGGCAGGGAACATTGTGAAGACAGGTGTAATGGAACATTGTGATTACAGGGGACATGGAGCATTTTGATGACATGGGCAGGCAACATTGTGATGACAGGTGTCATGGAGCATTGTGATGACAATTGTCATGGAACGTTGTGCTGACAGGGATCATGGAGCATTGTGATGAGACGGTCATTGGAGCATTGTGATGACAGGCGTACTGGAGCCTTCTGAGGAAAGGTGTCATGGGTCATTGTGATTACAGCGATCATGGAACATTGTGATGACAGTGGTCATGGAGCATTGTAATGACAGGGGCCATGGAGCATTGTGATGACAGGGGTCATGGGGCATTGTGATGACAGTGGTCATGGAGCATAGTGATGAAAGGGGTCATGGACCACTGTGATCACAGGGGCCATGTATAATTGTGATGACAAAGGCCATGGAGCATTGTGATGACAGTTGTCATGGAGCATTGTGTTGAAAGGGGCATGGAGCATTGTGACGACAATGGTCATGGAGCATTGTGATGACTGGTATCATGGAGCATTGTTCTGAAAAAGGTCATGGGGCAGTGTAATGACAAGTATCATGGAGGATGTGATGAAAGGAGTCATGGAGCATTGTGATTAAATGGATCATGAGGCATTTTGATGACAAGAGTCATGGAACATTGTGATGACAGGGCTAATGGAGCATTGTGATGACAAGGGCTATGGAGCATTGTGATGACTGGTGTCATGGAGCATTGTGATGAAAGGGGTCATGGATCACTACGATGACATGGGTAATGGAGCATTGTGATGATATGAGCATGGAGCATTGTGATGACAGGGGCCAGGGAGCATTGAGATGACAAGGGCAGGGAAAATTGTGATGACAGCAGTCATGGATCATTGTGATGATACCTGTCGTGGAATATTGTGCTGACAGGGGCTATAGAGCATTGTGATGACAGGTGTCATGTGGCATTGTGATGACAGTGGTCATAGAGCATGGTGATGACAGGGGTCAAGGAACATTGTGATGAAAGTGGTCATGGAGCATTGTGATGACACGGGCATGGAGCATTATGATGACAAGTGTTCTGGAGCATTGTGATGACAAGGGTATGGAACATTGTGATTACAGGGGACCAGGAGCATTGTGATTACATGGGCAGTGAATATTGTGATGACAGGGGTCATGGAGCACTGTGATGACTAGTGTCATGGACCATTGTGATGACAGGGATCATGGAGTATTGTGATGAGAGGGGCCTTGGAGCATTATGGTGATAGGCGTCATGGCGTATTGTGATGAGAGTGGTCATAGAACATTAGAATATTGTGATGAAAGGGATCATGGAGCAATGTGATTACAGGGGCCATGGAGCATTGTGAATGCATAGGCCATGGAGCAATGAAATGACAGGGGTCAAGGAGCATTGTGATGTAAGTTGTCATGGAGCGTTGTCATGGAGCATTGTCATGACTATTGTCCATGAACATTGTGATGACATGGTTCATGGAGCATTGTGATGACAAGTGCCATGGCGAATTGTGATGACAGGTGTCATGCGGCATTGTGATGACAGTGGTCATGTAGAATTGTAATGAAAGGTATCATGGAGGACTCTGACGACAGGGGCCGTGGAGCACTGTGATGACAGTGGTCATCTAGAATTGTGATGAAATATACCAGGGAGCATTGTGATGACAGGGGTCATGGATCACCGCAATTATAGGGGCCAGGGAGCATTGTGAATACAAAGATCATGGAGCATTGAGATGACAGGGGTCATGGATCATTGTGATGACAAGGGTCCTGGAACCTTGTGATGACACGGTTCATGGAGCATTGTGATGAAAAGGTTCTTCAAGCATTGTGATGACACGGGCATGGAGCATTATGATGACAAGAGTTCTGGAGCATTGTGATGAAAATGGTATGGAGCACTGTGATTACAGGGGACCAGGAGCATTGTGATTACATGGGCAGTGAATATTGTGATGACAGGTGTTCATGGAGCACTGTGATGACAAGTGTCATGGAACATTGTGATGACAGGGTTCATGGAGCATTGTGATGAGAGGGGCCTTGGAGCATTATGATGATAGGCGTCATGGGGTATTGTGATGAGAGTGGTCATAGAACATTGTGATGAAAGGGATCATGGAGCAATGTGATTACAGGGGCCATGGAGCATTTTGAATGCATAGTCCATGGAGCAGTGTGATGACAGGGGTCATGGAGCATTGTGATGAATGTGGTCATAGTTCATTGTGATGATAAGTGTCCAGGAACATTGTGATGACATGGATCATGGAGCATTGTGATGACAAGGGCCATGGCGAATTGTGATGACAGGTGTCATGGGGCATTGTGATGACAGTGGTCATCGAGAATTATGAGGAAAGGTAACATGGAGCACTGTGATAACAGGGGCCATGGAGCATTGTGATGACAAAGGCCATGGAGCATTTTGATGACAAGTGTCATGGAGCATTGTGATGAGACGGGCATGGAGCATTATGATGCCAAGAGTTCTGGAGCATTGCGTTGACAAGGGCATGGAGCATTGTGATGACAAGGGCCATGGCCAATTCTGATGACAGGTGTCATCGGGCATTGTGATGACAGAGGTTATCTAGCATTGTGATGAAAGGTACAATGGATCAATGTGATAACAGGGGCCATGGAGCATTGTGATGATAAAGGCCATGGAGCATTTTAATGAAAAGTGTCATGGAGAATTGTGATGAGACGGGCATGGAGCATTATGATGACAAGAGTTCTGGAGCATTGCGTTGACAAGGGAATGGAGCATTGTGATTACAGGGACCATGGAGGACAGTGATGACATCTGTCATGGAACATTGTGCTGACAGGGGCCATGGAGCATTGTGATGACAGGTATAATGTGGCATTGTAATGACAGTGGTCATAGAGCATTGTGATGAAATGGATCATGGAGCAATGTGATTACAGGGACCATGTAGCATTGCGAATGCATAGGCTATGGAGCATTGTGATGACAGGAGTCAAGGAGCATTGTGATGTAAGTGGTCATGGATCATTGTGATGACAAGTGTCCGGGACCATTGTGATGACACGGGTCATGGAGCATTGTGATGCCAAGGGCCATGGCGAATTGTTATGACATGTGTCTTGGGGCATTGTGATGACAGTGGTCATCTAGAATTGTGATAAAAGGTATCATGGAGCACTGTGATGAGAGGGGCCATGGAGTATTGTAATGACAAGGCAATGGAACATTGTGATGACAAGTATCATGGAGCTTTGTGATGACACGAGCATTCATCATTATGATGACAAGAGTTCTGGAGCATTGTGATGACAAGGGCATCGAGCATTGTGATTACAGGGTCATGGAGCATTGTGATGACAACTGTCATGGAACATTGTGATGACAGGGTTCATGGAGCATTGTGATGACAAGTGCGATGGCGAATTGTGATGACAGGTGTCATGGGGCATTGTGTTGAAAGGGGCATGGAGCATTGTGATGACAATGGTCATGGAGCATTGTGATGACTGGTATCATGGAGCATTGTTCTGAAAAAGGTCATGGGGCAGTGTAATGACAAGTATCATGGAGGATGTGATGAAAGGAGTCATGGAGCATTGTGATTAAATGGATCATGAGGCATTTTGATGACAAGAGTCATGGAACATTGTGATGACAGGGCTAATGGAGCATTGTGATGACAAGGGCTATGGAGCATTGTGATGACAGGTGTCATGCAGCATTGTGATGAAAGGGGTCATGGATCACTACGATGACATGTGTAATGGAGCATTGTGATGATATGGACATGGAGCATTGTGATAACAGGGGCCAGGGAGCATTGAGATGACAAGAGCAGGGAACATTCTGATGACAGCAGTCTTGTATCATTGTGATGATACCTGTCATGGAACATTGTGCTGACAGGGGCTATAGAGCATTGTGATGACAGGTGTCATGTGGCATTGTGATGACAGTGGTCATAGAGCATTGTGATGAAAAGGATCATGGAGCAATGTGATTACAGGGGCCATGGAGCATTGTGAATACATAGGCCATGGAGCATTGTGATGACAGGGGTCAAGGAGCATTGTGATGAAAGTGGACATGGAGCACTGTGATGACACGGGCATGCAGCATTATGATGACAAGAGTTCTGGAGCATTGTGATGAAAAGGGTATGGAGCATTGTGATTACAGGGGACCAGGAGCATTGTGATTACATGGGCAGTGAATATTGTGATGACAGGGGTCATGGAGCACTGTGATGACTAGTGTCATGGAACATTGTGATGAGAGGGATCATGGAGCACTGTGATGAGAGGGGCCTTGGAGCATTATGATGATAGGCGTCATGGGGCATTGTGATGACAGCGGTCTTGGAGCATTGTGATGAAAGGGATCATGGAGCAATGTGATTACAGGGGCCATGGAGCATTGTGAATGCATAGGCCATGGAGCAATGAAATGACAGGGGTCAAGGAGCATTGTGATGTAAGTTGTCATGGAGCATTGTGATGACAAGTGTCCATGAACATTGTGATGACATGGTTCATGGAGCTTTGTGATGACAAGTGCCATGGCGAATTGTGATGACAGGTGTCATGGGGCATCGTGATGACAGTGGTCATGTAGAATTGTAATGAAAGGTATCATGGAGGACTCTGACGACAGGGGCCGTGGAGCACTGTGATGACAGTGGTCATCTAGAATTGTGATGAAATATACCAGGGAGCATTGTGATGACAGGGGTCATGGATCACCGCAATTATAGGGGCCAGGGAGCATTGTGAATACAAAGATCATGGAGCATTGAGATGACAGGGGTCATGGATCATTGTGATGACAAGGGTCCTGGAACCTTGTGATGACACGGTTCATGGAGCATTGTGATGACAAGGTTCTTCAAGCATTGTGATGACACGGGAATGGAGCATTATGATGACAAGAGTTCTGGAGCATTGTGATGAAAAGGGTATGGAGCACTGTGATTACAGGAGACCAGGAGCATTGTGATTACATGGGCAGTGAATATTGTGATGACAGGGGTTCATGGAGCACTGTGATGACAAGTGTCATGGAACATTGTGATGACAGGGTTCATGGAGCATTGTGATGAGAGGGGCCTTGGAGCATTATGATGATACGCGTCATGGGGCCTTGTGATGACAGCGGTCTTGGAGCATTGTGATGAAAGGGATCATGGAGCAATGTGATTACAGGGGCCATGGAGCATTTTGAATGCATAGGCCATGGAGCAGTGTGATGACAGGGGTCATGGAGCATTGTGATGAATGTGGTCATAGTTCATTGTGATGATAAGTGTCCAGGAACATTGTGATGACATGGATCATGGAGCATTGTGATGACAAGGGCCATGGCGAATTGTGATGACAGGTGTCATGGGGCATTGTGATGACAGTGGTCATCTAGAATTGTGATGAAAGGTAACATGGAGCACTGTGATAACAGGGGCCATGGAGCATTGTGATGACAAAGGCCATGGAGCATTTTGATGACAAGTGTCATGTAGCATTGTGATGAGACGGGCATGGAGCATTATGATGCCCAGAGTTCTGGAGCATTGTGGTGACAAGGGCATGGAGCATTGTGATGACAAGGGCCATGGCCAATTCTGATGACAGGTGTCATCGGGCATTGTGATGACAGAGGTTATCTAGCATTGTGATGAAAGGTACAATGGATCAATGTGATAACAAGGGCCATGGAGCATTGTGATGATAAAGACCATGGAGCATTTTAATGAAAAGTGTCATGGAGAATTGTGATGAGACGGGCATTGAGCATTATGATGACAAGAGTTCTGGAGCATTGCGTTGACAAGGGAATGGAGCATTGTGATTACAGGGACCATGGAGGATAGTGGTGACATCTGTCATGGAACATTGTGATGACAGTGGTCATGGAGCATTGTAATGACAGGGGCCATGGAGCATTGTGATGACAGGGGTCATGGGGCATTGTGATGACAGTGGTCATGGAGCATTGTGATGAAAGGGGTCATGGAGCACTGTGATCACAGGGGCCATGTATAATTGTGATGACAAAGACCATGGAGCATTGTGATGACAGTTGTCATGGAGCATTGTGTTGAAAGGGGCATGGAGCATTGTGACGACAATGGTCATGGAGCATTGTGATGACTGGTATCATGGAGCATTGTTCTGAAAAAGGTCATGGGGCAGTGTAATGACAAGTATCATGGAGGATGTGATGAAAGGAGTCATGGAGCATTGTGATTAAATGGATCATGAGGCATTTTGATGACAAGAGTCATGGAACATTGTGATGACAGGGCTAATGGAGCATTGTGATGACAAGGGCTATGGAGCATTGTGATGACAGGTGTCATGCAGCATTGTGATGAAAGGGGTCATGGATCACTACGATGACATGGGTAATGGAGCATTGTGATGATATGGGCATGGAGCATTGTGATAACAGGGGCCAGGGAGCATTGAGATGACAAGAGCAGGGAACATTCTGATGACAGCAGTCATGTATCATTGTGATGATACCTGTCATGGAACATTGTGCTGACAGGGGCTATAGAGCATTGTGATGACAGGTGTCATGTGGCATTGTGATGACAGTGGTCATAGAGCATTGTGATGAAAAGGATCATGGAGCAATGTGATTACAGGTGTCATGTGGCATTGTGATGACAGTGGTCATAGAGCATTGTGATGACAGGGGTCAAGGAGCATTGTGATGAAAGTGGTCATGGAGCACTGTGATGAAACGGACATGGAGCATTATGATGACAAGAGTTCTGAAGCATTGTGATGACAAGGTTATGGAGCATTGTGATTACAGGGGAACAAGAGCATTGTGATTACATGGGCAGTGAATATTGTGATGACAGGGGTCATGGAGCACTGTGATGACTAGTGTCATGGAACATTGTGATGACAGGGATCATGGAGGATTGTGATGAGAGGGGCCTTGGAGCATTATGATGATAGGCGTCATGGGGCATTGTGATGACAGCGGTCTTGGAGCATTGTGATGAAAGGGATCATGGAGCAATGTGATTACCGGAGCCATGGAGCATTGTGAATGCATAGGCCATGGAGCAATGAAATGACAGGGGTCAAGGAGCATTGTGATGTAAGTTGTCATGGAGCATTGTGATGACAACTGTCATGGAACATTGTGATGACAGGGTTCATGGAGCATTGTGATTAAAGGGGCCATGGAGCATTTTGATGACAAGGGCAGGCGAACATTTTGATTACATTGGTAATGGAGCATTGTGATGACATGGGCAGGGAACATTGTGAAGACAGGTGTAATGGAACATTGTGATTACAGGGGACATGGAGCATTTTGATGACATGGGCAGGCAACATTGTGATGACAGGTGTCATGGAGCATTGTGATGACAATTGTCATGGAACGTTGTGCTGACAGGGATCATGGAGCATTGTGATGAGACGGTCATTGGAGCATTGTGATGACAGGCGTACTGGAGCCTTCTGAGGAAAGGTGTCATGAGTCATTGTGATTACAGCGATCATGGAACATTGTGATGACAGTGGTCATGGAGCATTGTAATGACAGGGGTCATGGAGCATTGTGATGACAGGGGTCATGGGGCATTGTGATGACAGTGGTCATGGAGCATTGTGATGAAAGGGGTAATGGAGCACTGTGATCACAGGGGCCATGTATAATTGTGATGACAAAGGCCATGGAGCATTGTGATGACAGTTGTCATGGAGCATTGTGTTGAAAGGGGCATGGAGCATTGTGACGACAATGGTCATGGAGCATTGTGATGACTGGTATCATGGAGCATTGTTCTGAAAGAGGTCATGGGGCAGTGTAATGACAAGTATCATGGAGGATGTGATGAAAGGAGTCATGGAGCATTGTGATTAAATGGATCATGAGGCATTTTGATGACAAGATTCATGGAACATTGTGATGACAGCGCTAATGGAGCATTGTGATGACAAGGGCTATGGAGCATTGTGATGAATGGGGTCATGGGGCATGGTGATGACAGTGGTCATGGAGCATTGTGATGACAAAGACCACGGAGCATTGTGATGACAGGTGTCATGCAGCATTGTGATGTAAGGGGTCATGGATCACTACGATGACATGGGTAATGGAGCATTGTGATGATACGGGCATGGAGCATTGTGATGACAGGGGTCATGCAGCATTGTGATGACAGGGGCCATGCAGCATTTTGATGACATGGGCATGGAGCATAGTGATGACAAGAGTTCTGGAGCATTTTGATGACAAGGGCATGGATCATTTTGATGACAGGGGCCATGAAGCATTGAGATGACAAGGGAATGGAGCATTGTGATGAAAGCGGTCCTGGAGAATTGTGAGGAAACGGGTCATGGATTATTGTGATGGAAGGGTTCCTGGAGCATTCTGATGACAAGTGCCATGGAGCATTTTAATGAAAGGGGTACTGGAGCATTGTACAGAAATGGTTCATGGATCATCGTGATTACACGGATCATGGAATATTGTGATGACAAGGGTTTCGGAGCATTGCGACGACAGGGGTCATGGAGCATTGTAATAGCAGGGGTGATGGGGCATTGTGATGACAGGGGCATGGAGCATTGTGATGAGAGGGGCCTTGGAGCATTATGATGATAGGCGTCATGGCGTATTGTGATGAGAGTGGTCATAGAACATTAGAATATTGTGATGAAAGGGATCATGGAGCAATGTGATTACAGGGGCCATGGAGCATTGTGAATGCATAGGCCATGGAGCAATGAAATGACAGGGGTCAAGGAGCATTGTGATGTAAGTTGTCATGGAGCGTTGTCATGGAGCATTGTCATGACTATTGTCCATGAACATTGTGATGACATGGTTCATGGAGCATTGTGATGACAAGTGCCATGGCGAATTGTGATGACAGGTGTCATGCGGCATTGTGATGACAGTGGTCATGTAGAATTGTAATGAACGGTATCATGGAGGACTCTGACGACAGGGGCCGTGGAGCACTGTGATGACAGTGGTCATCTAGAATTGTGATGAAATATACCAGGGAGCATTGTGATGACAGGGGTCATGGATCACCGAAATTGTAGGGGCCAGGGAGCATTGTGAATACAAAGATCATGGAGCATTGAGATGACAGGGGTCATGGATCATTGTGATGACAAGGGTCCTGGAACCTTGTGATGACACGGTTCATGGAGCATTGTGATGACAAGGTTCTTCAAGCATTGTGATGACACGGGCATGGAGCATTATGATGACAAGAGTTCTGGAGCATTGTGATGAAAAGGGTATGGAGCATTGTGATTACATGGGCAGTGAATATTGTGATGACAGGTGTTCATGGAGCACTGTGATGACAAGTGTCATGGCATATTGTGATGACAGGGTTCATGGAGCATTGTGATGAGAGGGGCCTTGGAGCATTATGATGATAGGCGTCATGGGGTATTGTGATGAGAGTGGTCATAGAACATTGTGATGAAAGGGATCATGGAGCAATGTGATTACAGGGGCCATGGAGCATTTTGAATGCATAGTCCATGGAGCAGTGTGATGACAGGGGTCATGGAACATTGTGATGAATGTGGTCATAGTTCATTGTGATGATAATTGCCCAGGAACACTGTGATGACATGGATCATGGAGCATTGTGATGACAAGGGCCATGGCGAATTGTGATGACAGGTGTCATGGGGCATTGTGATGACAGTGGTCATCGAGAATTATGAGGAAAGGTAACATGGAGCACTGTGATAACAGGGGCCATGGAGCATTGTGATGACAAAGGCCATGGAGCATTTTGATGACAAGTGTCATGGAGCATTGTGATGAGACGGGCATGGAGCATTATGATGCCCAGAGTTCTGGAGCATTGTGGTGACAAGGGCATGGAGCATTGTGATGACAAGGGCCATGGCCAATTCTGATGACAGGTGTCCTCGGGCATTGTGATGACAGAGGTTATCTAGCATTGTGATGAAAGGTACCATGGATCACTGTGATAACAGGGGCCATGGAGCATTGTGATGATAAAGGCCATGGAGCATTTTAATGAAAAGTGTCATGGAGAATTGTGATGAGACGGGCATGGAGCATTATGATGACAAGAGTTCTGGAGCATTGCGTTGACAAGGGAATGGAGCATTGTGATTACAGGGACCATGGAGGAGAGTGATGACATCTGTCATGGAACATTGTGCTGACAGGGGCCATGGAGCATTGTGATGACAGGTATAATGTGGCATTGTAATGACAGTGGTCATAGAGCATTGTGATGAAATGGATCATGGAGCAATGTGATTACAGGGACCATGTAGCATTGCGAATGCATAGGCTATGGAGCATTGTGATGACAGGAGTCAAGGAGCATTGTGATGTAAGTGGTCATGGATCATTGTGATTACAAGTGTCCTGGACCTCAGTGATGACACGGGTCATGGAGCATTGTGATGGCAAGGGCCATGGCGAATTGTGATGACATGTGTCTTGGGGCATTGTGATGACAGTGGTCATCTAGAATTGTGATAAAAGGTATCATGGAGCACTGTGAGGACAGGGGCCATGGAGTATTGTAATGACAAGGCCATGGAACATTGTGATGACAAGTATCATGGAGCTTTGTGATGACACGAGCATTCATCATTATGATGACAAGAGTTCTGGAGCATTGTGATGACAAGGGCATGGAGCATTGTGAATACAGGGTCATGGAGCATTGTGATGACAACTGTCATGGAACATTGTGATGACAGGGTTCATGGAGCATTGTGATTAAAGGGGCCATGGAGCATTTTGATGACAAGGGCAGGCGAACTTTTTGATTATATTGGTAATGGAGCATTGTGATGACATGGGCAGGGAACATTGTGAAGACAGGTGTAATGGAACATTGTGATTACAGGGGACATGGAGCATTTTGATGACATGGGCAGGCAACATTGTGATGACAGGTGTCATGGAGCATTGTGATGACAATTGTCATGGAACGTTGTGCTGACAGGGATCATGGAGCATTGTGATGAGACGGTCATTGGAGCATTGTGATGACAGGCGTACTGGAGCCTTCTGAGGAAAGGTGTCATGGGTCATTGTGATTACAGCGATCATGGAACATTGTGATGACAGTGGTCATGGAGCATTGTAATGACAGGGGCCATGGAGCATTGTGATGACAGGGGTCATGGGGCATTGTGATGACAGTGGTCATGGAGCATAGTGATGAAAGGGGTCATGGACCACTGTGATCACAGGGGCCATGTATAATTGTGATGACAAAGGCCATGGAGCATTGTGATGACAGTTGTCATGGAGCATTGTGTTGAAAGGGGCATGGAGCATTGTGACGACAATGGTCATGGAGCATTGTGATGACTGGTATCATGGAGCATTGTTCTGAAAAAGGTCATGGGGCAGTGTAATGACAAGTATCATGGAGGATGTGATGAAAGGAGTCATGGAGCATTGTGATTAAATGGATCATGAGGCATTTTGATGACAAGAGTCATGGAACATTGTGATGACAGGGCTAATGGAGCATTGTGATGACAAGGGCTATGGAGCATTGTGATGACTGGTGTCATGGAGCATTGTGATGAAAGGGGTCATGGATCACTACGATGACATGGGTAATGGAGCATTGTGATGATATGAGCATGGAGCATTGTGATGACAGGGGCCAGGGAGCATTGAGATGACAAGGGCAGGGAAAATTGTGATGACAGCAGTCATGGATCATTGTGATGATACCTGTCGTGGAATATTGTGCTGACAGGGGCTATAGAGCATTGTGATGACAGGTGTCATGTGGCATTGTGATGACAGTGGTCATAGAGCATGGTGATGACAGGGGTCAAGGAACATTGTGATGAAAGTGGTCATGGAGCATTGTGATGACACGGGCATGGAGCATTATGATGACAAGTGTTCTGGAGCATTGTGATGACAAGGGTATGGAACATTGTGATTACAGGGGACCAGGAGCATTGTGATTACATGGGCAGTGAATATTGTGATGACAGGGGTCATGGAGCACTGTGATGACTAGTGTCATGGACCATTGTGATGACAGGGATCATGGAGTATTGTGATGAGAGGGGCCTTGGAGCATTATGATGATAGGCGTCATGGCGTATTGTGATGAGAGTGGTCATAGAACATTAGAATATTGTGATGAAAGGGATCATGGAGCAATGTGATTACAGGGGCCATGGAGCATTGTGAATGCATAGGCCATGGAGCAATGAAATGACAGGGGTCAAGGAGCATTGTGATGTAAGTTGTCATGGAGCGTTGTCATGGAGCATTGTCATGACTATTGTCCATGAACATTGTGATGACATGGTTCATGGAGCATTGTGATGACAAGTGCCATGGCGAATTGTGATGACAGGTGTCATGCGGCATTGTGATGACAGTGGTCATGTAGAATTGTAATGAACGGTATCATGGAGGACTCTGACGACAGGGGCCGTGGAGCACTGTGATGACAGTGGTCATCTAGAATTGTGATGAAATATACCAGGGAGCATTGTGATGACAGGGGTCATGGATCACCGCAATTATAGGGGCCAGGGAGCATTGTGAATACAAAGATCATGGAGCATTGAGATGACAGGGGTCATGGATCATTGTGATGACAAGGGTCCTGGAACCTTGTGATGACACGGTTCATGGAGCATTGTGATGACAAGGTTCTTCAAGCATTGTGATGACACGGGCATGGAGCATTATGATGACAAGAGTTCTGGAGCATTGTGATGAAAAGGGTATGGAGCATTGTGATTACATGGGCAGTGAATATTGTGATGACAGGTGTTCATGGAGCACTGTGATGACAAGTGTCATGGCATATTGTGATGACAGTGTTCATGAAGCATTGTGATGAGAGGGGCCTTGGAGCATTATGATGATAGGCGTCATGGGGTATTGTGATGAGAGTGGTCATAGAACATTGTGATGAAAGGGATCATGGAGCAATGTGATTACAGGGGCCATGGAGCATTTTGAATGCATAGTCCATGGAGCAGTGTGATGACAGGGGTCATGGAACATTGTGATGAATGTGGTCATAGTTCATTGTGATGATAAGTGTCTAGGAACATTGTGATGACATGGATCATGGAGCATTGTGATGACAAGGGCCATGGCGAATTGTGATGACAGGTGTCATGGGGCATTGTGATGACAGTGGTCATCGAGAATTATGAGGAAAGGTAACATGGAGCACTGTGATAACAGGGGCCATGGAGCATTGTGATGACAAAGGCCATGGAGCATTTTGATGACAAGTGTCATGGAACATTGTGATGAGACGGGCATGGAGCATTATGATGCCCAGAGTTCTGGAGCATTGTGGTGACAAGGGCATGGAGCATTGTGATGACAAGGGCCATGGCCAATTCTGATGACAGGTGTCCTCGGGCATTGTGATGACAGAGGTTATCTAGCATTGTGATGAAAGGTACCATGGATCACTGTGATAACAGGGGCCATGGAGCATTGTGATGATAAAGGCCATGGAGCATTTTAATGAAAAGTGTCATGGAGAATTGTGATGAGACGGGCATGGAGCATTATGATGACAAGAGTTCTGGAGCATTGCGTTGACAAGGGAATGGAGCATTGTGATTACAGGGACCATGGAGGAGAGTGATGACATCTGTCATGGAACATTGTGCTGACAGGGGCCATGGAGCATTGTGATGACAGGTATAATGTGGCATTGTAATGACAGGGGTCATAGAGCATTGTGATGAAATGGATCATGGAGCAATGTGATTACAGGGACCATGTAGCATTGCGAATGCATAGGCTATGGAGCATTGTGATGACAGGAGTCAAGGAGCATTGTGATGTAAGTGGTCATGGATCATTGTGATGACAAGTGTCCTGGACCTCAGTGATGACACGGGTCATGGAGCATTGTGATGGCAAGGGCCATGGCGAATTGTGATGACATGTGTCTTGGGGCATTGTGATGACAGTGGTCATCTAGAATTGTGATAAAAGGTATCATGGAGCACTGTGAGGACAGGGGCCATGGAGTATTGTAATGACAAGGCCATGGAACATTGTGATGACAAGTATCATGGAGCTCTGTGATGACACGAGCATTCATCATTATGATGACAAGAGTTCTGGAGCATTGTGATGACAAGGGCATGGAGCATTGTGAATACAGGGTCATGGAGCATTGTGATGACAACTGTCATGGAACATTGTGATGACAGGGTTCATAGAGCATTGTGATTAAAGGGGCCATGGAGCATTTTGATGACAAGGGCAGGCGAACATTTTGATTACATTGGTAATGGAGCATTGTGATGACATGGGCAGGGAACATTGTGAAGATAGGTGTAATGGAACATTGTGATTACAGGGGACATGGAGCATTTTGATGACATGGGCAGGCAACATTGTGATGACAGTGGTCATGGAGCATTGTGATGAAAGGGGTCATGGAGCACTGTGATCACAGGGGCCATGTATAATTGTGATGACAAAGGCCATGGAGCATTGTGATGACAGTTGTCATGGAGCATTGTGTTGAAAGGGGCATGGAGCATTGTGACGACAATGGTCATGGAGCATTGTGATGACTGGTATTATGGAGCATTGTTCTGGAAAAGGTCATGGGGCAGTGTAATGACAAGTATCATGGAGGATGTGATGAAAGGAGTCATGGAGCATTGTGATTAAATGGATCATGAGGCATTTTGATGACAAGAGTCATGGAACATTGTGATGACAGGGCTAATGGAGCATTGTGATGACAAGGGCTATGGAGCATTGTGATGACTGGTGTCATGGAGCATTGTGATGAAAGGGGTCATGGATCACTACGATGACATGGGTAATGGAGCATTGTGATGATATGAGCATGGAGCATTGTGATGACAGGGGCCAGGGAGCATTGAGATGACAAGGGCAGGGAAAATTGTGATGACAGCAGTCATGGATCATTGTGATCATACCTGTCGTGGAATATTGTGCTGACAGGGGCTATAGAGCATTGTGATGACAGGTGTCATGTGGCATTGTGATGACAGTGGTCATAGAGCATGGTGATGACAGGGGTCAAGGAACATTGTGATGAAAGTGGTCATGGAGCATTGTGATGACACGGGCATGGAGCATTATGATGACAAGTGTTCTGGAGCATTGTGATGACAAGGGTATGGAACATTGTGATTACAGGGGACCAGGAGCATTGTGATTACATGGGCAGTGAATATTGTGATGACAGGGGTCATGGAGCACTGTGATGACTAGTGTCATGGAACATTGTGATGACAGGGATCATGGAGCATTGTGATGAGAGGGTCCTTGGAGCATTATGATGATAGGCGTCATGGCGTATTGTGATGAGAGTGGTCATAGAACATTAGAATATTGTGATGAAAGGGATCATGGAGCAATGTGATTACAGGGGCCATGGAGCATTGTGAATGCATAGGCCATGGAGCAATGAAATGACAGGGTTCAAGGAGCATTGTGATGTAAGTTGTCATGGAGCATTGTCATGACTATTGTCCATGAACATTGTGATGACATGGTTCATGGAGCATTGTGATGACAAGTGCCATGGCGAATTGTGATGACAGGTGTCATGCGGCATTGTGATGACAGTGGTCATGTAGAATTGTAATGAAAGGTATCATGGAGGACTCTGACGACAGGGGCCGTGGAGCACTGTGATGACAGTGGTCATCTAGAATTGTGATGAAATATACCAGGGAGCATTGTGATGACAGGGGTCATGGATCACCGCAATTATAGGGGCCAGGGAGCATTGTGAATACAAAGATCATGGAGCATTGAGATGACAGGGGTCATGGATCATTGTGATGACAAGGGTCCTGGAACGTTGTGATGACACGGTTCATGGAGCATTGTGATGACAAGGTTCTTCAAGCATTGTGATGACACGGGCATGGAGCATTATGATGACAAGAGTTCTGGAGCATTGTGATGAAAAGGGTATGGAGCATTGTGATTACATGGGCAGTGAATATTGTGATGACAGGTGTTCATGGAGCACTGTGATGACAAGTGTCATGGCATATTGTGATGACAGGGTTCATGGAGCATTGTGATGAGAGGGGCCTTGGAGCATTATGATGATAGGCGTCATTGGGTATTGTGATGAGAGTGGTCATAGAACATTGTGATGAAAGGGATCATGGAGCAATGTGATTACAGGGGCCATGGAGCATTTTGAATGCATAGTCCATGGAGCAGTGTGATGACAGGGGTCATGGAACATTGTGATGAATGTGGTCATAGTTCATTGTGATGATAATTGCCCAGGAACATTGTGATGACATGGATCATGGAGCATTGTGATGACAAGGGCCATGGCGAATTGTGATGACAGGTGTCATGGGGCATTGTGATGACAGTGGTCATCGAGAATTATGAGGAAAGGTAACATGGAGCACTGTGATAACAGGGGCCATGGAGCATTGTGATGACAAAGGCCATGGAGCATTTTGATGACAAGTGTCATGGAGCATTGTGATGAGACGGGCATGGAGCATTATGATGCCCAGAGTTCTGGAGCATTGTGGTGACAAGGGCATGGAGCATCGTGATGACAAGGGCCATGGCCAATTCTGATGACAGGTGTCCTCGGGCATTGTGATGACAGAGGTTATCTAGCATTGTGATGAAAGGTACCATGGATCACTGTGATAACAGGGGCCATGGAGCATTGTGATGATAAAGGCCATGGAGCATTTTAATGAAAAGTGTCATGGAGAATTGTGATGAGACGGGCATGGAGCATTATGATGACAAGAGTTCTGGAGCATTGCGTTGACAAGGGAATGGAGCATTGTGATTACAGGGACCATGGAGGAGAGTGATGACATCTGTCATGGAACATTGTGCTGACAGGGGCCATGGAGCATTGTGATGACAGGTATAATGTGGCATTGTAATGACAGTGGTCATAGAGCATTGTGATGAAATGGATCATGGAGCAATGTGATTACAGGGACCATGTAGCATTGCGAATGCATAGGCTATGGAGCATTGTGATGACAGGAGTCAAGGAGCATTGTGATGTAAGTGGTCATGGATCATTGTGATGACAAGTGTCCTGGACCATTGTGATGACACGGGTCATGGAGCATTGTGATGGCAAGGGCCATGGCGAATTGTGATGACATGTGTCTTGGGGCATTGTGATGACAGTGGTCATCTAGAATTGTGATAAAAGGTATCATGGAGCACTGTGATGACAGGGGCCATGGAGTATTGTAATGACAAGGCCATGGAACATTGTGATGACAAGTATCATGGAGCTTTGTGATGACACGAGCATTCATCATTATGATGACAAGAGTTCTGGAGCATTGTGATGACAAGGGCATGGAGCATTGTGAATACAGGGTCATGGAGCATTGTGATGACAACTGTCATGGAACATTGTGATGACAGGGTTCATAGAGCATTGTGATTAAAGGGGCCATGGAGCATTTTGATGACAAGGGCAGGCGAACTTTTTGATTATATTGGTAATGGAGCATTGTGATGACATGGGCAGGGAACATTGTGAAGACAGGTGTAATGGAACATTGTGATTACAGGGGACATGGAGCATTTTGATGACATGGGCAGGCAACATTGTGATGACAGGTGTCATGGAGCATTGTGATGACAATTGTCATGGAACGTTGTGCTGACAGGGATCATGGAGCATTGTGATGAGACGGTCATTGGAGCATTGTGATGACAGGCGTACTGGAGCCTTCTGAGGAAAGGTGTCATGGGTCATTGTGATTACAGCGATCATGGAACATTGTGATGACAGTGGTCATGGAGCATTGTAATGACAGGGGCCATGGAGCATTGTGATGACAGGGGTCATGGGGCATTGTGATGACAGTGGTCATGGAGCATAGTGATGAAAGGGGTCATGGACCACTGTGATCACAGGGGCCATGTATAATTGTGATGACAAAGGCCATGGAGCATTGTGATGACAGTTGTCATGGAGCATTGTGTTGAAAGGGGCATGGAGCATTGTGACGACAATGGTCATGGAGCATTGTGATGACTGGTATCATGGAGCATTGTTCTGAAAAAGGTCATGGGGCAGTGTAATGACAAGTATGGAGGATGTGATGAAAGGAGTCATGGAGCATTGTGATTAAATGGATCATGAGGCATTTTGATGACAAGAGTCATGGAACATTGTGATGACAGGGCTAATGGAGCATTGTGATGACAAGGGCTATGGAGCATTGTGATGACTGGTGTCATGGAGCATTGTGATGAAAGGGGTCATGGATCACTACGATGACATGGGTAATGGAGCATTGTGATGATATGAGCATGGAGCATTGTGATGACAGGGGCCAGGGAGCATTGAGATGACAAGGGCAGGGAAAATTGTGATGACAGCAGTCATGGATCATTGTGATGATACCTGTCGTGGAATATTGTGCTGACAGGGGCTATAGAGCATTGTGATGACAGGTGTCATGTGGCATTGTGATGACAGTGGTCATAGAGCATGGTGATGACAGGGGTCAAGGAACATTGTGATGAAAGTGGTCATGGAGCATTGTGATGACACGGGCATGGAGCATTATGATGACAAGTGTTCTGGAGCATTGTGATGACAAGGGTATGGAACATTGTGATTACAGGGGACCAGGAGCATTGTGATTACATGGGCAGTGAATATTGTGATGACAGGGGTCATGGAGCACTGTGATGACTAGTGTCATGGAACATTGTGATGACAGGGATCATGGAGCATTGTGATGAGAGGGTCCTTGGAGCATTATGATGATAGGCGTCATGGCGTATTGTGATGAGAGTGGTCATAGAACATTAGAATATTGTGATGAAAGGGATCATGGAGCAATGTGATTACAGGGGCCATGGAGCATTGTGAATGCATAGGCCATGGAGCAATGAAATGACAGGGTTCAAGGAGCATTGTGATGTAAGTTGTCATGGAGCATTGTCATGACTATTGTCCATGAACATTGTGATGACATGGTTCATGGAGCATTGTGATGACAAGTGCCATGGCGAATTGTGATGACAGGTGTCATGCGGCATTGTGATGACAGTGGTCATGTAGAATTGTAATGAAAGGTATCATGGAGGACTCTGACGACAGGGGCCGTGGAGCACTGTGATGACAGTGGTCATCTAGAATTGTGATGAAATATACCAGGGAGCATTGTGATGACAGGGGTCATGGATCACCGCAATTATAGGGGCCAGGGAGCATTGTGAATACAAAGATCATGGAGCATTGAGATGACAGGGGTCATGGATCATTGTGATGACAAGGGTCCTGGAACCTTGTGATGACACGGTTCATGGAGCATTGTGATGACAAGGTTCTTCAAGCATTGTGATGACACGGGCATGGAGCATTATGATGACAAGAGTTCTGGAGCATTGTGATGAAAAGGGTATGGAGCATTGTGATTACATGGGCAGTGAATATTGTGATGACAGGTGTTCATGGAGCACTGTGATGACAAGTGTCATGGCATATTGTGATGACAGTGTTCATGAAGCATTGTGATGAGAGGGGCCTTGGAGCATTATGATGATAGGCGTCATGGGGTATTGTGATGAGAGTGGTCATAGAACATTGTGATGAAAGGGATCATGGAGCAATGTGATTACAGGGGCCATGGAGCATTTTGAATGCATAGTCCATGGAGCAGTGTGATAACAGGGGTCATGGAACATTGTGATGAATGTGGTCATAGTTCATTGTGATGATAAGTGTCCAGGAACATTGTGATGACATGGATCATGGAGCATTGTGATGACAAGGGCCATGGCGAATTGTGATGACAGGTGTCATGGGGCATTGTGATGACAGTGGTCATCGAGAATTATGAGGAAAGGTAACATGGAGCACTGTGATAACAGGGGCCATGGAGCATTGTGATGACAAAGGCCATGGAGCATTTTGATGAGAAGTGTCATGGAACATTGTGATGAGACGGGCATGGAGCATTATGATGCCCAGAGTTCTGGAGCATTGTGGTGACAAGGGCATGGAGCATTGTGATGACAAGGGCCATGGCCAATTCTGATGACAGGTGTCCTCGGGCATTGTGATGACAGAGGTTATCTAGCATTGTGATGAAAGGTACCATGGATCACTGTGATAACAGGGGCCATGGAGCATTGTGATGATAAAGGCCATGGAGCATTTTAATGAAAAGTGTCATGGAGAATTGTGATGAGACGGGCATGGAGCATTATGATGACAAGAGTTCTGGAGCATTGCGTTGACAAGGGAATGGAGCATTGTGATTACAGGGACCATGGAGGAGAGTGATGACATCTGTCATGGAACATTGTGCTGACAGGGGCCATGGAGCATTGTGATGACAGGTATAATGTGGCATTGTAATGACAGGGGTCATAGAGCATTGTGATGAAATGGATCATGGAGCAATGTGATTACAGGGACCATGTAGCATTGCGAATGCATAGGCTATGGAGCATTGTGATGACAGGAGTCAAGGAGCATTGTGATGTAAGTGGTCATGGATCATTGTGATGTCAAGTGTCCTGGACCATTGTGATGACATGGGTCATGGAGCATTGTGATGGCAGGGGCCATGGCGAATTGTGATGACATGTGTCTTGGGGCATTGTGATGACAGTGGTCATCTAGAATTGTGATAAAAGGTATCATGGAGCACTGTGATGACAGGGGCCATGGAGTATTGTAATGACAAGGCCATGGAACATTGTGATGACAAGTATCATGGAGCTTTGTGATGACACGAGCATTCATCATTATGATGACAAGAGTTCTGGAGCATTGTGATGACAAGGGCATGGAGCATTGTGATTACAGGGTCATGGAGCATTGTGATGACAACTGTCATGGAACATTGTGATGACAGGGTTCATGGAGCATTGGGATTAAAGGGGCCATGGAGCATTTTGATGACAAGGGCAGGCGAACATTTTGATTACATTGGTAATGGAGCATTGTGATGACATGGGCAGGGAACATTGTGAAGACAGGTGTAATGGAACATTGTGATTACAGGGGACATGGAGCATTTTGATGACATGGGCAGGCAACATTGTGATGACAGGTGTCATGGAGCATTGTGATGACAATTGTCATGGAACGTTGTGCTGACAGGGATCATGGAGCATTGTGATGAGACGGTCATTGGAGCATTGTGATGACAGGCGTACTGGAGCCTTCTGAGGAAAGGTGTCATGAGTCATTGTGATTACAGCGATCATGGAACATTGTGATGACAGTGGTCATGGAGCATTGTGATGAAAGGGGTCATGGAGCACTGTGATCACATGGGCCATGTATAATTGTGATGACAAAGACCATGGAGCATTGTGATGACAGTTGTCATGGAGCATTGTGTTGAAAGGGCCATGGAGCATTGTGACGACAATGGTCATGGAGCATTGTGATGACTGGTATCATGGAGCATTGTTCTGAAAAAGGTCATGGGGCAGTGTAATGACAAGTATCATGGAGGATGTGATGAAAGGAGTCATGGAGCATTGTGATTAAATGGATCATGAGGCATTTTGATGACAAGAGTCATGGAACATTGTGATGACAGGGCTAATGGAGCATTGTGATGACAAGGGCTATGGAGCATTGTGATGACTGGTGTCATGGAGCATTGTGATGAAAGGGGTCATGGATCACTACGATGACATGGGTAATGGAGCATTGTGATGATATGAGCATGGAGCATTGTGATGACAGGGGCCAGGGAGCATTGAGATGACAAGGGCAGGGAAAATTGTGATGACAGCAGTCATGGATCATTGTGATGATACCTGTCGTGGAATATTGTGCTGACAGGGGCTATAGAGCATTGTGATGACAGGTGTCATGTGGCATTGTGATGACAGTGGTCATAGAGCATGGTGATGACAGGGGTCAAGGAACATTGTGATGAAAGTGGTCATGGAGCATTGTGATGACACGGGCATGGAGCATTATGATGACAAGTGTTCTGGAGCATTGTGATGACAAGGGTATGGAACATTGTGATTACAGGGGACCAGGAGCATTGTGATTACATGGGCAGTGAATATTGTGATGACAGGGGTCATGGAGCACTGTGATGACTAGTGTCATGGACCATTGTGATGACAGGGATCATGGAGTATTGTGATGAGAGGGTCCTTGGAGCATTATGATGATAGGCGTCATGGCGTATTGTGATGAGAGTGGTCATAGAACATTAGAATATTGTGATGAAAGGGATCATGGAGCAATGTGATTACAGGGGCCATGGAGCATTGTGAATGCATAGGCCATGGAGCAATGAAATGACAGGGGTCAAGGAGCATTGTGATGTAAGTTGTCATGGAGCGTTGTCATGGAGCATTGTCATGACTATTGTCCATGAACATTGTGATGACATGGTTC
Source organism: Balaenoptera borealis (assembly GCF_965194805.1). NCBI lineage: Eukaryota > Metazoa > Chordata > Mammalia > Artiodactyla > Balaenopteridae > Balaenoptera > Balaenoptera borealis. The sequence goes on from NW_028123822.1 coordinate 85,350, forward strand.
ATGGAGCATTGTGATGACAAGTGCCATGGCGAATTGTGATGACAGGTGTCATGCGGCATTGTGATGACAGTGGTCATGTAGAATTGTAATGAAAGGTATCATGGAGGACTCTGACGACAGGGGCCGTGGAGCACTGTGATGACAGTGGTCATCTAGAATTGTGATGAAATATACCAGGGAGCATTGTGATGACAGGGGTCATGGATCACCGCAATTATAGGGGCCAGGGAGCATTGTGAATACAAAGATCATGGAGCATTGAGATGACAGGGGTCATGGATCATTGTGATGACAAGGGTCCTGGAACCTTGTGATGACACGGTTCATGGAGCATTGTGATGAAAAGGTTCTTCAAGCATTGTGATGACACGGGCATGGAGCATTATGATGACAAGAGTTCTGGAGCATTGTGATGAAAAGGGTATGGAGCACTGTGATTACAGGGGACCAGGAGCATTGTGATTACATGGGCAGTGAATATTGTGATGACAGGGGTTCATGGAGCACTGTGATGACAAGTGTCATGGAACATTGTGATGACAGGGTTCATGGAGCATTGTGATGAGAGGGGCCTTGGAGCATTATGATGATAGGCGTCATGGGGTATTGTGATGAGAGTGGTCATAGAACATTGTGATGAAAGGGATCATGGAGCAATGTGATTACAGGGGCCATGGAGCATTTTGAATGCATAGTCCATGGAGCAGTGTGATGACAGGGGTCATGGAGCATTGTGATGAATGTGGTCATAGTTCATTGTGATGATAAGTGTCCAGGAACATTGTGATGACATGGATCATGGAGCATTGTGATGACAAGGGCCATGGCGAATTGTGATGACAGGTGTCATGGGGCATTGTGATGACAGTGGTCATCGAGAATTATGAGGAAAGGTAACATGGAGCACTGTGATAACAGGGGCCATGGAGCATTGTGATGACAAAGGCCATGGAGCATTTTGATGACAAGTGTCATGGAGCATTGTGATGAGACGGGCATGGAGCATTATGATGCCAAGAGTTCTGGAGCATTGCGTTGACAAGGGCATGGAGCATTGTGATGACAAGGGCCATGGCCAATTCTGATGACAGGTGTCATCGGGCATTGTGATGACAGAGGTTATCTAGCATTGTGATGAAAGGTACAATGGATCAATGTGATAACAGGGGCCATGGAGCATTGTGATGATAAAGGCCATGGAGCATTTTAATGAAAAGTGTCATGGAGAATTGTGATGAGACGGGCATGGAGCATTATGATGACAAGAGTTCTGGAGCATTGCGTTGACAAGGGAATGGAGCATTGTGATTACAGGGACCATGGAGGACAGTGATGACATCTGTCATGGAACATTGTGCTGACAGGGGCCATGGAGCATTGTGATGACAGGTATAATGTGGCATTGTAATGACAGTGGTCATAGAGCATTGTGATGAAATGGATCATGGAGCAATGTGATTACAGGGACCATGTAGCATTGCGAATGCATAGGCTATGGAGCATTGTGATGACAGGAGTCAAGGAGCATTGTGATGTAAGTGGTCATGGATCATTGTGATGACAAGTGTCCGGGACCATTGTGATGACACGGGTCATGGAGCATTGTGATGGCAAGGGCCATGGCGAATTGTTATGACATGTGTCTTGGGGCATTGTGATGACAGTGGTCATCTAGAATTGTGATAAAAGGTATCATGGAGCACTGTGATGACAGGGGCCATGGAGTATTGTAATGACAAGGCAATGGAACATTGTGATGACAAGTATCATGGAGCTTTGTGATGACACGAGCATTCATCATTATGATGACAAGAGTTCTGGAGCATTGTGATGACAAGGGCATCGAGCATTGTGATTACAGGGTCATGGAGCATTGTGATGACAACTGTCATGGAACATTGTGATGACAGGGTTCATGGAGCATTGTGATGACAAGTGCGATGGCGAATTGTGATGACAGGTGTCATGGGGCATTGTGTTGAAAGGGGCATGGAGCATTGTGATGACAATGGTCATGGAGCATTGTGATGACTGGTATCATGGAGCATTGTTCTGAAAAAGGTCATGGGGCAGTGTAATGACAAGTATCATGGAGGATGTGATGAAAGGAGTCATGGAGCATTGTGATTAAATGGATCATGAGGCATTTTGATGACAAGAGTCATGGAACATTGTGATGACAGGGCTAATGGAGCATTGTGATGACAAGGGCTATGGAGCATTGTGATGACAGGTGTCATGCAGCATTGTGATGAAAGGGGTCATGGATCACTACGATGACATGTGTAATGGAGCATTGTGATGATATGGACATGGAGCATTGTGATAACAGGGGCCAGGGAGCATTGAGATGACAAGAGCAGGGAACATTCTGATGACAGCAGTCTTGTATCATTGTGATGATACCTGTCATGGAACATTGTGCTGACAGGGGCTATAGAGCATTGTGATGACAGGTGTCATGTGGCATTGTGATGACAGTGGTCATAGAGCATTGTGATGAAAAGGATCATGGAGCAATGTGATTACAGGGGCCATGGAGCATTGTGAATACATAGGCCATGGAGCATTGTGATGACAGGGGTCAAGGAGCATTGTGATGAAAGTGGACATGGAGCACTGTGATGACACGGGCATGCAGCATTATGATGACAAGAGTTCTGGAGCATTGTGATGAAAAGGGTATGGAGCATTGTGATTACAGGGGACCAGGAGCATTGTGATTACATGGGCAGTGAATATTGTGATGACAGGGGTCATGGAGCACTGTGATGACTAGTGTCATGGAACATTGTGATGAGAGGGATCATGGAGCACTGTGATGAGAGGGGCCTTGGAGCATTATGATGATAGGCGTCATGGGGCATTGTGATGACAGCGGTCTTGGAGCATTGTGATGAAAGGGATCATGGAGCAATGTGATTACAGGGGCCATGGAGCATTGTGAATGCATAGGCCATGGAGCAATGAAATGACAGGGGTCAAGGAGCATTGTGATGTAAGTTGTCATGGAGCATTGTGATGACAAGTGTCCATGAACATTGTGATGACATGGTTCATGGAGCTTTGTGATGACAAGTGCCATGGCGAATTGTGATGACAGGTGTCATGGGGCATCGTGATGACAGTGGTCATGTAGAATTGTAATGAAAGGTATCATGGAGGACTCTGACGACAGGGGCCGTGGAGCACTGTGATGACAGTGGTCATCTAGAATTGTGATGAAATATACCAGGGAGCATTGTGATGACAGGGGTCATGGATCACCGCAATTATAGGGGCCAGGGAGCATTGTGAATACAAAGATCATGGAGCATTGAGATGACAGGGGTCATGGATCATTGTGATGACAAGGGTCCTGGAACCTTGTGATGACACGGATCATGGAGCATTGTGATGACAAGGTTCTTCAAGCATTGTGATGACACGGGAATGGAGCATTATGATGACAAGAGTTCTGGAGCATTGTGATGAAAAGGGTATGGAGCACTGTGATTACAGGAGACCAGGAGCATTGTGATTACATGGGCAGTGAATATTGTGATGACAGGGGTTCATGGAGCACTGTGATGACAAGTGTCATGGAACATTGTGATGACAGGGTTCATGGAGCATTGTGATGAGAGGGGCCTTGGAGCATTATGATGATACGCGTCATGGGGCCTTGTGATGACAGCGGTCTTGGAGCATTGTGATGAAAGGGATCATGGAGCAATGTGATTACAGGGGCCATGGAGCATTTTGAATGCATAGTCCATGGAGCAGTGTGATGACAGGGGTCATGGAGCATTGTGATGAATGTGGTCATAGTTCATTGTGATGATAAGTGTCCAGGAACATTGTGATGACATGGATCATGGAGCATTGTGATGACAAGGGCCATGGCGAATTGTGATGACAGGTGTCATGGGGCATTGTGATGACAGTGGTCATCTAGAATTGTGATGAAAGGTAACATGGAGCACTGTGATAACAGGGGCCATGGAGCATTGTGATGACAAAGGCCATGGAGCATTTTGATGACAAGTGTCATGGAGCATTGTGATGAGACGGGCATGGAGCATTATGATGCCCAGAGTTCTGGAGCATTGTGGTGACAAGGGCATGGAGCATTGTGATGACAAGGGCCATGGCCAATTCTGATGACAGGTGTCATCGGGCATTGTGATGACAGAGGTTATCTAGCATTGTGATGAAAGGTACAATGGATCAATGTGATAACAGGGGCCATGGAGCATTGTGATGATAAAGGCCATGGAGCATTTTAATGAAAAGTGTCATGGAGAATTGTGATGAGACGGGCATGGAGCATTATGATGACAAGAGTTCTGGAGCATTGCGTTGACAAGGGAATGGAGCATTGTGATTACAGGGACCATGGAGGATAGTGGTGACATCTGTCATGGAACATTGTGATGACAGTGGTCATGGAGCATTGTAATGACAGGGGCCATGGAGCATTGTGATGACAGGGGTCATGGGGCATTGTGATGACAGTGGTCATGGAGCATTGTGATGAAAGGGGTCATGGAGCACTGTGATCACAGGGGCCATGTATAATTGTGATGACAAAGACCATGGAGCATTGTGATGACAGTTGTCATGGAGCATTGTGTTGAAAGGGGCATGGAGCATTGTGACGACAATGGTCATGGAGCATTGTGATGACTGGTATCATGGAGCATTGTTCTGAAAAAGGTCATGGGGCAGTGTAATGACAAGTATCATGGAGGATGTGATGAAAGGAGTCATGGAGCATTGTGATTAAATGGATCAGGAGGCATTTTGATGACAAGAGTCATGGAACATTGTGATGACAGGGCTAATGGAGCATTGTGATGACAAGGGCTATGGAGCATTGTGATGACAGGTGTCATGCAGCATTGTGATGAAAGGGGTCATGGATCACTACGATGACATGGGTAATGGAGCATTGTGATGATATGGGCATGGAGCATTGTGATAACAGGGGCCAGGGAGCATTGAGATGACAAGAGCAGGGAACATTCTGATGACAGCAGTCATGTATCATTGTGATGATACCTGTCATGGAACATTGTGCTGACAGGGGCTATAGAGCATTGTGATGACAGGTGTCATGTGGCATTGTGATGACAGTGGTCATAGAGCATTGTGATGAAAAGGATCATGGAGCAATGTGATTACAGGTGACATGTGGCATTGTGATGACAGTGGTCATAGAGCATTGTGATGACAGGGGTCAAGGAGCATTGTGATGAAAGTGGTCATGGAGCACTGTGATGACACGGGCATGGAGCATTATGATGACAAGAGTTCTGGAGCATTGTGATGACAAGGTTATGGAGCATTGTGATTACAGGGGAACAAGAGCATTGTGATTACATGGGCAGTGAATATTGTGATGACAGGGGTCATGGAGCACTGTGATGACTAGTGTCATGGAACATTGTGATGACAGGGATCATGGAGTATTGTGATGAGAGGGGCCTTGGAGCATTATGATGATAGGCGTCATGGGGTATTGTGATGAGAGTGGTCATAGAACATTGTGATGAAAGGGATCATGGAGCAATGTGATTACAGGGGCCATGGAGCATTTTGAATGCATAGTCCATGGAGCAGTGTGATGACAGGGGTCATGGAGCATTGTGATGAATGTGGTCATAGTTCATTGTGATGATAAGTGTCCAGGAACATTGTGATGACATGGATCATGGAGCATTGTGATGACAAGGGCCATGGCGAATTGTGGTGACAGGTGTCATGGGGCATTGTGATGACAGTGGTCATCGAGAATTATGAGGAAAGGTAACATGGAGCACTGTGATAACAGGGGCCATGGAGCATTGTGATGACAAAGGCCATGGAGCATTTTGATGACAAGTGTCATGGAGCATTGTGATGAGACGGGCATGGAGCATTATGATGCCAAGAGTTCTGGAGCATTGCGTTGACAAGGGCATGGAGCATTGTGATGACAAGGGCCATGGCCAATTCTGATGACAGGTGTCATCGGGCATTGTGATGACAGAGGTTATCTAGCATTGTGATGAAAGGTACAATGGATCAATGTGATAACAGGGGCCATGGAGCATTGTGATGATAAAGGCCATGGAGCATTTTAATGAAAAGTGTCATGGAGAATTGTGATGAGACGGGCATGGAGCATTATGATGACAAGAGTTCTGGAGCATTGCGTTGACAAGGGAATGGAGCATTGTGATTACAGGGACCATGGAGGACAGTGATGACATCTGTCATGGAACATTGTGCTGACAGGGGCCATGGAGCATTGTGATGACAGGTATAATGTGGCATTGTAATGACAGTGGTCATAGAGCATTGTGATGAAATGGATCATGGAGCAATGTGATTACAGGGACCATGTAGCATTGCGAATGCATAGGCTATGGAGCATTGTGATGACAGGAGTCAAGGAGCATTGTGATGTAAGTGGTCATGGATCATTGTGATGACAAGTGTCCGGGACCATTGTGATGACACGGGTCATGGAGCATTGTGATGGCAAGGGCCATGGCGAATTGTTATGACATGTGTCTTGGGGCATTGTGATGACAGTGGTCATCTAGAATTGTGATAAAAGGTATCATGGAGCACTGTGATGACAGGGGCCATGGAGTATTGTAATGACAAGGCAATGGAACATTGTGATGACAAGTATCATGGAGCTTTGTGATGACACGAGCATTCATCATTATGATGACAAGAGTTCTGGAGCATTGTGATGACAAGGGCATGGAGCATTGTGATTACAGGGTCATGGAACATTGTGATGACAACTGTCATGGAACATTGTGATGACAGGGTTCATGGAGCATTGTGATGACAAGTGCGATGGCGAATTGTGATGACAGGTGTCATGGGGCATTGTGTTGAAAGGGGCATGGAGCATTGTGACGACAATGGTCGTGGAGCATTGTGATGACTGGTATCATGGAGCATTGTTCTGAAAAAGGTCATGGGGCAGTGTAATGACAAGTATCATGGAGGATGTGATGAAAGGAGTCATGGAGCATTGTGATTAAATGGATCATGAGGCATTTTGATGACAAGAGTCATGGAACATTGTGATGACAGGGCTAATGGAGCATTGTGATGACAAGGGCTATGGAGCATTGTGATGACAGGTGTCATGCAGCATTGTGATGAAAGGGGTCATGGATCACTACGATGACATGTGTAATGGAGCATTGTGATGATATGGACATGGAGCATTGTGATAACAGGGGCCAGGGAGCATTGAGATGACAAGAGCAGGGAACATTCTGATGACAGCAGTCTTGTATCATTGTGATGATACCTGTCATGGAACATTGTGCTGACAGGGGCTATAGAGCATTGTGATGACAGGTGTCATGTGGCATTGTGATGACAGTGGTCATAGAGCATTGTGATGAAAAGGATCATGGAGCAATGTGATTACAGGGGCCATGGAGCATTGTGAATACATAGGCCATGGAGCATTGTGATGACAGGGGTCAAGGAGCATTGTGATGAAAGTGGACATGGAGCACTGTGATGACACGGGCATGCAGCATTATGATGACAAGAGTTCTGGAGCATTGTGATGAAAAGGGTATGGAGCATTGTGATTACAGGGGACCAGGAGCATTGTGATTACATGGGCAGTGAATATTGTGATGACAGGGGTCATGGAGCACTGTGAATACTAGTGTCATGGAACATTGTGATGAGAGGGATCATGGAGCACTGTGATGAGAGGGGCCTTGGAGCATTATGATGATAGGCGTCATGGGGCATTGTGATGACAGCGGTCTTGGAGCATTGTGATGAAAGGGATCATGGAGCAATGTGATTACAGGGGCCATGGAGCATTGTGAATGCATAGGCCATGGAGCAATGAAATGACAGGGGTCAAGGAGCATTGTGATGTAAGTTGTCATGGAGCATTGTGATGACAAGTGTCCATGAACATTGTGATGACATGGTTCATGGAGCTTTGTGATGACAAGTGCCATGGCGAATTGTGATGACAGGTGTCATGGGGCATTGTGATGACAGTGGTCATGTAGAATTGTAATGAAAGGTATCATGGAGGACTCTGACGACAGGGGCCGTGGAGCACTGTGATGACAGTGGTCATCTAGAATTGTGATGAAATATACCAGGGAGCATTGTGATGACAGGGGTCATGGATCACCGCAATTATAGGGGCAGGGAGCATTGTGAATACAAAGATCATGGAGCATTGAGATGACAGGGGTCATGGATCATTGTGATGACAAGGGTCCTGGAACCTTGTGATGACACGGTTCATGGAGCATTGTGATGACAAGGTTCTTCAAGCATTGTGATGACACGGGCATGGAGCATTATGATGACAAGAGTTCTGGAGCATTGTGATGAAAAGGGTATGGAGCACTGTGATTACAGGAGACCAGGAGCATTGTGATTACATGGGCAGTGAATATTGTGATGACAGGGGTTCATGGAGCACTGTGATGACAAGTGTCATGGAACATTGTGATGACAGGGTTCATGGAGCATTGTGATGAGAGGGGCCTTGGAGCATTATGATGATACGCGTCATGGGGCCTTGTGATGACAGCGGTCTTGGAGCATTGTGATGAAAGGGATCATGGAGCAATGTGATTACAGGGGCCATGGAGCATTTTGAATGCATAGGCCATGGAGCAGTGTGATGACAGGGGTCATGGAGCATTGTGATGAATGTGGTCATAGTTCATTGTGATGATAAGTGTCCAGGAACATTGTGATGACATGGATCATGGAGCATTGTGATGACAAGGGCCATGGCGAATTGTGATGACAGGTGTCATGGGGCATTGTGATGACAGTGGTCATCTAGAATTGTGATGAAAGGTAACATGGAGCACTGTGATAACAGGGGCCATGGAGCATTGTGATGACAAAGGCCATGGAGCATTTTCATGACAAGTGTCATGGAGCATTGTGATGAGACGGGCATGGAGCATTATGATGCCCAGAGTTCTGGAACATTGTGGTGACAAGGGCATGGAGCATTGTGATGACAAGGGCCATGGCCAATTCTGATGACAGGTGTCATCGGGCATTGTGATGACAGAGGTTATCTAGCATTGTGATGAAAGGTACAATGGATCAATGTGATAACAGGGGCCATGGAGCATTGTGATGATAAAGACCATGGAGCATTTTAATGAAAAGTGTCATGGAGAATTGTGATGAGACGGGCATGGAGCATTATGATGACAAGAGTTCTGGAGCATTGCGTTGACAAGGGAATGGAGCATTGTGATTACAGGGACCATGGAGGATAGTGGTGACATCTGTCATGGAACATTGTGATGACAGTGGTCATGGAGCATTGTAATGACAGGGGCCATGGAGCATTGTGATGACAGGGGTCATGGGGCATTGTGATGACAGTGGTCATGGAGCATTGTGATGAAAGGGGTCATGGAGCACTGTGATCACAGGGGCCATGTATAATTGTGATGACAAAGACCATGGAGCATTGTGATGACAGTTGTCATGGAGCATTGTGTTGAAAGGGGCATGGAGCATTGTGACGACAATGGTCATGGAGCATTGTGATGACTGGTATCATGGAGCATTGTTCTGAAAAAGGTCATGGGGCAGTGTAATGACAAGTATCATGGAGGATGTGATGAAAGGAGTCATGGAGCATTGTGATTAAATGGATCATGAGGCATTTTGATGACAAGAGTCATGGAACATTGTGATGACAGGGCTAATGGAGCATTGTGATGACAAGGGCTATGGAGCATTGTGATGACAGGTGTCATGCAGCATTGTGATGAAAGGGGTCATGGTTCACTACGATGACATGGGTAATGGAGCATTGTGATGATATGGGCATGGAGCATTGTGATAACAGGGGCCAGGGAGCATTGAGATGACAAGAGCAGGGAACATTCTGATGACAGCAGTCATGTATCATTGTGATGATACCTGTCATGGAACATTGTGCTGACAGGGGCTATAGAGCATTGTGATGACAGGTGTCATGTGGCATTGTGATGACAGTGGTCATAGAGCATTGTGATGAAAAGGATCATGGAGCAATGTGATTACAGGTGTCATGTGGCATTGTGATGACAGTGGTCATAGAGCATTGTGATGACAGGGGTCAAGGAGCATTGTGATGAAAGTGGTCATGGAGCACTGTGATGAAACGGGCATGGAGCATTATGATGACAAGAGTTCTGGAGCATTGTGATGACAAGGTTATGGAGCATTGTGATTACAGGGGAACAAGAGCATTGTCATTACATGGGCAGTGAATATTGTGATGACAGGGGTCATGGAGCACTGTGATGACTAGTGTCATGGAACATTGTGATGACAGGGATCATGGAGTATTGTGATGAGAGGGGCCTTGGAGCATTATGATGATAGGCGTCATGGGGCATTGTGATGACAGCGGTCTTGGAGCATTGTGATGAAAGGGATCATGGAGCAATGTGATTACCGGAGCCATGGAGCATTGTGAATGCATAGGCCATGGAGCAATGAAATGACAGGGGTCAAGGAGCATTGTGATGTAAGTTGTCATGGAGCATTGTGATGACAAGTGTCCATGAACATTGTGATGACATGGTTCATGGAGCATTGTGATGACAAGTGCCATGGCGAATTGTGATGACAGGTGTCATGGGGCATTGTGATGACAGCGGTCATGTAGAATTGTAATGAAAGGTATCATGGAGGACTCTGACGACAGGGGCCGTGGAGCACTGTGATGACAGTGGTCATCTATAATTGTGATGAAATATACCAGGGAGCATTGTGATGACAGGGGTCATGGATCACCACAATTATAGGGGCCATGGAGCATTGTGAATACAAAGATCATGGAGCATTGAGATGACAGGGGTCATGGATCATTGTGATGACAAGGGTCCTGGAACCTTGTGATGACACGGTTCATGGAGCATTGTGATGACAAGGTTCTTCTAGCATTGTGATGACACGGGCATGGAGCATTATGATGACAAGAGTTCTGGAGCATTGTGATGAAAAGGGTATGGAGCACTGTGATTACAGGGGACCAGGAGCGTTGTGATTACATGGGCAGTGAATATTGTGATGACAGGGGTTCATGGAGCACTGTGATGACAAGTGTCATGGAACATTGTGATGACAGGGTTCATGGAGCATTGTGATGAGAGGGGCCTTGGAGCATTATGATGATAGGCGTCATGGGGTATTGTGATGAGAGTGGTCATAGAACATCGTGATGAAAGGGATCATGGAGCAATGTGATTACAGGGGCCATGGAGCATTTTGAATGCATAGGCCATGGAGCAGTGTGATGACAGGGGTCATGGATCATTGTGATGACAAGTGTCCTGGACCATTGTGATGACACGGGTCATGGAGCATTGGGATGGCAAGGGCCATGGTGAATTGTGATGACATGTGTCTTGGGGCATTGTGATGACAGTGGTCATCTAGAATTGTGATAAAAGGTATCATGGAGCACTGTGATGACAGGGGCCATGGAGTATTGTAATGACAAGGCCATGGAACATTGTGATGACAAGTATCATGGAGCTTTGTGATGACACGAGCATTCATCATTATGATGACAAGAGTTCTGGAGCATCGTGATGACAAGGGCATGGAGCATTGTGATTACAGGGTCATGGAGCATTGTGATGACAACTGTCATGGAATATTGTGATGACAGGGTTCATGGAGCATTGTGATTAAAGGGGCCATGGAGCATTTTGATGACAAGGGCAGGCGAACATTTTGATTACATTGGTAATGGAGCATTGTGATGACATGGGCAGGGAACATTGTGAAGACAGGTGTAATGGAACATTGTGATTACAGGGGACATGGAGCATTTTGATGACATGGGCAGGCAACATTGTGATGACAGGTGTCATGGAGCATTGTGATGACAATTGTCATGGAACGTTGTGCTGACAGGGATCATGGAGCATTGTGATGAGACGGTCATTGGAGCATTGTGATGACAGGCGTACTGGAGCCTTCTGAGGAAAGGTGTCATGAGTCATTGTGATTACAGCGATCATGGAACATTGTGATGACAGTGGTCATGGAGCATTGTAATGACAGGGGCCATGGAGCATTGTGATGACAGGGGTCATGGGGCATTGTGATGACAGTGGTCATGGAGCATTGTGATGAAAGGGGTCATGGAGCACTGTGATCACAGGGGCCATGTATAATTGTGATGACAAAGGCCATGGAGCATTGTGATGACAGTTGTCATGGAGCATTGTGTTGAAAGGGGCATGGAGCATTGTGACGACAATGGTCATGGAGCATTGTGATGACTGGTATCATGGAGCATTGTTCTGAAAGAGGTCATGGGGCAGTGTAATGACAAGTATCATGGAGGATGTGATGAAAGGAGTCATGGAGCATTGTGATTAAATGGATCATGAGGCATTTTGATGACAAGAGTCATGGAACATTGTGATGACAGCGCTAATGGAGCATTGTGATGACAAGGGCTATGGAGCATTGTGATGAATGGGGTCATGGGGCATGGTGATGACAGTGGTCATGGAGCATTGTGATGACAAAGACCACGGAGCATTGTGATGACAGGTGTCATGCAGCATTGTGATGTAAGGGGTCATGGATCACTACGATGACATGGGTAATGGAGCATTGTGATGATACGGGCATGGAGCATTGTGATGACAGGGGTCATGCAGCATTGTGATGACAGGGGCCATGCAGCATTTTGATGACATGGGCATGGAGCATAGTGATGACAAGAGTTCTGGAGCATTTTGATGACAAGGGCATGGATCATTTTGATGACAGGGGCCATGAAGCATTGAGATGACAAGGGAATGGAGCATTGTGATGAAAGCGGTCCTGGAGAATTGTGAGGAAACGGGTCATGGATTATTGTGATGGAAGGGTTCCTGGAGCATTCTGATGACAAGTGCCATGGAGCATTTTAATGAAAGGGGTACTGGAGCATTGTACAGAAATGGTTCATGGATCATCGTGATTACACGGATCATGGAATATTGTGATGACAAGGGTTTCGGAGCATTGCGACGACAGGGGTCATGGAGCATTGTAATAGCAGGGGTGATGGGGCATTGTGATGACAGGGGCATGGAGCATTGTGATGACAGAAGTCATAGAATATTGTGATGACAAGGGCCATGGAGCATTGTCATGAAAGGTCTTATCTGGCATTGTGATGAGAGTGGTCATGGAGCATTGTGATAAAAGTTGTCCTGAAGCACTGTTATTACAGGGGCCATGTAGAATTTTGATGACAAAGGCCATGGAGCATTGTGATGACAGGCATCATGGAGCAATTTGATGAAAGTGGTCATGGAGCATTGTGATGAAATGCGCCATGGAACATTGTGAAGACAAGTGTCCTGGAGCATTGTGATGACAAGGGCCATGGCCAATTCTGATGACAGGTGTCATGGAGCATTGTGATGACAGTTGTCATCTATCATTAGGATGAAAGGTATCACGGAGCACTGTGATGACAGGGGCCATGGAGCATTGTGATGACACGGGCATGGAGCATTATGATGAGAAGTGATCTGGAGCATTGCGATGACAAGGGTATGGAGCATTGTGATTACAGGGACCATGGAGCATTGTGAATGCATAGGCCATGGAGCAATGAAATGACAGGGGTCAAGGAGCATTGTGATGTAAGTTGTCATGGAGCATTGTCATGACTATTGTCCATGAACATTGTGATGACATGGTTCATGGAGCATTGTGATGACAAGTGCCATGGCGAATTGTGATGACAGGTGTCATGCGGCATTGTGATGACAGTGGTCATGTAGAATTGTAATGAACGGTATCATGGAGGATTCTGACGACAGGGGCCGTGGAGCACTGTGATGACAGTGGTCATCTAGAATTGTGATGAAATATACCAGGGAGCATTGTGATGACAGGGGTCATGGATCACCGCAATTATAGGGGCCAGGGAGCATTGTGAATACAAAGATCATGGAGCATTGAGATGACAGGGGTCATGGATCATTGTGATGACAAGGGTCCTGGAACCTTGTGATGACACGGTTCATGGAGCATTGTGATGACAAGGTTCTTCAAGCATTGTGATGACACGGGCATGGAGCATTATGATGACAAGAGTTCTGGAGCATTGTGATGAAAAGGGTATGGAGCACTGTGATTACAGGGGACCAGGAGCATTGTGATTACATGGGCAGTGAATATTGTGATGACAGGTGTTCATGGAGCACTGTGATGACAAGTTTCATGGAACATTGTGATGACAGGGTTCATGGAGCACTGTGATGAGAGGGGCCTTGGAGCATTATGATGATAGGCGTCATGGGGTATTGTGATGAGAGTGGTCATAGAACATTGTGATGAAAGGGATCATGGAGCAATGTGATTACAGGGGCCATGGAGCATTTTGAATGCATAGTCCATGGAGCAGTGTGATGACAGGGGTCATGGAGCATTGTGATGAATGTGGTCATAGTTCATTGTGATGATAAGTGTCCAGGAACATTGTGATGACATGGATCATGGAGCATTGTGATGACAAGGGCCATGGCGAATTGTGATGACAGGTGTCATGGGGCATTGTGATGACAGTGGTCATCGAGAATTATGAGGAAAGGTAACATGGAGCACTGTGATAACAGGGGCCATGGAGCATTGTGATGACAAAGGCCATGGAGCATTTTGATGACAAGTGTCATGGAGCATTGTGATGAGACGGGCATGGAGCATTATGATGCCAAGAGTTCTGGAGCATTGCGTTGACAAGGGCATGGAGCATTGTGATGACAAGGGCCATGGCCAATTCTGATGAAAGGTGTCATCGGGCATTGTGATGACAGAGGTTATCTAGCATTGTGATGAAAGGTACAATGGATCAATGTGATAACAGGGGCCATGGAGCATTGTGATGATAAAGGCCATGGAGCATTTTAATGAAAAGTGTCATGGAGAATTGTGATGAGACGGGCATGGAGCATTATGATGACAAGAGTTCTGGAGCATTGCGTTGACAAGGGAATGGAGCATTGTGATTACAGGGACCATGGAGGACAGTGATGACATCTGTCATGGAACATTGTGCTGACAGGGGCCATGGAGCATTGTGATGACAGGTATAATGTGGCATTGTAATGACAGTGGTCATAGAGCATTGTGATGAAATGGATCATGGAGCAATGTGATTACAGGGACCATGTAGCATTGCGAATGCATAGGCTATGGAGCATTGTGATGACAGGAGTCAAGGAGCATTTTGATGTAAGTGGTCATGGATCATTGTGATGACAAGTGTCCGGGACCATTGTGATGACACGGGTCATGGAGCATTGTGATGGCAAGGGCCATGGCGAATTGTGATGACATGTGTCTTGGGGCATTGTGATGACAGTGGTCATCTAGAATTGTGATAAAAGGTATCATGGAGCACTGTGATGACAGGGGCCATGGAGTATTGTAATGACAAGGCAATGGAACATTGTGATGACAAGTATCATGGAGCTTTGTGATGACACGAGCATTCATCATTATGATGACAAGAGTTCTGGAGCATTGTGATGACAAGGGCATGGAGCATTGTGATTACAGGGTCTTGGAGCATTGTGATGACAACTGTCATGGAACATTGTGATGACAGGGTTCATGGAGCATTGTGATGACAAGTGCGATGGCGAATTGTGATGACAGGTGTCATGGGGCATTGTGTTGAAAGGGGCATGGAGCATTGTGATGACAATGGTCATGGAGCATTGTGATGACTGGTATCATGGAGCATTGTTCTGAAAAAGGTCATGGGGCAGTGTAATGACAAGTATCATGGAGGATGTGATGAAAGGAGTCATGGAGCATTGTGATTAAATGGATCATGAGGCATTTTGATGACAAGAGTCATGGAACATTGTGATGACAGGGCTAATGGAGCATTGTGATGACAAGGGCTATGGAGCATTGTGATGACAGGTGTCATGCAGCATTGTGATGAAAGGGGTCATGGATCACTACGATGACATGTGTAATGGAGCATTGTGATGATATGGACATGGAGCATTGTGATAACAGGGGCCAGGGAGCATTGAGATGACAAGAGCAGGGAACATTCTGATGACAGCAGTCATGTATCATTGTGATGATACCTGTCATGGAACATTGTGCTGACAGGGGCTATAGAGCATTGTGATGACAGGTGTCATGTGGCATTGTGATGACAGTGGTCATAGAGCATTGTGATGAAAAGGATCATGGAGCAATGTGATTACAGGTGTCATGTGGCATTGTGATGACAGTGGTCATAGAGCATTGTGATGACAGGGGTCAAGGAGCATTGTGATGAAAGTGGTCATGGAGCACTGTGATGAAACGGGCATGGAGCATTATGATGACAAGAGTTCTGGAGCATTGTGATGACAAGGTTATGGAGCATTGTGATTACAGGGGAACAAGAGCATTGTCATTACATGGGCAGTGAATATTGTGATGACAGGGGTCATGGAGCACTGTGATGACTAGTGTCATGGAACATTGTGATGACAGGGATCATGGAGTATTGTGATGAGAGGGGCCTTGGAGCATTATGATGATAGGCGTCATGGGGCATTGTGATGACAGCGGTCTTGGAGCATTGTGATGAAAGGGATCATGGAGCAATGTGATTACCGGAGCCATGGAGCATTGTGAATGCATAGGCCATGGAGCAATGAAATGACAGGGGTCAAGGAGCATTGTGATGTAAGTTGTCATGGAGCATTGTGATGACAAGTGTCCATGAACATTGTGATGACATGGTTCATGGAGCATTGTGATGACAAGTGCCATGGCGAATTGTGATGACAGGTGTCATGGGGCATTGTGATGACAGCGGTCATGTAGAATTGTAATGAAAGGTATCATGGAGGACTCTGACGACAGGGGCCGTGGAGCACTGTGATGACAGTGGTCATCTATAATTGTGATGAAATATACCAGGGAGCATTGTGATGACAGGGGTCATGGATCACCACAATTATAGGGGCCATGGAGCATTGTGAATACAAAGATCATGGAGCATTGAGATGACAGGGGTCATGGATCATTGTGATGACAAGGGTCCTGGAACCTTGTGATGACACGGTTCATGGAGCATTGTGATGACAAGGTTCTTCAAGCATTGTGATGACACGGGCATGGAGCATTATGATGACAAGAGTTCTGGAGCATTGTGATGAAAAGGGTATGGAGCACTGTGATTACAGGGGACCAGGAGCGTTGTGATTACATGGGCAGTGAATATTGTGATGACAGGGGTTCATGGAGCACTGTGATGACAAGTGTCATGGAACATTGTGATGACAGGGTTCATGGAGCATTGTGATGAGAGGGGCCTTGGAGCATTATGATGATAGGCGTCATGGGGTATTGTGATGAGAGTGGTCATAGAACATCGTGATGAAAGGGATCATGGAGCAATGTGATTACAGGGGCCATGGAGCATTTTGAATGCATAGGCCATGGAGCAGTGTGATGACAGGGGTCATGGATCATTGTGATGACAAGTGTCCTGGACCATTGTGATGACACGGGTCATGGAGCATTGTGATGGCAAGGGCCATGGTGAATTGTGATGACATGTGTCTTGGGGCATTGTGATGACAGTGGTCATCTAGAATTGTGATAAAAGGTATCATGGAGCACTGTGATGACAGGGGCCATGGAGTATTGTAATGACAAGGCCATGGAACATTGTGATGACAAGTATCATGGAGCTTTGTGATGACACGAGCATTCATCATTATGATGACAAGAGTTCTGGAGCATCGTGATGACAAGGGCATGGAGCATTGTGATTACAGGGTCATGGAGCATTGTGATGACAACTGTCATGGAATATTGTGATGACAGGGTTCATGGAGCATTGTGATTAAAGGGGCCATGGAGCATTTTGATGACAAGGGCAGGCGAACATTTTGATTACATTGGTAATGGAGCATTGTGATGACATGGGCAGGGAACATTGTGAAGACAGGTGTAATGGAACATTGTGATTACAGGGGACATGGAGCATTTTGATGACATGGGCAGGCAACATTGTGATGACAGGTGTCATGGAGCATTGTGATGACAATTGTCATGGAACGTTGTGCTGACAGGGATCATGGAGCATTGTGATGAGACGGTCATTGGAGCATTGTGATGACAGGCGTACTGGAGCCTTCTGAGGAAAGGTGTCATGAGTCATTGTGATTACAGCGATCATGGAACATTGTGATGACAGTGGTCATGGAGCATTGTAATGACAGGGGCCATGGAGCATTGTGATGACAGGGGTCATGGGGCATTGTGATGACAGTGGTCATGGAGCATTGTGATGAAAGGGGTCATGGAGCACTGTGATCACAGGGGCCATGTATAATTGTGATGACAAAGGCCATGGAGCATTGTGATGACAGTTGTCATGGAGCATTGTGTTGAAAGGGGCATGGAGCATTGTGACGACAATGGTCATGGAGCATTGTGATGACTGGTATCATGGAGCATTGTTCTGAAAGAGGTCATGGGGCAGTGTAATGACAAGTATCATGGAGGATGTGATGAAAGGAGTCATGGAGCATTGTGATTAAATGGATCATGAGGCATTTTGATGACAAGAGTCATGGAACATTGTGATGACAGCGCTAATGGAGCATTGTGATGACAAGGGCTATGGAGCATTGTGATGAATGGGGTCATGGGGCATGGTGATGACAGTGGTCATGGAGCATTGTGATGACAAAGACCACGGAGCATTGTGATGACAGGTGTCATGCAGCATTGTGATGTAAGGGGTCATGGATCACTACGATGACATGGGTAATGGAGCATTGTGATGATACGGGCATGGAGCATTGTGATGACAGGGGTCATGCAGCATTGTGATGACAGGGGCCATGCAGCATTTTGATGACATGGGCATGGAGCATAGTGATGACAAGAGTTCTGGAGCATTTTGATGACAAGGGCATGGATCATTTTGATGACAGGGGCCATGAAGCATTGAGATGACAAGGGAATGGAGCATTGTGATGAAAGCGGTCCTGGAGAATTGTGAGGAAACGGGTCATGGATTATTGTGATGGAAGGGTTCCTGGAGCATTCTGATGACAAGTGCCATGGAGCATTTTAATGAAAGGGGTACTGGAGCATTGTACAGAAATGGTTCATGGATCATCGTGATTACACGGATCATGGAATATTGTGATGACAAGGGTTTCGGAGCATTGCGACGACAGGGGTCATGGAGCATTGTAATAGCAGGGGTGATGGGGCATTGTGATGACAGGGGCATGGAGCATTGTGATGACAGAAGTCATAGAATATTGTGATGACAAGGGCCATGGAGCATTGTCATGAAAGGTCTTATCTGGCATTGTGATGAGAGTGGTCATGGAGCATTGTGATAAAAGTTGTCCTGAAGCACTGTTATTACAGGGGCCATGTAGAATTTTGATGACAAAGGCCATGGAGCATTGTGATGACAGGCATCATGGAGCAATTTGATGAAAGTGGTCATGGAGCATTGTGATGAAATGCGCCATGGAACATTGTGAAGACAAGTGTCCTGGAGCATTGTGATGACAAGGGCCATGGCCAATTCTGATGACAGGTGTCATGGAGCATTGTGATGACAGTGGTCATCTATCATTAGGATGAAAGGTATCACGGAGCACTGTGATGACAGGGGCCATGGAGCATTGTGATGACACGGGCATGGAGCATTATGATGAGAAGTGATCTGGAGCATTGCGATGACAAGGGTATGGAGCATTGTGATTACAGGGACCATGGAGCATTGTGAATGCATAGGCCATGGAGCAATGAAATGACAGGGGTCAAGGAGCATTGTGATGTAAGTTGTCATGGAGCATTGTCATGACTATTGTCCATGAACATTGTGATGACATGGTTCATGGAGCATTGTGATGACAAGTGCCATGGCGAATTGTGATGACAGGTGTCATGCGGCATTGTGATGACAGTGGTCATGTAGAATTGTAATGAACGGTATCATGGAGGATTCTGACGACAGGGGCCGTGGAGCACTGTGATGACAGTGGTCATCTAGAATTGTGATGAAATATACCAGGGAGCATTGTGATGACAGGGGTCATGGATCACCGCAATTATAGGGGCCAGGGAGCATTGTGAATACAAAGATCATGGAGCATTGAGATGACAGGGGTCATGGATCATTGTGATGACAAGGGTCCTGGAACCTTGTGATGACACGGTTCATGGAGCATTGTGATGACAAGGTTCTTCAAGCATTGTGATGACACGGGCATGGAGCATTATGATGACAAGAGTTCTGGAGCATTGTGATGAAAAGGGTATGGAGCACTGTGATTACAGGGGACCAGGAGCATTGTGATTACATGGGCAGTGAATATTGTGATGACAGGTGTTCATGGAGCACTGTGATGACAAGTTTCATGGAACATTGTGATGACAGGGTTCATGGAGCACTGTGATGAGAGGGGCCTTGGAGCATTATGATGATAGGCGTCATGGGGTATTGTGATGAGAGTGGTCATAGAACATTGTGATGAAAGGGATCATGGAGCAATGTGATTACAGGGGCCATGGAGCATTTTGAATGCATAGTCCATGGAGCAGTGTGATGACAGGGGTCATGGAGCATTGTGATGAATGTGGTCATAGTTCATTGTGATGATAAGTGTCCAGGAACATTGTGATGACATGGATCATGGAGCATTGTGATGACAAGGGCCATGGCGAATTGTGATGACAGGTGTCATGGGGCATTGTGATGACAGTGGTCATCGAGAATTATGAGGAAAGGTAACATGGAGCACTGTGATAACAGGGGCCATGGAGCATTGTGATGACAAAGGCCATGGAGCATTTTGATGACAAGTGTCATGGAGCATTGTGATGAGACGGGCATGGAGCATTATGATGCCAAGAGTTCTGGAGCATTGCGTTGACAAGGGCATGGAGCATTGTGATGACAAGGGCCATGGCCAATTCTGATGAAAGGTGTCATCGGGCATTGTGATGACAGAGGTTATCTAGCATTGTGATGAAAGGTACAATGGATCAATGTGATAACAGGGGCCATGGAGCATTGTGATGATAAAGGCCATGGAGCATTTTAATGAAAAGTGTCATGGAGAATTGTGATGAGACGGGCATGGAGCATTATGATGACAAGAGTTCTGGAGCATTGCGTTGACAAGGGAATGGAGCATTGTGATTACAGGGACCATGGAGGACAGTGATGACATCTGTCATGGAACATTGTGCTGACAGGGGCCATGGAGCATTGTGATGACAGGTATAATGTGGCATTGTAATGACAGTGGTCATAGAGCATTGTGATGAAATGGATCATGGAGCAATGTGATTACAGGGACCATGTAGCATTGCGAATGCATAGGCTATGGAGCATTGTGATGACAGGAGTCAAGGAGCATTTTGATGTAAGTGGTCATGGATCATTGTGATGACAAGTGTCCGGGACCATTGTGATGACACGGGTCATGGAGCATTGTGATGGCAAGGGCCATGGCGAATTGTGATGACATGTGTCTTGGGGCATTGTGATGACAGTGGTCATCTAGAATTGTGATAAAAGGTATCATGGAGCACTGTGATGACAGGGGCCATGGAGTATTGTAATGACAAGGCAATGGAACATTGTGATGACAAGTATCATGGAGCTTTGTGATGACACGAGCATTCATCATTATGATGACAAGAGTTCTGGAGCATTGTGATGACAAGGGCATGGAGCATTGTGATTACAGGGTCTTGGAGCATTGTGATGACAACTGTCATGGAACATTGTGATGACAGGGTTCATGGAGCATTGTGATGACAAGTGCGATGGCGAATTGTGATGACAGGTGTCATGGGGCATTGTGTTGAAAGGGGCATGGAGCATTGTGATGACAATGGTCATGGAGCATTGTGATGACTGGTATCATGGAGCATTGTTCTGAAAAAGGTCATGGGGCAGTGTAATGACAAGTATCATGGAGGATGTGATGAAAGGAGTCATGGAGCATTGTGATTAAATGGATCATGAGGCATTTTGATGACAAGAGTCATGGAACATTGTGATGACAGGGCTAATGGAGCATTGTGATGACAAGGGCTATGGAGCATTGTGATGACAGGTGTCATGCAGCATTGTGATGAAAGGGGTCATGGATCACTACGATGACATGTGTAATGGAGCATTGTGATGATATGGACATGGAGCATTGTGATAACAGGGGCCAGGGAGCATTGAGATGACAAGAGCAGGGAACATTCTGATGACAGCAGTCTTGTATCATTGTGATGATACCTGTCATGGAACATTGTGCTGACAGGGGCTATAGAGCATTGTGATGACAGGTGTCATGTGGCATTGTGATGACAGTGGTCATAGAGCATTGTGATGAAAAGGATCATGGAGCAATGTGATTACAGGAGCCATGGAGCATTGTGAATACATAGGCCATGGAGCATTGTGATGACAGGGGTCAAGGAGCATTGTGATGAAAGTGGACATGGAGCACTGTGATGACACGGGCATGCAGCATTATGATGACAAGAGTTCTGGAGCATTGTGATGAAAAGGGTATGGAGCATTGTGATTACAGGGGACCAGGAGCATTGTGATTACATGGGCAGTGAATATTGTGATGACAGGGGTCATGGAGCACTGTGATGACTAGTGTCATGGAACATTGTGATGAGAGGGATCATGGAGCACTGTGATGAGAGGGGCCTTGGAGCATTATGATGATAGGCGTCATGGGGCATTGTGATGACAGCGGTCTTGGAGCATTGTGATGAAAGGGATCATGGAGCAATGTGATTACAGGGGCCATGGAGCATTGTGAATGCATAGGCCATGGAGCAATGAAATGACAGGGGTCAAGGAGCATTGTGATGTAAGTTGTCATGGAGCATTGTGATGACAAGTGTCCATGAACATTGTGATGACATGGTTCATGGAGCTTTGTGATGACAAGTGCCATGGCGAATTGTGATGACAGGTGTCATGGGGCATTGTGATGACAGTGGTCATGTAGAATTGTAATGAAAGGTATCATGGAGGACTCTGACGACAGGGGCCGTGGAGCACTGTGATGACAGTGGTCATCTAGAATTGTGATGAAATATACCAGGGAGCATTGTGATGACAGGGGTCATGGATCACCGCAATTATAGGGGCCAGGGAGCATTGTGAATACAAAGATCATGGAGCATTGAGATGACAGGGGTCATGGATCATTGTGATGACAAGGGTCCTGGAACCTTGTGATGACACGGTTCATGGAGCATTGTGATGACAAGGTTCTTCAAGCATTGTGATGACACGGGCATGGAGCATTATGATGACAAGAGTTCTGGAGCATTGTGATGAAAAGGGTATGGAGCACTGTGATTACAGGAGACCAGGAGCATTGTGATTACATGGGCAGTGAATATTGTGATGACAGGGGTTCATGGAGCACTGTGATGACAAGTGTCATGGAACATTGTGATGACAGGGTTCATGGAGCATTGTGATGAGAGGGGCCTTGGAGCATTATGATGATACGCGTCATGGGGCCTTGTGATGACAGCGGTCTTGGAGCATTGTGATGAAAGGGATCATGGAGCAATGTGATTACAGGGGCCATGGAGCATTTTGAATGCATAGGCCATGGAGCAGTGTGATGACAGGGGTCATGGAGCATTGTGATGAATGTGGTCATAGTTCATTGTGATGATAAGTGTCCAGGAACATTGTGATGACATGGATCATGGAGCATTGTGATGACAAGGGCCATGGCGAATTGTGATGACAGGTGTCATGGGGCATTGTGATGACAGTGGTCATCTAGAATTGTGATGAAAGGTAACATGGAGCACTGTGATAACAGGGGCCATGGAGCATTGTGATGACAAAGGCCATGGAGCATTTTCATGACAAGTGTCATGGAGCATTGTGATGAGACGGGCATGGAGCATTATGATGCCCAGAGTTCTGGAGCATTGTGGTGACAAGGGCATGGAGCATTGTGATGACAAGGGCCATGGCCAATTCTGATGACAGGTGTCATCGGGCATTGTGATGACAGAGGTTATCTAGCATTGTGATGAAAGGTACAATGGATCAATGTGATAACAGGGGCCATGGAGCATTGTGATGATAAAGACCATGGAGCATTTTAATGAAAAGTGTCATGGAGAATTGTGATGAGACGGGCATGGAGCATTATGATGACAAGAGTTCTGGAGCATTGCGTTGACAAGGGAATGGAGCATTGTGATTACAGGGACCATGGAGGATAGTGGTGACATCTGTCATGGAACATTGTGATGACAGTGGTCATGGAGCATTGTAATGACAGGGGCCATGGAGCATTGTGATGACAGGGGTCATGGGGCATTGTGATGACAGTGGTCATGGAGCATTGTGATGAAAGGGGTCATGGAGCACTGTGATCACAGGGGCCATGTATAATTGTGATGACAAAGACCATGGAGCATTGTGATGACAGTTGTCATGGAGCATTGTGTTGAAAGGGGCATGGAGCATTGTGACGACAATGGTCATGGAGCATTGTGATGACTGGTATCATGGAGCATTGTTCTGAAAAAGGTCATGGGGCAGTGTAATGACAAGTATCATGGAGGATGTGATGAAAGGAGTCATGGAGCATTGTGATTAAATGGATCATGAGGCATTTTGATGACAAGAGTCATGGAACATTGTGATGACAGGGCTAATGGAGCATTGTGATGACAAGGGCTATGGAGCATTGTGATGACTGGGGTCATGGAGCATTGTGATGAAAGGGGTCATGGATCACATCGATGACATGGGTAATGGAGCATTGTGATGATATGAGCATGGAGCATTGTGATGACAGGAGCCAGGGAGCATTGAGAATGACAAGGGCAAGGAACATTGTGATGACAGCAGTCATGGATCATTGTGATGATACCTGTCATGGAACATTGTGCTGACAGGGGCTATAGAGCATTGTGATGACAGGTGTCATGTGGCATTGTGATGACAGTGGTCATAGAGCATTGTGATGAAAGTGGTCATGGCGAACTGTGATGACAAGGGAATGGAGCATTATGATGACAAGAGTTCTGGAGCATTGTGATGACAAGGGTATGGAGCATTGTGATTACAGGGGACCAGGAGCATTGTGATTACATGGGCAGTGAATATTGTGATGACAGGGGTCATGGAGCACTGTGATGACTAGTGTCATGGAACATTGTGATGACAGGGATCATGGAGCATTGTGATGAGAGGGGCCTTGGAGCATTATGATGATAGGCGTCATGGGGCATTGTGATGACAGCGGTCTTGGAGTATTGTGATGAAAGGGATCATGGAGCAATGTGATTACAGGAGCCATGGAGCATTGTGAATGCATAGGCCATGGAGCAATGGAATGACAGGGGTCAAGGAGCATTGTGATGTAAGTTGTCATGGAGCATTGTGATGACTCTTGTCCATGAACATTGTGATGACATGGTTCATGGAGCATTGTGATGACAGGTGTCATGTGGAATTGTGATGAGAGCGGTCATATAGAATTGTGATTAAAGGTATCAGGGAGGACTCTGATAACAGGGGCCGTGGAGCACTGTGATGACAGTGGTCATCTAGAATTGTGATGAAATATACCAGGGAGCATTGTGATGACAGGGGTCATGGATCACCGCAATTATAGGGGCCAGGGAGCATTGTGAATACAAAGATCATGGAGCATTGAGATGACAGGGGTCATGGATCATTGTGATGACAAGGGTCCTGGAACCTTGTGATGACACGGTTCATGGAGCATTGTGATGACAAGGTTCTTCAAGCATTGTGATGACACGGGCATGGAGCATTATGATGACAAGAGTTCTGGAGCATTGTGATGAAAAGGGTATGGAGCACTGTGATTACAGGGGACCAGGAGCATTGTGATTACATGGGCAGTGAATATTGTGATGACAGGGGTTCATGGAGCACTGTGATGACAAGTGTCATGGAACATTGTGATGACAGGGTTCATGGAGCATTGTGATGACAGGGGCCTTGGAGCATTATGATGATAGGCGTCATGGGGTATTGTGATGAGAGTGGTCATAGAACATTGTGATGAAAGGGATCATGGAGCAATGTGATTACAGGGGCCATGGAGCATTTTGAATGCATAGTCCATGGAGCAGTGTGATGACAGGGGTCATGGAGCATTGTGATGAATGTGGTCATAGTTCATTGTGATGATAAGTGTCCAGGAACATTGTGATGACATGGATCATGGAGCATTGTGATGACAAGGGCCATGGCGAATTGTGATGACAGGTGTCATGGGGCATTGTGATGACAGTGGTCATCGAGAATTATGAGGAAAGGTAACATGGAGCACTGTGATAACAGGGGCCATGGAGCATTGTGATGACAAAGGCCATGGAGCATTTTGATGACAAGTGTCATGGAGCATTGTGATGAGACGGGCATGGAGCATTATGATGCCAAGAGTTCTGGAGCATTGCGTTGACAAGGGCATGGAGCATTGTGATGACAAGGGCCATGGCCAATTCTGATGACAGGTGTCATCGGGCATTGTGATGACAGAGGTTATCTAGCATTGTGATGAAAGGTACCATGGATCAATGTGATAACAGGGGCCATGGAGCATTGTGATGATAAAGGCCATGGAGCATTTTAATGAAAAGTGTCATGGAGAATTGTGATGAGACGGGCATGGAGCATTATGATGACAAGAGTTCTGGAGCATTGCGTTGACAAGGGAATGGAGCATTGTGATTACAGGGACCATGGAGGACAGTGATGACGTCTGTCATGGAACATTGTGCTGACAGGGGCCATGGAGCATTGTGATGACAGGTATAATGTGGCATTGTAATGACAGTGGTCATAGAGCATTGTGATGAAATGGATCATGGAGCAATGTGATTACAGGGACCATGTAGCATTGCGAATGCATAGGCTATGGAGCATTGTGATGACAGGAGTCAAGGAGCATTGTGATGTAAGTGGTCATGGATCATTGTGATGACAAGTGTCCGGGACCATTGTGATGACACGGGTCATGGAGCATTGTGATGGCAAGGGCCATGGCGAATTGTTATGACATGTGTCTTGGGGCATTGTGATGACAGTGGTCATCTAGAATTGTGATAAAAGGTATCATGGAGCACTGTGATGACAGGGGCCATGGAGTATTGTAATGACAAGGCAATGGAACATTGTGATGACAAGTATCATGGAGCTTTGTGATGAAACGAGCATTCATCATTATGATGACAAGAGTTCTGGAGCATTGTGATGACAAGGGCATGGAGCATTGTGATTACAGGGTCATGGAGCATTGTGATGACAACTGTCATGGAACATTGTGATGACAGGGTTCATGGAGCATTGTGATGACAAGTTCGATGGCGAATTGTGATGACAGGTGTCATGGGGCATTGTGTTGAAAGGGGCATGGAGCATTGTGATGACAATGGTCATGGAGCATTGTGATGACTGGTATCATGGAGCATTGTTCTGAAAAAGGTCATGGGGCAGTGTAATGACAAGTATCATGGAGGATGTGATGAAAGGAGTCATGGAGCATTGTGATTAAATGGATCATGAGGCATTTTGATGACAAGAGTCATGGAACATTGTGATGACAGGGCTAATGGAGCATTGTGATGACAAGGGCTATGGAGCATTGTGATGACAGGTGTCATGCAGCATTGTGATGAAAGGGGTCATGGATCACTACGATGACATGTGTAATGGAGCATTGTGATGATATGGACATGGAGCATTGTGATAACAGGGGCCAGGGAGCATTGAGATGACAAGAGCAGGGAACATTCTGATGACAGCAGTCTTGTATCATTGTGATGATACCTGTCATGGAACATTGTGCTGACAGGGGCTATAGAGCATTGTGATGACAGGTGTCATGTGGCATTGTGATGACAGTGGTCATAGAGCATTGTGATGAAAAGGATCATGGAGCAATGTGAATACAGGGGCCATGGAGCATTGGGAATACATAGGCCATGGAGCATTGTGATGACAGGGGTCAAGGAGCATTGTGATGAAAGTGGACATGGAGCACTGTGATGACACGGGCATGCAGCATTATGATGACAAGAGTTCTGGAGCATTGTGATGAAAAGGGTATGGAGCATTGTGATTACAGGGGACCAGGAGCATTGTGATTACATGGGCAGTGAATATTGTGATGACAGGGGTCATGGAGCACTGTGATGACTAGTGTCATGGAACATTGTGATGAGAGGGATCATGGAGCACTGTGATGAGAGGGGCCTTGGAGCATTATGATGATAGGCGTCATGGGGCATTGTGATGACAGCGGTCTTGGAGCATTGTGATGAAAGGGATCATGGAGCAATGTGATTACAGGGGCCATGGAGCATTGTGAATGCATAGGCCATGGAGCAATGAAATGACAGGGGTCAAGGAGCATTGTGATGTAAGTTGTCATGGAGCATTGTGATGACAAGTGTCCATGAACATTGTGATGACATGGTTCATGGAGCTTTGTGATGACAAGTGCCATGGCGAATTGTGATGACAGGTGTCATGGGGCATTGTGATGACAGTGGTCATGTAGAATTGTAATGAAAGGTATCATGGAGGACTCTGACGACAGGGGCCGTGGAGCACTGTGATGACAGTGGTCATCTAGAATTGTGATGAAATATACCAGGGAGCATTGTGATGACAGGGGTCATGGATCACCGCAATTATAGGGGCCAGGGAGCATTGTGAATACAAAGATCATGGAGCATTGAGATGACAGGGGTCATGGATCATTGTGATGACAAGGGTCCTGGAACCTTGTGATGACACGGTTCATGGAGCATTGTGATGACAAGGTTCTTCAAGCATTGTGATGACACGGGCATGGAGCATTATGATGACAAGAGTTCTGGAGCATTGTGATGAAAAGGGTATGGAGCACTGTGATTACAGGAGACCAGGAGCATTGTGATTACATGGGCAGTGAATATTGTGATGACAGGGGTTCATGGAGCACTGTGATGACAAGTGTCATGGAACATTGTGATGACAGGGTTCATGGAGCATTGTGATGAGAGGGGCCTTGGAGCATTATGATGATACGCGTCATGGGGCCTTGTGATGACAGCGGTCTTGGAGCATTGTGATGAAAGGGATCATGGAGCAATGTGATTACAGGGGCCATGGAGCATTTTGAATGCATAGGCCATGGAGCAGTGTGATGACAGGGGTCATGGAGCATTGTGATGAATGTGGTCATAGTTCATTGTGATGATAAGTGTCCAGGAACATTGTGATGACATGGATCATGGAGCATTGTGATGACAAGGGCCATGGCGAATTGTGATGACAGGTGTCATGGGGCATTGTGATGACAGTGGTCATCTAGAATTGTGATGAAAGGTAACATGGAGCACTGTGATAACAGGGGCCATGGAGCATTGTGATGACAAAGGCCATGGAGCATTTTGATGACAAGTGTCATGGAGCATTGTGATGAGACGGGCATGGAGCATTATGATGCCCAGAGTTCTGGAGCATTGTGGTGACAAGGGCATGGAGCATTGTGATGACAAGGGCCATGGCCAATTCTGATGACAGGTGTCATCGGGCATTGTGATGACAGAGGTTATCTAGCATTGTGATGAAAGGTACAATGGATCAATGTGATAACAGGGGCCATGGAGCATTGTGATGATAAAGGCCATGGAGCATTTTAATGAAAAGTGTCATGGAGAATTGTGATGAGACGGGCATGGAGCATTATGATGACAAGAGTTCTGGAGCATTGCGTTGACAAGGGAATGGAGCATTGTGATTACAGGGACCATGGAGGATAGTGGTGACATCTGTCATGGAACATTGTGATGACAGTGGTCATGGAGCATTGTAATGACAGGGGCCATGGAGCATTGTGATGACAGGGGTCATGGGGCATTGTGATGACAGTGGTCATGGAGCATTGTGATGAAAGGGGTCATGGAGCACTGTGATCACAGGGGCCATGTATAATTGTGATGACAAAGACCATGGAGCATTGTGATGACAGTTGTCATGGAGCATTGTGTTGAAAGGGGCATGGAGCATTGTGACGACAATGGTCATGGAGCATTGTGATGACTGGTATCATGGAGCATTGTTCTGAAAAAGGTCATGGGGCAGTGTAATGACAAGTATCATGGAGGATGTGATGAAAGGAGTCATGGAGCATTGTGATTAAATGGATCATGAGGCATTTTGATGACAAGAGTCATGGAACATTGTGATGACAGGGCTAATGGAGCATTGTGATGACAAGGGCTATGGAGCATTGTGATGACAGGTGTCATGCAGCATTGTGATGAAAGGGGTCATGGATCACTACGATGACATGGGTAATGGAGCATTGTGATGATATGGGCATGGAGCATTGTGATAACAGGGGCCAGGGAGCATTGAGATGACAAGAGCAGGGAACATTCTGATGACAGCAGTCATGTATCATTGTGATGATACCTGTCATGGAACATTGTGCTGACAGGGGCTATAGAGCATTGTGATGACAGGTGTCATGTGGCATTGTGATGACAGTGGTCATAGAGCATTGTGATGAAAAGGATCATGGAGCAATGTGATTACAGGTGACATGTGGCATTGTGATGACAGTGGTCATAGAGCATTGTGATGACAGGGGTCAAGGAGCATTGTGATGAAAGTAGTCATGGAGCACTGTGATGACACGGGCATGGAGCATTATGATGACAAGAGTTCTGGAGCATTGTGATGACAAGGTTATGGAGCATTGTGATTACAGGGGAACAAGAGCATTGTGATTACATGGGCAGTGAATATTGTGATGACAGGGGTCATGGAGCACTGTGATGACTAGTGTCATGGAACATTGTGATGACAGGGATCATGGAGTATTGTGATGAGAGGGGCCTTGGAGCATTATGATGATAGGCATCATGGGGCATTGTGATGACAGCGGTCTTGGAGCATTGTGATGAAAGGGATCATGGAGCAATGTGATTACCGGAGCCATGGAGCATTGTGAATGCATAGGCCATGGAGCAATGAAATGACAGGGGTCAAGGAGCATTGTGATGTAAGTTGTCATGGAGCATTGTGATGACAAGTGTCCATGAACATTGTGATGACATGGTTCATGGAGCATTGTGATGACAAGTGCCATGGCGAATTGTGATGACAGGTGTCATGGGGCATTGTGATAACAGTGGTCATGTAGAATTGTAATGAAAGGTATCATGGAGGACTCTGACGACAGGGGCCGTGGAGCACTGTGATGACAGTGGTCATCTAGAATTGTGATGAAATATACCAGGGAGCATTGTGATGACAGGGGTCATGGATCACCGCAATTATAGGGGCCATGGAGCATTGTGAATACAAAGATCATGGAGCATTGAGATGACAGGGGTCATGGATCATTGTGATGACAAGGGTCCTGGAACCTTGTGATGACACGGTTCATGGAGCATTGTGATGACAAGGTTCTTCAAGCATTGTGATGACACGGGCATGGAGCATTATGATGACAAGAGTTCTGGAGCATTGTGATGAAAAGGGTATGGAGCACTGTGATTACAGGGGACCAGGAGCGTTGTGATTACATGGGCAGTGAATATTGTGATGACAGGGGTTCATGGAGCACTGTGATGACAAGTGTCATGGAACATTGTGATGACAGGGTTCATGGAGCATTGTGATGAGAGGGGCCTTGGAGCATTATGATGATAGGCGTCATGGGGTATTGTGATGAGAGTGGTCATAGAACATCGTGATGAAAGGGATCATGGAGCAATGTGATTACAGGGGCCATGGAGCATTTTGAATGCATAGGCCATGGAGCAGTGTGATGACAGGGGTCATGGATCATTGTGATGACAAGTGTCCTGGACCATTGTGATGACACGGGTCATGGAGCATTGTGATGGCAAGGGCCATGGCGAATTGTGATGACATGTGTCTTGGGGCATTGTGATGACAGTGGTCTTCTAGAATTGTGATAAAAGGTATCATGGAGCACTGTGATGACAGGGGCCATGGAGTATTGTAATGACAAGGCCATGGAACATTGTGATGACAAGTATCATGGAGCTTTGTGATGACACGAGCATTCATCATTATGATGACAAGAGTTCTGGAGCATCGTGATGACAAGGGCATGGAGCATTGTGATTACAGGGTCATGGAGCATTGTGATGACAATTGTCATGGAATATTGTGATGACAGGGTTCATGGAGCATTGTGATTAAAGGGGCCATGGAGCATTTTGATGACAAGGGCAGGCGAACATTTTGATTACATTGGTAATGGAGCATTGTGATGACATGGGCAGGGAACATTGTGAAGACAGGTGTAATGGAACATTGTGATTACAGGGGACATGGAGCATTTTGATGACATGGGCAGGCAACATTGTGATGACAGGTGTCATGGAGCATTGGGATGACAATTGTCATGGAACGTTGTGCTGACAGGGATCATGGAGCATTGTGATGAGACGGTCATTGGAGCATTGTGATGACAGGCGTACTGGAGCCTTCTGAGGAAAGGTGTCATGAGTCATTGTGATTACAGCGATCATGGAACATTGTGATGACAGTGGTCATGGAGCATTGTAATGACAGGGGTCATGGAGCATTGTGATGACAGGGGTCATGGGGCATTGTGATGACAGTGGTCATGGAGCATTGTGATGAAAGGGGTCATGGAGCACTGTGATCACAGGGGCCATGTATAATTGTGATGACAAAGGCCATGGAGCATTGTGATGACAGTTGTCATGGAGCATTGTGTTGAAAGGGGCATGGAGCATTGTGACGACAATGGTCATGGAGCATTGTGATGACTGGTATCATGGAGCATTGTTCTGAAAGAGGTCATGGGGCAGTGTAATGACAAGTATCATGGAGGATGTGATGAAAGGAGTCATGGAGCATTGTGATTAAATGGATCATGAGGCATTTTGATGACAAGAGTCATGGAACATTGTGATGACAGCGCTAATGGAGCATTGTGATGACAAGGGCTAGGGAGCATTGTGATGAATGGGGTCATGGGGCATGGTGATGACAGTGGTCATGGAGCATTGTGATGACGAAGACCACGGAGCATTGTGATGACAGGTGTCATGCAGCATTGTGATGTAAGGGGTCATGGATCACTACGATGACATGGGTAATGGAGCATTGTGACGATACGGGCATGGAGCATTGTGATGACAGGGGTCATGCAGCATTGTGATGACAGGGGCCATGCAGCATTTTGATGACATGGGCATGGAGCATAGTGATGACAAGAGTTCTGGAGCATTTTGATGACAAGGGCATGGATCATTTTGATGACAGGGGCCATGAAGCATTGAGATGACAAGGGAATGGAGCATTGTGATGAAAGCGGTCCTGGAGAATTGTGAGGAAACGGGTCATGGATTATTGTGATGGAAGGGTTCCTGGAGCATTCTGATGACAAGTGCCATGGAGCATTTTAATGAAAGGGGTACTGGAGCATTGTACAGAAATGGTTCATGGATCATCGTGATTACACGGATCATGGAATATTGTGATGACAAGGGTTTCGGAGCATTGCGACGACAGGGGTCATGGAGCATTGTAATAGCAGGGGTGATGGGGCATTGTGATGACAGGGGCATGGAGCATTGTGATGACAGAAGTCATAGAATATTGTGATGACAAGGGCCATGGAGCATTGTCATGAAAGGTCTTATCTGGCATTGTGATGAGAGTGGTCATGGAGCATTGTGATAAAAGTTGTCCTGAAGCACTGTTATTACAGGGGCCATGTAGAATTTTGATGACAAAGGCCATGGAGCATTGTGATGACAGGCATCATGGAGCAATTTGATGAAAGTGGTCATGGAGCATTGTGATGAAATGCGCCATGGAACATTGTGAAGACAAGTGTCCTGGAGCATTGTGATGACAAGGGCCATGGCCAATTCTGATGACAGGTGTCATGGAGCATTGTGATGACAGTGGTCATCTATCATTAGGATGAAAGGTATCACGGAGCACTGTGATGACAGGGGCCATGGAGCATTGTGATGACACGGGCATGGAGCATTATGATGAGAAGTGATCTGGAGCATTGCGATGACAAGGGTATGGAGCATTGTGATTACAGGGACCATGGAGCATTGTGAATGCATAGGCCATGGAGCAATGAAATGACAGGGGTCAAGGAGCATTGTGATGTAAGTTGTCATGGAGCATTGTCATGACTATTGTCCATGAACATTGTGATGACATGGTTCATGGAGCATTGTGATGACAAGTGCCATGGCGAATTGTGATGACAGGTGTCATGCGGCATTGTGATGACAGTGGTCATGTAGAATTGTAATGAACGGTATCATGGAGGACTCTGACGACAGGGGCCGTGGAGCACTGTGATGACAGTGGTCATCTAGAATTGTGATGAAATATACCAGGGAGCATTGTGATGACAGGGGTCATGGATCACCGCAATTATAGGGGCCAGGGAGCATTGTGAATACAAAGATCATGGAGCATTGAGATGACAGGGGTCATGGATCATTGTGATGACAAGGGTCCTGGAACCTTGTGATGACACGGTTCATGGAGCATTGTGATGACAAGGTTCTTCAAGCATTGTGATGACACGGGCATGGAGCATTATGATGACAAGAGTTCTGGAGCATTGTGATGAAAAGGGTATGGAGCACTGTGATTACAGGGGACCAGGAGCATTGTGATTACATGGGCAGTGAATATTGTGATGACAGGTGTTCATGGAGCACTGTGATGACAAGTGTCATGGAACATTGTGATGACAGGGTTCATGGAGCACTGTGATGAGAGGGGCCTTGGAGCATTATGATGATAGGCGTCATGGGGTATTGTGATGAGAGTGGTCATAGAACATTGTGATGAAAGGGATCATGGAGCAATGTGATTACAGGGGCCATGGAGCATTTTGAATGCATAGTCCATGGAGCAGTGTGATGACAGGGGTCATGGAGCATTGTGATGAATGTGGTCATAGTTCATTGTGATGATAAGTGTCCAAGAACATTGTGATGACATGGATCATGGAGCATTGTGATGACAAGGGCCATGGCGAATTGTGGTGACAGGTGTCATGGGGCATTGTGATGACAGTGGTCATCGAGAATTATGAGGAAAGGTAACATGGAGCACTGTGATAACAGGGGCCATGGAGCATTGTGATGACAAAGGCCATGGAGCATTTTAATGAAAAGTGTCATGGAGAATTGTGATGAGACGGGCATGGAGCATTATGATGACAAGAGTTCTGGAGCATTGCGTTGACAAGGGAATGGAGCATTGTGATTACAGGGACCATGGAGGACAGTGATGACATCTGTCATGGAACATTGTGCTGACAGGGGCCATGGAGCATTGTGATGACAGGTATAATGTGGCATTGTAATGACAGTGGTCATAGAGCATTGTGATGAAATGGATCATGGAGCAATGTGATTACAGGGACCATGTAGCATTGCGAATGCATAGGCTATGGAGCATTGTGATGACAGGAGTCAAGGAGCATTGTGATGTAAGTGGTCATGGATCATTGTGATGACAAGTGTCCGGGACCATTGTGATGACACGGGTCATGGAGCATTGTGATGGCAAGGGCCATGGCGAATTGTTATGACATGTGTCTTGGGGCATTGTGATGACAGTGGTCATCTAGAATTGTGATAAAAGGTATCATGGAGCACTGTGATGACAGGGGCCATGGAGTATTGTAATGACAAGGCAATGGAACATTGTGATGACAAGTATCATGGAGCTTTGTGATGACACGAGCATTCATCATTATGATGACAAGAGTTCTGGAGCATTGTGATGACAAGGGCATGGAGCATTGTGATTACAGGGTCATGGAGCATTGTGATGACAACTGTCATGGAACATTGTGATGACAGGGTTCATGGAGCATTGTGATGACAAGTGCGATGGCGAATTGTGATGACAAATGTCATGGGGCATTGTGTTGAAAGGGGCATGGAGCATTGTGACGACAATGGTCATGGAGCATTGTGATGACTGGTATCATGGAGCATTGTTCTGAAAAAGGTCATGGGGCAGTGTAATGACAAGTATCATGGAGGATGTGATGAAAGGAGTCATGGAGCATTGTGATTAAATGGATCATGAGGCATTTTGATGACAAGAGTCATGGAACATTGTGATGACAGGGCTAATGGAGCATTGTGATGACAAGGGCTATGGAGCATTGTGATGACAGGTGTCATGCCGCATTGTGATGAAAGGGGTCATGGATCACTACGATGACATGTGTAATGGAGCATTGTGATGATATGGACATGGAGCATTGTGATAACAGGGGCCAGGGAGCATTGAGATGACAAGAGCAGGGAACATTCTGATGACAGCAGTCTTGTATCATTGTGATGATACCTGTCATGGAACATTGTGCTGACAGGGGCTATAGAGCATTGTGATGACAGGTGTCATGTGGCATTGTGATGACAGTGGTCATAGAGCATTGTGATGAAAAGGATCATGGAGCAATGTGATTACAGGGGCCATGGAGCATTGTGAATACATAGGCCATGGAGCATTGTGATGACAGGGGTCAAGGAGCATTGTGATGAAAGTGGACATGGAGCACTGTGATGACACGGGCATGCAGCATTATGATGACAAGAGTTCTGGAGCATTGTGATGAAAAGGGTATGGAGCATTGTGATTACAGGGGACCAGGAGCATTGTGATTACATGGGCAGTGAATATTGTGATGACAGGGGTCATGGAGCACTGTGATGACTAGTGTCATGGAACATTGTGATGAGAGGGATCATGGAGCACTGTGATGAGAGGGGCCTTGGAGCATTATGATGATAGGCGTCATGGGGCATTGTGATGACAGTGGTCTTGGAGCATTGTGATGAAAGGGATCATGGAGCAATGTGATTACAGGGGCCATGGAGCATTGTGAATGCATAGGCCATGGAGCAATGAAATGACAGGGGTCAAGGAGCATTGTGATGTAAGTTGTCATGGAGCATTGTGATGACAAGTGTCCATGAACATTGTGATGACATGGTTCATGGAGCTTTGTGATGACAAGTGCCATGGCGAATTGTGATGACAGGTGTCATGGGGCATTGTGATGACAGTGGTCATGTAGAATTGTAATGAAAGGTATCATGGAGGACTCTGACGACAGGGGCCGTGGAGCACTGTGATGACAGTGGTCATCTAGAATTGTGATGAAATATACCAGGGAGCATTGTGATGACAGGGGTCATGGATCACCGCAATTATAGGGGCCAGGGAGCATTGTGAATACAAAGATCATGGAGCATTGAGATGACAGGGGTCATAGATCATTGTGATGACAAGGGTCCTGGAACCTTGTGATGACACGGTTCATGGAGCATTGTGATGACAAGGTTCTTCAAGCATTGTGATGACACGGGCATGGAGCATTATGATGACAAGAGTTCTGGAGCATTGTGATGAAAAGGGTATGGAGCACTGTGATTACAGGAGACCAGGAGCATTGTGATTACATGGGCAGTGAATATTGTGATGACAGGGGTTCATGGAGCACTGTGATGACAAGTGTCATGGAACATTGTGATGACAGGGTTCATGGAGCATTGTGATGAGAGGGGCCTTGGAGCATTATGATGATACGCGTCATCGGGCCTTGTGATGACAGCGGTCTTGGAGCATTGTGATGAAAGGGATCATGGAGCAATGTGATTACAGGGGCCATGGAGCATTTTGAATGCATAGGCCATGGAGCAGTGTGATGACAGGGGTCATGGAGCATTGTGATGAATGTGGTCATAGTTCATTGTGATGATAAGTGTCCAGGAACATTGTGATGACATGGATCATGGAGCATTGTGATGACAAGGGCCATGGCGAATTGTGATGACAGGTGTCATGGGGCATTGTGATGACAGTGGTCATCTAGAATTGTGATGAAAGGTAACATGGAGCACTGTGATAACAGGGGCCATGGAGCATTGTGATGACAAACGCCATGGAGCATTTTGATGACAAGTGTCATGTAGCATTGTGATGAGACGGGCATGGAGCATTATGATGCCCAGAGTTCTGGAGCATTGTGGTGACAAGGGCATGGAGCATTGTGATGACAAGGGCCATGGCCAATTCTGATGACAGGTGTCATCGGGCATTGTGATGACAGAGGTTATCTAGCATTGTGATGAAAGGTACAATGGATCAATGTGATAACAGGGGCCATGGAGCATTGTGATGATAAAGACCATGGAGCATTTTAATGAAAAGTGTCATGGAGAATTGTGATGAGACGGGCATGGAGCATTATGATGACAAGAGTTCTGGAGCATTGCGTTGACAAGGGAATGGAGCATTGTGATTACAGGGACCATGGAGGATAGTGGTGACATCTGTCATGGAACATTGTGATGACAGTGGTCATGGAGCATTGTAATGACAGGGGCCATGGAGCATTGTGATGACAGGGGTCATGGGGCATTGTGATGACAGTGGTCATGGAGCATTGTGATGAAAGGGGTCATGGAGCACTGTGATCACAGGGGCCATGTATAATTGTGATGACAAAGACCATGGAGCATTGTGATGACAGTTGTCATGGAGCATTGTGTTGAAAGGGGCATGGAGCATTGTGACGACAATGGTCATGGAGCATTGTGATGACTGGTATCATGGAGCATTGTTCTGAAAAAGGTCATGGGGCAGTGTAATGACAAGTATCATGGAGGATGTGATGAAAGGACTCATGGAGCATTGTGATTAAATGGATCATGAGGCATTTTGATGACAAGAGTCATGGAACATTGTGATGACAGGGCTAATGGAGCATTGTGATGACAAGGGCTATGGAGCATTGTGATGACAGGTGTCATGCAGCATTGTGATGAAAGGGGTCATGGATCACTACGATGACATGGGTAATGGAGCATTGTGATGATATGGGCATGGAGCATTGTGATAACAGGGGCCAGGGAGCATTGAGATGACAAGAGCAGGGAACGTTCTGATGACAGCAGTCATGTATCATTGTGATGATACCTGTCATGGAACATTGTGCTGACAGGGGCAATAGAGCATTGTGATGACAGGTGTCATGTGGCATTGTGATGACAGTGGTCATAGAGCATTGTGATGAAAAGGATCATGGAGCAATGTGATTACAGGTGTCATGTGGCATTGTGATGACAGTGGTCATAGAGCATTGTGATGACAGGGGTCAAGGAGCATTGTGATGAAAGTGGTCATGGAGCACTGTGATGAAACGGGCATGGAGCATTATGATGACAAGAGTTCTGGAGCATTGTGATGACAAGGTTATGGAGCATTGTGATTACAGGGGAACAAGAGCATTGTGATTACATGGGCAGTGAATATTGTGATGACAGGGGTCATGGAGCACTGTGATGACTAGTGTCATGGAACATTGTGATGACAGGGATCATGGAGTATTGTGATGAGAGGGGCCTTGGAGCATTATGATGATAGGCGTCATGGGGCATTGTGATGACAGCGGTCTTGGAGCATTGTGATGAAAGGGATCATGGAGCAATGTGATTACCGGAGCCATGGAGCATTGTGAATGCATAGGCCATGGAGCAATGAAATGACAGGGGTCAAGGAGCATTGTGATGTAAGTTGTCATGGAGCATTGTGATGACAAGTGTCCATGAACATTGTGATGACATGGTTCATGGAGCATTGTGATGACAAGTGCCATGGCGAATTGTGATGACAGGTGTCATGGGGCCTTGTGATGACACGGGTCATGGAGCATTGTGATGGCAAGTGTCATGGAACATTGTGATGACAGGGTTCATGGAGCATTGTGATGAGAGGGGCCTTGGAGCATTATGATGATAGGCGTCATGGGGTATTCTGATGAGAGTGGTCATAGAACATCGTGATGAAAGGGATCATGGAGCAATGTGATTACAGGGGCCATGGAGCATTTTGAATGCATAGGCCATGGAGCAGTGTGATGACAGGGGTCATGGATCATTGTGATGACAAGTGTCCTGGACCATTGTGATGACACGGGTCATGGAGCATTGTGATGGCAAGGGCCATGGCGAATTGTGATGACATGTGTCTTGGGGCATTGTGATGACAGTGGTCATCTAGAATTGTGATAAAAGGTATCATGGAGCACTGTGATGACAGGGGCCATGGAGTATTGTAATGACAAGGCCATGGAACATTGTGATGACAAGTATCATGGAGCTTTGTGATGACACGAGCATTCATCATTATGATGACAAGAGTTCTGGAGCATCGTGATGACAAGGGCATGGAGCATTGTGATTACAGGGTCATGGAGCATTGTGATGACAACTGTCATGGAATATTGTGATGACAGGGTTCATGGAGCATTGTGATTAAAGGGGCCATGGAGCATTTTGATGACAAGGGCAGGCGAACATTTTGATTACATTGGTAATGGAGCATTGTGATGACATGGGCAGGGAACATTGTGAAGACAGGTGTAATGGAACATTGTGATTACAGGGGACATGGAGCATTTTGATGACATGGGCAGGCAACATTGTGATGACAGGTGTCATGGAGCATTGTGATGACAATTGTCATGGAACGTTGTGCTGACAGGGATCATGGAGCATTGTGATGAGACGGTCATTGGAGCATTGTGATGACAGGCGTACTGGAGCCTTCTGAGGAAAGGTGTCATGAGTCATTGTGATTACAGCGATCATGGAACATTGTGATGACAGTGGTCATGGAGCATTGTAATGACAGGGGTCATGGAGCATTGTGATGACAGGGGTCATGGGGCATTGTGATGACAGTGGTCATGGAGCATTGTGATGAAAGGGGTCATGGAGCACTGTGATCACAGGGGCCATGTATAATTGTGATGACAAAGGCCATGGAGCATTGTGATGACAGTTGTCATGGAGCATTGTGTTGAAAGGGGCATGGAGCATTGTGACGACAATGGTCATGGAGCATTGTGATGACTGGTATCATGGAGCATTGTTCTGAAAGAGGTCATGGGGCAGTGTAATGACAAGTATCATGGAGGATGTGATGAAAGGAGTCATGGAGCATTGTGATTAAATGGATTATGAGGCATTTTGATGACAAGAGTCATGGAACATTGTGATGACAGCGCTAATGGAGCATTGTGATGACAAGGGCTATGGAGCATTGTGATGAATGGGGTCATGGGGCATGGTGATGACAGTGGTCATGGAGCATTGTGATGACAAAGACCACGGAGCATTGTGATGACAGGTGTCATGCAGCATTGTGATGTAAGGGGTCATGGATCACTACGATGACATGGGTAATGGAGCATTGTGATGATACGGGCATGGAGCATTGTGATGACAGGGGTCATGCAGCATTGTGATGACAGGGGCCATGCAGCATTTTGATGACATGGGCATGGAGCATAGTGATGACAAGAGTTCTGGAGCATTTTGATGACGAGGGCATGGATCATTTTGATGACAGGGGCAAGGGAGCATTGAGATGACAAGAGCAGGGAACATTCTGATGACAGCAGTCTTGTATCATTGTGATGATACCTGTCATGGAACATTGTGCTGACAGGGGCTATAGAGCATTGTGATGACAGGTGTCATGTGGCATTGTGATGACAGTGGTCATAGAGCATTGTGATGAAAAGGATCATGGAGCAATGTGATTACAGGGGCCATGGAGCATTGTGAATACATAGGCCATGGAGCATTGTGATGACAGGGGTCAAGGAGCATTGTGATGAAAGTGGACATGGAGCACTGTGATGACACGGGCATGCAGCATTATGATGACAAGAGTTCTGGAGCATTGTGATGAAAAGGGTATGGAGCATTGTGATTACAGGGGACCAGGAGCATTGTGATTACAT
The DNA here is from genome assembly GCF_965194805.1 of Balaenoptera borealis. Classification (NCBI taxonomy): domain Eukaryota; kingdom Metazoa; phylum Chordata; class Mammalia; order Artiodactyla; family Balaenopteridae; genus Balaenoptera; species Balaenoptera borealis. The sequence continues at coordinate 127,292 of NW_028123822.1, forward strand.
GGGCAGTGAATATTGTGATGACAGGGGTCATGGAGCACTGTGATGACTAGTGTCATGGAACATTGTGATGAGAGGGATCATGGAGCACTGTGATGAGAGGGGCCTTGGAGCATTATGATGATAGGCGTCATGGGGCATTGTGATGACAGCGGTCTTGGAGCATTGTGATGAAAGGGATCATGGAGCAATGTGATTACAGGGGCCATGGAGCATTGTGAATGCATAGGCCATGGAGCAATGAAATGACAGGGGTCAAGGAGCATTGTGATGTAAGTTGTCATGGAGCATTGTGATGACAAGTGTCCATGAACATTGTGATGACATGGTTCATGGAGCTTTGTGATGACAAGTGCCATGGCGAATTGTGATGACAGGTGTCATGGGGCATTGTGATGACAGTGGTCATGTAGAATTGTAATGAAAGGTATCATGGAGGACTCTGACGACAGGGGCCGTGGAGCACTGTGATGACAGTGGTCATCTAGAATTGTGATGAAATATACCAGGGAGCATTGTGATGACAGGGGTCATGGATCACCGCAATTATAGGGGCCAGGGAGCATTGTGAATACAAAGATCATGGAGCATTGAGATGACAGGGGTCATGGATCATTGTGATGACAAGGGTCCTGGAACCTTGTGATGACACGGTTCATGGAGCATTGTGATGACAAGGTTCTTCAAGCATTGTGATGACACGGGCATGGAGCATTATGATGACAAGAGTTCTGGAGCATTGTGATGAAAAGGGTATGGAGCACTGTGATTACAGGAGACCAGGAGCATTGTGATTACATGGGCAGTGAATATTGTGATGACAGGGGTTCATGGAGCACTGTGATGACAAGTGTCATGGAACATTGTGATGACAGGGTTCATGGAGCATTGTGATGAGAGGGGCCTTGGAGCATTATGATGATACGCGTCATGGGGCCTTGTGATGACAGCGGTCTTGGAGCATTGTGATGAAAGGGATCATGGAGCAATGTGATTACAGGGGCCATGGAGCATTTTGAATGCATAGGCCATGGAGCAGTGTGATGACAGGGGTCATGGAGCATTGTGATGAATGTGGTCATAGTTCATTGTGATGATAAGTGTCCAGGAACATTGTGATGACATGGATCATGGAGCATTGTGATGACAAGGGCCATGGCGAATTGTGATGACAGGTGTCATGGGGCATTGTGATGACAGTGGTCATCTAGAATTGTGATGAAAGGTAACATGGAGCACTGTGATAACAGGGGCCATGGAGCATTGTGATGACAAACGCCATGGAGCATTTTGATGACAAGTGTCATGTAGCATTGTGATGAGACGGGCATGGAGCATTATGATGCCCAGAGTTCTGGAGCATTGTGGTGACAAGGGCATGGAGCATTGTGATGACAAGGGCCATGGCCAATTCTGATGACAGGTGTCATCGGGCATTGTGATGACAGAGGTTATCTAGCATTGTGATGAAAGGTACAATGGATCAATGTGATAACAGGGGCCATGGAGCATTGTGATGATAAAGACCATGGAGCATTTTAATGAAAAGTGTCATGGAGAATTGTGATGAGACGGGCATGGAGCATTATGATGACAAGAGTTCTGGAGCATTGCGTTGACAAGGGAATGGAGCATTGTGATTACAGGGACCATGGAGGATAGTGGTGACATCTGTCATGGAACATTGTGATGACAGTGGTCATGGAGCATTGTAATGACAGGGGCCATGGAGCATTGTGATGACAGGGGTCATGGGGCATTGTGATGACAGTGGTCATGGAGCATTGTGATGAAAGGGGTCATGGAGCACTGTGATCACAGGGGCCATGTATAATTGTGATGACAAAGACCATGGAGCATTGTGATGACAGTTGTCATGGAGCATTGTGTTGAAAGGGGCATGGAGCATTGTGACGACAATGGTCATGGAGCATTGTGATGACTGGTATCATGGAGCATTGTTCTGAAAAAGGTCATGGGGCAGTGTAATGACAAGTATCATGGAGGATGTGATGAAAGGAGTCATGGAGCATTGTGATTAAATGGATCATGAGGCATTTTGATGACAAGAGTCATGGAACATTGTGATGACAGGGCTAATGGAGCATTGTGATGACAAGGGCTATGGAGCATTGTGATGACTGGGGTCATGGAGCATTGTGATGAAAGGGGTCATGGATCACATCGATGACATGGGTAATGGAGCATTGTGATGATATGAGCATGGAGCATTGTGATGACAGGAGCCAGGGAGCATTGAGAATGACAAGGGCAGGGAACATTGTGATGACAGCAGTCATGGATCATTGTGATGATACCTGTCATGGAACATTGTGCTGACAGGGGCTATAGAGCATTGTGATGACAGGTGTCATGTGGCATTGTGATGACAGTGGTCATAGAGCATTGTGATGAAAGTGGTCATGGAGAACTGTGATGACAAGGGAATGGAGCATTATGATGACAAGAGTTCTGGAGCATTGTGATGACAAGGGTATGGAGCATTGTGATTACAGGGGACCAGGAGCATTGTGATTACATGGGCAGTGAATATTGTGATGACAGGGGTCATGGAGCACTGTGATGACTAGTGTCATGGAACATTGTGATGACAGGGATCATGGAGCATTGTGATGAGAGGGGCCTTGGAGCATTATGATGATAGGCGTCATGGGGCATTGTGATGACAGCGGTCTTGGAGTATTGTGATGAAAGGGATCATGGAGCAATGTGATTACAGGAGCCATGGAGCATTGTGAATGCATAGGCCATGGAGCAATGGAATGACAGGTGTCAAGGAGCATTGTGATGTAAGTTGTCATGGAGCATTGTGATGACTCTTGTCCATGAACATTGTGATGACATGGTTCATGGAGCATTGTGATGACAGGTGTCATGTGGAATTGTGATGAGAGCGGTCATATAGAATTGTGATTAAAGGTATCAGGGAGGACTCTGATAACAGGGGCCGTGGAGCACTGTGATGACAGTGGTCATCTAGAATTGTGATGAAATATACCAGGGAGCATTGTGATGACAGGGGTCATGGATCACCGCAATTATAGAGGCCATGGAGCATTGTGAATACAAAGATCATGGAGCATTGAGATGACAGGGGTCACGGATCATTGTGATGACAAGGGTCCTGGAACCTTGTGATGACACGGTTCATGGAGCATTGTGATGACAAGGTTCTTCAAGCATTGTGATGACACGGGCATGGAGCATTATGATGACAAGAGTTCTGGAGCATTGTGATGACAAGGGTATGGAGCACTATGATTACAGGGGACCAGGAGCATTGTGATTACATGGGCAGTGAATATTGTGATGACAGGGGTCATGGAGCACTGTGATGACTAGTGTCATGGAACATTGTGATGACAGGGATCATGGAGCATTGTGATGAGAGGAGCCTTAGAGCATTATGATGATAGGCGTCATGGGGCATTGTGATGACAGCGGTCTTGGAGCATTGTGATGAAAGGGATCATGGAGCAATGTGCTTACAGGAGCCATGGAGCATTGTGAATGCATAGGCCATGGAGCAATGAAATGACAGGGGTCAAGGAGCATTGTGATGTAAGTTGTCATGGAGCATTGTGATGACAAGTGTCCATGAACATTGTGATGACATGGTTCATGGAGCATTGTGATGACAAGTGCCATGGCGAATTGTGATGACAGGTGTCATGGGGCATTGTGATGACAGTGGTCATGTAGAATTGTAATGAAAGGTATCATGGAGGACTCTGACGACAGGGGCCGTGGAGCACTGTGATGACAGTGGTCATCTAGAATTGTGATGAAATATACCAGGGAGCATTGTGATGACAGGGGTCATGGATCACCGCAATTATAGGGGCCAGGGAGCATTGTGAATACAAAGATCATGGAGCATTGAGATGACAGGGGTCATGGATCATTGTGATGACAAGGGTCCTAGAACCTTGTGATGACACGGTTCATGGAGCATTGTGATGACAAGGTTCTTCAAGCATTGTGATGACACGGGCATGGAGCATTATGATGACAAGAGTTCTGGAGCATTGTGATGAAAAGGGTATGGAGCACTGTGATTACAGGAGACCAGGAGCATTGTGATTACATGGGCAGTGAATATTGTGATGACAGGGGTTCATGGAGCACTGTGATGACAAGTGTCATGGAACATTGTGATGACAGGGTTCATGGAGCATTGTGATGAGAGGGGCCTTGGAGCATTATGATGATAGGCGTCATGGGGTATTGTGATGAGAGTGGTCATAGAACATCGTGATGAAAGGGATCATGGAGCAATGTGATTACAGGGGCCATGGAGCATTTTGAATGCATAGGCCATGGAGCAGTGTGATGACAGAGGTCATGGATCATTGTGATGACAAGTGTCCTGGACCATTGTGATGACACGGGTCATGGAGCATTGTGATGGCAAGGGCCATGGCGAATTGTGATGACATGTGTCTTGGGGCATTGTGATGACAGTGGTCATCTAGAATTGTGATAAAAGGTATCATGGAGCACTGTGATGACAGGGGCCATGGAGTATTGTAATGACAAGGCCATGGAACATTGTGATGACAAGTATCATGGAGCTTTGTGATGACACGAGCATTCATCATTATGATGACAAGAGTTCTGGAGCATTGTGATGACAAGGGCATGGAGCATTGTGATTACAGGGTCATGGAGCATTGTGATGACAACTGTCATGGAACATTGTGATGACAGGGTTCATGGAGCATTGTGATTAAAGGGGCCATGGAGCATTTTGATGACAAGGGCAGGCGAACATTTTGATTACATTGGTAATGGAGCATTGTGATGACATGGGCAGGGAACATTGTGAAGACAGGTGTAATGGAACATTGTGATTACAGGGGACATGGAGCATTTTGATGACATGGGCAGACAACATTGTGATGACAGGTGTCATGGAGCATTGTGATGACAATTGTCATGGAACGTTGTGCTGACAGGGATCATGGAGCATTGTGATGAGACGGTCATTGGAGCATTGTGATGACAGGCGTACTGGAGCCTTCTGAGGAAAGGTGTCATGAGTCATTGTGATTACAGCGATCATGGAACATTGTGATGACAGTGGTCATGGAGCATTGTAATGACAGGGGCCATGGAGCATTGTGATGACAGGGGTCATGGGGCATTGTGATGACAGTGGTCATGGAGCATTGTGATGAAAGGGGTCATGGAGCACTGTGATCACAGGGGCCATGTATAATTGTGATGACAAAGGCCATGGAGCATTGTGATGACAGTTGTCATGGAGCATTGTGTTGAAAGGGGCATGGAGCATTGTGACGACAATGGTCATGGAGCATTGTGATGACTGGTATCATGGAGCATTGTTCTGAAAGAGGTCATGGGGCAGTGTAATGCCAAGTATCATGGAGGATGTGATGAAAGGAGTCATGGAGCATTGTGATTAAATGGATCATGAGGCATTTTGATGACAAGAGTCATGGAACATTGTGATGACAGGGCTAATGGAGCATTGTGATGACAAGGGCTATGGAGCATTGTGATGAATGGGGTCATGGGGCATGGTGATGACAGTGGTCATGGAGCATTGTGATGACAAAGACCACGGAGCATTGTGATGACAGGTGTCATGCAGCATTGTGATGAAAGGGGTCATGGATCACTACGATGACATGGGTAATGGAGCATTGTGATGATACGGGCATGGAGCATTGTGATGACAGGGGTCATGCAGCATTGTGATGACAGGGGCCATGCAGCATTTTGATGACATGGGCATGGAGCATAGTGATGACAAGAGTTCTGGAGCATTTTGATGACGAGGGCATGGATCATTTTGATGACAGGGGCCATGAAGCATTGAGATGACAAGGGAATGGAGCATTGTGATGAAAGCGGTCCTGGAGAATTGTGAGGAAACGGGTCATGGATTATTGTGATGGAAGGGTTCCTGGAGCATTCTGATGACAAGTGCCATGGAGCATTTTAATGAAAGGGGTACTGGAGCATTGTACAGAAATGGTTCATGGATCATCGTGATTACACGGATCATGGAATATTGTGATGACAAGGGTTTCAGAGCATTGCGACGACAGGGGTCATGGAGCATTGTAATAGCAGGGGTGATGGGGCATTGTGATGACAGGGGCATGGAGCATTGTGATGACAGAAGTCATAGAATATTGTGATGACAAGGGCCATGGAGCATTGTCATGAAAGGTCTTATCTGGCATTGTGATGAGAGTGGTCATGGAGCATTGTGATAAAAGTTGTCCTGAAGCACTGTTATTACAGGGGCCATGTAGAATTTTGATGACAAAGGCCATGGAGCATTGTGATGACAGGCATCATGGAGCAATTTGATGAAAGTGGTCATGGAGCATTGTGATGAAATGCGCCATGGAACATTGTGAAGACAAGTGTCCTGGAGCATTGTGATGACAAGGGCCATGGCCAATTCTGATGACAGGTGTCATGGAGCATTGTGATGACACTGGTCATCTATCATTATGATGAAAGGTATCATGGAGCACTGTGATGACAGGGGCCATGGAGCATTGTGATGACACGGGCATGGAGCATTATGATGAGAAGTGATCTGGAGCATTGCGATGACAAGGGTATGGAGCATTGTGATTACAGGGACCATGGAGCATTGTGAATGCATAGGCCATGGAGCAATGAAATGACAGGGGTCAAGGAGCATTGTGATGTAAGTTGTCATGGAGCATTGTCATGACTATTGTCCATGAACATTGTGATGACATGGTTCATGGAGCATTGTGATGACAAGTGCCATGGCGAATTGTGATGACAGGTGTCATGCGGCATTGTGATGACAGTGGTCATGTAGAATTGTAATGAACGGTATCATGGAGGACTCTGACGACAGGGGCCGTGGAGCACTGTGATGACAGTGGTCATCTAGAATTGTGATGAAATATACCAGGGAGCATTGTGATGACAGGGGTCATGGATCACCACAATTATAGGGGCCAGGGAGCATTGTGAATACAAAGATCATGGAGCATTGAGATGACAGGGGTCATGGATCATTGTGATGACAAGGGTCCTGGAACCTTGTGATGACACGGTTCATGGAGCATTGTGATGACAAGGTTCTTCAAGCATTGTGATGACACGGGCATGGAGCATTATGATGACAAGAGTTCTGGAGCATTGTGATGAAAAGGGTATGGAGCACTGTGATTACAGGGGACCAGGAGCATTGTGATTACATGGGCAGTGAATATTGTGATGACAGGGGTTCATGGAGCACTGTGATGACAAGTGTCATGGAACATTGTGATGACAGGGTTCATGGAGCATTGTGATGAGAGGGGCCTTGGAGCATTATGATGATAGGCGTCATGGGGTATCGTGATGAGAGTGGTCATAGAACATTGTGATGAAAGGGATCATGGAGCAATGTGATTACAGGGGCCATGGAGCATTTTGAATGCATAGTCCATGGAGCAGTGTGATGACAGGGGTCATGGAGCATTGTGATGAATGTGGTCATAGTTCATTGTGATGATAAGTGTCCAGGAACATTGTGATGACATGGATCATGGAGCATTGTGATGACAAGGGCCATGGCGAATTGTGATGACAGGTGTCATGGGGCATTGTGATGACAGTGGTCATCGAGAATTATGAGGAAAGGTAACATGGAGCACTGTGATAACAGGGGCCATGGAGCATTGTGATGACAAAGGCCATGGAGCATTTTGATGACTAGTGTCATGGAACATTGTGATGAGACGGGCATGGAGCATTATGATGCCAAGAGTTCTGGAGCATTGCGTTGACAAGGGCATGGAGCATTGTGATGGCAAGGGCCATGGCGAATTGTTATGACATGTGTCTTGGGGCATTGTGATGACAGTGGTCATCTAGAATTGTGATAAAAGGTATCATGGAGCACTGTGATGACAGGGGCCATGGAGTATTGTAATGACAAGGCAATGGAACATTGTGATGACAAGTATCATGGAGCTTTGTGATGACACGAGCATTCATCATTATGATGACAAGAGTTCTGGAGCATTGTGATGACAAGGGCATGGAGCATTGTGATTACAGGGTCATGGAGCATTGTGATGACAACTGTCATGGAACATTGTGATGACAGGGTTCATGGAGCATTGTGATGACAAGTGCGATGGCGAATTGTGATGACAGGTGTCATGGGGCATTGTGTTGAAAGGGGCATGGAGCATTGTGACGACAATGGTCATGGAGCATTGTGATGACTGGTATCATGGAGCATTGTTCTGAAAAAGGTCATGGGGCAGTGTAATGACAAGTATCATGGAAGATGTGATGAAAGGAGTCATGGAGCATTGTGATTAAATGGATCATGAGGCATTTTGATGACAAGAGTCATGGAACATTGTGATGACAGGGCTAATGGAGCATTGTGATGACAAGGGCTATGGAGCATTGTGATGACAGGTGTCATGCAGCATTGTGATGAAAGGGGTCATGGATCACTACGATGACATGTGTAATGGAGCATTGTGATGATATGGACATGGAGCATTGTGATAACAGGGGCCAGGGAGCATTGAGATGACAAGAGCAGGGAACATTCTGATGACAGCAGTCTTGTATCATTGTGATGATACCTGTCATGGAACATTGTGCTGACAGGGGCTATAGAGCAATGTGATGACAGGTGTCATGTGGCATTGTGATGACAGTGGTCATAGAGCATTGTGATGAAAAGGATCATGGAGCAATGTGATTACAGGGGCCATGGAGCATTGTGAATACATAGGCCATGGAGCATTGTGATGACAGGGGTCAAGGAGCATTGTGATGAAAGTGGACATGGAGCACTGTGATGACACGGGCATGCAGCATTATGATGACAAGAGTTCTGGAGCATTGTGATGAAAAGGGTATGGAGCATTGTGATTACAGGGGACCAGGAGCATTGTGATTACATGGGCAGTGAATATTGTGATGACAGGGGTTCATGGAGCACTGTGATGACAAGTGTCATGGAACATTGTGATGACAGGGTTCATGGAGCATTGTGATGAGAGGGGCCTTGGAGCATTATGATGATAGTCGTCATGGGGTATTGTGATGAGAGTGGTCATAGAACATCGTGATGAAAGGGATCATGGAGCAATGTGATTACAGGGGCCATGGAGCATTTTGAATGCATAGGCCATGGAGCAGTGTGATGACAGGGGTCATGGATCATTGTGATGAAAAGTGTCCTGGACCATTGTGATGACACGGGTCATGGAGCATTGTGATGGCAAGGGCCATGGCGAATTGTGATGACATGTGTCTTGGGGCATTGTGATGACAGTGGTCATCTAGAATTGTGATAAAAGGTATCATGGAGCACTGTGATGACAGGGGCCATGGAGTATTGTAATGACAAGGCCATGGAACATTGTGATGACAAGTATCATGGAGCTTTGTGATGACACGAGCATTCATCATTATGATGACAAGAGTTCTGGAGCATTGTGATGACAAGGGCATGGAGCATTGTGATTACAGGGTCATGGAGCATTGTGATGACAACTGTCATGGAACATTGTGATGACAGGGTTCATGGAGCATTGGGATTAAAGGGGCCATGGAGCATTTTGATGACAAGGGCAGGCGAACTTTTTGATTACATTGGTAATGGAGCATTGTGATGACATGGGCAGGGAACATTGTGAAGACACGTGTAATGGAACATTGTGATTACAGGGGACATGGAGCATTTTGATGACATGGGCAGGCAACATTGTGATGACAGGTGTCATGGAGCATTGTGATGACAATTGTCATGGAACGTTGTGCTGACAGGGATCATGGAGCATTGTGATGAGACGGTCATTGGAGCATTGTGATGACAGGCGTACTGGAGCCTTCTGAGGAAAGGTGTCATGAGTCATTGTGATTACAGCGATCATGGAACATTGTGATGACAGTGGTCATGGAGCATTGTAATGACAGGGGCCATGGAGCATTGTGATGACAGGGGTCATGGGGCATTGTGATGACAGTGGTCATGGAGCATTGTGATGAAAGGGGTCATGGAGCACTGTGATCACAGGGGCCATGTATAATTGTGATGACAAAGGCCATGGAGCATTGTGATGACAGTTGTCATGGAGCATTGTGTTGAAAGGGGCATGGAGCATTGTGACGACAATGGTCATGGAGCATTGTGATGACTGGTATCATGGAGCATTGTTCTGAAAGAGGTCATGGGGCAGTGTAATGACAAGTATCATGGAGGATGTGATGAAAGGAGTCATGGAGCATTGTGATTAAATGGATCATGAGGCATTTTGATGACAAGAGTCATGGAACATTGTGATGACAGCGCTAATGGAGCATTGTGATGACAAGGGCTATGGAGCATTGTGATGAATGGGGTCATGGGGCATGGTGATGACAGTGGTCATGGAGCATTGTGATGACAAAGACCACGGAGCATTGTGATGACAGGTGTCATGCAGCATTGTGATGTAAGGGGTCATGGATCACTACGATGACATGGGTAATGGAGCATTGTGATGATACGGGCATGGAGCATTGTGATGACAGGGGTCATGCAGCATTGTGATGACAGGGGCCATGCAGCATTTTGATGACATGGGCATGGAGCATAGTGATGACAAGAGTTCTGGAGCATTTTGATGACGAGGGCATGGATCATTGTGATGACAGGGGCCATGAAGCATTGAGATGACAAGGGAATGGAGCATTGTGATGAAAGCGGTCCTGGAGAATTGTGAGGAAACGGGTCATGGATTATTGTGATGGAAGGGTTCCTGGAGCATTCTGATGACAAGTGCCATGGAGCATTTTAATGAAAGGGGTACTGGAGCATTGTACAGAAATGGTTCATGGATCATCGTGATTACACGGATCATGGAATATTGTGATGACAAGGGTTTCGGAGCATTGCGACGACAGGCGTCATGGAGCATTGTAATAGCAGGGGTGATGGGGCATTGTGATGACAGGGCCATGGAGCATTGTGATGACAGAAGTCATAGAATATTGTGATGACAAGGGCCATGGAGCATTGTCATGAAAGGTCTTATCTGGCATTGTGATGAGAGTGGTCATGGAGCATTGTGATAAAAGTTGTCCTGAAGCACTGTTATTACAGGGGCCATGTAGAATTTTGATGACAAAGGCCATGGAGCATTGTGATGACAGGCATCATGGAGCAATTTGATGAAAGTGGTCATGGAGCATTGTGATGAAATGCGCCATGGAACATTGTGAAGACAAGTGTCCTGGAGCATTGTGATGACAAGGGCCATGGCCAATTCTGATGACAGGTGTCATGGAGCATTGTGATGACAGTGGTCATCTATCATTATGATGAAAGGTATCACGGAGCACTGTGATGACAGGGGCCATGGAGCATTGTGATGACACGGGCATGGAGCATTATGATGAGAAGTGATCTGGAGCATTGCGATGACAAGGGTATGGAGCATTGTGATTACAGGGACCATGGAGCATTGTGAATGCATAGGCCATGGAGCAATGAAATGACAGGGGTCAAGGAGCATTGTGATGTAAGTTGTCATGGAGCATTGTCATGACTATTGTCCATGAACATTGTGATGACATGGTTCATGGAGCATTGTGATGACAAGTGCCATGGCGAATTGTGATGACAGGTGTCATGCGGCATTGTGATGACAGGGGCCATGCAGCATTTTGATGACATGGGCATGGAGCATAGTGATGACAAGAGTTCTGGAGCATTTTGATGACGAGGGCATGGATCATTTTGATGACAGGGGCAAGGGAGCATTGAGATGACAAGAGCAGGGAACATTCTGATGACAGCAGTCTTGTATCATTGTGATGATACCTGTCATGGAACATTGTGCTGACAGGGGCTATAGAGCATTGTGATGACAGGTGTCATGTGGCATTGTGATGACAGTGGTCATAGAGCATTGTGATGAAAAGGATCATGGAGCAATGTGATTACAGGGGCCATGGAGCATTGTGAATACATAGGCCATGGAGCATTGTGATGACAGGGGTCAAGGAGCATTGTGATGAAAGTGGACATGGAGCACTGTGATGACACGGGCATGCAGCATTATGATGACAAGAGTTCTGGAGCATTGTGATGAAAAGGGTATGGAGCATTGTGATTACAGGGGACCAGGAGCATTGTGATTACATGGGCAGTGAATATTGTGATGACAGGGGTCATGGAGCACTGTGATGACTAGTGTCATGGAACATTGTGATGAGAGGGATCATGGAGCACTGTGATGAGAGGGGCCTTGGAGCATTATGATGATAGGCGTCATGGGGCATTGTGATGACAGCGGTCTTGGAGCATTGTGATGAAAGGGATCATGGAGCAATGTGATTACAGGGGCCATGGAGCATTGTGAATGCATAGGCCATGGAGCAATGAAATGACAGGGGTCAAGGAGCATTGTGATGTAAGTTGTCATGGAGCATTGTGATGACAAGTGTCCATGAACATTGTGATGACATGGTTCATGGAGCTTTGTGATGACAAGTGCCATGGCGAATTGTGATGACAGGTGTCATGGGGCATTGTGATGACAGTGGTCATGTAGAATTGTAATGAAAGGTATCATGGAGGACTCTGACGACAGGGGCCGTGGAGCACTGTGATGACAGTGGTCATCTAGAATTGTGATGAAATATACCAGGGAGCATTGTGATGACAGGGGTCATGGATCACCGCAATTATAGGGGCCAGGGAGCATTGTGAATACAAAGATCATGGAGCATTGAGATGACAGGGGTCATGGATCATTGTGATGACAAGGGTCCTGGAACCTTGTGATGACACGGTTCATGGAGCATTGTGATGACAAGGTTCTTCAAGCATTGTGATGACACGGGCATGGAGCATTATGATGACAAGAGTTCTGGAGCATTGTGATGAAAAGGGTATGGAGCACTGTGATTACAGGAGACCAGGAGCATTGTGATTACATGGGCAGTGAATATTGTGATGACAGGGGTTCATGGAGCACTGTGATGACAAGTGTCATGGAACATTGTGATGACAGGGTTCATGGAGCATTGTGATGAGAGGGGCCTTGGAGCATTATGATGATACGCGTCATGGGGCCTTGTGATGACAGCGGTCTTGGAGCATTGTGATGAAAGGGATCATGGAGCAATGTGATTACAGGGGCCATGGAGCATTTTGAATGCATAGGCCATGGAGCAGTGTGATGACAGGGGTCATGGAGCATTGTGATGAATGTGGTCATAGTTCATTGTGATGATAAGTGTCCAGGAACATTGTGATGACATGGATCATGGAGCATTGTGATGACAAGGGCCATGGCGAATTGTGATGACAGGTGTCATGGGGCATTGTGATGACAGTGGTCATCTAGAATTGTGATGAAAGGTAACATGGAGCACTGTGATAACAGGGGCCATGGAGCATTGTGATGACAAAGGCCATGGAGCATTTTGATGACAAGTGTCATGTAGCATTGTGATGAGACGGGCATGGAGCATTATGATGCCCAGAGTTCTGGAGCATTGTGGTGACAAGGGCATGGAGCATTGTGATGACAAGGGCCATGGCCAATTCTGATGACAGGTGTCATCGGGCATTGTGATGACAGAGGTTATCTAGCATTGTGATGAAAGGTACAATGGATCAATGTGATAACAGGGGCCATGGAGCATTGTGATGATAAAGACCATGGAGCATTTTAATGAAAAGTGTCATGGAGAATTGTGATGAGACGGGCATGGAGCATTATGATGACAAGAGTTCTGGAGCATTGCGTTGACAAGGGAATGGAGCATTGTGATTACAGGGACCATGGAGGATAGTGGTGACATCTGTCATGGAACATTGTGATGACAGTGGTCATGGAGCATTGTAATGACAGGGGCCATGGAGCATTGTGATGACAGGGGTCATGGGGCATTGTGATGACAGTGGTCATGGAGCATTGTGATGAAAGGGGTCATGGAGCACTGTGATCACAGGGGCCATGTATAATTGTGATGACAAAGACCATGGAGCATTGTGATGACAGTTGTCATGGAGCATTGTGTTGAAAGGGGCATGGAGCATTGTGACGACAATGGTCATGGAGCATTGTGATGACTGGTATCATGGAGCATTGTTCTGAAAAAGGTCATGGGGCAGTGTAATGACAAGTATCATGGAGGATGTGATGAAAGGAGTCATGGAGCATTGTGATTAAATGGATCATGAGGCATTTTGATGACAAGAGTCATGGAACATTGTGATGACAGGGCTAATGGAGCATTGTGATGACAAGGGCTATGGAGCATTGTGATGACTGGGGTCATGGAGCATTGTGATGAAAGGGGTCATGGATCACATCGATGACATGGGTAATGGAGCATTGTGATGATATGAGCATGGAGCATTGTGATGACAGGAGCCAGGGAGCATTGAGAATGACAAGGGCAGGGAACATTGTGATGACAGCAGTCATGGATCATTGTGATGATACCTGTCATGGAACATTGTGCTGACAGGGGCTATAGAGCATTGTGATGACAGGTGTCATGTGGCATTGTGATGACAGTGGTCATAGAGCATTGTGATGAAAGTGGTCATGGAGAACTGTGATGACAAGGGAATGGAGCATTATGATGACAAGAGTTCTGGAGCATTGTGATGACAAGGGTATGGAGCATTGTGATTACAGGGGACCAGGAGCATTGTGATTACATGGGCAGTGAATATTGTGATGACAGGGGTCATGGAGCACTGTGATGACTAGTGTCATGGAACATTGTGATGACAGGGATCATGGAGCATTGTGATGAGAGGGGCCTTGGAGCATTATGATGATAGGCGTCATGGGGCATTGTGATGACAGCGGTCTTGGAGTATTGTGATGAAAGGGATCATGGAGCAATGTGATTACAGGAGCCATGGAGCATTGTGAATGCATAGGCCATGGAGCAATGGAATGACAGGGGTCAAGGAGCATTGTGATGTAAGTTGTCATGGAGCATTGTGATGACTCTTGTCCATGAACATTGTGATGACATGGTTCATGGAGCATTGTGATGACAGGTGTCATGTGGAATTGTGATGAGAGCGGTCATATAGAATTGTGATTAAAGGTATCAGGGAGGACTCTGATAACAGGGGCCGTGGAGCACTGTGATGACAGTGGTCATCTAGAATTGTGATGAAATATACCAGGGAGCATTGTGATGACAGGGGTCATGGATCACCGCAATTATAGAGGCCATGGAGCATTGTGAATACAAAGATCATGGAGCATTGAGATGACAGGGGTCACGGATCATTGTGATGACAAGGGTCCTGGAACCTTGTGATGACACGGTTCATGGAGCATTGTGATGACAAGGTTCTTCAAGCATTGTGATGACACGGGCATGGAGCATTATGATGACAAGAGTTCTGGAGCATTGTGATGACAAGGGTATGGAGCACTATGATTACAGGGGACCAGGAGCATTGTGATTACATGGGCAGTGAATATTGTGATGACAGGGGTCATGGAGCACTGTGATGACTAGTGTCATGGAACATTGTGATGACAGGGATCATGGAGCATTGTGATGAGAGGGGCCTTAGAGCATTATGATGATAGGCGTCATGGGGCATTGTGATGACAGCGGTCTTGGAGCATTGTGATGAAAGGGATCATGGAGCAATGTGCTTACAGGAGCCATGGAGCATTGTGAATGCATAGGCCATGGAGCAATGAAATGACAGGGGTCAAGGAGCATTGTGATGTAAGTTGTCATGGAGCATTGTGATGACAAGTGTCCATGAACATTGTGATGACATGGTTCATGGAGCATTGTGATGACAAGTGCCATGGCGAATTGTGATGACAGGTGTCATGGGGCATTGTGATGACAGTGGTCATGTAGAATTGTAATGAAAGGTATCATGGAGGACTCTGACGACAGGGGCCGTGGAGCACTGTGATGACAGTGGTCATCTAGAATTGTGATGAAATATACCAGGGAGCATTGTGATGACAGGGGTCATGGATCACCGCAATTATAGGGGCCAGGGAGCATTGTGAATACAAAGATCATGGAGCATTGAGATGACAGGGGTCATGGATCATTGTGATGACAAGGGTCCTAGAACCTTGTGATGACACGGTTCATGGAGCATTGTGATGACAAGGTTCTTCAAGCATTGTGATGACACGGGCATGGAGCATTATGATGACAAGAGTTCTGGAGCATTGTGATGAAAAGGGTATGGAGCACTGTGATTACAGGAGACCAGGAGCATTGTGATTACATGGGCAGTGAATATTGTGATGACAGGGGTTCATGGAGCACTGTGATGACAAGTGTCATGGAACATTGTGATGACAGGGTTCATGGAGCATTGTGATGAGAGGGGCCTTGGAGCATTATGATGATAGGCGTCATGGGGTATTGTGATGAGAGTGGTCATAGAACATCGTGATGAAAGGGATCATGGAGCAATGTGATTACAGGGGCCATGGAGCATTTTGAATGCATAGGCCATGGAGCAGTGTGATGACAGAGGTCATGGATCATTGTGATGACAAGTGTCCTGGACCATTGTGATGACACGGGTCATGGAGCATTGTGATGGCAAGGGCCATGGCGAATTGTGATGACATGTGTCTTGGGGCATTGTGATGACAGTGGTCATCTAGAATTGTGATAAAAGGTATCATGGAGCACGGTGATGACAGGGGCCATGGAGTATTGTAATGACAAGGCCATGGAACATTGTGATGACAAGTATCATGGAGCTTTGTGATGACACGAGCATTCATCATTATGATGACAAGAGTTCTGGAGCATTGTGATGACAAGGGCATGGAGCATTGTGATTACAGGGTCATGGAGCATTGTGATGACAACTGTCATGGAACATTGTGATGACAGGGTTCATGGAGCATTGTGATTAAAGGGGCCATGGAGCATTTTGATGACAAGGGCAGGCGAACATTTTGATTACATTGGTAATGGAGCATTGTGATGACATGGGCAGGGAACATTGTGAAGACAGGTGTAATGGAACATTGTGATTACAGGGGACATGGAGCATTTTGATGACATGGGCAGACAACATTGTGATGACAGGTGTCATGGAGCATTGTGATGACAATTGTCATGGAACGTTGTGCTGACAGGGATCATGGAGCATTGTGATGAGACGGTCATTGGAGCATTGTGATGACAGGCGTACTGGAGCCTTCTGAGGAAAGGTGTCATGAGTCATTGTGATTACAGCGATCATGGAACATTGTGATGACAGTGGTCATGGAGCATTGTAATGACAGGGGCCATGGAGCATTGTGATGACAGGGGTCATGGGGCATTGTGATGACAGTGGTCATGGAGCATTGTGATGAAAGGGGTCATGGAGCACTGTGATCACAGGGGCCATGTATAATTGTGATGACAAAGGCCATGGAGCATTGTGATGACAGTTGTCATGGAGCATTGTGTTGAAAGGGGCATGGAGCATTGTGACGACAATGGTCATGGAGCATTGTGATGACTGGTATCATGGAGCATTGTTCTGAAAGAGGTCATGGGGCAGTGTAATGCCAAGTATCATGGAGGATGTGATGAAAGGAGTCATGGAGCATTGTGATTAAATGGATCATGAGGCATTTTGATGACAAGAGTCATGGAACATTGTGATGACAGGGCTAATGGAGCATTGTGATGACAAGGGCTATGGAGCATTGTGATGAATGGGGTCATGGGGCATGGTGATGACAGTGGTCATGGAGCATTGTGATGACAAAGACCACGGAGCATTGTGATGACAGGTGTCATGCAGCATTGTGATGAAAGGGGTCATGGATCACTACGATGACATGGGTAATGGAGCATTGTGATGATACGGGCATGGAGCATTGTGATGACAGGGGTCATGCAGCATTGTGATGACAGGGGCCATGCAGCATTTTGATGACATGGGCATGGAGCATAGTGATGACAAGAGTTCTGGAGCATTTTGATGACGAGGGCATGGATCATTTTGATGACAGGGGCCATGAAGCATTGAGATGACAAGGGAATGGAGCATTGTGATGAAAGCGGTCCTGGAGAATTGTGAGGAAACAGGTCATGGATTATTGTGATGGAAGGGTTCCTGGAGCATTCTGATGACAAGTGCCATGGAGCATTTTAATGAAAGGGGTACTGGAGCATTGTACAGAAATGGTTCATGGATCATCGTGATTACACGGATCATGGAATATTGTGATGACAAGGGTTTCAGAGCATTGCGACGACAGGGGTCATGGAGCATTGTAATAGCAGGGGTGATGGGGCATTGTGATGACAGGGGCATGGAGCATTGTGATGACAGAAGTCATAGAATATTGTGATGACAAGGGCCATGGAGCATTGTCATGAAAGGTCTTATCTGGCATTGTGATGAGAGTGGTCATGGAGCATTGTGATAAAAGTTGTCCTGAAGCACTGTTATTACAGGGGCCATGTAGAATTTTGATGACAAAGGCCATGGAGCATTGTGATGACAGGCATCATGGAGCAATTTGATGAAAGTGGTCATGGAGCATTGTGATGAAATGCGCCATGGAACATTGTGAAGACAAGTGTCCTGGAGCATTGTGATGACAAGGGCCATGGCCAATTCTGATGACAGGTGTCATGGAGCATTGTGATGACAGTGGTCATCTATCATTATGATGAAAGGTATCACGGAGCACTGTGATGACAGGGGCCATGGAGCATTGTGATGACACGGGCATGGAGCATTATGATGAGAAGTGATCTGGAGCATTGCGATGACAAGGGTATGGAGCATTGTGATTACAGGGACCATGGAGCATTGTGAATGCATAGGCCATGGAGCAATGAAATGACAGGGGTCAAGGAGCATTGTGATGTAAGTTGTCATGGAGCATTGTCATGACTATTGTCCATGAACATTGTGATGACATGGTTCATGGAGCATTGTGATGACAAGTGCCATGGCGAATTGTGATGACAGGTGTCATGCGGCATTGTGATGACAGTGGTCATGTAGAATTGTAATGAACGGTATCATGGAGGACTCTGACGACAGGGGCCGTGGAGCACTGTGATGACAGTGGTCATCTAGAATTGTGATGAAATATACCAGGGAGCATTGTGATGACAGGGGTCATGGATCACCACAATTATAGGGGCCAGGGAGCATTGTGAATACAAAGATCATGGAGCATTGAGATGACAGGGGTCATGGATCATTGTGATGACAAGGGTCCTGGAACCTTGTGATGACACGGTTCATGGAGCATTGTGATGACAAGGTTCTTCAAGCATTGTGATGACACGGGCATGGAGCATTATGATGACAAGAGTTCTGGAGCATTGTGATGAAAAGGGTATGGAGCACTGTGATTACAGGGGACCAGGAGCATTGTGATTACATGGGCAGTGAATATTGTGATGACAGGGGTTCATGGAGCACTGTGATGACAAGTGTCATGGAACATTGTGATGACAGGGTTCATGGAGCATTGTGATGAGAGGGGCCTTGGAGCATTATGATGATAGGCGTCATGGGGTATCGTGATGAGAGTGGTCATAGAACATTGTGATGAAAGGGATCATGGAGCAATGTGATTACAGGGGCCATGGAGCATTTTGAATGCATAGTCCATGGAGCAGTGTGATGACAGGGGTCATGGAGCATTGTGATGAATGTGGTCATAGTTCATTGTGATGATAAGTGTCCAGGAACATTGTGATGACATGGATCATGGAGCATTGTGATGACAAGGGCCATGGCGAATTGTGATGACAGGTGTCATGGGGCATTGTGATGACAGTGGTCATCGAGAATTATGAGGAAAGGTAACATGGAGCACTGTGATAACAGGGGCCATGGAGCATTGTGATGACAAAGGCCATGGAGCATTTTGATGACTAGTGTCATGGAACATTGTGATGAGACGGGCATGGAGCATTATGATGCCAAGAGTTCTGGAGCATTGCGTTGACAAGGGCATGGAGCATTGTGATGACAAGGGCCATGGCCAATTCTGATGACAGGTGTCATCGGGCATTGTGATGACAGAGGTTATCTAGCATTGTGATGAAAGGTACAATGGATCAATGTGATAACAGGGGCCATGGAGCATTGTGATGATAAAGGCCATGGAGCATTTTAATGAAAAGTGTCATGGAGAATTGTGATGAGACGGGCATGGAGCATTATGATGACAAGAGTTCTGGAGCATTGCGTTGACAAGGGAATGGAGCATTGTGATTACAGGGACCATGGAGGTTAGTGATGACATCTGTCATGGAACATTGTGCTGACAGGGGCCATGGAGCATTGTGATGACAGGTATAATGTGGCATTGTAATGACAGTGGTCATAGAGCATTGTGATGAAATGGATCATGGAGCAATGTGATTACAGGGACCATGTAGCATTGCGAATGCATAGGCTATGGAGCATTGTGATGACAGGAGTCAAGGAGCATTGTGATGTAAGTGGTCATGGATCATTGTGATGACAAGTGTCCTGGACCATTGTGATGACACGGGTCATGGAGCATTGTGATGGCAAGGGCCATGGCGAATTGTTATGACATGTGTCTTGGGGCATTGTGATGACAGTGGTCATCTAGAATTGTGATAAAAGGTATCATGGAGCACTGTGATGACAGGGGCCATGGAGTATTGTAATGACAAGGCAATGGAACATTGTGATGACAAGTATCATGGAGCTTTGTGATGACACGAGCATTCATCATTATGATGACAAGAGTTCTGGAGCATTGTGATGACAAGGGCATGGAGCATTGTGATTACAGGGTCATGGAGCATTGTGATGACAACTGTCATGGAACATTGTGATGACAGGGTTCATGGAGCATTGTGATGACAAGTGCGATGGCGAATTGTGATGACAGGTGTCATGGGGCATTGTGTTGAAAGGGGCATGGAGCATTGTGACGACAATGGTCATGGAGCATTGTGATGACTGGTATCATGGAGCATTGTTCTGAAAAAGGTCATGGGGCAGTGTAATGACAAGTATCATGGAAGATGTGATGAAAGGAGTCATGGAGCATTGTGATTAAATGGATCATGAGGCATTTTGATGACAAGAGTCATGGAACATTGTGATGACAGGGCTAATGGAGCATTGTGATGACAAGGGCTATGGAGCATTGTGATGACAGGTGTCATGCAGCATTGTGATGAAAGGGGTCATGGATCACTACGATGACATGTGTAATGGAGCATTGTGATGATATGGACATGGAGCATTGTGATAACAGGGGCCAGGGAGCATTGAGATGACAAGAGCAGGGAACATTCTGATGACAGCAGTCTTGTATCATTGTGATGATACCTGTCATGGAACATTGTGCTGACAGGGGCTATAGAGCAATGTGATGACAGGTGTCATGTGGCATTGTGATGACAGTGGTCATAGAGCATTGTGATGAAAAGGATCATGGAGCAATGTGATTACAGGGGCCATGGAGCATTGTGAATACATAGGCCATGGAGCATTGTGATGACAGGGGTCAAGGAGCATTGTGATGAAAGTGGACATGGAGCACTGTGATGACACGGGCATGCAGCATTATGATGACAAGAGTTCTGGAGCATTGTGATGAAAAGGGTATGGAGCATTGTGATTACAGGGGACCAGGAGCATTGTGATTACATGGGCAGTGAATATTGTGATGACAGGGGTTCATGGAGCACTGTGATGACAAGTGTCATGGAACATTGTGATGACAGGGTTCATGGAGCATTGTGATGAGAGGGGCCTTGGAGCATTATGATGATAGGCGTCATGGGGTATTGTGATGAGAGTGGTCATAGAACATCGTGATGAAAGAGATCATGGAGCAATGTGATTACAGGGGCCATGGAGCATTTTGAATGCATAGGCCATGGAGCAGTGTGATGACAGGGGTCATGGATCATTGTGATGAAAAGTGTCCTGGACCATTGTGATGACACGGGTCATGGAGCATTGTGATGGCAAGGGCCATGGCGAATTGTGATGACATGTGTCTTGGGGCATTGTGATGACAGTGGTCATCTAGAATTGTGATAAAAGGTATCATGGAGCACTGTGATGACAGGGGCCATGGAGTATTGTAATGACAAGGCCATGGAACATTGTGATGACAAGTATCATGGAGCTTTGTGATGACACGAGCATTCATCATTATGATGACAAGAGTTCTGGAGCATTGTGATGACAAGGGCATGGAGCATTGTGATTACAGGGTCATGGAGCATTGTGATGACAACTGTCATGGAACATTGTGATGACAGGGTTCATGGAGCATTGTGATTAAAGGGGCCATGGAGCATTTTGATGACAAGGGCAGGCGAACTTTTTGATTACATTCGTAATGGAGCATTGTGATGACATGGGCAGGGAACATTGTGAAGACACGTGTAATGGAACATTGTGATTACAGGGGACATGGAGCATTTTGATGACATGGGCAGGCAACATTGTGATGACAGGTGTCATGGAGCATTGTGATGACAATTGTCATGGAACGTTGTGCTGACAGGGATCATGGAGCATTGTGATGAGACGGTCATTGGAGCATTGTGATGACAGGCGTACTGGAGCCTTCTGAGGAAAGGTGTCATGAGTCATTGTGATTACAGCGATCATGGAACATTGTGATGACAGTGGTCATGGAGCATTGTAATGACAGGGGCCATGGAGCATTGTGATGACAGGGGTCATGGGGCATTGTGATGACAGTGGTCATGGAGCATTGTGATGAAAGGGGTCATGGAGCACTGTGATCACAGGGGCCATGTATAATTGTGATGACAAAGGCCATGGAGCATTGTGATGACAGTTGTCATGGAGCATTGTGTTGAAAGGGGCATGGAGCATTGTGACGACAATGGTCATGGAGCATTGTGATGACTGGTATCATGGAGCATTGTTCTGAAAGAGGTCATGGGGCAGTGTAATGCCAAGTATCATGGAGGATGTGATGAAAGGAGTCATGGAGCATTGTGATTAAATGGATCATGAGGCATTTTGATGACAATAGTCATGGAACATTGTGATGACAGCGCTAATGGAGCATTGTGATGACAAGGGCTATGGAGCATTGTGATGAATGGGGTCATGGGGCATGGTGATGACAGTGGTCATGGAGCATTGTGATGACAAAGACCACGGAGCATTGTGATGACAGGTGTCATGCAGCATTGTGATGTAAGGGGTCATGGATCACTACGATGACATGGGTAATGGAGCATTGTGATGATACGGGCATGGAGCATTGTGATGACAGGGGTCATGCAGCATTGTGATGACAGGGGCCATGCAGCATTTTGATGACATGGGCATGGAGCATAGTGATGACAAGAGTTCTGGAGCATTTTGATGACGAGGGCATGGATCATTGTGATGACAGGGGCCATGAAGCATTGAGATGACAAGGGAATGGAGCATTGTGATGAAAGCGGTCCTGGAGAATTGTGAGGAAACGGGTCATGGATTATTGTGATGGAAGGGTTCCTGGAGCATTCTGATGACAAGTGCCATGGAGCATTTTAATGAAAGGGGTACTGGAGCATTGTACAGAAATGGTTCATGGATCATCGTGATTACACGGATCATGGAATATTGTGATGACAAGGGTTTCAGAGCATTGCGACGACAGGGGTCATGGAGCATTGTAATAGCAGGGGTGATGGGGCATTGTGATGACAGGGCCATGGAGCATTGTGATGACAGAAGTCATAGAATATTGTGATGACAAGGGCCATGGAGCATTGTCATGAAAGGTCTTATCTGGCATTGTGATGAGAGTGGTCATGGAGCATTGTGATAAAAGTTGTCCTGAAGCACTGTTATTACAGGGGCCATGTAGAATTTTGATGACAAAGGCCATGGAGCATTGTGATGACAGGCATCATGGAGCAATTTGATGAAAGTGGTCATGGAGCATTGTGATGAAATGCGCCATGGAACATTGTGAAGACAAGTGTCCTGGAGCATTGTGATGACAAGGGCCATGGCCAATTCTGATGACAGGTGTCATGGAGCATTGTGATGACAGTGGTCATCTATCATTATGATGAAAGGTATCACGGAGCACTGTGATGACAGGGGCCATGGAGCATTGTGATGACACGGGCATGGAGCATTATGATGAGAAGTGATCTGGAGCATTGCGATGACAAGGGTATGGAGCATTGTGATTACAGGGACCATGGAGCATTGTGAATGCATAGGTCATGGAGCAATGAAATGACAGGAGTCAAGGAGCATTGTGATGTAAGTTGTCATGGAGCATTGTCATGACTATTGTCCATGAACATTGTGATGACATGGTTCATGGAGCATTGTGATGACAAGTGCCATGGCGAATTGTGATGACAGGTGTCATGCGGCATTGTGATGACAGGGGCCATGCAGCATTTTGATGACATGGGCATGGAGCATAGTGATGACAAGAGTTCTGGAGCATTTTGATGACGAGGGCATGGATCATTTTGATGACAGGGGCAAGGGAGCATTGAGATGACAAGAGCAGGGAACATTCTGATGACAGCAGTCTTGTATCATTGTGATGATACCTGTCATGGAACATTGTGCTGACAGGGGCTATAGAGCATTGTGATGACAGGTGTCATGTGGCATTGTGATGACAGTGGTCATAGAGCATTGTGATGAAAAGGATCATGGAGCAATGTGATTACAGGGGCCATGGAGCATTGTGAATACATAGGCCATGGAGCATTGTGATGACAGGGGTCAAGGAGCATTGTGATGAAAGTGGACATGGAGCACTGTGATGACACGGGCATGCAGCATTATGATGACAAGAGTTCTGGAGCATTGTGATGAAAAGGGTATGGAGCATTGTGATTACAGGGGACCAGGAGCATTGTGATTACATGGGCAGTGAATATTGTGATGACAGGGGTCATGGAGCACTGTGATGACTAGTGTCATGGAACATTGTGATGAGAGGGATCATGGAGCACTGTGATGAGAGGGGCCTTGGAGCATTATGATGATAGGCGTCATGGGGCATTGTGATGACAGCGGTCTTGGAGCATTGTGATGAAAGGGATCATGGAGCAATGTGATTACAGGGGCCATGGAGCATTGTGAATGCATAGGCCATGGAGCAATGAAATGACAGGGGTCAAGGAGCATTGTGATGTAAGTTGTCATGGAGCATTGTGATGACAAGTGTCCATGAACATTGTGATGACATGGTTCATGGAGCTTTGTGATGACAAGTGCCATGGCGAATTGTGATGACAGGTGTCATGGGGCATTGTGATGACAGTGGTCATGTAGAATTGTAATGAAAGGTATCATGGAGGACTCTGACGACAGGGGCCGTGGAGCACTGTGATGACAGTGGTCATCTAGAATTGTGATGAAATATACCAGGGAGCATTGTGATGACAGGGGTCATGGATCACCGCAATTATAGGGGCCAGGGAGCATTGTGAATACAAAGATCATGGAGCATTGAGATGACAGGGGTCATGGATCATTGTGATGACAAGGGTCCTGGAACCTTGTGATGACACGGTTCATGGAGCATTGTGATGACAAGGTTCTTCAAGCATTGTGATGACACGGGCATGGAGCATTATGATGACAAGAGTTCTGGAGCATTGTGATGAAAAGGGTATGGAGCACTGTGATTACAGGAGACCAGGAGCATTGTGATTACATGGGCAGTGAATATTGTGATGACAGGGGTTCATGGAGCACTGTGATGACAAGTGTCATGGAACATTGTGATGACAGGGTTCATGGAGCATTGTGATGAGAGGGGCCTTGGAGCATTATGATGATACGCGTCATGGGGCCTTGTGATGACAGCGGTCTTGGAGCATTGTGATGAAAGGGATCATGGAGCAATGTGATTACAGGGGCCATGGAGCATTTTGAATGCATAGGCCATGGAGCAGTGTGATGACAGGGGTCATGGAGCATTGTGATGAATGTGGTCATAGTTCATTGTGATGATAAGTGTCCAGGAACATTGTGATGACATGGATCATGGAGCATTGTGATGACAAGGGCCATGGCGAATTGTGATGACAGGTGTCATGGGGCATTGTGATGACAGTGGTCATCTAGAATTGTGATGAAAGGTAACATGGAGCACTGTGATAACAGGGGCCATGGAGCATTGTGATGACAAAGGCCATGGAGCATTTTGATGACAAGTGTCATGGAGCATTGTGATGAGACGGGCATGGAGCATTATGATGCCCAGAGTTCTGGAGCATTGTGGTGACAAGGGCATGGAGCATTGTGATGACAAGGGCCATGGCCAATTCTGATGACAGGTGTCATCGGGCATTGTGATGACAGAGGTTATCTAGCATTGTGATGAAAGGTACAATGGATCAATGTGATAACAGGGGCCATGGAGCATTGTGATGATAAAGGCCATGGAGCATTTTAATGAAAAGTGTCATGGAGAATTGTGATGAGACGGGCATGGAGCATTATGATGACAAGAGTTCTGGAGCATTGCGTTGACAAGGGAATGGAGCATTGTGATTACAGGGACCATGGAGGATAGTGGTGACATCTGTCATGGAACATTGTGATGACAGTGGTCATGGAGCATTGTAATGACAGGGGCCATGGAGCATTGTGATGACAGGGGTCATGGGGCATTGTGATGACAGTGGTCATGGAGCATTGTGATGAAAGGGGTCATGGAGCACTGTGATCACAGGGGCCATGTATAATTGTGATGACAAAGACCATGGAGCATTGTGATGACAGTTGTCATGGAGCATTGTGTTGAAAGGGGCATGGAGCATTGTGACGACAATGGTCATGGAGCATTGTGATGACTGGTATCATGGAGCATTGTTCTGAAAAAGGTCATGGGGCAGTGTAATGACAAGTATCATGGAGGATGTGATGAAAGGAGTCATGGAGCATTGTGATTAAATGGATCATGAGGCATTTTGATGACAAGAGTCATGGAACATTGTGATGACAGGGCTAATGGAGCATTGTGATGACAAGGGCTATGGAGCATTGTGATGACAGGTGTCATGGAGCATTGTGATGAAAGGGGTCATGGATCACATCGATGACATGGGTAATGGAGCATTGTGATGATATGAGCATGGAGCATTGTGATGACAGGAGCCAGGGAGCATTGAGAATGACAAGGGCAGGGAACATTGTGATGACAGCAGTCATGGATCATTGTGATGATACCTGTCATGGAACATTGTGCTGACAGGGGCTATAGAGCATTGTGATGACAGGTGTCATGTGGCATTGTGATGACAGTGGTCATAGAGCATTGTGATGAAAGTGGTCATGGAGAACTGTGATGACAAGGGAATGGAGCATTATGATGACAAGAGTTCTGGAGCATTGTGATGACAAGGGTATGGAGCATTGTGATTACAGGGGACCAGGAGCATTGTGATTACATGGGCAGTGAATATTGTGATGACAGGGGTCATGGAGCACTGTGATGACTAGTGTCATGGAACATTGTGATGACAGGGATCATGGAGCATTGTGATGAGAGGGGCCTTGGAGCATTATGATGATAGGCGTCATGGGGCATTGTGATGACAGCGGTCTTGGAGTATTGTGATGAAAGGGATCATGGAGCAATGTGATTACAGGAGCCATGGAGCATTGTGAATGCATAGGCCATGGAGCAATGGAATGACAGGTGTCAAGGAGCATTGTGATGTAAGTTGTCATGGAGCATTGTGATGACTCTTGTCCATGAACATTGTGATGACATGGTTCATGGAGCATTGTGATGACAGGTGTCATGTGGAATTGTGATGAGAGCGGTCATATAGAATTGTGATTAAAGGTATCAGGGAGGACTCTGATAACAGGGGCCGTGGAGCACTGTGATGACAGTGGTCATCTAGAATTGTGATGAAATATACCAGGGAGCATTGTGATGACAGGGGTCATGGATCACCGCAATTATAGAGGCCATGGAGCATTGTGAATACAAAGATCATGGAGCATTGAGATGACAGGGGTCACGGATCATTGTGATGACAAGGGTCCTGGAACCTTGTGATGACACGGTTCATGGAGCATTGTGATGACAAGGTTCTTCAAGCATTGTGATGACACGGGCATGGAGCATTATGATGACAAGAGTTCTGGAGCATTGTGATGACAAGGGTATGGAGCACTATGATTACAGGGGACCAGGAGCATTGTGATTACATGGGCAGTGAATATTGTGATGACAGGGGTCATGGAGCACTGTGATGACTAGTGTCATGGAACATTGTGATGACAGGGATCATGGAGCATTGTGATGAGAGGGGCCTTAGAGCATTATGATGATAGGCGTCATGGGGCATTGTGATGACAGCGGTCTTGGAGCATTGTTATGAAAGGGATCATGGAGCAATGTGCTTACAGGAGCCATGGAGCATTGTGAATGCATAGGCCATGGAGCAATGAAATGACAGGGGTCAAGGAGCATTGTGATGTAAGTTGTCATGGAGCATTGTGATGACAAGTGTCCATGAACATTGTGATGACATGGTTCATGGAGCATTGTGATGACAAGTGCCATGGCGAATTGTGATGACAGGTGTCATGGGGCATTGTGATGACAGTGGTCATGTAGAATTGTAATGAAAGGTATCATGGAGGACTCTGACGACAGGGGCCGTGGAGCACTGTGATGACAGTGGTCATCTAGAATTGTGATGAAATATACCAGGGAGCATTGTGATGACAGGGGTCATGGATCACCGCAATTATAGGGGCCAGGGAGCATTGTGAATACAAAGATCATGGAGCATTGAGATGACAGGGGTCATGGATCATTGTGATGACAAGGGTCCTAGAACCTTGTGATGACACGGTTCATGGAGCATTGTGATGACAAGGTTCTTCAAGCATTGTGATGACACGGGCATGGAGCATTATGATGACAAGAGTTCTGGAGCATTGTGATGAAAAGGGTATGGAGCACTGTGATTACAGGAGACCAGGAGCATTGTGATTACATGGGCAGTGAATATTGTGATGACAGGGGTTCATGGAGCACTGTGATGACAAGTGTCATGGAACATTGTGATGACAGGGTTCATGGAGCATTGTGATGAGAGGGGCCTTGGAGCATTATGATGATAGGCGTCATGGGGTATTGTGATGAGAGTGGTCATAGAACATCGTGATGAAAGGGATCATGGAGCAATGTGATTACAGGGGCCATGGAGCATTTTGAATGCATAGGCCATGGAGCAGTGTGATGACAGAGGTCATGGATCATTGTGATGACAAGTGTCCTGGACCATTGTGATGACACGGGTCATGGAGCATTGTGATGGCAAGGGCCATGGCGAATTGTGATGACATGTGTCTTGGGGCATTGTGATGACAGTGGTCATCTAGAATTGTGATAAAAGGTATCATGGAGCACTGTGATGACAGGGGCCATGGAGTATTGTAATGACAAGGCCATGGAACATTGTGATGACAAGTATCATGGAGCTTTGTGATGACACGAGCATTCATCATTATGATGACAAGAGTTCTGGAGCATTGTGATGACAAGGGCATGGAGCATTGTGATTACAGGGTCATGGAGCATTGTGATGACAACTGTCATGGAACATTGTGATGACAGGGTTCATGGAGCATTGTGATTAAAGGGGCCATGGAGCATTTTGATGACAAGGGCAGGCGAACATTTTGATTACATTGGTAATGGAGCATTGTGATGACATGGGCAGGGAACATTGTGAAGACAGGTGTAATGGAACATTGTGATTACAGGGGACATGGAGCATTTTGATGACATGGGCAGGCAACATTGTGATGACAGGTGTCATGGAGCATTGTGATGACAATTGTCATGGAACGTTGTGCTGACAGGGATCATGGAGCATTGTGATGAGACGGTCATTGGAGCATTGTGATGACAGGCGTACTGGAGCCTTCTGAGGAAAGGTGTCATGAGTCATTGTGATTACAGCGATCATGGAACATTGTGATGACAGTGGTCATGGAGCATTGTAATGACAGGGGCCATGGAGCATTGTGATGACAGGGGTCAT
The DNA here is from genome assembly GCF_965194805.1 of Balaenoptera borealis. Taxonomy (NCBI): domain Eukaryota; kingdom Metazoa; phylum Chordata; class Mammalia; order Artiodactyla; family Balaenopteridae; genus Balaenoptera; species Balaenoptera borealis. Next base: position 157,364 of record NW_028123822.1, read on the forward strand.
GGGGCATTGTGATGACAGTGGTCATGGAGCATTGTGATGAAAGGGGTCATGGAGCACTGTGATCACAGGGGCCATGTATAATTGTGATGACAAAGGCCATGGAGCATTGTGATGACAGTTGTCATGGAGCATTGTGTTGAAAGGGGCATGGAGCATTGTGACGACAATGGTCATGGAGCATTGTGATGACTGGTATCATGGAGCATTGTTCTGAAAGAGGTCATGGGGCAGTGTAATGCCAAGTATCATGGAGGATGTGATGAAAGGAGTCATGGAGCATTGTGATTAAATGGATCATGAGGCATTTTGATGACAAGAGTCATGGAACATTGTGATGACAGGGCTAATGGAGCATTGTGATGACAAGGGCTATGGAGCATTGTGATGAATGGGGTCATGGGGCATGGTGATGACAGTGGTCATGGAGCATTGTGATGACAAAGACCACGGAGCATTGTGATGACAGGTGTCATGCAGCATTGTGATGAAAAGGGTCATGGATCACTACGATGACATGGGTAATGGAGCATTGTGATGATACGGGCATGGAGCATTGTGATGACAGGGGTCATGCAGCATTGTGATGACAGGGGCCATGCAGCATTTTGATGACATGGGCATGGAGCATAGTGATGACAAGAGTTCTGGAGCATTTTGATGACGAGGGCATGGATCATTTTGATGACAGGGGCCATGAAGCATTGAGATGACAAGGGAATGGAGCATTGTGATGAAAGCGGTCCTGGAGAATTGTGAGGAAACGGGTCATGGATTATTGTGATGGAAGGGTTCCTGGAGCATTCTGATGACAAGTGCCATGGAGCATTTTAATGAAAGGGGTACTGGAGCATTGTACAGAAATGGTTCATGGATCATCGTGATTACACGGATCATGGAATATTGTGATGACAAGGGTTTCAGAGCATTGCGACGACAGGGGTCATGGAGCATTGTAATAGCAGGGGTGATGGGGCATTGTGATGACAGGGGCATGGAGCATTGTGATGACAGAAGTCATAGAATATTGTGATGACAAGGGCCATGGAGCATTGTCATGAAAGGTCTTATCTGGCATTGTGATGAGAGTGGTCATGGAGCATTGTGATAAAAGTTGTCCTGAAGCACTGTTATTACAGGGGCCATGTAGAATTTTGATGACAAAGGCCATGGAGCATTGTGATGACAGGCATCATGGAGCAATTTGATGAAAGTGGTCATGGAGCATTGTGATGAAATGCGCCATGGAACATTGTGAAGACAAGTGTCCTGGAGCATTGTGATGACAAGGGCCATGGCCAATTCTGATGACAGGTGTCATGGAGCATTGTGATGACAGTGGTCATCTATCATTATGATGAAAGGTATCACGGAGCACTGTGATGACAGGGGCCATGGAGCATTGTGATGACACGGGCATGGAGCATTATGATGAGAAGTGATCTGGAGCATTGCGATGACAAGGGTATGGAGCATTGTGATTACAGGGACCATGGAGCATTGTGAATGCATAGGCCATGGAGCAATGAAATGACAGGGGTCAAGGAGCATTGTGATGTAAGTTGTCATGGAGCATTGTCATGACTATTGTCCATGAACATTGTGATGACATGGTTCATGGAGCATTGTGATGACAAGTGCCATGGCGAATTGTGATGACAGGTGTCATGCGGCATTGTGATGACAGTGGTCATGTAGAATTGTAATGAACGGTATCATGGAGGACTCTGACGACAGGGGCCGTGGAGCACTGTGATGACAGTGGTCATCTAGAATTGTGATGAAATATACCAGGGAGCATTGTGATGACAGGGGTCATGGATCACCGCAATTATAGGGGCCAGGGAGCATTGTGAATACAAAGATCATGGAGCATTGAGATGACAGGGGTCATGGATCATTGTGATGACAAGGGTCCTGGAACCTTGTGATGACACGGTTCATGGAGCATTGTGATGACAAGGTTCTTCAAGCATTGTGATGACACGGGCATGGAGCATTATGATGACAAGAGTTCTGGAGCATTGTGATGAAAAGGGTATGGAGCACTGTGATTACAGGGGACCAGGAGCATTGTGATTACATGGGCAGTGAATATTGTGATGACAGGGGTTCATGGAGCACTGTGATGACAAGTGTCATGGAACATTGTGATGACAGGGTTCATGGAGCATTGTGATGAGAGGGGCCTTGGAGCATTATGATGATAGGCGTCATGGGGTATCGTGATGAGAGTGGTCATAGAACATTGTGATGAAAGGGATCATGGAGCAATGTGATTACAGGGGCCATGGAGCATTTTGAATGCATAGTCCATGGAGCAGTGTGATGACAGGGGTCATGGAGCATTGTGATGAATGTGGTCATAGTTCATTGTGATGATAAGTGTCCAGGAACATTGTGATGACATGGATCATGGAGCATTGTGATGACAAGGGCCATGGCGAATTGTGATGACAGGTGTCATGGGGCATTGTGATGACAGTGGTCATCGAGAATTATGAGGAAAGGTAACATGGAGCACTGTGATAACAGGGGCCATGGAGCATTGTGATGACAACGGCCATGGAGCATTTTGATGACAAGTGTCATGGAGCATTGTGATGAGACGGGCATGGAGCATTATGATGCCAAGAGTTCTGGAGCATTGCGTTGACAAGGGCATGGAGCATTGTGATGACAAGGGCCATGGCCAATTCTGATGACAGGGGTCATCGGGCATTGTGATGACAGAGGTTATCTAGCATTGTGATGAAAGGTACAATGGATCAATGTGATAACAGGGGCCATGGAGCATTGTGATGATAAAGGCCATGGAGCATTTTAATGAAAAGTGTCATGGAGAATTGTGATGAGACGGGCATGGAGCATTATGATGACAAGAGTTCTGGAGCATTGCGTTGACAAGGGAATGGAGCATTGTGATTACAGGGACCATGGAGGATAGTGATGACATCTGTCATGGAACATTGTGCTGACAGGGGCCATGGAGCATTGTGATGACAGGTATAATGTGGCATTGTAATGACAGTGGTCATAGAGCATTGTGATGAAATGGATCATGGAGCAATGTGATTACAGGGACCATGTAGCATTGCGAATGCATAGGCTATGGAGCATTGTGATGACAGGAGTCAAGGAGCATTGTGATGTAAGTGGTCATGGATCATTGTGATGACAAGTGTCCTGGACCATTGTGATGACACGGGTCATGGAGCATTGTGATGGCAAGGGCCATGGCGAATTGTTATGACATGTGTCTTGGGGCATTGTGATGACAGTGGTCATCTAGAATTGTGATAAAAGGTATCATGGAGCACTGTGATGACAGGGGCCATGGAGTATTGTAATGACAAGGCAATGGAACATTGTGATGACAAGTATCATGGAGCTTTGTGATGACACGAGCATTCATCATTATGATGACAAGAGTTCTGGAGCATTGTGATGACAAGGGCATGGAGCATTGTGATTACAGGGTCATGGAGCATTGTGATGACAACTGTCATGGAACATTGTGATGACAGTGTTCATGGAGCATTGTGATGACAAGTGCGATGGCGAATTGTGATGACAAGTGTCATGGGGCATTGTGTTGAAAGGGGCATGGAGCATTGTGACGACAATGGTCATGGAGCATTGTGATGACTGGTATCATGGAGCATTGTTCTGAAAAAGGTCATGGGGCAGTGTAATGACAAGTATCATGGAGGATGTGATGAAAGGAGTCATGGAGCATTGTGATTAAATGGATCATGAGGCATTTTGATGACAAGAGTCATGGAACATTGTGATGACAGGGCTAATGGAGCATTGTGATGACAAGGGCTATGGAGCATTGTGATGACAGGTGTCATGCAGCATTGTGATGAAAGGGGTCATGGATCACTACGATGACATGTGTAATGGAGCATTGTGATGATATGGACATGGAGCATTGTGATAACAGGGGCCAGGGAGCATTGAGATGACAAGAGCAGGGAACATTCTGATGACAGCAGTCTTGTATCATTGTGATGATACCTGTCATGGAACATTGTGCTGACAGGGGCTATAGAGCAATGTGATGACTGGTGTCATGTGGCATTGTGATGACAGTGGTCATAGAGCATTGTGATGAAAAGGATCATGGAGCAATGTGATTACAGGGGCCATGGAGCATTGTGAATACATAGGCCATGGAGCATTGTGATGACAGGGGTCAAGGAGCATTGTGATGAAAGTGGACATGGAGCACTGTGATGACACAGGCATGCAGCATTATGATGACAAGAGTTCTGGAGCATTGTGATGAAAAGGGTATGGAGCATTGTGATTACAGGGGACCAGGAGCATTGTGATTACATGGGCAGTGAATATTGTGATGACAGGGGTCATGGAGCACTGTGATGACTAGTGTCATGGAACATTGTGATGAGAGGGATCATGGAGCACTGTGATGAGAGGGGCCTTGGAGCATTATGATGATAGGCGTCATGGGGCATTGTGATGACAGCGGTCTTGGAGCATTGTGATGAAAGGGATCATGGAGCAATGTGATTACAGGGGCCATGGAGCATTGTGAATGCATAGGCCATGGAGCAATGAAATGACAGGGGTCAAGGAGCATTGTGATGTAAGTTGTCATGGAGCATTGTGATGACAAGTGTCCATGAACATTGTGATGACATGGTTCATGGAGCTTTGTGATGACAAGTGCCATGGCGAATTGTGATGACAGATGTCATGGGGCATTGTGATGACAGTGGTCATGTAGAATTGTAATGAAAGGTATCATGGAGGACTCTGACGACAGGGGCCGTGGAGCACTGTGATGACAGTGGTCATCTAGAATTGTGATGAAATATACCAGGGAGCATTGTGATGACAGGGGTCATGGATCACCGCAATTATAGGGGCCAGGGAGCATTGTGAATACAAAGATCATGGAGCATTGAGATGACAGGGGTCATGGATCATTGTGATGACAAGGGTCCTGGAACCTTGTGATGACACGGTTCATGGAGCATTGTGATGACAAGGTTCTTCAAGCATTGTGATGACACGGGCATGGAGCATTATGATGACAAGAGTTCTGGAGCATTGTGATGAAAAGGGTATGGAGCACTGTGATTACAGGAGACCAGGAGCATTGTGATTACATGGGCAGTGAATATTGTGATGACAGGGGTTCATGGAGCACTGTGATGACAAGTGTCATGGAACATTGTGATGACAGGGTTCATGGAGCATTGTGATGAGAGGGGCCTTGGAGCATTATGATGATACGCGTCATGGGGCCTTGTGATGACAGCGGTCTTGGAGCATTGTGATGAAAGGGATCATGGAGCAATGTGATTACAGGGGCCATGGAGCATTTTGAATGCATAGGCCATGGAGCAGTGTGATGACAGGGGTCATGGAGCATTGTGATGAATGTGGTCATAGTTCATTGTGTTGATAAGTGTCCAGGAACATTGTGATGACATGGATCATGGAGCATTGTGATGACAAGGGCCATGGCGAATTGTGATGACAGGTGTCATGGGGCCTTGTGATGACAGTGGTCATCTAGAATTGTGATGAAAGGTAACATGGAGCACTGTGATAACAGGGGCCATGGAGCATTGTGATGACAAAGGCCATGGAGCATTTTGATGACAAGTGTCATGGAGCATTGTGATGAGACGGGCATGGAGCATTATGATGCCCAGAGTTCTGGAGCATTGTGGTGACAAGGGCATGGAGCATTGTGATGACAAGGGCCATGGCCAATTCTGATGACAGGTGTCATCGGGCATTGTGATGACAGAGGTTATCTAGCATTGTGATGAAAGGTACAATGGATCAATGTGATAACAGGGGCCATGGAGCATTGTGATGATAAAGACCATGGAGCATTTTAATGAAAAGTGTCATGGAGAATTGTGATGAGACGGGCATGGAGCATTATGATGACAAGAGTTCTGGAGCATTGCGTTGACAAGGGAATGGAGCATTGTGATTACAGGGACCATGGAGGATAGTGGTGACATCTGTCATGGAACATTGTGATGACAGTGGTCATGGAGCATTGTAATGACAGGGGCCATGGAGCATTGTGATGACAGGGGTCATGGGGCATTGTGATGACAGTGGTCATGGAGCATTGTGATGAAAGGGGTCATGGAGCACTGTGATCACAGGGGCCATGTATAATTGTGATGACAAAGACCATGGAGCATTGTGATGACAGTTGTCATGGAGCATTGTGTTGAAAGGGGCATGGAGCATTGTGACGACAATGGTCATGGAGCATTGTGATGACTGGTATCATGGAGCATTGTTCTGAAAAAGGTCATGGGGCAGTGTAATGACAAGTATCATGGAGGATGTGATGAAAGGAGTCATGGAGCATTGTGATTAAATGGATCATGAGGCATTTTGATGACAAGAGTCATGGAACATTGTGATGACAGGGCTAATGGAGCATTGTGATGACAAGGGCTATGGAGCATTGTGATGACTGGGGTCATGGAGCATTGTGATGAAAGGGGTCATGGATCACATCGATGACATGGGTAATGGAGCATTGTGATGATATGAGCATGGAGCATTGTGATGACAGGAGCCAGGGAGCATTGAGAATGACAAGGGCAGGGAACATTGTGATGACAGCAGTCATGGATCATTGTGATGATACCTGTCATGGAACATTGTGCTGACAGGGGCTATAGAGCATTGTGATGACAGGTGTCATGTGGCATTGTGATGACAGTGGTCATAGAGCATTGTGATGAAAGTGGTCATGGAGAACTGTGATGACAAGGGAATGGAGCATTATGATGACAAGAGTTCTGGAGCATTGTGATGACAAGGGTATGGAGCATTGTGATTACAGGGGACCAGGAGCATTGTGATTACATGGGCAGTGAATATTGTGATGACAGGGGTCATGGAGCACTGTGATGACTAGTGTCATGGAACATTGTGATGACAGGGATCATGGAGCATTGTGATGAGAGGGGCCTTGGAGCATTATGATGATAGGCGTCATGGGGCATTGTGATGACAGCGGTCTTGGAGTATTGTGATGAAAGGGATCATGGAGCAATGTGATTACAGGAGCCATGGAGCATTGTGAATGCATAGGCCATGGAGCAATGGAATGACAGGGGTCAAGGAGCATTGTGATGTAAGTTGTCATGGAGCATTGTGATGAATCTTGTCCATGAACATTGTGATGACATGGTTCATGGAGCATTGTGATGACAGGTGTCATGTGGAATTGTGATGAGAGCGGTCATATAGAATTGTGATTAAAGGTATCAGGGAGGACTCTGATAACAGGGGCCGTGGAGCACTGTGATGACAGTGGTCATCTAGAATTGTGATGAAATATACCAGGGAGCATTGTGATGACAGGGGTCATGGATCACCGCAATTATAGGGGCCAGGGAGCATTGTGAATACAAAGATCATGGAGCATTGAGATGACAGGGGTCATGGATCATTGTGATGACAAGGGTCCTGGAACCTTGTGATGACACGGTTCATGGAGCATTGTGATGACAAGGGTCTTCAAGCATTGTGATGACACGGGCATGGAGCATTATGATGACAAGAGTTCTGGAGCATTGTGATGAAAAGGGTATGGAGCACTGTGATTACAGGGGACCAGGAGCATTGTGATTACATGGGCAGTGAATATTGTGATGACAGGGGTTCATGGAGCACTGTGATGACAAGTGTCATGGAACATTGTGATGACAGGGTTCATGGAGCATTGTGATGAGAGGGGCCTTGGAGCATTATGATGATAGGCGTCATGGGGTATCGTGATGAGAGTGGTCATAGAACATTGTGATGAAAGGGATCATGGAGCAATGTGATTACAGGGGCCATGGAGCATTTTGAATGCATAGTCCATGGAGCAGTGTGATGACAGGGGTCATGGAGCATTGTGATGAATGTGGTCATAGTTCATTGTGATGATAAGTGTCCAGGAACATTGTGATGACATGGATCATGGAGCATTGTGATGACAAGGGCCATGGCGAATTGTGATGACAGGTGTCATGGGGCATTGTGATGACAGTGGTCATCGAGAATTATGAGGAAAGGTAACATGGAGCACTGTGATAACAGGGGCCATGGAGCATTGTGATGACAAAGGCCATGGAGCATTTTGATGACAAGTGTCATGGAGCATTGTGATGAGACGGGCATGGAGCATTATGATGCCAAGAGTTCTGGAGCATTGCGTTGACAAGGGCATGGAGCATTGTGATGACAAGGGCCATGGCCAATTCTGATGACAGGTGTCATCGGGCATTGTGATGACAGAGGTTATCTAGCATTGTGATGAAAGGTACAATGGATCAATGTGATAACAGGGGCCATGGAGCATTGTGATGATAAAGGCCATGGAGCATTTTAATGAAAAGTGTCATGGAGAATTGTGATGAGACGGGCATGGAGCATTATGATGACAAGAGTTCTGGAGCATTGCGTTGACAAGGGAATGGAGCATTGTGATTACAGGGACCATGGAGGATAGTGATGACATCTGTCATGGAACATTGTGCTGACAGGGGCCATGGAGCATTGTGATGACAGGTATAATGTGGCATTGTAATGACAGTGGTCATAGAGCATTGTGATGAAATGGATCATGGAGCAATGTGATTACAGGGACCATGTAGCATTGCGAATGCATAGGCTATGGAGCATTGTGATGACAGGAGTCAAGGAGCATTGTGATGTAAGTGGTCATGGATCATTGTGATGACAAGTGTCCTGGACCATTGTGATGACACGGGTCATGGAGCATTGTGATGGCAAGGGCCATGGCGAATTGTGATGACATGTGTCTTGGGGCATTGTGATGACAGTGGTCATCTAGAATTGTGATAAAAGGTATCATGGAGCACTGTGATGACAGGGGCCATGGAGTATTGTAATGACAAGGCAATGGAACATTGTGATGACAAGTATCATGGAGCTTTGTGATGACACGAGCATTCATCATTATGATGACAAGAGTTCTGGAGCATTGTGATGACAAGGGCATGGAGCATTGTGATTACAGGGTCATGGAGCATTGTGATGACAACTGTCATGGAACATTGTGATGACAGGGTTCATGGAGCATTGTGATGACAAGTGCGATGGCGAATTGTGATGACAGGTGTCATGGGGCATTGTTTTGAAAGGGGCATGGAGCATTGTGACGACAATGGTCATGGAGCATTGTGATGACTGGTATCATGGAGCATTGTTCTGAAAAAGGTCATGGGGCAGTGTAATGACAAGTATCATGGAAGATGTGATGAAAGGAGTCATGGAGCATTGTGATTAAATGGATCATGAGGCATTTTGATGACAAGAGTCATGGAACATTGTGATGACAGGGCTAATGGAGCATTGTGATGACAAGGGCTATGGAGCATTGTGATGACAGGTGTCATGCAGCATTGTGATGAAAGGGGTCATGGATCACTACGATGACATGTGTAATGGAGCATTGTGATGATATGGACATGGAGCATTGTGATAACAGGGGCCAGGGAGCATTGAGATGACAAGAGCAGGGAACATTCTGATGACAGCAGTCTTGTATCATTGTGATGATACCTGTCATGGAACATTGTGCTGACAGGGGCTATAGAGCAATGTGATGACAGGTGTCATGTGGCATTGTGATGACAGTGGTCATAGAGCATTGTGATGAAAAGGATCATGGAGCAATGTGATTACAGGGGCCATGGAGCATTGTGAATACATAGGCCATGGAGCATTGTGATGACAGGGGTCAAGGAGCATTGTGATGAAAGTGGACATGGAGCACTGTGATGACACGGGCATGCAGCATTATGATGACAAGAGTTCTGGAGCATTGTGATGAAAAGGGTATGGAGCATTGTGATTACAGGGGACCAGGAGCATTGTGATTACATGGGCAGTGAATATTGTGATGACAGGGGTTCATGGAGCACTGTGATGACAAGTGTCATGGAACATTGTGATGACAGGGTTCATGGAGCATTGTGATGAGAGGGGCCTTGGAGCATTATGATGATAGGCGTCATGGGGTATTGTGATGAGAGTGGTCATAGAACATCGTGATGAAAGGGATCATGGAGCAATGTGATTACAGGGGCCATGGAGCATTTTGAATGCATAGGCCATGGAGCAGTGTGATGACAGGGGTCATGGATCATTGTGATGAAAAGTGTCCTGGACCATTGTGATGACACGGGTCATGGAGCATTGTGATGGCAAGGGCCATGGCGAATTGTGATGACATGTGTCTTGGGGCATTGTGATGACAGTGGTCATCTAGAATTGTGATAAAAGGTATCATGGAGCACTGTGATGACAGGGGCCATGGAGTATTGTAATGACAAGGCCATGGAACATTGTGATGACAAGTATCATGGAGCTTTGTGATGACACGAGCATTCATCATTATGATGACAAGAGTTCTGGAGCATTGTGATGACAAGGGCATGGAGCATTGTGATTACAGGGTCATGGAGCATTGTGATGACAACTGTCATGGAACATTGTGATGACAGGGTTCATGGAGCATTGTGATTAAAGGGGCCATGGAGCATTTTGATGACAAGGGCAGGCGAACATTTTGATTACATTGGTAATGGAGCATTGTGATGACATGGGCAGGGAACATTGTGAAGACAGGTGTAATGGAACATTGTGATTACAGGGGACATGGAGCATTTTGATGACATGGGCAGGCAACATTGTGATGACAGGTGTCATGGAGCATTGTGATGACAATTGTCATGGAACGTTGTGCTGACAGGGATCATGGAGCATTGTGATGAGACGGTCATTGGAGCATTGTGATGACAGGCGTACTGGAGCCTTCTGAGGAAAGGTGTCATGAGTCGTGATTACAGCGATCATGGAACATTGTGATGACAGTGGTCATGGAGCATTGTAATGACAGGGGCCATGGAGCATTGTGATGACAGGGGTCATGGGGCATTGTGATGACAGTGGTCATGGAGCATTGTGATGAAAGGGGTCATGGAGCACTGTGATCACAGGGGCCATGTATAATTGTGATGACAAAGACCATGGAGCATTGTGATGACAGTTGTCATGGAGCATTGTGTTGAAAGGGGCATGGAGCATTGTGACGACAATGGTCATGGAGCATTGTGATGACTGGTATCATGGAGCATTGTTCTGAAAGAGGTCATGGGGCAGTGTAATGACAAGTATCATGGAGGATGTGATGAAAGGAGTCATGGAGCATTGTGATTAAATGGATCATGAGGCATTTTGATGACAAGAGTCATGGAACATTGTGATGACAGGGCTAATGGAGCATTGTGATGACAAGGGCTATGGAGCATTGTGATGAATGGGGTCATGGGGCATGGTGATGACAGTGGTCATGGAGCATTGTGATGACAAAGACCACGGAGCATTGTGATGACAGGTGTCATGCAGCATTGTGATGAAAGGGGTCATGGATCACTACGATGACATGGGTAATGGAGCATTGTGATGATACGGGCATGGAGCATTGTGATGACAGGGGTCATGCAGCATTGTGATGACAGGGGCCATGCAGCATTTTGATGACATGGGCATGGAGCATAGTGATGACAAGAGTTCTGGAGCATTTTGATGACGAGGGCATGGATCATTTTGATGACAGGGGCCATGAAGCATTGAGATGACAAGGGAATGGAGCATTGTGATGAAAGCGGTCCTGGAGAATTGTGAGGAAACGGGTCATGGATTATTGTGATGGAAGGGTTCCTGGAGCATTCTGATGACAAGTGCCATGGAGCATTTTAATGAAAGGGGTACTGGAGCATTGTACAGAAATGGTTCATGGATCATCGTGATTACACGGATCATGGAATATTGTGATGACAAGGGTTTCAGAGCATTGCGACGACAGGGGTCATGGAGCATTGTAATAGCAGGGGTGATGGGGCATTGTGATGACAGGGGCATGGAGCATTGTGATGACAGAAGTCATAGAATATTGTGATGACAAGGGCCATGGAGCATTGTCATGAAAGGTCTTATCTGGCATTGTGATGAGAGTGGTCATGGAGCATTGTGATAAAAGTTGTCCTGAAGCACTGTTATTACAGGGGCCATGTAGAATTTTGATGACAAAGGCCATGGAGCATTGTGATGACAGGCATCATGGAGCAATTTGATGAAAGTGGTCATGGAGCATTGTGATGAAATGCGCCATGGAACATTGTGAAGACAAGTGTCCTGGAGCATTGTGATGACAAGGGCCATGGCCAATTCTGATGACAGGTGTCATGGAGCATTGTGATGACAGTGGTCATCTATCATTATGATGAAAGGTATCACGGAGCACTGTGATGACAGGGGCCATGGAGCATTGTGATGACACGGGCATGGAGCATTATGATGAGAAGTGATCTGGAGCATTGCGATGACAAGGGTATGGAGCATTGTGATTACAGGGACCATGGAGCATTGTGAATGCATAGGCCATGGAGCAATGAAATGACAGGGGTCAAGGAGCATTGTGATGTAAGTTGTCATGGAGCATTGTCATGACTATTGTCCATGAACATTGTGATGACATGGTTCATGGAGCATTGTGATGACAAGTGCCATGGCGAATTGTGATGACAGGTGTCATGCGGCATTGTGATGACAGTGGTCATGTAGAATTGTAATGAACGGTATCATGGAGGACTCTGACGACAGGGGCCGTGGAGCACTGTGATGACAGTGGTCATCTAGAATTGTGATGAAATATACCAGGGAGCATTGTGATGACAGGGGTCATGGATCACCACAATTATAGGGGCCAGGGAGCATTGTGAATACAAAGATCATGGAGCATTGAGATGACAGGGGTCATGGATCATTGTGATGACAAGGGTCCTGGAACCTTGTGATGACACGGTTCATGGAGCATTGTGATGACAAGGTTCTTCAAGCATTGTGATGACACGGGCATGGAGCATTATGATGACAAGAGTTCTGGAGCATTGTGATGAAAAGGGCATGGAGCACTGTGATTACAGGGGACCAGGAGCATTGTGATTACATGGGCAGTGAATATTGTGATGACAGGGGTTCATGGAGCACTGTGATGACAAGTGTCATGGAACATTGTGATGACAGGGTTCATGGAGCATTGTGATGAGAGGGGCCTTGGAGCATTATGATGATAGGCGTCATGGGGTATCGTGATGAGAGTGGTCATAGAACATTGTGATGAAAGGGATCATGGAGCAATGTGATTACAGGGGCCATGGAGCATTTTGAATGCATAGTCCATGGAGCAGTGTGATGACAGGGGTCATGGAGCATTGTGATGAATGTGGTCATAGTTCATTGTGATGATAAGTGTCCAGGAACATTGTGATGACATGGATCATGGAGCATTGTGATGACAAGGGCCATGGCGAATTGTGATGACAGGTGTCATGGGGCATTGTGATGACAGTGGTCATCGAGAATTATGAGGAAAGGTAACATGGAGCACTGTGATAACAGGGGCCATGGAGCATTGTGATGACAAAGGCCATGGAGCATTTTGATGACAAGTGTCATGGAGCATTGTGATGAGACGGGCATGGAGCATTATGATGCCAAGAGTTCTGGAGCATTGCGTTGACAAGGGCATGGAGCATTGTGATGATAAGGGCCATGGCCAATTCTGATGACAGGTGTCATCGGGCATTGTGATGACAGAGGTTATCTAGCATTGTGATGAAAGGTACAATGGATCAATGTGATAACAGGGGCCATGGAGCATTGTGATGATAAAGGCCATGGAGCATTTTAATGAAAAGTGTCATGGAGAATTGTGATGAGACGGGCATGGAGCATTATGATGACAAGAGTTCTGGAGCATTGCGTTGACAAGGGAATGGAGCATTGTGATTACAGGGACCATGGAGGATAGTGGTGACATCTGTCATGGAACATTGTGATGACAGTGGTCATGGAGCATTGTAATGACAGGGGCCATGGAGCATTGTGATGACAGGGGTCATGGGGCATTGTGATGACAGTGGTCATGGAGCATTGTGATGAAAGGGGTCATGGAGCACTGTGATCACAGGGGCCATGTATAATTGTGATGACAAAGACCATGGAGCATTGTGATGACAGTTGTCATGGAGCATTGTGTTGAAAGGGGCATGGAGCATTGTGACGACAATGGTCATGGAGCATTGTGATGACTGGTATCATGGAGCATTGTTCTGAAAAAGGTCATGGGGCAGTGTAATGACAAGTATCATGGAGGATGTGATGAAAGGAGTCATGGAGCATTGTGATTAAATGGATCATGAGGCATTTTGATGACAAGAGTCATGGAACATTGTGATGACAGGGCTAATGGAGCATTGTGATGACAAGGGCTATGGAGCATTGTGATGACAGGTGTCATGCAGCATTGTGATGAAAGGGGTCATGGATCACTACGATGACATGTGTAATGGAGCATTGTGATGATATGGACATGGAGCATTGTGATAACAGGGGCCAGGGAGCATTGAGATGACAAGAGCAGGGAACATTCTGATGACAGCAGTCTTGTATCATTGTGATGATACCTGTCATGGAACATTGTGCTGACAGGGTCTATAGAGCATTGTGATGACAGGTGTCATGTGGCATTGTGATGACAGTGGTCATAGAGCATTGTGATGAAAAGGATCATGGAGCAATGTGATTACAGGGGCCATGGAGCATTGTGAATACATAGGCCATGGAGCATTGTGATGACAGGGGTCAAGGAGCATTGTGATGAAAGTGGACATGGAGCACTGTGATGACACGGGCATGCAGCATTATGATGACAAGAGTTCTGGAGCATTGTGATGAAAAGGGTATGGAGCATTGTGATTACAGGGGACCAGGAGCATTGTGATTACATGGGCAGTGAATATTGTGATGACAGGGGTCATGGAGCACTGTGATGACTAGTGTCATGGAACATTGTGATGAGAGGGATCATGGAGCACTGTGATGAGAGGGACCTTGGAGCATTATGATGATAGGCGTCATGGGGCATTGTGATGACAGCGGTCTTGGAGCATTGTGATGAAAGGGATCATGGAGCAATGTGATTACAGGGGCCATGGAGCATTGTGAATGCATAGGCCATGGAGCAATGAAATGACAGGGGTCAAGGAGCATTGTGATGTAAGTTGTCATGGAGCATTGTGATGACAAGTGTCCATGAACATTGTGATGACATGGTTCATGGAGCTTTGTGATGACAAGTGCCATGGCGAATTGTGATGACAGGTGTCATGGGGCATTGTGATGACAGTGGTCATGTAGAATTGTAATGAAAGGTATCATGGAGGACTCTGACGACAGGGGCCGTGGAGCACTGTGATGACAGTGGTCATCTAGAATTGTGATGAAATATACCAGGGAGCATTGTGATGACAGGGGTCATGGATCACCGCAATTATAGGGGCCAGGGAGCATTGTGAATACAAAGATCATGGAGCATTGAGATGACAGGGGTCATGGATCATTGTGATGACAAGGGTCCTGGAACCTTGTGATGACACGGTTCATGGAGCATTGTGATGACAAGGTTCTTCAAGCATTGTGATGACACGGGCATGGAGCATTATGATGACAAGAGTTCTGGAGCATTGTGATGAAAAGGGTATGGAGCACTGTGATTACAGGGGACCAGGAGCATTGTGATTACATGGGCAGTGAATATTGTGATGACAGGTGTTCATGGAGCACTGTGATGACAAGTGTCATGGAACATTGTGATGACAGGGTTCATGGAGCATTGTGATGAGAGGGGCCTTGGAGCATTATGATGATAGGCGTCATGGGGTATTGTGATGAGAGTGGTCATAGAACATTGTGATGAAAGGGATCATGGAGCAATGTGATTACAGGGGCCATGGAGCATTTTGAATGCATAGTCCATGGAGCAGTGTGATGACAGGGGTCATGGAGCATTGTGATGAATGTGGTCATAGTTCATTGTGATGATAAGTGTCCAGGAACATTGTGATGACATGGATCATGGAGCATTGTGATGACAAGGGCCATGGCGAATTGTGATGACAGGTGTCATGGGGCATTGTGGTGACAGTGGTCATCGAGAATTATGAGGAAAGGTAACATGGAGCACTGTGATAACAGGGGCCATGGAGCATTGTGATGACAAAGGCCATGGAGCATTTTGATGACAAGTGTCATGGAGCATTGTGATGAGACGGGCATGGAGCATTATGATGCCAAGAGTTCTGGAGCATTGCGTTGACAAGGGCATGGAGCATTGTGATGACAAGGGCCATGGCCAATTCTGATGACAGGTGTCATCGGGCATTGTGATGACAGAGGTTATCTAGCATTGTGATGAAAGGTACAATGGATCAATGTGATAACAGGGGCCATGGAGCATTGTGATGATAAAGGCCATGGAGCATTTTAATGAAAAGTGTCATGGAGAATTGTGATGAGACGGGCATGGAGCATTATGATGACAAGAGTTCTGGAGCATTGCGTTGACAAGGGAATGGAGCATTGTGATTACAGGGACCATGGAGGATAGTGATGACATCTGTCATGGAACATTGTGCTGACAGGGGCCATGGAGCATTGTGATGACAGGTATAATGTGGCATTGTAATGACAGTGGTCATAGAGCATTGTGATGAAATGGATCATGGAGCAATGTGATTACAGGGACCATGTAGCATTGCGAATGCATAGGCTATGGAGCATTGTGATGACAGGAGTCAAGGAGCATTGTGATGTAAGTGGTCATGGATCATTGTGATGACAAGTGTCCGGGACCATTGTGATGACACGGGTCATGGAGCATTGTGATGGCAAGGGCCATGGCGAATTGTGATGACATGTGTCTTGGGGCATTGTGATGACAGTGGTCATCTAGAATTGTGATAAAAGGTATCATGGAGCACTGTGATGACAGGAGCCATGGAGTATTGTAATGACAAGGCAATGGAACATTGTGATGACAAGTATCATGGAGCTTTGTGATGACACGAGCATTCATCATTATGATGACAAGAGTTCTGGAGCATTGTGATGACAAGGGCATGGAGCATTGTGATTACAGGGTCATGGAACATTGTGATGACAACTGTCATGGAACATTGTGATGACAGGGTTCATGGAGCATTGTGATGACAAGTGCGATGGCGAATTGTGATGACAGGTGTCATGGGGCATTGTGTTGAATGGGGCATGGAGCATTGTGACGACAATGGTCATGGAGCATTGTGATGACTGGTATCATGGAGCATTGTTCTGAAAAAGGTCATGGGGCAGTGTAATGACAAGTATCATGGAGGATGTGATGAAAGGAGTCATGGAGCATTGTGATTAAATGGATCATGAGGCATTTTGATGACAAGAGTCATGGAACATTGTGATGACAGGGCTAATGGAGCATTGTGATGACAAGGGCTATGGAGCATTGTGATGACAGGTGTCATGCAGCATTGTGATGAAAGGGGTCATGGATCACTACGATGACATGTGTAATGGAGCATTGTGATGATATGGACATGGAGCATTGTGATAACAGGGGCCAGGGAGCATTGAGATGACAAGAGCAGGGAACATTCTGATGACAGCAGTCTTGTATCATTGTGATGATACCTGTCATGGAACATTGTGCTGACAGGGGCTATAGAGCATTGTGATGACAGGTGTCATGTGGCATTGTGATGACAGTGGTCATAGAGCATTGTGATGAAAAGGATCATGGAGCAATGTGATTACAGGGGCCATGGAGCATTGTGAATACATAGGCCATGGAGCATTGTGATGACAGGGGTCAAGGAGCATTGTGATGAAAGTGGACATGGAGCACTGTGATGACACGGGCATGCAGCATTATGATGACAAGAGTTCTGGAGCATTGTGATGAAAAGGGTATGGAGCATTGTGATTACAGGGGACCAGGAGCATTGTGATTACATGGGCAGTGAATATTGTGATGACAGGGGTCATGGAGCACTGTGATGACTAGTGTCATGGAACATTGTGATGAGAGGGATCATGGAGCACTGTGATGAGAGGGGCCTTGGAGCATTATGATGATAGGCGTCATGGGGCATTGTGATGACAGCGGTCTTGGAGCATTGTGATGAAAGGGATCATGGAGCAATGTGATTACAGGGGCCATGGAGCATTGTGAATGCATAGGCCATGGAGCAATGAAATGACAGGGGTCAAGGAGCATTGTGATGTAAGTTGTCATGGAGCATTGTGATGACAAGTGTCCATGAACATTGTGATGACATGGTTCATGGAGCTTTGTGATGACAAGTGCCATGGCGAATTGTGATGACAGGTGTCATGGGGCATTGTGATGACAGTGGTCATGTAGAATTGTAATGAAAGGTATCATGGAGGACTCTGACGACAGGGGCCGTGGAGCACTGTGATGACAGTGGTCATCTAGAATTCTGATGAAATATACCAGGGAGCATTGTGATGACAGGGGTCATGGATCACCGCAATTATAGGGGCCAGGGAGCATTGTGAATACAAAGATCATGGAGCATTGAGATGACAGGGGTCATGGATCATTGTGATGACAAGGGTCCTGGAACCTTGTGATGACACGGTTCATGGAGCATTGTGATGACAAGGTTCTTCAAGCATTGTGATGACACGGGCATGGAGCATTATGATGACAAGAGTTCTGGAGCATTGTGATGAAAAGGGTATGGAGCACTGTGATTACAGGAGACCAGGAGCATTGTGATTACATGGGCAGTGAATATTGTGATGACAGGGGTTCATGGAGCACTGTGATGACAAGTGTCATGGAACATTGTGATGACAGGGTTCATGGAGCATTGTGATGAGAGGGGCCTTGGAGCATTATGATGATACGCGTCATGGGGCCTTGTGATGACAGCGGTCTTGGAGCATTGTGATGAAAGGGATCATGGAGCAATGTGATTACAGGGGCCATGGAGCATTTTGAATGCATAGGCCATGGAGCAGTGTGATGACAGGGGTCATGGAGTATTGTGATGAATGTGGTCATAGTTCATTGTGATGATAAGTGTCCAGGAACATTGTGATGACATGGATCATGGAGCATTGTGATGACAAGGGCCATGGCGAATTGTGATGACAGGTGTCATGGGGCATTGTGATGACAGTGGTCATCGAGAATTATGAGGAAAGGTAACATGGAGCACTGTGATAACAGGGGCCATGGAGCATTGTGATGACAAAGGCCATGGAGCATTTTGATGACAAGTGTCATGGAGCATTGTGATGAGACGGGCATGGAGCATTATGATGCCAAGAGTTCTGGAGCATTGCGTTGACAAGGGCATGGAGCATTGTGATGACAAGGGCCATGGCCAATTCTGATGACAGGTGTCATCGGGCATTGTGATGACAGAGGTTATCTAGCATTGTGATGAAAGGTACAATGGATCAATGTGATAACAGGGGCCATGGAGCATTGTGATGATAAAGGCCATGGAGCATTTTAATGAAAAGTGTCATGGAGAATTGTGATGAGACGGGCATGGAGCATTATGATGACAAGAGTTCTGGAGCATTGCGTTGACAAGGGAATGGAGCATTGTGATTACAGGGACCATGGAGGATAGTGATGACATCTGTCATGGAACATTGTGCTGACAGGGGCCATGGAGCATTGTGATGACAGGTATAATGTGGCATTGTAATGACAGTGGTCATAGAGCATTGTGATGAAATGGATCATGGAGCAATGTGATTACAGGGACCATGTAGCATTGCGAATGCATAGGCTATGGAGCATTGTGATGACAGGAGTCAAGGAGCATTGTGATGTAAGTGGTCATGGATCATTGTGATGACAAGTGTCCGGGACCATTGTGATGACACGGGTCATGGAGCATTGTGATGGCAAGGGCCATGGCGAATTGTTATGACATGTGTCTTGGGGCATTGTGATGACAGTGGTCATCTAGAATTGTGATAAAAGGTATCATGGAGCACTGTGATGACAGGAGCCATGGAGTATTGTAATGACAAGGCAATGGAACATTGTGATGACAAGTATCATGGAGCTTTGTGATGACACGAGCATTCATCATTATGATGACAAGAGTTCTGGAGCATTGTGATGACAAGGGCATGGAGCATTGTGATTACAGGGTCATGGAACATTGTGATGACAACTGTCATGGAACATTGTGATGACAGGGTTCATGGAGCATTGTGATGACAAGTGCGATGGCGAATTGTGATGACAGGTGTCATGGGGCATTGTGTTGAATGGGGCATGGAGCATTGTGACGACAATGGTCATGGAGCATTGTGATGACTGGTATCATGGAGCATTGTTCTGAAAAAGGTCATGGGGCAGTGTAATGACAAGTATCATGGAGGATGTGATGAAAGGAGTCATGGAGCATTGTGATTAAATGGATCATGAGGCATTTTGATGACAAGAGTCATGGAACATTGTGATGACAGGGCTAATGGAGCATTGTGATGACAAGGGCTATGGAGCATTGTGATGACAGGTGTCATGCAGCATTGTGATGAAAGGGGTCATGGATCACTACGATGACATGTGTAATGGAGCATTGTGATGATATGGACATGGAGCATTGTGATAACAGGGGCCAGGGAGCATTGAGATGACAAGAGCAGGGAACATTCTGATGACAGCAGTCTTGTATCATTGAGATGATACCTGTCATGGAACATTGTGCTGACAGGGGCTATAGAGCATTGTGATGACAGGTGTCATGTGGCATTGTGATGACAGTGGTCATAGAGCATTGTGATGAAAAGGATCATGGAGCAATGTGATTACAGGGGCCATGGAGCATTGTGAATACATAGGCCATGGAGCATTGTGATGACAGGGGTCAAGGAGCATTGTGATGAAAGTGGACATGGAGCACTGTGATGACACGGGCATGCAGCATTATGATGACAAGAGTTCTGGAGCATTGTGATGAAAAGGGTATGGAGCATTGTGATTACAGGGGACCAGGAGCATTGTGATTACATGGGCAGTGAATATTGTGATGACAGGGGTCATGGAGCACTGTGATGACTAGTGTCATGGAACATTGTGATGAGAGGGATCATGGAGCACTGTGATGAGAGGGGCCTTGGAGCATTATGATGATAGGCGTCATGGGGCATTGTGATGACAGCGGTCTTGGAGCATTGTGATGAAAGGGATCATGGAGCAATGTGATTACAGGGGCCATGGAGCATTGTGAATGCATAGGCCATGGAGCAATGAAATGACAGGGGTCAAGGAGCATTGTGATGTAAGTTGTCATGGAGCATTGTGATGACAAGTGTCCATGAACATTGTGATGACATGGTTCATGGAGCTTTGTGATGACAAGTGCCATGGCGAATTGTGATGACAGGTGTCATGGGGCATTGTGATGACAGTGGTCATGTAGAATTGTAATGAAAGGTATCATGGAGGACTCTGACGACAGGGGCCGTGGAGCACTGTGATGACAGTGGTCATCTAGAATTGTGATGAAATATACCAGGGAGCATTGTGATGACAGGGGTCATGGATCACCGCAATTATAGGGGCCAGGGAGCATTGTGAATACAAAGATCATGGAGCATTGAGATGACAGGGGTCATGGATCATTGTGATGACAAGGGTCCTGGAACCTTGTGATGACACGGTTCATGGAGCATTGTGATGACAAGGTTCTTCAAGCATTGTGATGACACGGGCATGGAGCATTATGATGACAAGAGTTCTGGAGCATTGTGATGAAAAGGGTATGGAGCACTGTGATTACAGGAGACCAGGAGCATTGTGATTACATGGGCAGTGAATATTGTGATGACAGGGGTTCATGGAGCACTGTGATGACAAGTGTCATGGAACATTGTGATGACAGGGTTCATGGAGCATTGTGATGAGAGGGGCCTTGGAGCATTATGATGATACGCGTCATGGGGCCTTGTGATGACAGCGGTCTTGGAGCATTGTGATGAAAGGGATCATGGAGCAATGTGATTACAGGGGCCATGGAGCATTTTGAATGCATAGGCCATGGAGCAGTGTGATGACAGGGGTCATGGAGCATTGTGATGAATGTGGTCATAGTTCATTGTGATGATAAGTGTCCAGGAACATTGTGATGACATGGATCATGGAGCATTGTGATGACAAGGGCCATGGCGAATTGTGATGACAGGTGTCATGGGGCATTGTGATGACAGTGGTCATCGAGAATTATGAGGAAAGGTAACATGGAGCACTGTGATAACAGGGGCCATGGAGCATTGTGATGACAAAGGCCATGGAGCATTTTGATGACAAGTGTCATGGAGCATTGTGATGAGACGGGCATGGAGCATTATGATGCCAAGAGTTCTGGAGCATTGCGTTGACAAGGGCATGGAGCATTGTGATGACAAGGGCCATGGCCAATTCTGATGACAGGTGTCATCGGGCATTGTGATGACAGAGGTTATCTAGCATTGTGATGAAAGGTACCATGGATCACTGTGATAACAGGGGCCATGGAGCATTGTGATGATAAAGGCCATGGAGCATTTTAATGAAAAGTGTCATGGAGAATTGTGATGAGACGGGCATGGAGCATTATGATGCCAAGAGTTCTGGAGCATTGCGTTGACAAGGGCATGGAGCATTGTGATGACAAGGGCCATGGCCAATTCTGATGACAGGTGTCATCGGGCATTGTGATGACAGAGGTTATCTAGCATTGTGATGAAAGGTACAATGGATCAATGTGATAACAGGGGCCATGGAGCGTTGTGATGATAAAGGCCATGGAGCATTTTAATGAAAAGTGTCATGGAGAATTGTGATGAGACGGGCATGGAGCATTATGATGACAAGAGTTCTGGAGCATTGCGTTGACAAGGGAATGGAGCATTGTGATTACAGGGACCATGGAGGAGAGTGATGACATCTGTCATGGAACATTGTGCTGACAGGGGCCATGGAGCATTGTGATGACAGGTATAATGTGTCATTGTAATGACAGTGGTCATAGAGCATTGTGATGAAATGGATCATGGAGCAATGTGATTACAGGGACCATGTAGCATTGCGAATGCATAGGCTATGGAGCATTGTGATGACAGGAGTCAAGGAGCATTGTGATGTAAGTGGTCATGGATCATTGTGATGACAAGTGTCCTGGACCATTGTGATGACACTGGTCATGGAGCATTGTGATGGCAAGGGCCATGGCGAATTGTTATGACATGTGTCTTGGGGCATTGTGATGACAGTGGTCATCTAGAATTGTGATAAAAGGTATCATGGAGCACTGTGATGACAGGGGCCATGGAGTATTGTAATGACAAGGCAATGGAACATTGTGATGACAAGTATCATGGAGCTTTGTGATGACACGAGCATTCATCATTATGATGACAAGAGTTCTGGAGCATTGTGATGACAAGGGCATGGAGCATTGTGATTACAGGGTCATGGAGCATTGTGATGACAACTGTCATGGAACATTGTGATGACAGGGTTCATGGAGCATTGTGATGACAAGTGCGATGGCGAATTGTGATGACAGGTGTCATGGGGCATTGTGTTGAAAGGGGCATGGAGCATTGTGACGACAATGGTCATGGAGCATTGTGATGACTGGTATCATGGAGCATTGTTCTGAAAAAGGTCATGGGGCAGTGTAATGACAAGTATCATGGAGGATGTGATGAAAGGAGTCATGGAGCATTGTGATTAAATGGATCATGAGGCATTTTGATGACAAGAGTCATGGAACATTGTGATGACAGGGCTAATGGAGCATTGTGATGACAAGGGCTATGGAGCATTGTGATGACAGGTGTCATGCAGCATTGTGATGAAAGGGGTCATGGATCACTACGATGACATGGGTAATGGAGCATTGTGATGATATGGACATGGAGCATTGTGATAACAGGGGCCAGGGAGCATTGAGATGACAAGAGCAGGGAACATTCTGATGACAGCAGTCTTGTATCATTGTGATGATACCTGTCATGGAACATTGTGCTGACAGGGGCTATAGAGCAATGTGATGACAGGTGTCATGTGGCATTGTGATGACAGTGGTCATAGAGCATTGTGATGAAAAGGATCATGGAGCAATGTGATTACAGGGGCCATGGAGCATTGTGAATACATAGGCCATGGAGCATTGTGATGACAGGGGTCAAGGAGCATTGTGATGAAAGTGGACATGGAGCACTGTGATGACACGGGCATGCAGCATTATGATGACAAGAGTTCTGGAGCATTGTGATGAAAAGGGTATGGAGCATTGTGATTACAGGGGACCAGGAGCATTGTGATTACATGGGCAGTGAATATTGTGATGACAGGGGTTCATGGAGCACTGTGATGACAAGTGTCATGGAACATTGTGATGACAGGGTTCATGGAGCATTGTGATGAGAGGGGCCTTGGAGCATTATGATGATAGGCGTCATGGGGTATTGTGATGAGAGTTGTCATAGAACATCGTGATGAAAGGGATCATGGAGCAATGTGATTACAGGGGCCATGGAGCATTTTGAATGCATAGGCCATGGAGCAGTGTGATGACAGGGGTCATGGATCATTGTGATGAAAAGTGTCCTGGACCATTGTGATGACACGGGTCATGGAGCATTGTGATGGCAAGGGCCATGGCGAATTGTGATGACATGTGTCTTGGGGCATTGTGATGACAGTGGTCATCTAGAATTGTGATAAAAGGTATCATGGAGCACTGTGATGACAGGGGCCATGGAGTATTGTAATGACAAGGCCATGGAACATTGTGATGACAAGTATCATGGAGCTTTGTGATGACACGAGCATTCATCATTATGATGACAAGAGTTCTGGAGCATTGTGATGACAAGGGCATGGAGCATTGTGATTACAGGGTCATGGAGCATTGTGATGACAACTGTCATGGAACATTGTGATGACAGGGTTCATGGAGCATTGTGATTAAAGGGGCCATGGAGCATTTTGATGACAAGGGCAGGCGAACATTTTGATTACATTGGTAATGGAGCATTGTGATGACATGGGCAGGGAACATTGTGAAGACAGGTGTAATGGAACATTGTGATTACAGGGGACATGGAGCATTTTGATGACATGGGCAGGCAACATTGTGATGACAGGTGTCATGGAGCATTGTGATGACAATTGTCATGGAACGTTGTGCTGACAGGGATCATGGAGCATTGTGATGAGACGGTCATTGGAGCATTGTGATGACAGGCGTACTGGAGCCTTCTGAGGAAAGGTGTCATGAGTCATTGTGATTACAGCGATCATGGAACATTGTGATGACAGTGGTCATGGAGCATTGTAATGACAGGGGCCATGGAGCATTGTGATGACAGGGGTCATGGGGCATTGTGATGACAGTGGTCATGGAGCATTGTGATGAAAGGGGTCATGGAGCACTGTGATCACAGGGGCCATGTATAATTGTGATGACAAAGGCCATGGAGCATTGTGATGACAGTTGTCATGGAGCATTGTGTTGAAAGGGGCATGGAGCATTGTGACGACAATGGTCATGGAGCATTGTGATGACTGGTATCATGGAGCATTGTTCTGAAAGAGGTCATGGGGCAGTGTAATGACAAGTATCATGGAGGATGTGATGAAAGGAGTCATGGAGCATTGTGATTAAATGGATCATGAGGCATTTTGATGACAAGAGTCATGGAACATTGTGATGACAGCGCTAATGGAGCATTGTGATGACAAGGGCTATGGAGCATTGTGATGAATGGGGTCATGGGGCATGGTGATGACAGTGGTCATGGAGCATTGTGATGACAAAGACCACGGAGCATTGTGATGACAGGTGTCATGCAGCATTGTGATGAAAGGGGTCATGGATCACTACGATGACATGGGTAATGGAGCATTGTGATGATACGGGCATGGAGCATTGTGATGACAGGGGTCATGCAGCATTGTGATGACAGGGGCCATGCAGCATTTTGATGACATGGGCATGGAGCATAGTGATGACAAGAGTTCTGGAGCATTTTGATGACGAGGGCATGGATCATTTTGATGACAGGGGCCATGAAGCATTGAGATGACAAGGGAATGGAGCATTGTGATGAAAGCGGTCCTGGAGAATTGTGAGGAAACGGGTCATGGATTATTGTGATGGAAGGGTTCCTGGAGCATTCTGATGACAAGTGCCATGGAGCATTTTAATGAAAGGGGTACTGGAGCATTGTACAGAAATGGTTCATGGATCATCGTGATTACACGGATCATGGAATATTGTGATGACAAGGGTTTCAGAGCATTGCGACGACAGGGGTCATGGAGCATTGTAATAGCAGGGGTGATGGGGCATTGTGATGACAGGGGCATGGAGCATTGTGATGACAGAAGTCATAGAATATTGTGATGACAAGGGCCATGGAGCATTGTCATGAAAGGTCTTATCTGGCATTGTGATGAGAGTGGTCATGGAGCATTGTGATAAAAGTTGTCCTGAAGCACTGTTATTACAGGGGCCATGTAGAATTTTGATGACAAAGGCCATGGAGCATTGTGATGACAGGCATCATGGAGCAATTTGATGAAAGTGGTCATGGAGCATTGTGATGAAATGCGCCATGGAACATTGTGAAGACAAGTGTCCTGGAGCATTGTGATGACAAGGGCCATGGCCAATTCTGATGACAGGTGTCATGGAGCATTGTGATGACAGTGGTCATCTATCATTATGATGAAAGGTATCACGGAGCACTGTGATGACAGGGGCCATGGAGCATTGTGATGACACGGGCATGGAGCATTATGATGAGAAGTGATCTGGAGCATTGCGATGACAAGGGTATGGAGCATTGTGATTACAGGGACCATGGAGCATTGTGAATGCATAGGCCATGGAGCAATGAAATGACAGGGGTCAAGGAGCATTGTGATGTAAGTTGTCATGGAGCATTGTCATGACTATTGTCCATGAACATTGTGATGACATGGTTCATGGAGCATTGTGATGACAAGTGCCATGGCGAATTCTGATGACAGGTGTCATGCGGCATTGTGATGACAGTGGTCATGTAGAATTGTAATGAACGGTATCATGGAGGACTCTGACGACAGGGGCCGTGGAGCACTGTGATGACAGTGGTCATCTAGAATTGTGATGAAATATACCAGGGAGCATTGTGATGACAGGGGTCATGGATCACCGCAATTATAGGGGCCAGGGAGCATTGTGAATACAAAGATCATGGAGCATTGAGATGACAGGGGTCATGGATCATTGTGATGACAAGGGTCCTGGAACCTTGTGATGACACGGTTCATGGAGCATTGTGATGACAAGGTTCTTCAAGCATTGTGATGACACGGGCATGGAGCATTATGATGACAAGAGTTCTGGAGCATTGTGATGAAAAGGGTATGGAGCACTGTGATTACAGGGGACCAGGAGCATTGTGATTACATGGGCAGTGAATATTGTGATGACAGGTGTTCATGGAGCACTGTGATGACAAGTGTCATGGAACATTGTGATGACAGGGTTCATGGAGCATTGTGATGAGAGGGGCCTTGGAGCATTATGATGATAGGCGTCATGGGGTATTGTGATGAGAGTGGTCATAGAACATTGTGATGAAAGGGATCATGGAGCAATGTGATTACAGGGGCCATGGAGCATTTTGAATGCATAGTCCATGGAGCAGTGTGATGACAGGGGTCATGGAGCATTGTGATGAATGTGGTCATAGTTCATTGTGATGATAAGTGTCCAGGAACATTGTGATGACATGGATCATGGAGCATTGTGATGACAAGGGCCATGGCGAATTGTGATGACAGGTGTCATGGGGCATTGTGGTGACAGTGGTCATCGAGAATTATGAGGAAAGGTAACATGGAGCACTGTGATAACAGGGGCCATGGAGCATTGTGATGATAAAGGCCATGGAGAATTTTAATGAAAAGTGTCATGGAGAATTGTGATGAGACGGGCATGGAGCATTATGATGACAAGAGTTCTGGAGCATTGCGTTGACAAGGGAATGGAGCATTGTGATTACAGGGACCATGGAGGATAGTGATGACATCTGTCATGGAACATTGTGCTGACAGGGGCCATGGAGCATTGTGATGACAGGTATAATGTGGCATTGTAATGACAGTGGTCATAGAGCATTGTGATGAAATGGATCATGGAGCAATGTGATTACAGGGACCATGTAGCATTGCGAATGCATAGGCTATGGAGCATTGTGATGACAGGAGTCAAGGAGCATTGTGATGTAAGTGGTCATGGATCATTGTGATGACAAGTGTCCGGGACCATTGTGATGACACGGGTCATGGAGCATTGTGATGGCAAGGGCCATGGCGAATTGTGATGACATGTGTCTTGGGGCATTGTGATGACAGTGGTCATCTAGAATTGTGATAAAAGGTATCATGGAGCACTGTGATGACAGGAGCCATGGAGTATTGTAATGACAAGGCAATGGAACATTGTGATGACAAGTATCATGGAGCTTTGTGATGACACGAGCATTCATCATTATGATGACAAGAGTTCTGGAGCATTGTGATGACAAGGGCATGGAGCATTGTGATTACAGGGTCATGGAACATTGTGATGACAACTGTCATGGAACATTGTGATGACAGGGTTCATGGAGCATTGTGATGACAAGTGCGATGGCGAATTGTGATGACAGGTGTCATGGGGCATTGTGTTGAATGGGGCATGGAGCATTGTGACGACAATGGTCATGGAGCATTGTGATGACTGGTATCATGGAGCATTGTTCTGAAAAAGGTCATGGGGCAGTGTAATGACAAGTATCATGGAGGATGTGATGAAAGGAGTCATGGAGCATTGTGATTAAATGGATCATGAGGCATTTTGATGACAAGAGTCATGGAACATTGTGATGACAGGGCTAATGGAGCATTGTGATGACAAGGGCTATGGAGCATTGTGATGACAGGTGTCATGCAGCATTGTGATGAAAGGGGTCATGGATCACTACGATGACATGTGTAATGGAGCATTGTGATGATATGGACATGGAGCATTGTGATAACAGGGGCCAGGGAGCATTGAGATGACAAGAGCAGGGAACATTCTGATGACAGCAGTCTTGTATCATTGTGATGATACCTGTCATGGAACATTGTGCTGACAGGGTCTATAGAGCATTGTGATGACAGGTGTCATGTGGCATTGTGATGACAGTGGTCATAGAGCATTGTGATGAAAAGGATCATGGAGCAATGTGATTACAGGGGCCATGGAGCATTGTGAATACATAGGCCATGGAGCATTGTGATGACAGGGGTCAAGGAGCATTGTGATGAAAGTGGACATGGAGCACTGTGATGACACGGGCATGCAGCATTATGATGACAAGAGTTCTGGAGCATTGTGATGAAAAGGGTATGGAGCATTGTGATTACAGGGGACCAGGAGCATTGTGATTACATGGGCAGTGAATATTGTGATGACAGGGGTCATGGAGCACTGTGATGACTAGTGTCATGGAACATTGTGATGAGAGGGATCATGGAGCACTGTGATGAGAGGGACCTTGGAGCATTATGATGATAGGCGTCATGGGGCATTGTGATGACAGCGGTCTTGGAGCATTGTGATGAAAGGGATCATGGAGCAATGTGATTACAGGGGCCATGGAGCATTGTGAATGCATAGGCCATGGAGCAATGAAATGACAGGGGTCAAGGAGCATTGTGATGTAAGTTGTCATGGAGCATTGTGATGACAAGTGTCCATGAACATTGTGATGACATGGTTCATGGAGCTTTGTGATGACAAGTGCCATGGCGAATTGTGATGACAGGTGTCATGGGGCATTGTGATGACAGTGGTCATGTAGAATTGTAATGAAAGGTATCATGGAGGACTCTGACGACAGGGGCCGTGGAGCACTGTGATGACAGTGGTCATCTAGAATTGTGATGAAATATACCAGGGAGCATTGTGATGACAGGGGTCATGGATCACCGCAATTATAGGGGCCAGGGAGCATTGTGATTACAAAGATCATGGAGCATTGAGATGACAGGGGTCATGGATCATTGTGATGACAAGGGTCCTGGAACCTTGTGATGACACGGTTCATGGAGCATTGTGATGACAAGGTTCTTCAAGCATTGTGATGACACGGGCATGGAGCATTATGATGACAAGAGTTCTGGAGCATTGTGATGAAAAGGGTATGGAGCACTGTGATTACAGGGGACCAGGAGCATTGTGATTACATGGGCAGTGAATATTGTGATGACAGGTGTTCATGGAGCACTGTGATGACAAGTGTCATGGAACATTGTGATGACAGGGTTCATGGAGCATTGTGATGAGAGGGGCCTTGGAGCATTATGATGATAGGCGTCATGGGGTATTGTGATGAGAGTGGTCATAGAACATTGTGATGAAAGGGATCATGGAGCAATGTGATTACAGGGGCCATGGAGCATTTTGAATGCATAGTCCATGGAGCAGTGTGATGACAGGGGTCATGGAGCATTGTGATGAATGTGGTCATAGTTCATTGTGATGATAAGTGTCCAGGAACATTGTGATGACATGGATCATGGAGCATTGTGATGACAAGGGCCATGGCGAATTGTGATGACAGGTGTCATGGGGCATTGTGGTGACAGTGGTCATCGAGAATTATGAGGAAAGGTAACATGGAGCACTGTGATAACAGGGGCCATGGAGCATTGTGATGACAAAGGCCATGGAGCATTTTGATGACAAGTGTCATGGAGCATTGTGATGAGACGGGCATGGAGCATTATGATGCCAAGAGTTCTGGAGCATTGCGTTGACAAGGGCATGGAGCATTGTGATGACAAGGGCCATGGCCAATTCTGATGACAGGTGTCATCGGGCATTGTGATGACAGAGGTTATCTAGCATTGTGATGAAAGGTACAATGGATCAATGTGATAACAGGGGCCATGGAGCATTGTGATGATAAAGGCCATGGAGCATTTTAATGAAAAGTGTCATGGAGAATTGTGATGAGACGGGCATGGAGCATTATGATGACAAGAGTTCTGGAGCATTGCGTTGACAAGGGAATGGAGCATTGTGATTACAGGGACCATGGAGGATAGTGATGACATCTGTCATGGAACATTGTGCTGACAGGGGCCATGGAGCATTGTGATGACAGGTATAATGTGGCATTGTAATGACAGTGGTCATAGAGCATTGTGATGAAATGGATCATGGAGCAATGTGATTACAGGGACCATGTAGCATTGCGAATGCATAGGCTATGGAGCATTGTGATGACAGGAGTCAAGGAGCATTGTGATGTAAGTGGTCATGGATCATTGTGATGACAAGTGTCCGGGACCATTGTGATGACACGGGTCATGGAGCATTGTGATGGCAAGGGCCATGGCGAATTGTGATGACATGTGTCTTGGGGCATTGTGATGACAGTGGTCATCTAGAATTGTGATAAAAGGTATCATGGAGCACTGTGATGACAGGAGCCATGGAGTATTGTAATGACAAGGCAATGGAACATTGTGATGACAAGTATCATGGAGCTTTGTGATGACACGAGCATACATCATTATGATGACAAGAGTTCTGGAGCATTGTGATGACAAGGGCATGGAGCATTGTGATTACAGGGTCATGGAACATTGTGATGACAACTGTCATGGAACATTGTGATGACAGGGTTCATGGAGCATTGTGATGACAAGTGCGATGGCGAATTGTGATGACAGGTGTCATGGGGCATTGTGTTGAATGGGGCATGGAGCATTGTGACGACAATGGTCATGGAGCATTGTGATGACTGGTATCATGGAGCATTGTTCTGAAAAAGGTCATGGGGCAGTGTAATGACAAGTATCATGGAGGATGTGATGAAAGGAGTCATGGAGCATTGTGATTAAATGGATCATGAGGCATTTTGATGACAAGAGTCATGGAACATTGTGATGACAGGGCTAATGGAGCATTGTGATGACAAGGGCTATGGAGCATTGTGATGACAGGTGTCATGCAGCATTGTGATGAAAGGGGTCATGGATCACTACGATGACATGTGTAATGGAGCATTGTGATGATATGGACATGGAGCATTGTGATAACAGGGGCCAGGGAGCATTGAGATGACAAGAGCAGGGAACATTCTGATGACAGCAGTCTTGTATCATTGTGATGATACCTGTCATGGAACATTGTGCTGACAGGGGCTATAGAGCATTGTGATGACAGGTGTCATGTGGCATTGTGATGACAGTGGTCATAGAGCATTGTGATGAAAAGGATCATGGAGCAATGTGATTACAGGGGCCATGGAGCATTGTGAATACATAGGCCATGGAGCATTGTGATGACAGGGGTCAAGGAGCATTGTGATGAAAGTGGACATGGAGCACTGTGATGACACGGGCATGCAGCATTATGATGACAAGAGTTCTGGAGCATTGTGATGAAAAGGGTATGGAGCATTGTGATTACAGGGGACCAGGAGCATTGTGATTACATGGGCAGTGAATATTGTGATGACAGGGGTCATGGAGCACTGTGATGACTAGTGTCATGGAACATTGTGATGAGAGGGATCATGGAGCACTGTGATGAGAGGGGCCTTGGAGCATTATGATGATAGGCGTCATGGGGCATTGTGATGACAGCGGTCTTGGAGCATTGTGATGAAAGGGATCATGGAGCAATGTGATTACAGGGGCCATGGAGCATTGTGAATGCATAGGCCATGGAGCAATGAAATGACAGGGGTCAAGGAGCATTGTGATGTAAGTTGTCATGGAGCATTGTGATGACAAGTGTCCATGAACATTGTGATGACATGGTTCATGGAGCTTTGTGATGACAAGTGCCATGGCGAATTGTGATGACAGGTGTCATGGGGCATTGTGATGACAGTGGTCATGTAGAATTGTAATGAAAGGTATCATGGAGGACTCTGACGACAGGGGCCGTGGAGCACTGTGATGACAGTGGTCATCTAGAATTCTGATGAAATATACCAGGGAGCATTGTGATGACAGGGGTCATGGATCACCGCAATTATAGGGGCCAGGGAGCATTGTGAATACAAAGATCATGGAGCATTGAGATGACAGGGGTCATGGATCATTGTGATGACAAGGGTCCTGGAACCTTGTGATGACACGGTTCATGGAGCATTGTGATGACAAGGTTCTTCAAGCATTGTGATGACACGGGCATGGAGCATTATGATGACAAGAGTTCTGGAGCATTGTGATGAAAAGGGTATGGAGCACTGTGATTACAGGAGACCAGGAGCATTGTGATTACATGGGCAGTGAATATTGTGATGACAGGGGTTCATGGAGCACTGTGATGACAAGTGTCATGGAACATTGTGATGACAGGGTTCATGGAGCATTGTGATGAGAGGGGCCTTGGAGCATTATGATGATACGCGTCATGGGGCCTTGTGATGACAGCGGTCTTGGAGCATTGTGATGAAAGGGATCATGGAGCAATGTGATTACAGGGGCCATGGAGCATTTTGAATGCATAGGCCATGGAGCAGTGTGATGACAGGGGTCATGGAGTATTGTGATGAATGTGGTCATAGTTCATTGTGATGATAAGTGTCCAGGAACATTGTGATGACATGGATCATGGAGCATTGTGATGACAAGGGCCATGGCGAATTGTGATGACAGGTGTCATGGGGCATTGTGATGACAGTGGTCATCGAGAATTATGAGGAAAGGTAACATGGAGCACTGTGATAACAGGGGCCATGGAGCATTGTGATGACAAAGGCCATGGAGCATTTTGATGACAAGTGTCATGGAGCATTGTGATGAGACGGGCATGGAGCATTATGATGCCAAGAGTTCTGGAGCATTGCGTTGACAAGGGCATGGAGCATTGTGATGACAAGGGCCATGGCCAATTCTGATGACAGGTGTCATCGGGCATTGTGATGACAGAGGTTATCTAGCATTGTGATGAAAGGTACAATGGATCAATGTGATAACAGGGGCCATGGAGCATTGTGATGATAAAGGCCATGGAGCATTTTAATGAAAAGTGTCATGGAGAATTGTGATGAGACGGGCATGGAGCATTATGATGACAAGAGTTCTGGAGCATTGCGTTGACAAGGGAATGGAGCATTGTGATTACAGGGACCATGGAGGATAGTGATGACATCTGTCATGGAACATTGTGCTGACAGGGGCCATGGAGCATTGTGATGACAGGTATAATGTGGCATTGTAATGACAGTGGTCATAGAGCATTGTGATGAAATGGATCATGGAGCAATGTGATTACAGGGACCATGTAGCATTGCGAATGCATAGGCTATGGAGCATTGTGATGACAGGAGTCAAGGAGCATTGTGATGTAAGTGGTCATGGATCATTGTGATGACAAGTGTCCGGGACCATTGTGATGACACGGGTCATGGAGCATTGTGATGGCAAGGGCCATGGCGAATTGTTATGACATGTGTCTTGGGGCATTGTGATGACAGTGGTCATCTAGAATTGTGATAAAAGGTATCATGGAGCACTGTGATGACAGGAGCCATGGAGTATTGTAATGACAAGGCAATGGAACATTGTGATGACAAGTATCATGGAGCTTTGTGATGACACGAGCATTCATCATTATGATGACAAGAGTTCTGGAGCATTGTGATGACAAGGGCATGGAGCATTGTGATTACAGGGTCATGGAACATTGTGATGACAACTGTCATGGAACATTGTGATGACAGGGTTCATGGAGCATTGTGATGACAAGTGCGATGGCGAATTGTGATGACAGGTGTCATGGGGCATTGTGTTGAATGGGGCATGGAGCATTGTGACGACAATGGTCATGGAGCATTGTGATGACTGGTATCATGGAGCATTGTTCTGAAAAAGGTCATGGGGCAGTGTAATGACAAGTATCATGGAGGATGTGATGAAAGGAGTCATGGAGCATTGTGATTAAATGGATCATGAGGCATTTTGATGACAAGAGTCATGGAACATTGTGATGACAGGGCTAATGGAGCATTGTGATGACAAGGGCTATGGAGCATTGTGATGACAGGTGTCATGCAGCATTGTGATGAAAGGGGTCATGGATCACTACGATGACATGTGTAATGGAGCATTGTGATGATATGGACATGGAGCATTGTGATAACAGGGGCCAGGGAGCATTGAGATGACAAGAGCAGGGAACATTCTGATGACAGCAGTCTTGTATCATTGAGATGATACCTGTCATGGAACATTGTGCTGACAGGGGCTATAGAGCATTGTGATGACAGGTGTCATGTGGCATTGTGATGACAGTGGTCATAGAGCATTGTGATGAAAAGGATCATGGAGCAATGTGATTACAGGGGCCATGGAGCATTGTGAATACATAGGCCATGGAGCATTGTGATGACAGGGGTCAAGGAGCATTGTGATGAAAGTGGACATGGAGCACTGTGATGACACGGGCATGCAGCATTATGATGACAAGAGTTCTGGAGCATTGTGATGAAAAGGGTATGGAGCATTGTGATTACAGGGGACCAGGAGCATTGTGATTACATGGGCAGTGAATATTGTGATGACAGGGGTCATGGAGCACTGTGATGACTAGTGTCATGGAACATTGTGATGAGAGGGATCATGGAGCACTGTGATGAGAGGGGCCTTGGAGCATTATGATGATAGGCGTCATGGGGCATTGTGATGACAGCGGTCTTGGAGCATTGTGATGAAAGGGATCATGGAGCAATGTGATTACAGGGGCCATGGAGCATTGTGAATGCATAGGCCATGGAGCAATGAAATGACAGGGGTCAAGGAGCATTGTGATGTAAGTTGTCATGGAGCATTGTGATGACAAGTGTCCATGAACATTGTGATGACATGGTTCATGGAGCTTTGTGATGACAAGTGCCATGGCGAATTGTGATGACAGGTGTCATGGGGCATTGTGATGACAGTGGTCATGTAGAATTGTAATGAAAGGTATCATGGAGGACTCTGACGACAGGGGCCGTGGAGCACTGTGATGACAGTGGTCATCTAGAATTGTGATGAAATATACCAGGGAGCATTGTGATGACAGGGGTCATGGATCACCGCAATTATAGGGGCCAGGGAGCATTGTGAATACAAAGATCATGGAGCATTGAGATGACAGGGGTCATGGATCATTGTGATGACAAGGGTCCTGGAACCTTGTGATGACACGGTTCATGGAGCATTGTGATGACAAGGTTCTTCAAGCATTGTGATGACACGGGCATGGAGCATTATGATGACAAGAGTTCTGGAGCATTGTGATGAAAAGGGTATGGAGCACTGTGATTACAGGAGACCAGGAGCATTGTGATTACATGGGCAGTGAATATTGTGATGACAGGGGTTCATGGAGCACTGTGATGACAAGTGTCATGGAACATTGTGATGACAGGGTTCATGGAGCATTGTGATGAGAGGGGCCTTGGAGCATTATGATGATACGCGTCATGGGGCCTTGTGATGACAGCGGTCTTGGAGCATTGTGATGAAAGGGATCATGGAGCAATGTGATTACAGGGGCCATGGAGCATTTTGAATGCATAGGCCATGGAGCAGTGTGATGACAGGGGTCATGGAGCATTGTGATGAATGTGGTCATAGTTCATTGTGATGATAAGTGTCCAGGAACATTGTGATGACATGGATCATGGAGCATTGTGATGACAAGGGCCATGGCGAATTGTGATGACAGGTGTCATGGGGCATTGTGATGACAGTGGTCATCGAGAATTATGAGGAAAGGTAACATGGAGCACTGTGATAACAGGGGCCATGGAGCATTGTGATGACAAAGGCCATGGAGCATTTTGATGACAAGTGTCATGGAGCATTGTGATGAGACGGGCATGGAGCATTATGATGCCAAGAGTTCTGGAGCATTGCGTTGACAAGGGCATGGAGCATTGTGATGACAAGGGCCATGGCCAATTCTGATGACAGGTGTCATCGGGCATTGTGATGACAGAGGTTATCTAGCATTGTGATGAAAGGTACCATGGATCACTGTGATAACAGGGGCCATGGAGCATTGTGATGATAAAGGCCATGGAGCATTTTAATGAAAAGTGTCATGGAGAATTGTGATGAGACGGGCATGGAGCATTATGATGCCAAGAGTTCTGGAGCATTGCGTTGACAAGGGCATGGAGCATTGTGATGACAAGGGCCATGGCCAATTCTGATGACAGGTGTCATCGGGCATTGTGATGACAGAGGTTATCTAGCATTGTGATGAAAGGTACAATGGATCAATGTGATAACAGGGGCCATGGAGCGTTGTGATGATAAAGGCCATGGAGCATTTTAATGAAAAGTGTCATGGAGAATTGTGATGAGACGGGCATGGAGCATTATGATGACAAGAGTTCTGGAGCATTGCGTTGACAAGGGAATGGAGCATTGTGATTACAGGGACCATGGAGGAGAGTGATGACATCTGTCATGGAACATTGTGCTGACAGGGGCCATGGAGCATTGTGATGACAGGTATAATGTGTCATTGTAATGACAGTGGTCATAGAGCATTGTGATGAAATGGATCATGGAGCAATGTGATTACAGGGACCATGTAGCATTGCGAATGCATAGGCTATGGAGCATTGTGATGACAGGAGTCAAGGAGCATTGTGATGTAAGTGGTCATGGATCATTGTGATGACAAGTGTCCTGGACCATTGTGATGACACTGGTCATGGAGCATTGTGATGGCAAGGGCCATGGCGAATTGTTATGACATGTGTCTTGGGGCATTGTGATGACAGTGGTCATCTAGAATTGTGATAAAAGGTATCATGGAGCACTGTGATGACAGGGGCCATGGAGTATTGTAATGACAAGGCAATGGAACATTGTGATGACAAGTATCATGGAGCTTTGTGATGACACGAGCATTCATCATTATGATGACAAGAGTTCTGGAGCATTGTGATGACAAGGGCATGGAGCATTGTGATTACAGGGTCATGGAGCATTGTGATGACAACTGTCATGGAACATTGTGATGACAGGGTTCATGGAGCATTGTGATGACAAGTGCGATGGCGAATTGTGATGACAGGTGTCATGGGGCATTGTGTTGAAAGGGGCATGGAGCATTGTGACGACAATGGTCATGGAGCATTGTGATGACTGGTATCATGGAGCATTGTTCTGAAAAAGGTCATGGGGCAGTGTAATGACAAGTATCATGGAGGATGTGATGAAAGGAGTCATGGAGCATTGTGATTAAATGGATCATGAGGCATTTTGATGACAAGAGTCATGGAACATTGTGATGACAGGGCTAATGGAGCATTGTGATGACAAGGGCTATGGAGCATTGTGATGACAGGTGTCATGCAGCATTGTGATGAAAGGGGTCATGGATCACTACGATGACATGGGTAATGGAGCATTGTGATGATATGGACATGGAGCATTGTGATAACAGGGGCCAGGGAGCATTGAGATGACAAGAGCAGGGAACATTCTGATGACAGCAGTCTTGTATCATTGTGATGATACCTGTCATGGAACATTGTGC
This sequence comes from Balaenoptera borealis, assembly GCF_965194805.1. Lineage (NCBI taxonomy): Eukaryota > Metazoa > Chordata > Mammalia > Artiodactyla > Balaenopteridae > Balaenoptera > Balaenoptera borealis. Next base: position 195,934 of record NW_028123822.1, read on the forward strand.
TGACAGGGGCTATAGAGCAATGTGATGACAGGTGTCATGTGGCATTGTGATGACAGTGGTCATAGAGCATTGTGATGAAAAGGATCATGGAGCAATGTGATTACAGGGGCCATGGAGCATTGTGAATACATAGGCCATGGAGCATTGTGATGACAGGGGTCAAGGAGCATTGTGATGAAAGTGGACATGGAGCACTGTGATGACACGGGCATGCAGCATTATGATGACAAGAGTTCTGGAGCATTGTGATGAAAAGGGTATGGAGCATTGTGATTACAGGGGACCAGGAGCATTGTGATTACATGGGCAGTGAATATTGTGATGACAGGGGTTCATGGAGCACTGTGATGACAAGTGTCATGGAACATTGTGATGACAGGGTTCATGGAGCATTGTGATGAGAGGGGCCTTGGAGCATTATGATGATAGGCGTCATGGGGTATTGTGATGAGAGTTGTCATAGAACATCGTGATGAAAGGGATCATGGAGCAATGTGATTACAGGGGCCATGGAGCATTTTGAATGCATAGGCCATGGAGCAGTGTGATGACAGGGGTCATGGATCATTGTGATGAAAAGTGTCCTGGACCATTGTGATGACACGGGTCATGGAGCATTGTGATGGCAAGGGCCATGGCGAATTGTGATGACATGTGTCTTGGGGCATTGTGATGACAGTGGTCATCTAGAATTGTGATAAAAGGTATCATGGAGCACTGTGATGACAGGGGCCATGGAGTATTGTAATGACAAGGCCATGGAACATTGTGATGACAAGTATCATGGAGCTTTGTGATGACACGAGCATTCATCATTATGATGACAAGAGTTCTGGAGCATTGTGATGACAAGGGCATGGAGCATTGTGATTACAGGGTCATGGAGCATTGTGATGACAACTGTCATGGAACATTGTGATGACAGGGTTCATGGAGCATTGTGATTAAAGGGGCCATGGAGCATTTTGATGACAAGGGCAGGCGAACATTTTGATTACATTGGTAATGGAGCATTGTGATGACATGGGCAGGGAACATTGTGAAGACAGGTGTAATGGAACATTGTGATTACAGGGGACATGGAGCATTTTGATGACATGGGCAGGCAACATTGTGATGACAGGTGTCATGGAGCATTGTGATGACAATTGTCATGGAACGTTGTGCTGACAGGGATCATGGAGCATTGTGATGAGACGGTCATTGGAGCATTGTGATGACAGGCGTACTGGAGCCTTCTGAGGAAAGGTGTCATGAGTCATTGTGATTACAGCGATCATGGAACATTGTGATGACAGTGGTCATGGAGCATTGTAATGACAGGGGCCATGGAGCATTGTGATGACAGGGGTCATGGGGCATTGTGATGACAGTGGTCATGGAGCATTGTGATGAAAGGGGTCATGGAGCACTGTGATCACAGGGGCCATGTATAATTGTGATGACAAAGGCCATGGAGCATTGTGATGACAGTTGTCATGGAGCATTGTGTTGAAAGGGGCATGGAGCATTGTGACGACAATGGTCATGGAGCATTGTGATGACTGGTATCATGGAGCATTGTTCTGAAAGAGGTCATGGGGCAGTGTAATGACAAGTATCATGGAGGATGTGATGAAAGGAGTCATGGAGCATTGTGATTAAATGGATCATGAGGCATTTTGATGACAAGAGTCATGGAACATTGTGATGACAGCGCTAATGGAGCATTGTGATGACAAGGGCTATGGAGCATTGTGATGAATGGGGTCATGGGGCATGGTGATGACAGTGGTCATGGAGCATTGTGATGACAAAGACCACGGAGCATTGTGATGACAGGTGTCATGCAGCATTGTGATGAAAGGGGTCATGGATCACTACGATGACATGGGTAATGGAGCATTGTGATGATACGGGCATGGAGCATTGTGATGACAGGGGTCATGCAGCATTGTGATGACAGGGGCCATGCAGCATTTTGATGACATGGGCATGGAGCATAGTGATGACAAGAGTTCTGGAGCATTTTGATGACGAGGGCATGGATCATTTTGATGACAGGGGCCATGAAGCATTGAGATGACAAGGGAATGGAGCATTGTGATGAAAGCGGTCCTGGAGAATTGTGAGGAAACGGGTCATGGATTATTGTGATGGAAGGGTTCCTGGAGCATTCTGATGACAAGTGCCATGGAGCATTTTAATGAAAGGGGTACTGGAGCATTGTACAGAAATGGTTCATGGATCATCGTGATTACACGGATCATGGAATATTGTGATGACAAGGGTTTCAGAGCATTGCGACGACAGGGGTCATGGAGCATTGTAATAGCAGGGGTGATGGGGCATTGTGATGACAGGGGCATGGAGCATTGTGATGACAGAAGTCATAGAATATTGTGATGACAAGGGCCATGGAGCATTGTCATGAAAGGTCTTATCTGGCATTGTGATGAGAGTGGTCATGGAGCATTGTGATAAAAGTTGTCCTGAAGCACTGTTATTACAGGGGCCATGTAGAATTTTGATGACAAAGGCCATGGAGCATTGTGATGACAGGCATCATGGAGCAATTTGATGAAAGTGGTCATGGAGCATTGTGATGAAATGCGCCATGGAACATTGTGAAGACAAGTGTCCTGGAGCATTGTGATGACAAGGGCCATGGCCAATTCTGATGACAGGTGTCATGGAGCATTGTGATGACAGTGGTCATCTATCATTATGATGAAAGGTATCACGGAGCACTGTGATGACAGGGGCCATGGAGCATTGTGATGACACGGGCATGGAGCATTATGATGAGAAGTGATCTGGAGCATTGCGATGACAAGGGTATGGAGCATTGTGATTACAGGGACCATGGAGCATTGTGAATGCATAGGCCATGGAGCAATGAAATGACAGGGGTCAAGGAGCATTGTGATGTAAGTTGTCATGGAGCATTGTCATGACTATTGTCCATGAACATTGTGATGACATGGTTCATGGAGCATTGTGATGACAAGTGCCATGGCGAATTCTGATGACAGGTGTCATGCGGCATTGTGATGACAGTGGTCATGTAGAATTGTAATGAACGGTATCATGGAGGACTCTGACGACAGGGGCCGTGGAGCACTGTGATGACAGTGGTCATCTAGAATTGTGATGAAATATACCAGGGAGCATTGTGATGACAGGGGTCATGGATCACCGCAATTATAGGGGCCAGGGAGCATTGTGAATACAAAGATCATGGAGCATTGAGATGACAGGGGTCATGGATCATTGTGATGACAAGGGTCCTGGAACCTTGTGATGACACGGTTCATGGAGCATTGTGATGACAAGGTTCTTCAAGCATTGTGATGACACGGGCATGGAGCATTATGATGACAAGAGTTCTGGAGCATTGTGATGAAAAGGGTATGGAGCACTGTGATTACAGGGGACCAGGAGCATTGTGATTACATGGGCAGTGAATATTGTGATGACAGGTGTTCATGGAGCACTGTGATGACAAGTGTCATGGAACATTGTGATGACAGGGTTCATGGAGCATTGTGATGAGAGGGGCCTTGGAGCATTATGATGATAGGCGTCATGGGGTATTGTGATGAGAGTGGTCATAGAACATTGTGATGAAAGGGATCATGGAGCAATGTGATTACAGGGGCCATGGAGCATTTTGAATGCATAGTCCATGGAGCAGTGTGATGACAGGGGTCATGGAGCATTGTGATGAATGTGGTCATAGTTCATTGTGATGATAAGTGTCCAGGAACATTGTGATGACATGGATCATGGAGCATTGTGATGACAAGGGCCATGGCGAATTGTGATGACAGGTGTCATGGGGCATTGTGGTGACAGTGGTCATCGAGAATTATGAGGAAAGGTAACATGGAGCACTGTGATAACAGGGGCCATGGAGCATTGTGATGATAAAGGCCATGGAGAATTTTAATGAAAAGTGTCATGGAGAATTGTGATGAGACGGGCATGGAGCATTATGATGACAAGAGTTCTGGAGCATTGCGTTGACAAGGGAATGGAGCATTGTGATTACAGGGACCATGGAGGATAGTGATGACATCTGTCATGGAACATTGTGCTGACAGGGGCCATGGAGCATTGTGATGACAGGTATAATGTGGCATTGTAATGACAGTGGTCATAGAGCATTGTGATGAAATGGATCATGGAGCAATGTGATTACAGGGACCATGTAGCATTGCGAATGCATAGGCTATGGAGCATTGTGATGACAGGAGTCAAGGAGCATTGTGATGTAAGTGGTCATGGATCATTGTGATGACAAGTGTCCGGGACCATTGTGATGACACGGGTCATGGAGCATTGTGATGGCAAGGGCCATGGCGAATTGTGATGACATGTGTCTTGGGGCATTGTGATGACAGTGGTCATCTAGAATTGTGATAAAAGGTATCATGGAGCACTGTGATGACAGGAGCCATGGAGTATTGTAATGACAAGGCAATGGAACATTGTGATGACAAGTATCATGGAGCTTTGTGATGACACGAGCATTCATCATTATGATGACAAGAGTTCTGGAGCATTGTGATGACAAGGGCATGGAGCATTGTGATTACAGGGTCATGGAACATTGTGATGACAACTGTCATGGAACATTGTGATGACAGGGTTCATGGAGCATTGTGATGACAAGTGCGATGGCGAATTGTGATGACAGGTGTCATGGGGCATTGTGTTGAATGGGGCATGGAGCATTGTGACGACAATGGTCATGGAGCATTGTGATGACTGGTATCATGGAGCATTGTTCTGAAAAAGGTCATGGGGCAGTGTAATGACAAGTATCATGGAGGATGTGATGAAAGGAGTCATGGAGCATTGTGATTAAATGGATCATGAGGCATTTTGATGACAAGAGTCATGGAACATTGTGATGACAGGGCTAATGGAGCATTGTGATGACAAGGGCTATGGAGCATTGTGATGACAGGTGTCATGCAGCATTGTGATGAAAGGGGTCATGGATCACTACGATGACATGTGTAATGGAGCATTGTGATGATATGGACATGGAGCATTGTGATAACAGGGGCCAGGGAGCATTGAGATGACAAGAGCAGGGAACATTCTGATGACAGCAGTCTTGTATCATTGTGATGATACCTGTCATGGAACATTGTGCTGACAGGGGCTATAGAGCATTGTGATGACAGGTGTCATGTGGCATTGTGATGACAGTGGTCATAGAGCATTGTGATGAAAAGGATCATGGAGCAATGTGATTACAGGGGCCATGGAGCATTGTGAATACATAGGCCATGGAGCATTGTGATGACAGGGGTCAAGGAGCATTGTGATGAAAGTGGACATGGAGCACTGTGATGACACGGGCATGCAGCATTATGATGACAAGAGTTCTGGAGCATTGTGATGAAAAGGGTATGGAGCATTGTGATTACAGGGGACCAGGAGCATTGTGATTACATGGGCAGTGAATATTGTGATGACAGGGGTCATGGAGCACTGTGATGACTAGTGTCATGGAACATTGTGATGAGAGGGATCATGGAGCACTGTGATGAGAGGGGCCTTGGAGCATTATGATGATAGGCGTCATGGGGCATTGTGATGACAGCGGTCTTGGAGCATTGTGATGAAAGGGATCATGGAGCAATGTGATTACAGGGGCCATGGAGCATTGTGAATGCATAGGCCATGGAGCAATGAAATGACAGGGGTCAAGGAGCATTGTGATGTAAGTTGTCATGGAGCATTGTGATGACAAGTGTCCATGAACATTGTGATGACATGGTTCATGGAGCTTTGTGATGACAAGTGCCATGGCGAATTGTGATGACAGGTGTCATGGGGCATTGTGATGACAGTGGTCATGTAGAATTGTAATGAAAGGTATCATGGAGGACTCTGACGACAGGGGCCGTGGAGCACTGTGATGACAGTGGTCATCTAGAATTGTGATGAAATATACCAGGGAGCATTGTGATGACAGGGGTCATGGATCACCGCAATTATAGGGGCCAGGGAGCATTGTGAATACAAAGATCATGGAGCATTGAGATGACAGGGGTCATGGATCATTGTGATGACAAGGGTCCTGGAACCTTGTGATGACACGGTTCATGGAGCATTGTGATGACAAGGTTCTTCAAGCATTGTGATGACACGGGCATGGAGCATTATGATGACAAGAGTTCTGGAGCATTGTGATGAAAAGGGTATGGAGCACTGTGATTACAGGAGACCAGGAGCATTGTGATTACATGGGCAGTGAATATTGTGATGACAGGGGTTCATGGAGCACTGTGATGACAAGTGTCATGGAACATTGTGATGACAGGGTTCATGGAGCATTGTGATGAGAGGGGCCTTGGAGCATTATGATGATATGCGTCATGGGGCCTTGTGATGACAGCGGTCTTGGAGCATTGTGATGAAAGGGATCATGGAGCAATGTGATTACAGGGGCCATGGAGCATTTTGAATGCATAGGCCATGGAGCAGTGTGATGACAGGGGTCATGGAGCATTGTGATGAATGTGGTCATAGTTCATTGTGATGATAAGTGTCCAGGAACATTGTGATGACATGGATCATGGAGCATTGTGATGACAAGGGCCATGGCGAATTGTGATGACAGGTGTCATGGGGCATTGTGATGACAGTGGTCATCGAGAATTATGAGGAAAGGTAACATGGAGCACTGTGATAACAGGGGCCATGGAGCATTGTGATGACAAAGGCCATGGAGCATTTTGATGACAAGTGTCATGGAGCATTGTGATGAGACGGGCATGGAGCATTATGATGCCAAGAGTTCTGGAGCATTGCGTTGACAAGGGCATGGAGCATTGTGATGACAAGGGCCATGGCCAATTCTGATGACAGGTGTCATCGGGCATTGTGATGACAGAGGTTATCTAGCATTGTGATGAAAGGTACAATGGATCAATGTGATAACAGGGGCCATGGAGCATTGTGATGATAAAGGCCATGGAGCATTTTAATGAAAAGTGTCATGGAGAATTGTGATGAGACGGGCATGGAGCATTATGATGACAAGAGTTCTGGAGCATTGCGTTGACAAGGGAATGGAGCATTGTGATTACAGGGACCATGGAGGATAGTGATGACATCTGTCATGGAACATTGTGCTGACAGGGGCCATGGAGCATTGTGATGACAGGTATAATGTGGCATTGTAATGACAGTGGTCATAGAGCATTGTGATGAAATGGATCATGGAGCAATGTGATTACAGGGACCATGTAGCATTGCGAATGCATAGGCTATGGAGCATTGTGATGACAGGAGTCAAGGAGCATTGTGATGTAAGTGGTCATGGATCATTGTGATGACAAGTGTCCGGGACCATTGTGATGACACGGGTCATGGAGCATTGTGATGGCAAGGGCCATGGCGAATTGTTATGACATGTGTCTTGGGGCATTGTGATGACAGTGGTCATCTAGAATTGTGATAAAAGGTATCATGGAGCACTGTGATGACAGGAGCCATGGAGTATTGTAATGACAAGGCAATGGAACATTGTGATGACAAGTATCATGGAGCTTTGTGATGACACGAGCATTCATCATTATGATGACAAGAGTTCTGGAGCATTGTGATGACAAGGGCATGGAGCATTGTGATTACAGGGTCATGGAACATTGTGATGACAACTGTCATGGAACATTGTGATGACAGGGTTCATGGAGCATTGTGATGACAAGTGCGATGGCGAATTGTGATGACAGGTGTCATGGGGCATTGTGTTGAATGGGGCATGGAGCATTGTGACGACAATGGTCATGGAGCATTGTGATGACTGGTATCATGGAGCATTGTTCTGAAAAAGGTCATGGGGCAGTGTAATGACAAGTATCATGGAGGATGTGATGAAAGGAGTCATGGAGCATTGTGATTAAATGGATCATGAGGCATTTTGATGACAAGAGTCATGGAACATTGTGATGACAGGGCTAATGGAGCATTGTGATGACAAGGGCTATGGAGCATTGTGATGACAGGTGTCATGCAGCATTGTGATGAAAGGGGTCATGGATCACTACGATGACATGTGTAATGGAGCATTGTGATGATATGGACATGGAGCATTGTGATAACAGGGGCCAGGGAGCATTGAGATGACAAGAGCAGGGAACATTCTGATGACAGCAGTCTTGTATCATTGAGATGATACCTGTCATGGAACATTGTGCTGACAGGGGCTATAGAGCATTGTGATGACAGGTGTCATGTGGCATTGTGATGACAGTGGTCATAGAGCATTGTGATGAAAAGGATCATGGAGCAATGTGATTACAGGGGCCATGGAGCATTGTGAATACATAGGCCATGGAGCATTGTGATGACAGGGGTCAAGGAGCATTGTGATGAAAGTGGACATGGAGCCCTGTGATGACACGGGCATGCAGCATTATGATGACAAGAGTTCTGGAGCATTGTGATGAAAAGGGTATGGAGCATTGTGATTACAGGGGACCAGGAGCATTGTGATTACATGGGCAGTGAATATTGTGATGACAGGGGTCATGGAGCACTGTGATGACTAGTGTCATGGAACATTGTGATGAGAGGGATCATGGAGCACTGTGATGAGAGGGGCCTTGGAGCATTATGATGATAGGCGTCATGGGGCATTGTGATGACAGCGGTCTTGGAGCATTGTGATGAAAGGGATCATGGAGCAATGTGATTACAGGGGCCATGGAGCATTGTGAATGCATAGGCCATGGAGCAATGAAATGACAGGGGTCAAGGAGCATTGTGATGTAAGTTGTCATGGAGCATTGTGATGACAAGTGTCCATGAACATTGTGATGACATGGTTCATGGAGCTTTGTGATGACAAGTGCCATGGCGAATTGTGATGACAGGTGTCATGGGGCATTGTGATGACAGTGGTCATGTAGAATTGTAATGAAAGGTATCATGGAGGACTCTGACGACAGGGGCCGTGGAGCACTGTGATGACAGTGGTCATCTAGAATTGTGATGAAATATACCAGGGAGCATTGTGATGACAGGGGTCATGGATCACCGCAATTATAGGGGCCAGGGAGCATTGTGAATACAAAGATCATGGAGCATTGAGATGACAGGGGTCATGGATCATTGTGATGACAAGGGTCCTGGAACCTTGTGATGACACGGTTCATGGAGCATTGTGATGACAAGGTTCTTCAAGCATTGTGATGACACGGGCATGGAGCATTATGATGACAAGAGTTCTGGAGCATTGTGATGAAAAGGGTATGGAGCACTGTGATTACAGGAGACCAGGAGCATTGTGATTACATGGGCAGTGAATATTGTGATGACAGGGGTTCATGGAGCACTGTGATGACAAGTGTCATGGAACATTGTGATGACAGGGTTCATGGAGCATTGTGATGAGAGGGGCCTTGGAGCATTATGATGATACGCGTCATGGGGCCTTGTGATGACAGCGGTCTTGGAGCATTGTGATGAAAGGGATCATGGAGCAATGTGATTACAGGGGCCATGGAGCATTTTGAATGCATAGGCCATGGAGCAGTGTGATGACAGGGGTCATGGAGCATTGTGATGAATGTGGTCATAGTTCATTGTGATGATAAGTGTCCAGGAACATTGTGATGACATGGATCATGGAGCATTGTGATGACAAGGGCCATGGCGAATTGTGATGACAGGTGTCATGGGGCATTGTGATGACAGTGGTCATCGAGAATTATGAGGAAAGGTAACATGGAGCACTGTGATAACAGGGGCCATGGAGCATTGTGATGACAAAGGCCATGGAGCATTTTGATGACAAGTGTCATGGAGCATTGTGATGAGACGGGCATGGAGCATTATGATGCCAAGAGTTCTGGAGCATTGCGTTGACAAGGGCATGGAGCATTGTGATGACAAGGGCCATGGCCAATTCTGATGACAGGTGTCATCGGGCATTGTGATGACAGAGGTTATCTAGCATTGTGATGAAAGGTACAATGGATCAATGTGATAACAGGGGCCATGGAGCATTGTGATGATAAAGGCCATGGAGCATTTTAATGAAAAGTGTCATGGAGAATTGTGATGAGACGGGCATGGAGCATTATGATGACAAGAGTTCTGGAGCATTGCGTTGACAAGGGAATGGAGCATTGTGATTACAGGGACCATGGAGGATAGTGATGACATCTGTCATGGAACATTGTGCTGACAGGGGCCATGGAGCATTGTGATGACAGGTATAATGTGTCATTGTAATGACAGTGGTCATAGAGCATTGTGATGAAATGGATCATGGAGCAATGTGATTACAGGGACCATGTAGCATTGCGAATGCATAGGCTATGGAGCATTGTGATGACAGGAGTCAAGGAGCATTGTGATGTAAGTGGTCATGGATCATTGTGATGACAAGTGTCCTGGACCATTGTGATGACACTGGTCATGGAGCATTGTGATGGCAAGGGCCATGGCGAATTGTTATGACATGTGTCTTGGGGCATTGTGATGACAGTGGTCATCTAGAATTGTGATAAAAGGTATCATGGAGCACTGTGATGACAGGGGCCATGGAGTATTGTAATGACAAGGCAATGGAACATTGTGATGACAAGTATCATGGAGCTTTGTGATGACACGAGCATTCATCATTATGATGACAAGAGTTCTGGAGCATTGTGATGACAAGGGCATGGAGCATTGTGATTACAGGGTCATGGAGCATTGTGATGACAACTGTCATGGAACATTGTGATGACAGGGTTCATGGAGCATTGTGATGACAAGTGCGATGGCGAATTGTGATGACAGGTGTCATGGGGCATTGTGTTGAAAGGGGCATGGAGCATTGTGACGACAATGGTCATGGAGCATTGTGATGACTGGTATCATGGAGCATTGTTCTGAAAAAGGTCATGGGGCAGTGTAATGACAAGTATCATGGAGGATGTGATGAAAGGAGTCATGGAGCATTGTGATTAAATGGATCATGAGGCATTTTGATGACAAGAGTCATGGAACATTGTGATGACAGGGCTAATGGAGCATTGTGATGACAAGGGCTATGGAGCATTGTGATGACAGGTGTCATGCAGCATTGTGATGAAAGGGGTCATGGATCACTACGATGACATGTGTAATGGAGCATTGTGATGATATGGACATGGAGCATTGTGATAACAGGGGCCAGGGAGCATTGAGATGACAAGAGCAGGGAACATTCTGATGACAGCAGTCTTGTATCATTGTGATGATACCTGTCATGGAACATTGTGCTGACAGGGGCTATAGAGCAATGTGATGACAGGTGTCATGTGGCATTGTGATGACAGTGGTCATAGAGCATTGTGATGAAAAGGATCATGGAGCAATGTGATTACAGGGGCCATGGAGCATTGTGAATACATAGGCCATGGAGCATTGTGATGACAGGGGTCAAGGAGCATTGTGATGAAAGTGGACATGGAGCACTGTGATGACACGGGCATGCAGCATTATGATGACAAGAGTTCTGGAGCATTGTGATGAAAAGGGTATGGAGCATTGTGATTACAGGGGACCAGGAGCATTGTGATTACATGGGCAGTGAATATTGTGATGACAGGGGTTCATGGAGCACTGTGATGACAAGTGTCATGGAACATTGTGATGACAGGGTTCATGGAGCATTGTGATGAGAGGGGCCTTGGAGCATTATGATGATAGGCGTCATGGGGTATTGTGATGAGAGTGGTCATAGAACATCGTGATGAAAGGGATCATGGAGCAATGTGATTACAGGGGCCATGGAGCATTTTGAATGCATAGGCCATGGAGCAGTGTGATGACAGGGGTCATGGATCATTGTGATGAAAAGTGTCCTGGACCATTGTGATGACACGGGTCATGGAGCATTGTGATGGCAAGGGCCATGGCGAATTGTGATGACATGTGTCTTGGGGCATTGTGATGACAGTGGTCATCTAGAATTGTGATAAAAGGTATCATGGAGCACTGTGATGACAGGGGCCATGGAGTATTGTAATGACAAGGCCATGGAACATTGTGATGACAAGTATCATGGAGCTTTGTGATGACACGAGCATTCATCATTATGATGACAAGAGTTCTGGAGCATTGTGATGACAAGGGCATGGAGCATTGTGATTACAGGGTCATGGAGCATTGTGATGACAACTGTCATGGAACATTGTGATGACAGGGTTCATGGAGCATTGTGATTAAAGGGGCCATGGAGCATTTTGATGACAAGGGCAGGCGAACATTTTGATTACATTGGTAATGGAGCATTGTGATGACATGGGCAGGGAACATTGTGAAGACAGGTGTAATGGAACATTGTGATTACAGGGGACATGGAGCATTTTGATGACATGGGCAGGCAACATTGTGATGACAGGTGTCATGGAGCATTGTGATGACAATTGTCATGGAACGTTGTGCTGACAGGGATCATGGAGCATTGTGATGAGACGGTCATTGGAGCATTGTGATGACAGGCGTACTGGAGCCTTCTGAGGAAAGGTGTCATGAGTCATTGTGATTACAGCGATCATGGAACATTGTGATGACAGTGGTCATGGAGCATTGTAATGACAGGGGCCATGGAGCATTGTGATGACAGGGGTCATGGGGCATTGTGATGACAGTGGTCATGGAGCATTGTGATGAAAGGGGTCATGGAGCACTGTGATCACAGGGGCCATGTATAATTGTGATGACAAAGGCCATGGAGCATTGTGATGACAGTTGTCATGGAGCATTGTGTTGAAAGGGGCATGGAGCATTGTGACGACAGTGGTCATGGAGCATTGTGATGACTGGTATCATGGAGCATTGTTCTGAAAGAGGTCATGGGGCAGTGTAATGCCAAGTATCATGGAGGATGTGATGAAAGGAGTCATGGAGCATTGTGATTAAATGGATCATGAGGCATTTTGATGACAAGAGTCATGGAACATTGTGATGACAGGGCTAATGGAGCATTGTGATGACAAGGGCTATGGAGCATTGTGATGAATGGGGTCATGGGGCATGGTGATGACAGTGGTCATGGAGCATTGTGATGACAAAGACCACGGAGCATTGTGATGACAGGTGTCATGCAGCATTGTGATGAAAGGGGTCATGGATCACTACGATGACATGGGTAATGGAGCATTGTGATGATACGGGCATGGAGCATTGTGATGACAGGGGTCATGCAGCATTGTGATGACAGGGGCCATGCAGCATTTTGATGACATGGGCATGGAGCATAGTGATGACAAGAGTTCTGGAGCATTTTGATGACGAGGGCATGGATCATTTTGATGACAGGGGCCATGAAGCATTGAGATGACAAGGGAATGGAGCATTGTGATGAAAGCGGTCCTGGAGAATTGTGAGGAAACGGGTCATGGATTATTGTGATGGAAGGGTTCCTGGAGCATTCTGATGACAAGTGCCATGGAGCATTTTAATGAAAGGGGTACTGGAGCATTGTACAGAAATGGTTCATGGATCATCGTGATTACACGGATCATGGAATATTGTGATGACAAGGGTTTCAGAGCATTGCGACGACAGGGGTCATGGAGCATTGTAATAGCAGGGGTGATGGGGCATTGTGATGACAGGGGCATGGAGCATTGTGATGACAGAAGTCATAGAATATTGTGATGACAAGGGCCATGGAGCATTGTCATGAAAGGTCTTATCTGGCATTGTGATGAGAGTGGTCATGGAGCATTGTGATAAAAGTTGTCCTGAAGCACTGTTATTACAGGGGCCATGTAGAATTTTGATGACAAAGGCCATGGAGCATTGTGATGACAGGCATCATGGAGCAATTTGATGAAAGTGGTCATGGAGCATTGTGATGAAATGCGCCATGGAACATTGTGAAGACAAGTGTCCTGGAGCATTGTGATGACAAGGGCCATGGCCAATTCTGATGACAGGTGTCATGGAGCATTGTGATGACAGTGGTCATCTATCATTATGATGAAAGGTATCACGGAGCACTGTGATGACAGGGGCCATGGAGCATTGTGATGACACGGGCATGGAGCATTATGATGAGAAGTGATCTGGAGCATTGCGATGACAAGGGTATGGAGCATTGTGATTACAGGGACCATGGAGCATTGTGAATGCATAGGCCATGGAGCAATGAAATGACAGGGGTCAAGGAGCATTGTGATGTAAGTTGTCATGGAGCATTGTCATGACTATTGTCCATGAACATTGTGATGACATGGTTCATGGAGCATTGTGATGACAAGGTTCTTCAAGCATTGTGATGACACGGGCATGGAGCATTATGATGACAAGAGTTCTGGAGCATTGTGATGAAAAGGGTATGGAGCACTGTGATTACAGGAGACCAGGAGCAGTGTGATTACATGGGCAGTGAATATTGTGATGACAGGGGTTCATGGAGCACTGTGATGACAAGTGTCAGGGAACATTGTGATGACAGGGTTCATGGAGCATTGTGATGAGAGGGGCCTTGGAGCATTATGATGATAGGCGTCATGGGGTATTGTGATGAGAGTGGTCATAGAACATCGTGATGAAAGGGATCATGGAGCAATGTGATTACAGGGGCCATGGAGCATTTTGAATGCATAGTCCATGGAGCAGTGTGATGACAGGGGTCATGGAGCATTGTGATGAATGTGGTCATAGTTCATTGTGATGATAAGTGTCCAGGAACATTGTGATGACATGGATCATGGAGCATTGTGATGACAAGGGCCATGGCGAATTGTGATGACAGGTGTCATGGGGCATTGTGATGACAGTGGTCATCGAGAATTATGAGGAAAGGTAACATGGAGCACTGTGATAACAGGGGCCATGGAGCATTGTGATGACAACGGCCATGGAGCATTTTGATGACAAGTGTCATGGAGCATTGTGATGAGACGGGCATGGAGCATTATGATGCCAAGAGTTCTGGAGCATTGCGTTGACAAGGGCATGGAGCATTGTGATGACAAGGGCCATGGCCAATTCTGATGACAGGGGTCATCGGGCATTGTGATGACAGAGGTTATCTAGCATTGTGATGAAAGGTACAATGGATCAATGTGATAACAGGGGCCATGGAGCATTGTGATGATAAAGGCCATGGAGCATTTTAATGAAAAGTGTCATGGAGAATTGTGATGAGACGGGCATGGAGCATTATGATGACAAGAGTTCTGGAGCATTGCGTTGACAAGGGAATGGAGCATTGTGATTACAGGGACCATGGAGGATAGTGATGACATCTGTCATGGAACATTGTGCTGACAGGGGCCATGGAGCATTGTGATGACAGGTATAATGTGGCATTGTAATGACAGTGGTCATAGAGCATTGTGATGAAATGGATCATGGAGCAATGTGATTACAGGGACCATGTAGCATTGCAAATGCATAGGCTATGGAGCATTGTGATGACAGGAGTCAAGGAGCATTGTGATGTAAGTGGTCATGGATCATTGTGATGACAAGTGTCCTGGACCATTGTGATGACACGGGTCATGGAGCATTGTGATGGCAAGGGCCATGGCGAATTGTTATGACATGTGTCTTGGGGCATTGTGATGACAGTGGTCATCTAGAATTGTGATAAAAGGTATCATGGAGCACTGTGATGACAGGGGCCATGGAGTATTGTAATGACAAGGCAATGGAACATTGTGATGACAAGTATCATGGAGCTTTGTGATGACACGAGCATTCATCATTATGATGACAAGAGTTCTGGAGCATTGTGATGACAAGGGCATGGAGCATTGTGATTACAGGGTCATGGAACATTGTGATGACAACTGTCATGGAACATTGTGATGACAGGGTTCATGGAGCATTGTGATGACAAGTGCGATGGCGAATTGTGATGACAGGTGTCATGGGGCATTGTGTTGAAAGGGGCATGGAGCATTGTGACGACAATGGTCATGGAGCATTGTGATGACTGGTATCATGGAGCATTGTTCTGAAAGAGGTCATGGGGCAGTGTAATGCCAAGTATCATGGAGGATGTGATGAAAGGAGTCATGGAGCATTGTGATTAAATGGATCATGAGGCATTTTGATGACAAGAGTCATGGAACATTGTGATGACAGGGCTAATGGAGCATTGTGATGACAAGGGCTATGGAGCATTGTGATGACAGGTGTCATGCAGCATTGTGATGAAAGGGGTCATGGATCACTACGATGACATGTGTAATGGAGCATTGTGATGATATGGACATGGAGCATTGTGATAACAGGGGCCAGGGAGCATTGAGATGACAAGAGCAGGGAACATTCTGATGACAGCAGTCTTGTATCATTGTGATGATACCTGTCATGGAACATTGTGCTGACAGGGGCTATAGAGCAATGTGATGACAGGTGTCATGTGGCATTGTGATGACAGTGGTCATAGAGCATTGTGATGAAAAGGATCATGGAGCAATGTGATTACAGGGGCCATGGAGCATTGTGAATACATAGGCCATGGAGCATTGTGATGACAGGGGTCAAGGAGCATTGTGATGAAAGTGGACATGGAGCACTGTGATGACACGGGCATGCAGCATTATGATGACAAGAGTTCTGGAGCATTGTGATGAAAAGGGTATGGAGCATTGTGATTACAGGGGACCAGGAGCATTGTGATTACATGGGCAGTGAATATTGTGATGACAGGGGTTCATGGAGCACTGTGATGACAAGTGTCATGGAACATTGTGATGACAGGGTTCATGGAGCATTGTGATGAGAGGGGCCTTGGAGCATTATGATGATAGGCGTCATGGGGTATTGTGATGAGAGTGGTCATAGAACATCGTGATGAAAGGGATCATGGAGCAATGTGATTACAGGGGCCATGGAGCATTTTGAATGCATAGGCCATGGAGCAGTGTGATGACAGGGGTCATGGATCATTGTGATGAAAAGTGTCCTGGACCATTGTGATGACACGGGTCATGGAGCATTGTGATGGCAAGGGCCATGGCGAATTGTGATGACATGTGTCTTGGGGCATTGTGATGACAGTGGTCATCTAGAATTGTGATAAAAGGTATCATGGAGCACTGTGATGACAGGGGCCATGGAGTATTGTAATGACAAGGCCATGGAACATTGTGATGACAAGTATCATGGAGCTTTGTGATGACACGAGCATTCATCATTATGATGACAAGAGTTCTGGAGCATTGTGATGACAAGGGCATGGAGCATTGTGATTACAGGGTCATGGAGCATTGTGATGACAACTGTCATGGAACATTGTGATGACAGGGTTCATGGAGCATTGTGATTAAAGGGGCCATGGAGCATTTTGATGACAAGGGCAGGCGAACATTTTGATTACATTGGTAATGGAGCATTGTGATGACATGGGCAGGGAACATTGTGAAGACAGGTGTAATGGAACATTGTGATTACAGGGGACATGGAGCATTTTGATGACATGGGCAGGCAACATTGTGATGACAGGTGTCATGGAGCATTGTGATGACAATTGTCATGGAACGTTGTGCTGACAGGGATCATGGAGCATTGTGATGAGACGGTCATTGGAGCATTGTGATGACAGGCGTACTGGAGCCTTCTGAGGAAAGGTGTCATGAGTCATTGTGATTACAGCGATCATGGAACATTGTGATGACAGTGGTCATGGAGCATTGTAATGACAGGGGCCATGGAGCATTGTGATGACAGGGGTCATGGGGCATTGTGATGACAGTGGTCATGGAGCATTGTGATGAAAGGGGTCATGGAGCACTGTGATCACAGGGGCCATGTATAATTGTGATGACAAAGGCCATGGAGCATTGTGATGACAGTTGTCATGGAGCATTGTGTTGAAAGGGGCATGGAGCATTGTGACGACAATGGTCATGGAGCATTGTGATGACTGGTATCATGGAGCATTGTTCTGAAAGAGGTCATGGGGCAGTGTAATGACAAGTATCATGGAGGATGTGATGAAAGGAGTCATGGAGCATTGTGATTAAATGGATCATGAGGCATTTTGATGACAAGAGTCATGGAACATTGTGATGACAGGGCTAATGGAGCATTGTGATGACAAGGGCTATGGAGCATTGTGATGAATGGGGTCATGGGGCATGGTGATGACAGTGGTCATGGAGCATTGTGATGACAAAGACCACGGAGCATTGTGATGACAGGTGTCATGCAGCATTGTGATGAAAGGGGTCATGGATCACTACGATGACATGGGTAATGGAGCATTGTGATGATACGGGCATGGAGCATTGTGATGACAGGGGTCATGCAGCATTGTGATGACAGGGGCCATGCAGCATTTTGATGACATGGGCATGGAGCATAGTGATGACAAGAGTTCTGGAGCATTTTGATGACGAGGGCATGGATCATTTTGATGACAGGGGCAAGGGAGCATTGAGATGACAAGAGCAGGGAACATTCTGATGACAGCAGTCTTGTATCATTGTGATGATACCTGTCATGGAACATTGTGCTGACAGGGGCTATAGAGCATTGTGATGACAGGTGTCATGTGGCATTGTGATGACAGTGGTCATAGAGCATTGTGATGAAAAGGATCATGGAGCAATGTGATTACAGGGGCCATGGAGCATTGTGAATACATAGGCCATGGAGCATTGTGATGACAGGGGTCAAGGAGCATTGTGATGAAAGTGGACATGGAGCACTGTGATGACACGGGCATGCAGCATTATGATGACAAGAGTTCTTGAGCATTGTGATGAAAAGGGTATGGAGCATTGTGATTACAGGGGACCAGGAGCATTGTGATTACATGGGCAGTGAATATTGTGATAACAGGGGTCATGGAGCACTGTGATGACTAGTGTCATGGAACATTGTGATGAGAGGGATCATGGAGCACTGTGATGAGAGGGGCCTTGGAGCATTATGATGATAGGCGTCATGGGGCATTGTGATGACAGCGGTCTTGGAGCATTGTGATGAAAGGGATCATGGAGCAATGTGATTACAGGGGCCATGGAGCATTGTGAATGCATAGGCCATGGAGCAATGAAATGACAGGGGTCAAGGAGCATTGTGATGTAAGTTGTCATGGAGCATTGTGATGACAAGTGTCCATGAACATTGTGATGACATGGTTCATGGAGCTTTGTGATGACAAGTGCCATGGCGAATTGTGATGACAGGTGTCATGGGGCATTGTGATGACAGTGGTCATGTAGAATTGTAATGAAAGGTATCATGGAGGACTCTGACGACAGGGGCCGTGGAGCACTGTGATGACAGTGGTCATCTAGAATTGTGATGAAATATACCAGGGAGCATTGTGATGACAGGGGTCATGGATCACCGCAATTATAGGGGCCAGGGAGCATTGTGAATACAAAGATCATGGAGCATTGAGATGACAGGGGTCATGGATCATTGTGATGACAAGGGTCCTGGAACCTTGTGATGACACGGTTCATGGAGCATTGTGATGACAAGGTTCTTCAAGCATTGTGATGACACGGGCATGGAGCATTATGATGACAAGAGTTCTGGAGCATTGTGATGAAAAGGGTATGGAGCACTGTGATTACAGGAGACCAGGAGCATTGTGATTACATGGGCAGTGAATATTGTGATGACAGGGGTTCATGGAGCACTGTGATGACAAGTGTCATGGAACATTGTGATGACAGGGTTCATGGAGCATTGTGATGAGAGGGGCCTTGGAGCATTATGATGATACGCGTCATGGGGCCTTGTGATGACAGCGGTCTTGGAGCATTGTGATGAAAGGGATCATGGAGCAATGTGATTACAGGGGCCATGGAGCATTTTGAATGCATAGGCCATGGAGCAGTGTGATGACAGGGGTCATGGAGCATTGTGATGAATGTGGTCATAGTTCATTGTGATGATAAGTGTCCAGGAACATTGTGATGACATGGATCATGGAGCATTGTGATGACAAGGGCCATGGCGAATTGTGATGACAGGTGTCATGGGGCATTGTGATGACAGTGGTCATCTAGAATTGTGATGAAAGGTAACATGGAGCACTGTGATAACAGGGGCCATGGAGCATTGTGATGACAAAGGCCATGGAGCATTTTGATGACAAGTGTCATGTAGCATTGTGATGAGACGGGCATGGAGCATTATGATGCCCAGAGTTCTGGAGCATTGTGGTGACAAGGGCATGGAGCATTGTGATGACAAGGGCCATGGCCAATTCTGATGACAGGTGTCATCGGGCATTGTGATGACAGAGGTTATCTAGCATTGTGATGAAAGGTACAATGGATCAATGTGATAACAGGGGCCATGGAGCATTGTGATGATAAAGGCCATGGAGCATTTTAATGAAAAGTGTCATGGAGAATTGTGATGAGACGGGCATGGAGCATTATGATGACAAGAGTTCTGGAGCATTGCGTTGACAAGGGAATGGAGCATTGTGATTACAGGGACCATGGAGGATAGTGGTGACATCTGTCATGGAACATTGTGATGACAGTGGTCATGGAGCATTGTAATGACAGGGGCCATGGAGCATTGTGATGACAGGGGTCATGGGGCATTGTGATGACAGTGGTCATGGAGCATTGTGATGAAAGGGGTCATGGAGCACTGTGATCACAGGGGCCATGTATAATTGTGATGACAAAGACCATGGAGCATTGTGATGACAGTTGTCATGGAGCATTGTGTTGAAAGGGGCATGGAGCATTGTGACGACAATGGTCATGGAGCATTGTGATGACTGGTATCATGGAGCATTGTTCTGAAAAAGGTCATGGGGCAGTGTAATGACAAGTATCATGGAGGATGTGATGAAAGGAGTCATGGAGCATTGTGATTAAATGGATCATGAGACATTTTGATGACAAGAGTCATGGAACATTGTGATGACAGGGCTAATGGAGCATTGTGATGACAAGGGCTATGGAGCATTGTGATGACTGGGGTCATGGAGCATTGTGATGAAAGGGGTCATGGATCACATCGATGACATGGGTAATGGAGCATTGTGATGATATGAGCATGGAGCATTGTGATGACAGGAGCCAGGGAGCATTGAGAATGACAAGGGCAGGGAACATTGTGATGACAGCAGTCATGGATCATTGTGATGATACCTGTCATGGAACATTGTGCTGACAGGGGCTATAGAGCATTGTGATGACAGGTGTCATGTGGCATTGTGATGACAGTGGTCATAGAGCATTGTGATGAAAGTGGTCATGGAGAACTGTGATGACAAGGGAATGGAGCATTATGATGACAAGAGTTCTGGAGCATTGTGATGACAAGGGTATGGAGCATTGTGATTACAGGGGACCAGGAGCATTGTGATTACATGGGCAGTGAATATTGTGATGACAGGGGTCATGGAGCACTGTGATGACTAGTGTCATGGAACATTGTGATGACAGGGATCATGGAGCATTGTGATGAGAGGGGCCTTGGAGCATTATGATGATAGGCGTCATGGGGCATTGTGATGACAGCGGTCTTGGAGTATTGTGATGAAAGGGATCATGGAGCAATGTGATTACAGGAGCCATGGAGCATTGTGAATGCATAGGCCATGGAGCAATGGAATGACAGGTGTCAAGGAGCATTGTGATGTAAGTTGTCATGGAGCATTGTGATGACTCTTGTCCATGAACATTGTGATGACATGGTTCATGGAGCATTGTGATGACAGGTGTCATGTGGAATTGTGATGAGAGCGGTCATATAGAATTGTGATTAAAGGTATCAGGGAGGACTCTGATAACAGGGGCCGTGGAGCACTGTGATGACAGTGGTCATCTAGAATTGTGATGAAATATACCAGGGAGCATTGTGATGACAGGGGTCATGGATCACCGCAATTATAGAGGCCATGGAGCATTGTGAATACAAAGATCATGGAGCATTGAGATGACAGGGGTCACGGATCATTGTGATGACAAGGGTCCTGGAACCTTGTGATGACACGGTTCATGGAGCATTGTGATGACAAGGTTCTTCAAGCATTGTGATGACACGGGCATGGAGCATTATGATGACAAGAGTTCTGGAGCATTGTGATGACAAGGGTATGGAGCACTATGATTACAGGGGACCAGGAGCATTGTGATTACATGGGCAGTGAATATTGTGATGACAGGGGTCATGGAGCACTGTGATGACTAGTGTCATGGAACATTGTGATGACAGGGATCATGGAGCATTGTGATGAGAGGGGCCTTAGAGCATTATGATGATAGGCGTCATGGGGCATTGTGATGACAGCGGTCTTGGAGCATTGTGATGAAAGGGATCATGGAGCAATGTGCTTACAGGAGCCATGGAGCATTGTGAATGCATAGGCCATGGAGCAATGAAATGACAGGGGTCAAGGAGCATTGTGATGTAAGTTGTCATGGAGCATTGTGATGACAAGTGTCCATGAACATTGTGATGACATGGTTCATGGAGCATTGTGATGACAAGTGCCATGGCGAATTGTGATGACAGGTGTCATGGGGCATTGTGATGACAGTGGTCATGTAGAATTGTAATGAAAGGTATCATGGAGGACTCTGACGACAGGGGCCGTGGAGCACTGTGATGACAGTGGTCATCTAGAATTGTGATGAAATATACCAGGGAGCATTGTGATGACAGGGGTCATGGATCACCGCAATTATAGGGGCCAGGGAGCATTGTGAATACAAAGATCATGGAGCATTGAGATGACAGGGGTCATGGATCATTGTGATGACAAGGGTCCTAGAACCTTGTGATGACACGGTTCATGGAGCATTGTGATGACAAGGTTCTTCAAGCATTGTGATGACACGGGCATGGAGCATTATGATGACAAGAGTTCTGGAGCATTGTGATGAAAAGGGTATGGAGCACTGTGATTACAGGAGACCAGGAGCATTGTGATTACATGGGCAGTGAATATTGTGATGACAGGGGTTCATGGAGCACTGTGATGACAAGTGTCATGGAACATTGTGATGACAGGGTTCATGGAGCATTGTGATGAGAGGGGCCTTGGAGCATTATGATGATAGGCGTCATGGGGTATTGTGATGAGAGTGGTCATAGAACATCGTGATGAAAGGGATCATGGAGCAATGTGATTACAGGGGCCATGGAGCATTTTGAATGCATAGGCCATGGAGCAGTGTGATGACAGAGGTCATGGATCATTGTGATGACAAGTGTCCTGGACCATTGTGATGACACGGGTCATGGAGCATTGTGATGGCAAGGGCCATGGCGAATTGTGATGACATGTGTCTTGGGGCATTGTGATGACAGTGGTCATCTAGAATTGTGATAAAAGGTATCATGGAGCACTGTGATGACAGGGGCCATGGAGTATTGTAATGACAAGGCCATGGAACATTGTGATGACAAGTATCATGGAGCTTTGTGATGACACGAGCATTCATCATTATGATGACAAGAGTTCTGGAGCATTGTGATGACAAGGGCATGGAGCATTGTGATTACAGGGTCATGGAGCATTGTGATGACAACTGTCATGGAACATTGTGATGACAGGGTTCATGGAGCATTGTGATTAAAGGGGCCATGGAGCATTTTGATGACAAGGGCAGGCGAACATTTTGATTACATTGGTAATGGAGCATTGTGAGGACATGGGCAGGGAACATTGTGAAGACAGGTGTAATGGAACATTGTGATTACAGGGGACATGGAGCATTTTGATGACATGGGCAGACAACATTGTGATGACAGGTGTCATGGAGCATTGTGATGACAATTGTCATGGAACGTTGTGCTGACAGGGATCATGGAGCATTGTGATGAGACGGTCATTGGAGCATTGTGATGACAGGCGTACTGGAGCCTTCTGAGGAAAGGTGTCATGAGTCATTGTGATTACAGCGATCATGGAACATTGTGATGACAGTGGTCATGGAGCATTGTAATGACAGGGGCCATGGAGCATTGTGATGACAGGGGTCATGGGGCATTGTGATGACAGTGGTCATGGAGCATTGTGATGAAAGGGGTCATGGAGCACTGTGATCACAGGGGCCATGTATAATTGTGATGACAAAGGCCATGGAGCATTGTGATGACAGTTGTCATGGAGCATTGTGTTGAAAGGGGCATGGAGCATTGTGACGACAATGGTCATGGAGCATTGTGATGACTGGTATCATGGAGCATTGTTCTGAAAGAGGTCATGGGGCAGTGTAATGCCAAGTATCATGGAGGATGTGATGAAAGGAGTCATGGAGCATTGTGATTAAATGGATCATGAGGCATTTTGATGACAAGAGTCATGGAACATTGTGATGACAGGGCTAATGGAGCATTGTGATGACAAGGGCTATGGAGCATTGTGATGAATGGGGTCATGGGGCATGGTGATGACAGTGGTCATGGAGCATTGTGATGACAAAGACCACGGAGCATTGTGATGACAGGTGTCATGCAGCATTGTGATGAAAGGGGTCATGGATCACTACGATGACATGGGTAATGGAGCATTGTGATGATACGGGCATGGAGCATTGTGATGACAGGGGTCATGCAGCATTGTGATGACAGGGGCCATGCAGCATTTTGATGACATGGGCATGGAGCATAGTGATGACAAGAGTTCTGGAGCATTTTGATGACGAGGGCATGGATCATTTTGATGACAGGGGCCATGAAGCATTGAGATGACAAGGGAATGGAGCATTGTGATGAAAGCGGTCCTGGAGAATTGTGAGGAAACGGGTCATGGATTATTGTGATGGAAGGGTTCCTGGAGCATTCTGATGACAAGTGCCATGGAGCATTTTAATGAAAGGGGTACTGGAGCATTGTACAGAAATGGTTCATGGATCATCGTGATTACACGGATCATGGAATATTGTGATGACAAGGGTTTCAGAGCATTGCGACGACAGGGGTCATGGAGCATTGTAATAGCAGGGGTGATGGGGCATTGTGATGACAGGGGCATGGAGCATTGTGATGACAGAAGTCATAGAATATTGTGATGACAAGGGCCATGGAGCATTGTCATGAAAGGTCTTATCTGGCATTGTGATGAGAGTGGTCATGGAGCATTGTGATAAAAGTTGTCCTGAAGCACTGTTATTACAGGGGCCATGTAGAATTTTGATGACAAAGGCCATGGAGCATTGTGATGACAGGCATCATGGAGCAATTTGATGAAAGTGGTCATGGAGCATTGTGATGAAATGCGCCATGGAACATTGTGAAGACAAGTGTCCTGGAGCATTGTGATGACAAGGGCCATGGCCAATTCTGATGACAGGTGTCATGGAGCATTGTGATGACAGTGGTCATCTATCATTATGATGAAAGGTATCACGGAGCACTGTGATGACAGGGGCCATGGAGCATTGTGATGACACGGGCATGGAGCATTATGATGAGAAGTGATCTGGAGCATTGCGATGACAAGGGTATGGAGGATTGTGATTACAGGGACCATGGAGCATTGTGAATGCATAGGCCATGGAGCAATGAAATGACAGGGGTCAAGGAGCATTGTGATGTAAGTTGTCATGGAGCATTGTCATGACTATTGTCCATGAACATTGTGATGACATGGTTCATGGAGCATTGTGATGACAAGTGCCATGGCGAATTGTGATGACAGGTGTCATGCGGCATTGTGATGACAGTGGTCATGTAGAATTGTAATGAACGGTATCATGGAGGACTCTGACGACAGGGGCCGTGGAGCACTGTGATGACAGTGGTCATCTAGAATTGTGATGAAATATACCAGGGAGCATTGTGATGACAGGGGTCATGGATCACCACAATTATAGGGGCCAGGGAGCATTGTGAATACAAAGATCATGGAGCATTGAGATGACAGGGGTCATGGATCATTGTGATGACAAGGGTCCTGGAACCTTGTGATGACACGGTTCATGGAGCATTGTGATGACAAGGTTCTTCAAGCATTGTGATGACACGGGCATGGAGCATTATGATGACAAGAGTTCTGGAGCATTGTGATGAAAAGGGTATGGAGCACTGTGATTACAGGGGACCAGGAGCGTTGTGATTACATGGGCAGTGAATATTGTGATGACAGGGGTTCATGGAGCACTGTGATGACAAGTGTCATGGAACATTGTGATGACAGGGTTCATGGAGCATTGTGATGAGAGGGGCCTTGGAGCATTATGATGATAGGCGTCATGGGGTATCGTGATGAGAGTGGTCATAGAACATTGTGATGAAAGGGATCATGGAGCAATGTGATTACAGGGGCCATGGAGCATTTTGAATGCATAGTCCATGGAGCAGTGTGATGACAGGGGTCATGGAGCATTGTGATGAATGTGGTCATAGTTCATTGTGATGATAAGTGTCCAGGAACATTGTGATGACATGGATCATGGAGCATTGTGATGACAAGGGCCATGGCGAATTGTGATGACAGGTGTCATGGGGCATTGTGATGACAGTGGTCATCGAGAATTATGAGGAAAGGTAACATGGAGCACTGTGATAACAGGGGCCATGGAGCATTGTGATGACAAAGGCCATGGAGCATTTTGATGACAAGTGTCATGGAGCATTGTGATGAGACGGGCATGGAGCATTATGATGCCAAGAGTTCTGGAG
Source organism: Balaenoptera borealis (assembly GCF_965194805.1). NCBI lineage: Eukaryota > Metazoa > Chordata > Mammalia > Artiodactyla > Balaenopteridae > Balaenoptera > Balaenoptera borealis. The sequence continues at coordinate 222,505 of NW_028123822.1, forward strand.
CATTGCGTTGACAAGGGCATGGAGCATTGTGATGACAAGGGCCATGGCCAATTCTGATGACAGGTGTCATCGGGCATTGTGATGACAGAGGTTATCTAGCATTGTGATGAAAGGTACAATGGATCAATGTGATAACAGAGGCCATGGAGCATTGTGATGATAAAGGCCATGGAGCATTTTAATGAAAAGTGTCATGGAGAATTGTGATGAGACGGGCATGGAGCATTATGATGACAAGAGTTCTGGAGCATTGCGTTGACAAGGGAATGGAGCATTGTGATTACAGGGACCATGGAGGATAGTGATGACATCTGTCATGGAACATTGTGCTGACAGGGGCCATGGAGCATTGTGATGACAGGTATAATGTGGCATTGTAATGACAGTGGTCATAGAGCATTGTGATGAAATGGATCATGGAGCAATGTGATTACAGGGACCATGTAGCATTGCGAATGCATAGGCTATGGAGCATTGTGATGACAGGAGTCAAGGAGCATTGTGATGTAAGTGGTCATGGATCATTGTGATGACAAGTGTCCTGGACCATTGTGATGACACGGGTCATGGAGCATTGTGATGGCAAGGGCCATGGCGAATTGTTATGACATGTGTCTTGGGGCATTGTGATGACAGTGGTCATCTAGAATTGTGATAAAAGGTATCATGGAGCACTGTGATGACAGGGGCCATGGAGTATTGTAATGACAAGGCAATGGAACATTGTGATGACAAGTATCATGGAGCTTTGTGATGACACGAGCATTCATCATTATGATGACAAGAGTTCTGGAGCATTGTGATGACAAGGGCATCGAGCATTGTGATTACAGGGTCATGGAGCATTGTGATGACAACTGTCATGGAACATTGTGATGACAGGGTTCATGGAGCATTGTGATGACAAGTGCGATGGCGAATTGTGATGACAAGTGTCATGGGGCATTGTGTTGAAAGGGGCATGGAGCATTGTGACGACAATGGTCATGGAGCATTGTGATGACTGGTATCATGGAGCATTGTTCTGAAAAAGGTCATGGGGCAGTGTAATGACAAGTATCATGGAGGATGTGATGAAAGGAGTCATGGAGCATTGTGATTAAATGGATCATGAGGCATTTTGATGACAAGAGTCATGGAACATTGTGATGACAGGGCTAATGGAGCATTGTGATGACAAGGGCTATGGAGCATTGTGATGACAGGTGTCATGCAGCATTGTGATGAAAGGGGTCATGGATCACTACGATGACATGTGTAATGGAGCATTGTGATGATATGGACATGGAGCATTGTGATAACAGGGGCCAGGGAGCATTGAGATGACAAGAGCAGGGAACATTCTGATGACAGCAGTCTTGTATCATTGTGATGATACCTGTCATGGAACATTGTGCTGACAGGGGCTATAGAGCAATGTGATGACTGGTGTCATGTGGCATTGTGATGACAGTGGTCATAGAGCATTGTGATGAAAAGGATCATGGAGCAATGTGATTACAGGGGCCATGGAGCATTGTGAATACATAGGCCATGGAGCATTGTGATGACAGGGGTCAAGGAGCATTGTGATGAAAGTGGACATGGAGCACTGTGATGACACAGGCATGCAGCATTATGATGACAAGAGTTCTGGAGCATTGTGATGAAAAGGGTATGGAGCATTGTGATTACAGGGGACCAGGAGCATTGTGATTACATGGGCAGTGAATATTGTGATGACAGGGGTCATGGAGCACTGTGATGACTAGTGTCATGTAACATTGTGATGAGAGGGATCATGGAGCACTGTGATGAGAGGGGCCTTGGAGCATTATGATGATAGGCGTCATGGGGCATTGTGATGACAGCGGTCTTGGAGCATTGTGATGAAAGGGATCATGGAGCAATGTGATTACAGGGGCCATGGAGCATTGTGAATGCATAGGCCATGGAGCAATGAAATGACAGGGGTCAAGGAGCATTGTGATGTAAGTTGTCATGGAGCATTGTGATGACAAGTGTCCATGAACATTGTGATGACATGGTTCATGGAGCTTTGTGATGACAAGTGCCATGGCGAATTGTGATGACAGATGTCATGGGGCATTGTGATGACAGTGGTCATGTAGAATTGTAATGAAAGGTATCATGGAGGACTCTGACGACAGGGGCCGTGGAGCACTGTGATGACAGTGGTCATCTAGAATTGTGATGAAATATACCAGGGAGCATTGTGATGACAGGGGTCATGGATCACCGCAATTATAGGGGCCAGGGAGCATTGTGAATACAAAGATCATGGAGCATTGAGATGACAGGGGTCATGGATCATTGTGATGACAAGGGTCCTGGAACCTTGTGATGACACGGTTCATGGAGCATTGTGATGACAAGGTTCTTCAAGCATTGTGATGACACGGGCATGGAGCATTATGATGACAAGAGTTCTGGAGCATTGTGATGAAAAGGGTATGGAGCACTGTGATTACAGGAGACCAGGAGCATTGTGATTACATGGGCAGTGAATATTGTGATGACAGGGGTTCATGGAGCACTGTGATGACAAGTGTCATGGAACATTGTGATGACAGGGTTCATGGAGCATTGTGATGAGAGGGGCCTTGGAGCATTATGATGATACGCGTCATGGGGCCTTGTGATGACAGCGGTCTTGGAGCATTGTGATGAAAGGGATCATGGAGCAATGTGATTACAGGGGCCATGGAGCATTTTGAATGCATAGGCCATGGAACAGTGTGATGACAGGGGTCATGGAGCATTGTGATGAATGTGGTCATAGTTCATTGTGTTGATAAGTGTCCAGGAACATTGTGATGACATGGATCATGGAGCATTGTGATGACAAGGGCCATGGCGAATTGTGATGACAGGTGTCATGGGGCCTTGTGATGACAGTGGTCATCTAGAATTGTGATGAAAGGTAACATGGAGCACTGTGATAACAGGGGCCATGGAGCATTGTGATGACAAAGGCCATGGAGCATTTTGATGACAAGTGTCATGGAGCATTGTGATGAGACGGGCATGGAGCATTATGATGCCCAGAGTTCTGGAGCATTGTGGTGACAAGGGTATGGAGCATTGTGATGACAAGGGCCATGGCCAATTCTGATGACAGGTGTCATCGGGCATTGTGATGACAGAGGTTATCTAGCATTGTGATGAAAGGTACAATGGATCAATGTGATAACAGGGGCCATGGAGCATTGTGATGATAAAGACCATGGAGCATTTTAATGAAAAGTGTCATGGAGAATTGTGATGAGACGGGCATGGAGCATTATGATGACAAGAGTTCTGGAGCATTGCGTTGACAAGGGAATGGAGCATTGTGATTACAGGGACCATGGAGGATAGTGGTGACATCTGTCATGGAACATTGTGATGACAGTGGTCATGGAGCATTGTAATGACAGGGGCCATGGAGCATTGTGATGACAGGGGTCATGGGGCATTGTGATGACAGTGGTCATGGAGCATTGTGATGAAAGGGGTCATGGAGCACTGTGATCACAGGGGCCATATATAATTGTGATGACAAAGACCATGGAGCATTGTGATGACAGTTGTCATGGAGCATTGTGTTGAAAGGGGCATGGAGCATTGTGACGACAATGGTCATGGAGCATTGTGATGACTGGTATCATGGAGCATTGTTCTGAAAAAGGTCATGGGGCAGTGTAATGACAAGTATCATGGAGGATGTGATGAAAGGAGTCATGGAGCATTGTGATTAAATGGATCATGAGGCATTTTGATGACAAGAGTCATGGAACATTGTGATGACAGGGCTAATGGAGCATTGTGATGACAAAGGCTATGGAGCATTGTGATGACTGGGGTCATGGAGCATTGTGATGAAAGGGGTCATGGATCACATCGATGACATGGGTAATGGAGCATTGTGATGATATGAGCATGGAGCATTGTGATGACAGGAGCCAGGGAGCATTGAGAATGACAAGGGCAGGGAACATTGTGATGACAGCAGTCATGGATCATTGTGATGATACCTGTCATGGAACATTGTGCTGACAGGGGCTATAGAGCATTGTGATGACAGGTATCATGTGGCATTCTGATGACAGTGGTCATAGAGCATTGTGATGAAAGTGGTCATGGAGAACTGTGATGACAAGGGAATGGAGCATTATGATGACAAGAGTTCTGGAGCATTGTGATGACAAGGGTATGGAGCATTGTGATTACAGGGGACCAGGAGCATTGTGATTACATGGGCAGTGAATATTGTGATGACAGGGGTCATGGAGCACTGTGATGACTAGTGTCATGGAACATTGTGATGACAGGGATCATGGAGCATTGTGATGAGAGGGGCCTTGGAGCATTATGATGATAGGCGTCATGGGGCATTGTGATGACAGCGGTCTTGGAGTATTGTGATGAAAGGGATCATGGAGCAATGTGATTACAGGAGCCATGGAGCATTGTGAATGCATAGGCCATGGAGCAATGGAATGACAGGGGTCAAGGAGCATTGTGATGTAAGTTGTCATGGAGCATTGTGATGACTCTTGTCCATGAACATTGTGATGACATGGTTCATGGAGCATTGTGATGACAGGTGTCATGTGGAATTGTGATGAGAGCGGTCATATAGAATTGTGATTAAAGGTATCAGGGAGGACTCTGATAACAGGGGCCGTGGAGCACTGTGATGACAGTGGTCATCTAGAATTGTGATGAAATATACCAGGGAGCATTGTGATGACAGGGGTCATGGATCACCGCAATTATAGGGGCCAGGGAGCATTGTGAATACAAAGATCATGGAGCATTGAGATGACAGGGGTCATGGATCATTGTGATGACAAGGGTCCTGGAACCTTGTGATGACACGGTTCATGGAGCATTGTGATGACAAGGTTCTTCAAGCATTGTGATGACACGGGCATGGAGCATTATGATGACAAGAGTTCTGGAGCATTGTGATGAAAAGGGTATGGAGCACTGTGATTACAGGGGACCAGGAGCATTGTGATTACATGGGCAGTGAATATTGTGATGACAGGGGTTCATGGAGCACTGTGATGACAAGTGTCATGGAACATTGTGATGACAGGGTTCATGGAGCATTGTGATGAGAGGGGCCTTGGAGCATTATGATGATAGGCGTCATGGGGTATCGTGATGAGAGTGGTCATAGAACATTGTGATGAAAGGGATCATGGAGCAATGTGATTACAGGGGCCATGGAGCATTTTGAATGCATAGTCCATGGAGCAGTGTGATGACAGGGGTCATGGAGCATTGTGATGAATGTGGTCATAGTTCATTGTGATGATAAGTGTCCAGGAACATTGTGATGACATGGATCATGGAGCATTGTGATGACAAGGGCCATGGCGAATTGTGATGACAGGTGTCATGGGGCATTGTGATGACAGTGGTCATCGAGAATTATGAGGAAAGGTAACATGGAGCACTGTGATAACAGGGGCCATGGAGCATTGTGATGACAAAGGCCATGGAGCATTTTGATGACAAGTGTCATGGAGCATTGTGATGAGACGGGCATGGAGCATTATGATGCCAAGAGTTCTGGAGCATTGCGTTGACAAGGGCATGGAGCATTGTGATGACAAGGGCCATGGCCAATTCTGATGACAGGTGTCATCGGGCATTGTGATGACAGAGGTTATCTAGCATTGTGATGAAAGGTACAATGGATCAATGTGATAACAGGGGCCATGGAGCATTGTGATGATAAAGGCCATGGAGCATTTTAATGAAAAGTGTCATGGAGAATTGTGATGAGACGGGCATGGAGCATTATGATGACAAGAGTTCTGGAGCATTGCGTTGACAAGGGAATGGAGCATTGTGATTACAGGGACCATGGAGGATAGTGATGACATCTGTCATGGAACATTGTGCTGACAGGGGCCATGGAGCATTGTGATGACAGGTATAATGTGGCATTGTAATGACAGTGGTCATAGAGCATTGTGATGAAATGGATCATGGAGCAATGTGATTACAGGGACCATGTAGCATTGCGAATGCATAGGCTATGGAGCATTGTGATGACAGGAGTCAAGGAGCATTGTGATGTAAGTGGTCATGGATCATTGTGATGACAAGTGTCCTGGACCATTGTGATGACACGGGTCATGGAGCATTGTGATGGCAAGGGCCATGGCGAATTGTGATGACATGTGTCTTGGGGCATTGTGATGACAGTGGTCATCTAGAATTGTGATAAAAGGTATCATGGAGCACTGTGATGACAGGGGCCATGGAGTATTGTAATGACAAGGCAATGGAACATTGTGATGACAAGTATCATGGAGCTTTGTGATGACACGAGCATTCATCATTATGATGACAAGAGTTCTGGAGCATTGTGATGACAAGGGCATGGAGCATTGTGATTACAGGGTCATGGAGCATTGTGATGACAACTGTCATGGAACATTGTGATGACAGGGTTCATGGAGCATTGTGATGACAAGTGCGATGGCGAATTGTGATGACAGGTGTCATGGGGCATTGTGTTGAAAGGGGCATGGAGCATTGTGATTAAAGGGGCCATGGAGCATTTTGATGACAAGGGCAGGCGAACATTTTGATTACATTGGTAATGGAGCATTGTGATGACATGGGCAGGGAACATTGTGAAGACAGGTGTAATGGAACATTGTGATTACAGGGGACATGGAGCATTTTGATGACATGGGCAGGCAACATTGTGATGACAGGTGTCATGGAGCATTGTGATGACAATTGTCATGGAACGTTGTGCTGACAGGGATCATGGAGCATTGTGATGAGACGGTCATTGGAGCATTGTGATGACAGGCGTACTGGAGCCTTCTGAGGAAAGGTGTCATGGGTCATTGTGATTACAGCGATCATGGAACATTGTGATGACAGTGGTCATGGAGCATTGTAATGACAGGGGCCATGGAGCATTGTGATGACAGGGGTCATGGGGCATTGTGATGACAGTGGTCATGGAGCATTGTGATGAAAGGGGTCATGGAGCACTGTGATCACAGGGGCCATGTATAATTGTGATGACAAAGGCCATGGAGCATTGTGATGACAGTTGTCATGGAGCATTGTGTTGAAAGGGGCATGGAGCATTGTGACGACAATGGTCATGGAGCATTGTGATGACTGGTATCATGGAGCATTGTTCTGAAAAAGGTCATGGGGCAGTGTAATGACAAGTATCATGGAAGATGTGATGAAAGGAGTCATGGAGCATTGTGATTAAATGGATCATGAGGCATTTTGATGACAAGAGTCATGGAACATTGTGATGACAGGGCTAATGGAGCATTGTGATGACAAGGGCTATGGAGCATTGTGATGACAGGTGTCATGCAGCATTGTGATGAAAGGGGTCATGGATCACTACGATGACATGTGTAATGGAGCATTGTGATGATATGGACATGGAGCATTGTGATAACAGGGGCCAGGGAGCATTGAGATGACAAGAGCAGGGAACATTCTGATGACAGCAGTCTTGTATCATTGTGATGATACCTGTCATGGAACATTGTGCTGACAGGGGCTATAGAGCAATGTGATGACAGGTGTCATGTGGCATTGTGATGACAGTGGTCATAGAGCATTGTGATGAAAAGGATCATGGAGCAATGTGATTACAGGGGCCATGGAGCATTGTGAATACATAGGCCATGGAGCATTGTGATGACAGGGGTCAAGGAGCATTGTGATGAAAGTGGACATGGAGCACTGTGATGACACGGGCATGCAGCATTATGATGACAAGAGTTCTGGAGCATTGTGATGAAAAGGGTATGGAGCATTGTGATTACAGGGGACCAGGAGCATTGTGATTACATGGGCAGTGAATATTGTGATGACAGGGGTTCATGGAGCACTGTGATGACAAGTGTCATGGAACATTGTGATGACAGGGTTCATGGAGCATTGTGATGAGAGGGGCCTTGGAGCATTATGATGATAGGCGTCATGGGGTATTGTGATGAGAGTGGTCATAGAACATCGTGATGAAAGGGATCATGGAGCAATGTGATTACAGGGGCCATGGAGCATTTTGAATGCATAGGCCATGGAGCAGTGTGATGACAGGGGTCATGGATCATTGTGATGAAAAGTGTCCTGGACCATTGTGATGACACGGGTCATGGAGCATTGTGATGGCAAGGGCCATGGCGAATTGTGATGACATGTGTCTTGGGGCATTGTGATGACAGTGGTCATCTAGAATTGTGATAAAAGGTATCATGGAGCACTGTGATGACAGGGGCCATGGAGTATTGTAATGACAAGGCCATGGAACATTGTGATGACAAGTATCATGGAGCTTTGTGATGACACGAGCATTCATCATTATGATGACAAGAGTTCTGGAGCATTGTGATGACAAGGGCATGGAGCATTGTGATTACAGGGTCATGGAGCATTGTGATGACAACTGTCATGGAACATTGTGATGACAGGGTTCATGGAGCATTGTGATTAAAGGGGCCATGGAGCATTTTGATGACAAGGGCAGGCGAACATTTTGATTACATTGGTAATGGAGCATTGTGATGACATGGGCAGGGAACATTGTGAAGACAGGTGTAATGGAACATTGTGATTACAGGGGACATGGAGCATTTTGATGACATGGGCAGGCAACATTGTGATGACAGGTGTCATGGAGCATTGTGATGACAATTGTCATGGAACGTTGTGCTGACAGGGATCATGGAGAATTGTGATGAGACGGTCATTGGAGCATTGTGATGACAGGCGTACTGGAGCCTTCTGAGGAAAGGTGTCATGAGTCATTGTGATTACAGCGATCATGGAACATTGTGATGACAGTGGTCATGGAGCATTGTAATGACAGGGGCCATGGAGCATTGTGATGACAGGGGTCATGGGGCATTGTGATGACAGTGGTCATGGAGCATTGTGATGAAAGGGGTCATGGAGCACTGTGATCACAGGGGCCATGTATAATTGTGATGACAAAGGCCATGGAGCATTGTGATGACAGTTGTCATGGAGCATTGTGTTGAAAGGGGCATGGAGCATTGTGACGACAATGGTCATGGAGCATTGTGATGACTGGTATCATGGAGCATTGTTCTGAAAGAGGTCATGGGGCAGTGTAATGACAAGTATCATGGAGGATGTGATGAAATGAGTCATGGAGCATTGTGATTAAATGGATCATGAGGCATTTTGATGACAAGAGTCATGGAACATTGTGATGACAGCGCTAATGGAGCATTGTGATGACAAGGGCTATGGAGCATTGTGATGAATGGGGTCATGGGGCATGGTGATGACAGTGGTCATGGAGCATTGTGATGACAAAGACCACGGAGCATTGTGATGACAGGTGTCATGCAGCATTGTGATGAAAGGGGTCATGGATCACTACGATGACATGGGTAATGGAGCATTGTGATGATACGGGCATGGAGCATTGTGATGACAGGGGTCATGCAGCATTGTGATGACAGGGGCCATGCAGCATTTTGATGACATGGGCATGGAGCATAGTGATGACAAGAGTTCTGGAGCATTTTGATGACGAGGGCATGGATCATTTTGATGACAGGGGCCATGAAGCATTGAGATGACAAGGGAATGGAGCATTGTGATGAAAGCGGTCCTGGAGAATTGTGAGGAAACGGGTCATGGATTATTGTGATGGAAGGGTTCCTGGAGCATTCTGATGACAAGTGCCATGGAGCATTTTAATGAAAGGGGTACTGGAGCATTGTACAGAAATGGTTCATGGATCATCGTGATTACACGGATCATGGAATATTGTGATGACAAGGGTTTCAGAGCATTGCGACGACAGGGGTCATGGAGCATTGTAATAGCAGGGGTGATGGGGCATTGTGATGACAGGGGCATGGAGCATTGTGATGACAGAAGTCATAGAATATTGTGATGACAAGGGCCATGGAGCATTGTCATGAAAGGTCTTATCTGGCATTGTGATGAGAGTGGTCATGGAGCATTGTGATAAAAGTTGTCCTGAAGCACTGTTATTACAGGGGCCATGTAGAATTTTGATGACAAAGGCCATGGAGCATTGTGATGACAGGCATCATGGAGCAATTTGATGAAAGTGGTCATGGAGCATTGTGATGAAATGCGCCATGGAACATTGTGAAGACAAGTGTCCTGGAGCATTGTGATGACAAGGGCCATGGCCAATTCTGATGACAGGTGTCATGGAGCATTGTGATGACAGTGGTCATCTATCATTATGATGAAAGGTATCACGGAGCACTGTGATGACAGGGGCCATGGAGCATTGTGATGACACGGGCATGGAGCATTATGATGAGAAGTGATCTGGAGCATTGCGATGACAAGGGTATGGAGCATTGTGATTACAGGGACCATGGAGCATTGTGAATGCATAGGCCATGGAGCAATGAAATGACAGGGGTCAAGGAGCATTGTGATGTAAGTTGTCATGGAGCATTGTCATGACTATTGTCCATGAACATTGTGATGACATGGTTCATGGAGCATTGTGATGACAAGTGCCATGGCGAATTGTGATGACAGGTGTCATGCGGCATTGTGATGACAGTGGTCATGTAGAATTGTAATGAACGGTATCATGGAGGACTCTGACGACAGGGGCCGTGGAGCACTGTGATGACAGTGGTCATCTAGAATTGTGATGAAATATACCAGGGAGCATTGTGATGACAGGGGTCATGGATCACCGCAATTATAGGGGCCAGGGAGCATTGTGAATACAAAGATCATGGAGCATTGAGATGACAGGGGTCATGGATCATTGTGATGACAAGGGTCCTGGAACCTTGTGATGACACGGTTCATGGAGCATTGTGATGACAAGGTTCTTCAAGCATTGTGATGACACGGGCATGGAGCATTATGATGACAAGAGTTCTGGAGCATTGTGATGAAAAGGGTATGGAGCACTGTGATTACAGGAGACCAGGAGCATTGTGATTACATGGGCAGTGAATATTGTGATGACAGGGGTTCATGGAGCACTGTGATGACAAGTGTCATGGAACATTGTGATGACAGGGTTCATGGAGCATTGTGATGAGAGGGGCCTTGGAGCATTATGATGATAGGCGTCATGGGGTATCGTGATGAGAGTGGTCATAGAACATTGTGATGAAAGGGATCATGGAGCAATGTGATTACAGGGGCCATGGAGCATTTTGAATGCATAGTCCATGGAGCAGTGTGATGACAGGGGTCATGGAGCATTGTGATGAATGTGGTCATAGTTCATTGTGATGATAAGTGTCCAGGAACATTGTGATGACATGGATCATGGAGCATTGTGATGACAAGGGCCATGGCGAATTGTGATGACAGGTGTCATGGGGCATTGTGATGACAGTGGTCATCGAGAATTATGAGGAAAGGTAACATGGAGCACTGTGATAACAGGGGCCATGGAGCATTGTGATGACAAAGGCCATGGAGCATTTTGATGACAAGTGTCATGGAGCATTGTGATGAGACGGGCATGGAGCATTATGATGCCAAGAGTTCTGGAGCATTGCGTTGACAAGGGCATGGAGCATTGTGATGACAAGGGCCATGGCCAATTCTGATGACAGGTGTCATCGGGCATTGTGATGACAGAGGTTATCTAGCATTGTGATGAAAGGTACAATGGATCAATGTGATAACAGGGGCCATGGAGCATTGTGATGATAAAGGCCATGGAGCATTTTAATGAAAAGTGTCATGGAGAATTGTGATGAGACGGGTATGGAGCATTATGATGACAAGAGTTCTGGAGCATTGCGTTGACAAGGGAATGGAGCATTGTGATTACAGGGACCATGGAGGATAGTGATGACATCTGTCATGGAACATTGTGCTGACAGGGGCCATGGAGCATTGTGATGACAGGTATAATGTGGCATTGTAATGACAGTGGTCATAGAGCATTGTGATGAAATGGATCATGGAGCAATGTGATTACAGGGACCATGTAGCATTGCGAATGCATAGGCTATGGAGCATTGTGATGACAGGAGTCAAGGAGCATTGTGATGTAAGTGGTCATGGATCATTGTGATGACAAGTGTCCTGGACCATTGTGATGACACGGGTCATGGAGCATTGTGATGGCAAGGGCCATGGCGAATTGTTATGACATGTGTCTTGGGGCATTGTGATGACAGTGGTCATCTAGAATTGTGATAAAAGGTATCATGGAGCACTGTGATGACAGGGGCCATGGAGTATTGTAATGACAAGGCAATGGAACATTGTGATGACAAGTATCATGGAGCTTTGTGATGACACGAGCATTCATCATTATGATGACAAGAGTTCTGGAGCATTGTGATGACAAGGGCATGGAGCATTGTGATTACAGGGTCATGGAACATTGTGATGACAACTGTCATGGAACATTGTGATGACAGGGTTCATGGAGCATTGTGATGACAAGTGCGATGGCGAATTGTGATGACAGGTGTCATGGGGCATTGTGTTGAATGGGGCATGGAGCATTGTGACGACAATGGTCATGGAGCATTGTGATGACTGGTATCATGGAGCATTGTTCTGAAAAAGGTCATGGGGCAGTGTAATGACAAGTATCATGGAGGATGTGATGAAAGGAGTCATGGAGCATTGTGATTAAATGGATCATGAGGCATTTTGATGACAAGAGTCATGGAACATTGTGATGACAGGGCTAATGGAGCATTGTGATGACAAGGGCTATGGAGCATTGTGATGACAGGTGTCATGCAGCATTGTGATGAAAGGGGTCATGGATCACTACGATGACATGTGTAATGGAGCATTGTGATGATATGGACATGGAGCATTGTGATAACAGGGGCCAGGGAGCATTGAGATGACAAGAGCAGGGAACATTCTGATGACAGCAGTCTTGTATCATTGTGATGATACCTGTCATGGAACATTGTGCTGACAGGGGCTATAGAGCATTGTGATGACAGGTGTCATGTGGCATTGTGATGACAGTGGTCATAGAGCATTGTGATGAAAAGGATCATGGAGCAATGTGATTACAGGGGCCATGGAGCATTGTGAATACATAGGCCATGGAGCATTGTGATGACAGGGGTCAAGGAGCATTGTGATGAAAGTGGACATGGAGCACTGTGATGACACGGGCATGCAGCATTATGATGACAAGAGTTCTGGAGCATTGTGATGAAAAGGGTATGGAGCATTGTGATTACAGGGGACCAGGAGCATTGTGATTACATGGGCAGTGAATATTGTGATGACAGGGGTCATGGAGCACTGTGATGACTAGTGTCATGGAACATTGTGATGAGAGGGATCATGGAGCACTGTGATGAGAGGGGCCTTGGAGCATTATGATGATAGGCGATATGGGGCATTGTGATGACAGCGGTCTTGGAGCATTGTGATGAAAGGGATCATGGAGCAATGTGATTACAGGGGCCATGGAGCATTGTGAATGCATAGGCCATGGAGCAATGAAATGACAGGGGTCAAGGAGCATTGTGATGTAAGTTGTCATGGAGCATTGTGATGACAAGTGTCCATGAACATTGTGATGACATGGTTCATGGAGCATTGTGATGACAAGTGCCATGGCGAATTGTGATGACAGGTGTCATGGGGCATTGTGATGACAGTGGTCATGTAGAATTGTAATGAAAGGTATCATGGAGGACTCTGACGACAGGGGCCGTGGAGCACTGTGATGACAGTGGTCATCTAGAATTGTGATGAAATATACCAGGGAGCATTGTGATGACAGGGGTCATGGATCACCGCAATTATAGGGGCCAGGGAGCATTGTGAATACAAAGATCATGGAGCATTGAGATGACAGGGGTCATGGATCATTGTGATGACAAGGGTCCTGGAACCTTGTGATGACACGGTTCATGGAGCATTGTGATGACAAGGTTCTTCAAGCATTGTGATGACACGGGCATGGAGCATTATGATGACAAGAGTTCTGGAGCATTGTGATGAAAAGGGTATGGAGCACTGTGATTACAGGAGACCAGGAGCATTGTGATTACATGGGCAGTGAATATTGTGATGACAGGGGTTCATGGAGCACTGTGATGACAAGTGTCATGGAACATTGTGATGACAGGGTTCATGGAGCATTGTGATGAGAGGGGCCTTGGAGCATTATGATGATACGCGTCATGGGGCCTTGTGATGACAGCGGTCTTGGAGCATTGTGATGAAAGGGATCATGGAGCAATGTGATTACAGGGGCCATGGAGCATTTTGAATGCATAGGCCATGGAGCAGTGTGATGACAGGGGTCATGGAGCATTGTGATGAATGTGGTCATAGTTCATTGTGATGATAAGTGTCCAGGAACATTGTGATGACATGGATCATGGAGCATTGTGATGACAAGGGCCATGGCGAATTGTGATGACAGGTGTCATGGGGCATTGTGATGACAGTGGTCATCTAGAATTGTGATGAAAGGTAACATGGAGCACTGTGATAACAGGGGCCATGGAGCATTGTGATGACAAAGGCCATGGAGCATTTTGATGACAAGTGTCATGGAGCATTGTGATGAGACGGGCATGGAGCATTATGATGCCCAGAGTTCTGGAGCATTGTGGTGACAAGGGCATGGAGCATTGTGATGACAAGGGCCATGGCCAATTCTGATGACAGGTGTCATCGGGCATTGTGATGACAGAGGTTATCTAGCATTGTGATGAAAGGTACAATGGATCAATGTGATAACAGGGGCCATGGAGCATTGTGATGATAAAGACCATGGAGCATTTTAATGAAAAGTGTCATGGAGTATTGTGATGAGACGGGCATGGAGCATTATGATGACAAGAGTTCTGGAGCATTGCGTTGACAAGGGAATGGAGCATTGTGATTACAGGGACCATGGAGGATAGTGGTGACATCTGTCATGGAACATTGTGATGACAGTGGTCATGGAGCATTGTAATGACAGGGGCCATGGAGCATTGTGATGACAGGGGTCATGGGGCATTGTGATGACAGTGGTCATGGAGCATTGTGATGAAAGGGGTCATGGAGCACTGTGATCACAGGGGCCATGTATAATTGTGATGACAAAGACCATGGAGCATTGTGATGACAGTTGTCATGGAGCATTGTGTTGAAAGGGGCATGGAGCATTGTGACGACAATGGTCATGGAGCATTGTGATGACTGGTATCATGGAGCATTGTTCTGAAAAAGGTCATGGGGCAGTGTAATGACAAGTATCATGGAGGATGTGATGAAAGGAGTCATGGAGCATTGTGATTAAATGGATCATGAGGCATTTTGATGACAAGAGTCATGGAACATTGTGATGACAGGGCTAATGGAGCATTGTGATGACAAGGGCTATGGAGCATTGTGATGACTGGGGTCATGGAGCATTGTGATGAAAGGGGTCATGGATCACATCGATGACATGGGTAATGGAGCATTGTGATGATATGAGCATGGAGCATTGTGATGACAGGAGCCAGGGAGCATTGAGAATGACAAGGGCAGGGAACATTGTGATGACAGCAGTCATGGATCATTGTGATGATACCTGTCATGGAACATTGTGCTGACAGGGGCTATAGAGCATTGTGATGACAGGTGTCATGTGGCATTGTGATGACAGTGGTCATAGAGCATTGTGATGAAAGTGGTCATGGAGAACTGTGATGACAAGGGAATGGAGCATTATGATGACAAGAGTTCTGGAGCATTGTGATGACAAGGGTATGGAGCATTGTGATTACAGGGGACCAGGAGCATTGTGATTACATGGGCAGTGAATATTGTGATGACAGGGGTCATGGAGCACTGTGATGACTAGTGTCATGGAACATTGTGATGACAGGGATCATGGAGCATTGTGATGAGAGGGGCCTTGGAGCATTATGATGATAGGCGTCATGGGGCATTGTGATGACAGCGGTCTTGGAGTATTGTGATGAAAGGGATCATGGAGCAATGTGATTACAGGAGCCATGGAGCATTGTGAATGCATAGGCCATGGAGCAATGGAATGACAGGGGTCAAGGAGCATTGTGATGTAAGTTGTCATGGAGCATTGTGATGACTCTTGTCCATGAACATTGTGATGACATGGTTCATGGAGCATTGTGATGACAGGTGTCATGTGGAATTGTGATGAGAGCGGTCATATAGAATTGTGATTAAAGGTATCAGGGAGGACTCTGATAACAGGGGCCGTGGAGCACTGTGATGACAGTGGTCATCTAGAATTGTGATGAAATATACCAGGGAGCATTGTGATGACAGGGGTCATGGATCACCGCAATTATAGGGGCCAGGGAGCATTGTGAATACAAAGATCATGGAGCATTGAGATGACAGGGGTCATGGATCATTGTGATGACAAGGGTCCTGGAACCTTGTGATGACACGGTTCATGGAGCATTGTGATGACAAGGTTCTTCAAGCATTGTGATGACACGGGCATGGAGCATTATGATGACAAGAGTTCTGGAGCATTGTGATGAAAAGGGTATGGAGCACTGTGATTACAGGGGACCAGGAGCATTGTGATTACATGGGCAGTGAATATTGTGATGACAGGGGTCATGGAGCACTGTGATGACTAGTGTCATGGAACATTGTGATGAGAGGGATCATGGAGCACTGTGATGAGAGGGGCCTTGGAGCATTATGATGATAGGCGTCATGGGGCATTGTGATGACAGCGGTCTTGGAGCATTGTGATGAAAGGGATCATGGAGCAATGTGATTACAGGGGCCATGGAGCATTGTGAATGCATAGGCCATGGAGCAATGAAATGACAGGGGTCAAGGAGCATTGTGATGTAAGTTGTCATGGAGCATTGTGATGACAAGTGTCCATGAACATTGTGATGACATGGTTCATGGAGCATTGTGATGACAAGTGCCATGGCGAATTGTGATGACAGGTGTCATGGGGCATTGTGATGACAGTGGTCATGTAGAATTGTAATGAAAGGTATCATGGAGGACTCTGACGACAGGGGCCGTGGAGCACTGTGATGACAGTGGTCATCTAGAATTGTGATGAAATATACCAGGGAGCATTGTGATGACAGGGGTCATGGATCACCGCAATTATAGGGGCCAGGGAGCATTGTGAATACAAAGATCATGGAGCATTGAGATGACAGGGGTCATGGATCATTGTGATGACAAGGGTCCTGGAACCTTGTGATGACACGGTTCATGGAGCATTGTGATGACAAGGTTCTTCAAGCATTGTGATGACACGGGCATGGAGCATTAT
Organism: Balaenoptera borealis; assembly: GCF_965194805.1. Taxonomy (NCBI): domain Eukaryota; kingdom Metazoa; phylum Chordata; class Mammalia; order Artiodactyla; family Balaenopteridae; genus Balaenoptera; species Balaenoptera borealis. The sequence goes on from NW_028123822.1 coordinate 239,768, forward strand.
GATGACAAGAGTTCTGGAGCATTGTGATGAAAAGGGTATGGAGCACTGTGATTACAGGAGACCAGGAGCATTGTGATTACATGGGCAGTGAATATTGTGATGACAGGGGTTCATGGAGCACTGTGATGACAAGTGTCATGGAACATTGTGATGACAGGGTTCATGGAGCATTGTGATGAGAGGGGCCTTGGAGCATTATGATGATACGCGTCATGGGGCCTTGTGATGACAGCGGTCTTGGAGCATTGTGATGAAAGGGATCATGGAGCAATGTGATTACAGGGGCCATGGAGCATTTTGAATGCATAGGCCATGGAGCAGTGTGATGACAGGGGTCATGGAGCATTGTGATGAATGTGGTCATAGTTCATTGTGATGATAAGTGTCCAGGAACATTGTGATGACATGGATCATGGAGCATTGTGATGACAAGGGCCATGGCGAATTGTGATGACAGGTGTCATGGGGCATTGTGATGACAGTGGTCATCTAGAATTGTGATGAAAGGTAACATGGAGCACTGTGATAACAGGGGCCATGGAGCATTGTGATGACAAAGGCCATGGAGCATTTTCATGACAAGTGTCATGGAGCATTGTGATGAGACGGGCATGGAGCATTATGATGCCCAGAGTTCTGGAGCATTGTGGTGACAAGGGCATGGAGCATTGTGATGACAAGGGCCATGGCCAATTCTGATGACAGGTGTCATCGGGCATTGTGATGACAGAGGTTATCTAGCATTGTGATGAAAGGTACAATGGATCAATGTGATAACAGGGGCCATGGAGCATTGTGATGATAAAGACCATGGAGCATTTTAATGAAAAGTGTCATGGAGTATTGTGATGAGACGGGCATGGAGCATTATGATGACAAGAGTTCTGGAGCATTGCGTTGACAAGGGAATGGAGCATTGTGATTACAGGAACCATGGAGGATAGTGGTGACATCTGTCATGGAACATTGTGATGACAGTGGTCATGGAGCATTGTAATGACAGGGGCCATGGAGCATTGTGATGACAGGGGTCATGGGGCATTGTGATGACAGTGGTCATGGAGCATTGTGATGAAAGGGGTCATGGAGCACTGTGATCACAGGGGCCATGTATAATTGTGATGACAAAGACCATGGAGCATTGTGATGACAGTTGTCATGGAGCATTGTGTTGAAAGGGGCATGGAGCATTGTGACGACAAAGGTCATGGAGCATTGTGATGACTGGTATCATGGAGCATTGTTCTGAAAAAGGTCATGGGGCAGTGTAATGACAAGTATCATGGAGGATGTGATGAAAGGAGTCATGGAGCATTGTGATTAAATGGATCATGAGGCATTTTGATGACAAGAGTCATGGAACATTGTGATGACAGGGCTAATGGAGCATTGTGATGACAAGGGCTATGGAGCATTGTGATGACTGGGGTCATGGAGCATTGTGATGAAAGGGGTCATGGATCACATCGATGACATGGGTAATGGAGCATTGTGATGATATGAGCATGGAGCATTGTGATGACAGGAGCCAGGGAGCATTGAGAATGACAAGGGCAGGGAACATTGTGATGACAGCAGTCATGGATCATTGTGATGATACCTGTCATGGAACATTGTGCTGACAGGGGCTATAGAGCATTGTGATGACAGGTGTCATGTGGCATTGTGATGACAGTGGTCATAGAGCATTGTGATGAAAGTGGTCATGGAGAACTGTGATGACAAGGGAATGGAGCATTATGATGACAAGAGTTCTGGAGCATTGTGATGACAAGGGTATGGAGCATTGTGATTACAGGGGACCAGGAGCATTGTGATTACATGGGCAGTGAATATTGTGATGACAGGGGTCATGGAGCACTGTGATGACTAGTGTCATGGAACATTGTGATGACAGGGATCATGGAGCATTGTGATGAGAGGGGCCTTGGAGCATTATGATGATAGGCGTCATGGGGCATTGTGATGACAGCGGTCTTGGAGTATTGTGATGAAAGGGATCATGGAGCAATGTGATTACAGGAGCCATGGAGCATTGTGAATGCATAGGCCATGGAGCAATGGAATGACAGGGGTCAAGGAGCATTGTGATGTAAGTTGTCATGGAGCATTGTGATGACTCTTGTCCATGAACATTGTGATGACATGGTTCATGGAGCATTGTGATGACAGGTGTCATGTGGAATTGTGATGAGAGCGGTCATATAGAATTGTGATTAAAGGTATCAGGGAGGACTCTGATAACAGGGGCCGTGGAGCACTGTGATGACAGTGGTCATCTAGAATTGTGATGAAATATACCAGGGAGCATTGTGATGACAGGGGTCATGGATCACCGCAATTATAGGGGCCAGGGAGCATTGTGAATACAAAGATCATGGAGCATTGAGATGACAGGGGTCATGGATCATTGTGATGACAAGGGTCCTGGAACCTTGTGATGACACGGTTCATGGAGCATTGTGATGACAAGGTTCTTCAAGCATTGTGATGACACGGGCATGGAGCATTATGATGACAAGAGTTCTGGAGCATTGTGATGAAAAGGGTATGGAGTACTGTGATTACAGGGGACCATGAGCATTGTGATTACATGGGCAGTGAATATTGTGATGACAGGGGTTCATGGAGCACTGTGATGACAAGTGTCATGGAACATTGTGATGACAGGGTTCATGGAGCATTGTGATGAGAGGGGCCTTGGAGCATTATGATGATAGGCGTCATGGGGTATCGTGATGAGAGTGGTCATAGAACATTGTGATGAAAGGGATCATGGAGCAATGTGATTACAGGGGCCATGGAGCATTTTGAATGCATAGTCCATGGAGCAGTGTGATGACAGGGGTCATGGAGCATTGTGATGAATGTGGTCATAGTTCATTGTGATGATAAGTGTCCAGGAACATTGTGATGACATGGATCATGGAGCATTGTGATGACAAGGGCCATGGCGAATTGTGATGACAGGTGTCATGGGGCATTGTGATGACAGTGGTCATCGAGAATTATGAGGAAAGGTAACATGGAGCACTGTGATAACAGGGGCCATGGAGCATTGTGATGACAAAGGCCATGGAGCATTTTGATGACAAGTGTCATGGAGCATTGTGATGAGACGGGCATGGAGCATTATGATGCCAAGAGTTCTGGAGCATTGCGTTGACAAGGGCATGGAGCATTGTGATGACAAGGGCCATGGCCAATTCTGATGACAGGTGTCATCGGGCATTGTGATGACAGAGGTTATCTAGCATTGTGATGAAAGGTACAATGGATCAATTTGATAACAGGGGCAATGGAGCATTGTGATGATAAAGGCCATGGAGCATTTTAATGAAAAGTGTCATGGAGAATTGTGATGAGACGGGCATGGAGCATTATGATGCCAAGAGTTCTGGAGCATTGCGTTGACAAGGGAATGGAGCATTGTGATTACAGGGACCATGGAGGATAGTGATGACATCTGTCATGGAACATTGTGCTGACAGGGGCCATGGAGCATTGTGATGACAGGTATAATGTGGCATTGTAATGACAGTGGTCATAGAGCATTGTGATGAAATGGATCATGGAGCAATGTGATTACAGGGACCATGTAGCATTGCGAATGCATAGGCTATGGAGCATTGTGATGACAGGAGTCAAGGAGCATTGTGATGTAAGTGGTCATGGATCATTGTGATGACAAGTGTCCTGGACCATTGTGATGACACGGGTCATGGAGCATTGTGATGGCAAGGGCCATGGCGAATTGTTATGACATGTGTCTTGGGGCATTGTGATGACAGTGGTCATCTAGAATTGTGATAAAAGGTATCATGGAGCACTGTGATGACAGGGGCCATGGAGTATTGTAATGACAAGGCAATGGAACATTGTGATGACAAGTATCATGGAGCTTTGTGATGACACGAGCATTCATCATTATGATGACAAGAGTTCTGGAGCATTGTGATGACAAGGGCATGGAGCATTGTGATTACAGGGTCATGGAGCATTGTGATGACAACTGTCATGGAACATTGTGATGACAGGGTTCATGGAGCATTGTGATGACAAGTGCGATGGCGAATTGTGATGACAGGTGTCATGGGGCATTGTGTTGAAAGGGGCATGGAGCATTGTGACGACAATGGTCATGGAGCATTGTGATGACTGGTATCATGGAGCATTGTTCTGAAAAAGGTCATGGGGCAGTGTAATGACAAGTATCATGGAGGATGTGATGAAAGGAGTCATGGAGCATTGTGATTAAATGGATCATGAGGCATTTTGATGACAAGAGTCATGGAACATTGTGATGACAGGGCTAATGGAGCATTGTGATGACAAGGGCTATGGAGCATTGTGATGACAGGTGTCATGCAGCATTGTGATGAAAGGGGTCATGGATCACTACGATGACATGGGTAATGGAGCATTGTGATGATATGGACATGGAGCATTGTGATAACAGGGGCCAGGGAGCATTGAGATGACAAGAGCAGGGAACATTCTGATGACAGCAGTCTTGTATCATTGTGATGATACCTGTCATGGAACATTGTGCTGACAGGGGCTATAGAGCAATGTGATGACAGGTGTCATGTGGCATTGTGATGACAGTGGTCATAGAGCATTGTGATGAAAAGGATCATGGAGCAATGTGATTACAGGGGCCATGGAGCATTGTGAATACATAGGCCATGGAGCATTGTGATGACAGGGGTCAAGGAGCATTGTGATGAAAGTGGACATGGAGCACTGTGATGACACAGGCATGCAGCATTATGATGACAAGAGTTCTGGAGCATTGTGATGAAAAGGGTATGGAGCATTGTGATTACAGGGGACCAGGAGCATTGTGATTACATGGGCAGTGAATATTGTGATGACAGGGGTCATGGAGCACTGTGATGACTAGTGTCATGGAACATTGTGATGAGAGGGATCATGGAGCACTGTGATGAGAGGGGCCTTGGAGCATTATGATGATAGGCGTCATGGGGCATTGTGATGACAGCGGTCTTGGAGCATTGTGATGAAAGGGATCATGGAGCAATGTGATTACAGGGGCCATGGAGCATTGTGAATGCATAGGCCATGGAGCAATGAAATGACAGGGGTCAAGGAGCATTGTGATGTAAGTTGTCATGGAGCATTGTGATGACAAGTGTCCATGAACATTGTGATGACATGGTTCATGGAGCTTTGTGATGACAAGTGCCATGGCGAATTGTGATGACAGGTGTCATGGGGCATTGTGATGACAGTGGTCATGTAGAATTGTAATGAAAGGTATCATGGAGGACTCTGACGACAGGGGCCGTGGAGCACTGTGATGACAGTGGTCATCTAGAATTGTGATGAAATATACCAGGGAGCATTGTGATGACAGGGGTCATGGATCACCGCAATTATAGGGGCCAGGGAGCATTGTGAATACAAAGATCATGGAGCATTGAGATGACAGGGGTCATGGATCATTGTGATGACAAGGGTCCTGGAACCTTGTGATGACACGGTTCATGGAGCATTGTGATGACAAGGTTCTTCAAGCATTGTGATGACACGGGCATGGAGCATTATGATGACAAGAGTTCTGGAGCATTGTGATGAAAAGGGTATGGAGCACTGTGATTACAGGAGACCAGGAGCATTGTGATTACATGGGCAGTGAATATTGTGATGACAGGGGTTCATGGAGCACTGTGATGACAAGTGTCATGGAACATTGTGATGACAGGGTTCATGGAGCATTGTGATGAGAGGGGCCTTGGAGCATTATGATGATACGCGTCATGGGGCCTTGTGATGACAGCGGTCTTGGAGCATTGTGATGAAAGGGATCATGGAGCAATGTGATTACAGGGGCCATGGAGCATTTTGAATGCATAGGCCATGGAGCAGTGTGATGACAGGGGTCATGGAGCATTGTGATGAATGTGGTCATAGTTCATTGTGATGATAAGTGTCCAGGAACATTGTGATGACATGGATCATGGAGCATTGTGATGACAAGGGCCATGGCGAATTGTGATGACAGGTGTCATGGGGCATTGTGATGACAGTGGTCATCTAGAATTGTGATGAAAGGTAACATGGAGCACTGTGATAACAGGGGCCATGGAGCATTGTGATGACAAAGGCCATGGAGCATTTTGATGACAAGTGTCATGGAGCATTGTGATGAGACGGGCATGGAGCATTATGATGCCCAGAGTTCTGGAGCATTGTGGTGACAAGGGCATGGAGCATTGTGATGACAAGGGCCATGGCCAATTCTGATGACAGGTGTCATCGGGCATTGTGATGACAGAGGTTATCTAGCATTGTGATGAAAGGTACAATGGATCAATGTGATAACAGGGGCCATGGAGCATTGTGATGATAAAGACCATGGAGCATTTTAATGAAAAGTGTCATGGAGAATTGTGATGAGACGGGCATGGAGCATTATGATGACAAGAGTTCTGGAGCATTGCGTTGACAAGGGAATGGAGCATTGTGATTACAGGGACCATGGAGGATAGTGGTGACATCTGTCATGGAACATTGTGATGACAGTGGTCATGGAGCATTGTAATGACAGGGGCCATGGAGCATTGTGATGACAGGGGTCATGGGGCATTGTGATGACAGTGGTCATGGAGCATTGTGATGAAAGGGGTCATGGAGCACTGTGATCACAGGGGCCATGTATAATTGTGATGACAAAGACCATGGAGCATTGTGATGACAGTTGTCATGGAGCATTGTGTTGAAAGGGGCATGGAGCATTGTGACGACAATGGTCATGGAGCATTGTGATGACTGGTATCATGGAGCATTGTTCTGAAAAAGGTCATGGGGCAGTGTAATGACAAGTATCATGGAGGATGTGATGAAAGGAGTCATGGAGCATTGTGATTAAATGGATCATGAGGCATTTTGATGACAAGAGTCATGGAACATTGTGATGACAGGGCTAATGGAGCATTGTGATGACAAGGGCTATGGAGCATTGTGATGACAGGTGTCATGCAGCATTGTGATGAAAGGGGTCATGGATCACTACGATGACATGGGTAATGGAGCATTGTGATGATATGGGCATGGAGCATTGTGATAACAGGGGCCAGGGAGCATTGAGATGACAAGAGCAGGGAACATTCTGATGACAGCAGTCATGTATCATTGTGATGATACCTGTCATGGAACATTGTGCTGACAGGGGCTATAGAGCATTGTGATGACAGGTGTCATGTGGCATTGTGATGACAGTGGTCATAGAGCATTGTGATGAAAAGGATCATGGAGCAATGTGATTACAGGTGTCATGTGGCATTTTGATGACAGTGGTCATAGAGCATTGTGATGACAGGGGTCAAGGAGCATTGTGATGAAAGTGGTCATGGAGCACTGTGATGAAACGGGCATGGAGCATTATGATGACAAGAGTTCTGGAGCATTGTGATGACAAGGTTATGGAGCATTGTGATTACAGGGGAACAAGAGCATTGTGATTACATGGGCAGTGAATATTGTGATGACAGGGGTCATGGAGCACTGTGATGACTAGTGTCATGGAACATTGTGATGACAGGGATCATGGAGTATTGTGATGAGAGGGGCCTTGGAGCATTATGATGATAGGCGTCATGGGGCATTGTGATGACAGCGGTCTTGGAGCATTGTGATGAAAGGGATCATGGAGCAATGTGATTACCGGAGCCATGGAGCATTGTGAATGCATAGGCCATGGAGCAATGAAATGACAGGGGTCAAGGAGCATTGTGATGTAAGTTGTCATGGAGCATTGTGATGACAAGTGTCCATGAACATTGTGATGACATGGTTCATGGAGCATTGTGATGACAAGTGCCATGGCGAATTGTGATGACAGGTGTCATGGGGCATTGTGATGACAGTGGTCATGTAGAATTGTAATGAAAGGTATCATGGAGGACTCTGACGACAGGGGCCGTGGAGCACTGTGATGACAGTGGTCATCTAGAATTGTGATGAAATATACCAGGGAGCATTGTGATGACAGGGGTCATGGATCACCACAATTATAGGGGCCATGGAGCATTGTGAATACAAAGATCATGGAGCATTGAGATGACAGGGGTCATGGATCATTGTGATGACAAAGGTCCTGGAACCTTGTGATGACACGGTTCATGGAGCATTGTGATGACAAGGTTCTTCAAGCATTGTGATGACACGGGCATGGAGCATTATGATGACAAGAGTTGTGGAGCATTGTGATGACAAAGGCCATGGAGCATTTTGATGAGAAGTGTCATGGAACATTGTGATGAGACGGGCATGGAGCATTATGATGCCAAGAGTTCTGGAGCATTGTGGTGACAAGGGCATGGAGCATTGTGATAACAAGGGCCATGGCCAATTCTGATGACAGGTGTCCTCGGGCATTGTGATGACAGAGGTTATCTAGCATTGTGATGAAAGGTACCATGGATCACTGTGATAACAGGGGCCATGGAGCATTGTGATGATAAAGGCCATGGAGCATTTTAATGAAAAGTGTCATGGAGAATTGTGATGAGACGGGCATGGAGCATTATGATGACAAGAGTTCTGGAGCATTGCGTTGACAAGGGAATGGAGCATTGTGATTACAGGGACCATGGAGGAGAGTGATGACATCTGTCATGGAACATTGTGCTGACAGGGGCCATGGAGCATTGTGATGACAGGTATAATGTGGCATTGTAATGACAGGGGTCATAGAGCATTGTGATGAAATGGATCATGGAGCAATGTGATTACAGGGACCATGTAGCATTGCGAATGCATAGGCTATGGAGCATTGTGATGACAGGAGTCAAGGAGCATTGTGATGTAAGTGGTCATGGATCATTGTGATGACAAGTGTCCTGTACCATTGTGATGACACGGGTGATGGAGCATTGTGATGGCAAGGGCCATGGCGAATTGTGATGACATGTGTCTTGGGGCATTGTGATGACAGTGGTCATCTAGAATTGTGATAAAAGGTATCATGGAGCACTGTGATGACAGGGGCCATGGAGTATTGTAATGACAAGGCCATGGAACATTGTGATGACAAGTATCATGGAGCTTTGTGATGACACGAGCATTCATCATTATGATGACAAGAGTTCTGGAGCATTGTGATGACAAGGGCATGAAGCATTGTGATTACAGGGTCATGGAGCATTGTGATGACAACTGTCATGGAACATTGTGATGACAGGGTTCATGGAGCATTGGGATTAAAGGGGCCATGGAGCATTTTGATGACAAGGGCAGGCGAACATTTTGATTACATTGGTAATGGAGCATTGTGATGACATGGGCAGGGAACATTGTGAAGACAGGTGTAATGGAACATTGTGATTACAGGGGACATGGAGCATTTTGATGACATGGGCAGGCAACATTGTGATGACAGGTGTCATGGAGCATTGTGATGACAATTGTCATGGAACGTTGTGCTGACAGGGATCATGGAGCATTGTGATGAGACGGTCATTGGAGCATTGTGATGACAGGCGTACTGGAGCCTTCTGAGGAAAGGTGTCATGAGTCATTGTGATTACAGCGATCATGGAACATTGTGATGACAGTGGTCATGGAGCATTGTAATGACAGGGGTCATGGAGCATTGTGATGACAGGGGTCATGGGGCATTGTGATGACAGTGGTCATGGAGCATTGTGATGAAAGGGGTCATGGAGCACTGTGATCACAGGGGCCATGTATAATTGTGATGACAAAGGCCATGGAGCATTGTGATGACAGTTGTCATGGAGCATTGTGTTGAAAGGGGCATGGAGCATTGTGACGACAATGGTCATGGAGCATTGTGATGACTGGTATCATGGAGCATTGTTCTGAAAGAGGTCATGGGGCAGTGTAATGACAAGTATCATGGAGGATGTGATGAAAGGAGTCATGGAGCATTGTGATTAAATGGATCATGAGGCATTTTGATGACAAGAGTCATGGAACATTGTGATGACAGGGCTAATGGAGCATTGTGATGACAAGGGCTATGGAGCATTGTGATGAATGGGGTCATGGGGCATGGTGATGACAGTGGTCATGGAGCATTGTGATGACAAAGACCACGGAGCATTGTGATGACAGGTGTCATGCAGCATTGTGATGAAAGGGGTCATGGATCACTACGATGACATGGGTAATGGAGCATTGTGATGATACGGGCATGGAGCATTGTGATGACAGGGGTCATGCAGCATTGTGATGACAGGGGCCATGCAGCATTTTGATGACATGGGCATGGAGCATAGTGATGACAAGAGTTCTGGAGCATTTTGATGACGAGGGCATGGATCATTTTGATGACAGGGGCCATGAAGCATTGAGATGACAAGGGAATGGAGCATTGTGATGAAAGCGGTCCTGGAGAATTGTGAGGAAACGGGTCATGGATTATTGTGATGGAAGGGTTCCTGGAGCATTCTGATGACAAGTGCCATGGAGCATTTTAATGAAAGGGGTACTGGAGCATTGTACAGAAATGGTTCATGGATCATCGTGATTACACGGATCATGGAATATTGTGATGACAAGGGTTTCAGAGCATTGCGACGACAGGGGTCATGGAGCATTGTAATAGCAGGGGTGATGGGGCATTGTGATGACAGGGGCATGGAGCATTGTGATGACAGAAGTCATAGAATATTGTGATGACAAGGGCCATGGAGCATTGTCATGAAAGGTCTTATCTGGCATTGTGATGAGAGTGGTCATGGAGCATTGTGATAAAAGTTGTCCTGAAGCACTGTTATTACAGGGGCCATGTAGAATTTTGATGACAAAGGCCATGGAGCATTGTGATGACAGGCATCATGGAGCAATTTGATGAAAGTGGTCATGGAGCATTGTGATGAAATGCGCCATGGAACATTGTGAAGACAAGTGTCCTGGAGCATTGTGATGACAAGGGCCATGGCCAATTCTGATGACAGGTGTCATGGAGCATTGTGATGACAGTGGTCATCTATCATTATGATGAAAGGTATCACGGAGCACTGTGATGACAGGGGCCATGGAGCATTGTGATGACACGGGCATGGAGCATTATGATGAGAAGTGATCTGGAGCATTGCGATGACAAGGGTATGGAGCATTGTGATTACAGGGACCATGGAGCATTGTGAATGCATAGGCCATGGAGCAATGAAATGACAGGGGTCAAGGAGCATTGTGATGTAAGTTGTCATGGAGCATTGTCATGACTATTGTCCATGAACATTGTGATGACATGGTTCATGGAGCATTGTGATGACAAGTGCCATGGCGAATTGTGATGACAGGTGTCATGCGGCATTGTGATGACAGTGGTCATGTAGAATTGTAATGAACGGTATCATGGAGGACTCTGACGACAGGGGCCGTGGAGCACTGTGATGACAGTGGTCATCTAGAATTGTGATGAAATATACCAGGGAGCATTGTGATGACAGGGGTCATGGATCACCGCAATTATAGGGGCCAGGGAGCATTGTGAATACAAAGATCATGGAGCATTGAGATGACAGGGGTCATGGATCATTGTGATGACAAGGGTCCTGGAACCTTGTGATGACACGGTTCATGGAGCATTGTGATGACAAGGTTCTTCAAGCATTGTGATGACACGGGCATGGAGCATTATGATGACAAGAGTTCTGGAGCATTGTGATGAAAAGGGTATGGAGCACTGTGATTACAGGGGACCAGGAGCATTGTGATTACATGGGCAGTGAATATTGTGATGACAGGGGTTCATGGAGCACTGTGATGACAAGTGTCATGGAACATTGTGATGACAGGGTTCATGGAGCATTGTGATGAGAGGGGCCTTGGAGCATTATGATGATAGGCGTCATGGGGTATCGTGATGAGAGTGGTCATAGAACATTGTGATGAAAGGGATCATGGAGCAATGTGATTACAGGGGCCATGGAGCATTTTGAATGCATAGTCCATGGAGCAGTGTGATGACAGGGGTCATGGAGCATTGTGATGAATGTGGTCATAGTTCATTGTGATGATAAGTGTCCAGGAACATTGTGATGACATGGATCATGGAGCATTGTGATGACAAGGGCCATGGCGAATTGTGATGACAGGTGTCATGGGGCATTGTGATGACAGTGGTCATCGAGAATTATGAGGAAAGGTAACATGGAGCACTGTGATAACAGGGGCCATGGAGCATTGTGATGACAAAGGCCATGGAGCATTTTGATGACAAGTGTCATGGAGCATTGTGATGAGACGGGCATGGAGCATTATGATGCCAAGAGTTCTGGAGCATTGCGTTGACAAGGGCATGGAGCATTGTGATGACAAGGGCCATGGCCAATTCTGATGACAGGTGTCATCGGGCATTGTGATGACAGAGGTTATCTAGCATTGTGATGAAAGGTACAATGGATCAATGTGATAACAGGGGCCATGGAGCATTGTGATGATAAAGGCCATGGAGCATTTTAATGAAAAGTGTCATGGAGAATTGTGATGAGACGGGCATGGAGCATTATGATGACAAGAGTTCTGGAGCATTGCGTTGACAAGGGAATGGAGCATTGTGATTACAGCGACCATGGAGGACAGTGATGACATCTGTCATGGAACATTGTGCTGACAGGGGCCATGGAGCATTGTGATGACAGGTATAATGTGGCATTGTAATGACAGTGGTCATAGAGCATTGTGATGAAATGGATCATGGAGCAATGTGATTACAGGGACCATGTAGCATTGCGAATGCATAGGCTATGGAGCATTGTGATGACAGGAGTCAAGGAGCATTGTGATGTAAGTGGTCATCGATCATTGTGATGACAAGTGTCCTGGACCATTGTGATGACACGGGTCATGGAGCATTGTGATGGCAAGGGCCATGGCGAATTGTTATGACATGTGTCTTGGGGCATTGTGATGACAGTGGTCATCTAGAATTGTGATAAAAGGTATCATGGAGCACTGTGATGACAGGGGCCATGGAGTATTGTAATGACAAGGCAATGGAACATTGTGATGACAAGTATCATGGAGCTTTGTGATGACACGAGCATTCATCATTATGATGACAAGAGTTCTGGAGCATTGTGATGACAAGGGCATGGAGCAATGTGATTACAGGGTCATGGAGCATTGTGATGACAACTGTCATGGAACATTGTGATGACAGGGTTCATGGAGCATTGTGATGACAAGTGCGATGGCGAATTGTGATGACAGGTGTCATGGGGCATTGTGTTGAAAGGGGCATGGAGCATTGTGACGACAATGGTCATGGAGCATTGTGATGACTGGTATCATGGAGCATTGTTCTGAAAAAGGTCATGGGGCAGTGTAATGACAAGTATCATGGAGGATGTGATGAAAGGAGTCATGGAGCATTGTGATTAAATGGATCATGAGGCATTTTGATGACAAGAGTCATGGAACATTGTGATGACAGGGCTAATGAAGCATTGTGATGACAAGGGCTATGGAGCATTGTGATGACAAGGGCTATGGAGCATTGTGATGACAGGTGTCATGCAGCATTGTGATGAAAGGGGTCATGGATCACTACGATGACATGTGTAATGGAGCATTGTGATGATATGGACATGGAGCATTGTGATAACAGGGGCCAGGGAGCATTGAGATGACAAGAGCAGGGAACATTCTGATGACAGCAGTCTTGTATCATTGTGATGATACCTGTCATGGAACATTGTGCTGACAGGGGCTATAGAGCATTGTGATGACAGGTGTCATGTGGCATTGTGATGACAGTGGTCATAGAGCATTGTGATGAAAAGGATCATGGAGCAATGTGATTACAGGGGCCATGGAGCATTGTGAATACATAGGCCATGGAGCATTGTGATGACAGGGGTCAAGGAGCATTGTGATGAAAGTGGACATGGAGCACTGTGATGACACGGGCATGCAGCATTATGATGACAAGAGTTCTGGAGCATTGTGATGAAAAGGGTATGGAGCATTGTGATTACAGGGGACCAGGAGCATTGTGATTACATGGGCAGTGAATATTGTGATGACAGGGGTCATGGAGCACTGTGATGACTAGTGTCATGGAACATTGTGATGAGAGGGATCATGGAGCACTGTGATGAGAGGGGCCTTGGAGCATTATGATGATAGGCGTCATGGGGCATTGTGATGACAGCGGTCTTGGAGCATTGTGATGAAAGGGATCATGGAGCAATGTGATTACAGGGGCCATGGAGCATTGTGAATGCATAGGCCATGGAGCAATGAAATGACAGGGGTCAAGGAGCATTGTGATGTAAGTTGTCATGGAGCATTGTGATGACAAGTGTCCATGAACATTGTGATGACATGGTTCATGGAGCTTTGTGATGACAAGTGCCATGGCGAATTGTGATGACAGGTGTCATGGGGCATTGTGATGACAGTGGTCATGTAGAATTGTAATGAAAGGTATCATGGAGGACTCTGACGACAGGGGCCGTGGAGCACTGTGATGACAGTGGTCATCTAGAATTGTGATGAAATATACCAGGGAGCATTGTGATGACAGGGGTCATGGATCACCGCAATTATAGGGGCCAGGGAGCATTGTGAATACAAAGATCATGGAGCATTGAGATGACAGGGGTCATGGATCATTGTGATGACAAGGGTCCTGGAACCTTGTGATGACACGGTTCATGGAGCATTGTGATGACAAGGTTCTTCAAGCATTGTGATGACACGGGCATGGAGCATTATGATGACAAGAGTTCTGGAGCATTGTGATGAAAAGGGTATGGAGCACTGTGATTACAGGAGACCAGGAGCATTGTGATTACATGGGCAGTGAATATTGTGATGACAGGGGTTCATGGAGCACTGTGATGACAAGTGTCATGGAACATTGTGATGACAGGGTTCATGGAGCATTGTGATGAGAGGGGCCTTGGAGCATTATGATGATACGCGTCATGGGGCCTTGTGATGACAGCGGTCTTGGAACATTGTGATGAAAGGGATCATGGAGCAAAGTGATTACAGGGGCCATGGAGCATTTTGAATGCATAGGCCATGGAGCAGTGTGATGACAGGCGTCATGGAGCATTGTGATGAATGTGGTCATAGTTCATTGTGATGATAAGTGTCCAGGAACATTGTGATGACATGGATCATGGAGCATTGTGATGACAAGGGCCATGGCGAATTGTGATGACAGGTGTCATGGGGCATTGTGATGACATTGGTCATCTAGAATTGTGATGAAAGGTAACATGGAGCACTGTGATAACAGGGGCCATGGAGCATTGTGATGACAAAGGCCATGGA
Organism: Balaenoptera borealis; assembly: GCF_965194805.1. Lineage (NCBI taxonomy): Eukaryota > Metazoa > Chordata > Mammalia > Artiodactyla > Balaenopteridae > Balaenoptera > Balaenoptera borealis. Next base: position 255,056 of record NW_028123822.1, read on the forward strand.
GCATTTTGATGACAAGTGTCATGGAGCATTGTGATGAGACGGGCATGGAGCATTATGATGCCCAGAGTTCTGGAGCATTGTGGTGACAAGGGCATGGAGCATTGTGATGACAAGGGCCATGGCCAATTCTGATGACAGGTGTCATCGGGCATTGTGATGACAGAGGTTATCTAGCATTGTGATGAAAGGTACAATGGATCAATGTGATAACAGGGGCCATGGAGCATTGTGATGATAAAGGCCATGGAGCATTTTAATGAAAAGTGTCATGGAGAATTGTGATGAGACGGGCATGGAGCATTATGATGACAAGAGTTCTGGAGCATTGCGTTGACAAGGGAATGGAGCATTGTGATTACAGGGACCATGGAGGATAGTGGTGACATCTGTCATGGAACATTGTGATGACAGTGGTCATGGAGCATTGTAATGACAGGGGCCATGGAGCATTGTGATGACAGGGGTCATGGGGCATTGTGATGACAGTGGTCATGGAGCATTGTGATGAAAGGGGTCATGGAGCACTGTGATCACAGGGGCCATGTATAATTGTGATGACAAAGGCCATGGAGCATTGTGATGACAGTTGTCATGGAGCATTGTGTTGAAAGGGGCATGGAGCATTGTGACGACAATGGTCATGGAGCATTGTGATGACTGGTATCATGGAGCATTGTTCTGAAAAAGGTCATGGGGCAGTGTAATGACAAGTATCATGGAGGATGTGATGAAAGGAGTCATGGAGCATTGTGATTAAATGGATCATGAGGCATTTTGATGACAAGAGTCATGGAACATTGTGATGACAGGGCTAATGGAGCATTGTGATGACAAGGGCTATGGAGCATTGTGATGACTGGGGTCATGGAGCATTGTGATGAAAGGGGTCATGGATCACATCGATGACATGGGTAATGGAGCATTGTGATGATATGAGCATGGAGCATTGTGATGACAGGAGCCAGGGAGCATTGAGAATGACAAGGGCAGGGAACATTGTGATGACAGCAGTCATGGATCATTGTGATGATACCTGTCATGGAACATTGTGCTGACAGGGGCTATAGAGCATTGTGATGACAGGTGTCATGTGGCATTGTGATGACAGTGGTCATAGAGCATTGTGATGAAAGTGGTCATGGAGAACTGTGATGACAAGGGAATGGAGCATTATGATGACAAGAGTTCTGGAGCATTGTGATGACAAGGGTATGGAGCATTGTGATTACAGGGGACCAGGAGCATTGTGATTACATGGGCAGTGAATATTGTGATGACAGGGGTCATGGAGCACTGTGATGACTAGTGTCATGGAACATTGTGATGACAGGGATCATGGAGCATTGTGATGAGAGGGGCCTTGGAGCATTATGATGATAGGCGTCATGGGGCATTGTGATGACACCGGTCTTGGAGTATTGTGATGAAAGGGATCATGGAACAATGTGATTACAGGAGCCATGGAGCATTGTGAATGCATAGGCCATGGAGCAATGGAATGACAGGGGTCAAGGAGCATTGTGATGTAAGTTGTCATGGAGCATTGTGATGACTCTTGTCCATGAACATTGTGATGACATGGTTCATGGAGCATTGTGATGACAGGTGTCATGTGGAATTGTGATGAGAGCGGTCATATAGAATTGTGATTAAAGGTATCAGGGAGGACTCTGATACCAGGGGCCGTGGAGCACTGTGATGACAGTGGTCATCTAGAATTGTGATGAAATATACCAGGGAGCATTGTGATGACAGGGGTCATGGATCACCGCAATTATAGAGGCCATGGAGCATTGTGAATACAAAGATCATGGAGCATTGAGATGACAGGGGTCACGGATCATTGTGATGACAAGGGTCCTGGAACCTTGTGATGACACGGTTCATGGAGCATTGTGATGACAAGGTTCTTCAAGCATTGTGATGACACGGGCATGGAGCATTATGATGACAAGAGTTCTGGAGCATTGTGATGACAAGGGTATGGAGCACTATGATTACAGGGGACCAGGAGCATTGTGATTACATGGGCAGTGAATATTGTGATGACAGGGGTCATGGAGCACTGTGATGACTAGTGTCATGGAACATTGTGATGACAGGGATCATGGAGCATTGTGATGAGAGGGGCCTTAGAGCATTATGATGATAGGCGTCATGGGGCATTGTGATGACAGCGGTCTTGGAGCATTGTGATGAAAGGGATCATGGAGCAATGTGCTTACAGGAGCCATGGAGCATTGTGAATGCATAGGCCATGGAGCAATGAAATGACAGGGGTCAAGGAGCATTGTGATGTAAGTTGTCATGGAGCATTGTGATGACAAGTGTCCATGAACATTGTGATGACATGGTTCATGGAGCATTGTGATGACAAGTGCCATGGCGAATTGTGATGACAGGTGTCATGGGGCATTGTGATGACAGTGGTCATGTAGAATTGTAATGAAAGGTATCATGGAGGACTCTGCCGACAGGGGCCGTGGAGCACTGTGATGACAGTGGTCATCTAGAATTGTGATGAAATATACCAGGGAGCATTGTGATGACAGGGGTCATGGATCACCGCAATTATAGGGGCCAGGGAGCATTGTGAATACAAAGATCATGGAGCATTGAGATGACAGGGGTCATGGATCATTGTGATGACAAGGGTCCTAGAACCTTGTGATGACACGGTTCATGGAGCATTGTGATGACAAGGTTCTTCAAGCATTGTGATGACACGGGCATGGAGCATTATGATAACAAGAGTTCTGGAGCATTGTGATGAAAAGGGTATGGAGCACTGTGATTACAGGGGACCAAGAGCATTGTGATTACATGGGCAGTGAATATTGTGATGACAGGGGTTCATGGAGCACTGTGATGACAAGTGTCATGGAACATTGTGATGACAGGGTTCATGGAGCATTGTGATGAGAGGGGCCTTGGAGCATTATGATGATAGGCGTCATGGGGTATTGTGATGAGAGTGGTCATAGAACAACGTGATGAAAGGGATCATGGAGCAATGTGATTACAGGGGCCATGGAGCATTTTGAATGCATAGGCCATGGAGCAGTGTGATGACAGGGGTCATGGATCATTGTGATGACAAGTGTCCTGGACCATTGTGATGACACGGGTCATGGAGCATTGTGATGGCAAGGGCCATGGCGAATTGTGATGACATGTGTCTTGGGGCATTGTGATGACAGTGGTCATCTAGAATTGTGATAAAAGGTATCATGGAGCACTGTGATGACAGGGGCCATGGAGTATTGTAATGACAAGGCCATGGAACATTGTGATGACAAGTATCATGGAGCTTTGTGATGACACGAGCATTCATCATTATGATGACAAGAGTTCTGGAGCATCGTGATGACAAGGGCATGGAGCATTGTGATTACAGGGTCATGGAGCATTGTGATGACAACTGTCATGGAACATTGTGATGACAGGGTTCATGGAGCATTGTGATTAAAGGGGCCATGGAGCATTTTGATGACAAGGGCAGGCGAACATTTTGATTACATTGGTAATGGAGCATTGTGATGACATGGGCAGGGAACATTGTGAAGACAGGTGTAATGGAACATTGTGATTACAGGGGACATGGAGCATTTTGATGACATGGGCAGGCAACATTGTGATGACAGGTGTCATGGAGCATTGTGATGACAATTGTCATGGAACGTTGTGCTGACAGGGATCATGGAGCATTGTGATGAGACGGTCATTGGAGCATTGTGATGACAGGCGTACTGGAGCCTTCTGAGGAAAGGTGTCATGAGTCATTGTGATTACAGCGATCATGGAACATTGTGATGACAGTGGTCATGGAGCATTGTAATGACAGGGGCCATGGAGCATTGTGATGACAGGGGTCATGGGGCATTGTGATGACAGTGGTCATGGAGCATTGTGATGAAAGGGGTCATGGAGCACTGTGATCACAGGGGCCATGTATAATTGTGATGACAAAGGCCATGGAGCATTGTGATGACAGTTGTCATGGAGCATTGTGTTGAAAGGGGCATGGAGCATTGTGACGACAATGGTCATGGAGCATTGTGATGACTGGTATCATGGAGCATTGTTCTGAAAGAGGTCATGGGGCAGTGTAATGACAAGTATCATGGAGGATGTGATGAAAGGAGTCATGGAGCATTGTGATTAAATGGATCATGAGGCATTTTGATGACAAGAGTCATGGAACATTGTGATGACAGGGCTAATGGAGCATTGTGATGACAAGGGCTATGGAGCATTGTGATGAATGGGGTCATGGGGCATGGTGATGACAGTGGTCATGGAGCATTGTGATGACAAAGACCACGGAGCATTGTGATGACAGGTGTCTTGCAGCATTATGATGAAAGGGGTCATGGATCACTACGATGACATGGGTAATGGAGCATTGTGATGATACGGGCATGGAGCATTGTGATGACAGGGGTCATGCAGCATTTTGATGACATGGGCATGGAGCATAGTGATGACAAGAGTTCTGGAGCATTTTGATGACGAGGGCATGGATCATTTTGATGACAGGGGCCATGAAGCATTGAGATGACAAGGGAATGGAGCATTGTGATGAAAGCGGTCCTGGAGAATTGTGAGGAAACGGGTCATGGATTATTGTGATGGAAGGGTTCCTGGAGCATTCTGATGACAAGTGCCATGGAGCATTTTAATGAAAGGGGTACTGGAGCATTGTACAGAAATGGTTCATGGATCATCGTGATTACACGGATCATGGAATATTGTGATGACAAGGGTTTCAGAGCATTGCGACGACAGGGGTCATGGAGCATTGTAATAGCAGGGGTGATGGGGCATTGTGATGACAGGGGCATGGAGCATTGTGATGACAGAAGTCATGGAATATTGTGATGACAAGGGCCATGGAGCATTGTCATGAAAGGTCTTATCTGGCATTGTGATGAGAGTGGTCATGGAGCATTGTGATAAAAGTTGTCCTGAAGCACTGTTATTACAGGGGCCATGTAGAATTTTGATGACAAAGGCCATGGAGCATTGTGATGACAGGCATCATGGAGCAATTTGATGAAAGTGGTCATGGAGCATTGTGATGAAATGCGCCATGGAACATTGTGAAGACAAGTGTCCTGGAGCATTGTGATGACAAGGGCCATGGCCAATTCTGATGACAGGTGTCATGGAGCATTGTGATGACAGTGGTCATCTATCATTATGATGAAAGGTATCACGGAGCACTGTGATGACAGGGGCCATGGAGCATTGTGATGACACGGGCATGGAGCATTATGATGAGAAGTGATCTGGAGCATTGCGATGACAAGGGTATGGAGCATTGTGATTACAGGGACCATGGAGCATTGTGAATGCATAGGCCATGGAGCAATGAAATGACAGGGGTCAAGGAGCATTGTGATGTAAGTTGTCATGGAGCATTGTCAAGACTATTGTCCATGAACATTGTGATGACATGGTTCATGGAGCATTGTGATGACAAGTGCCATGGCGAATTGTGATGACAGGTGTCATGCGGCATTGTGATGACAGTGGTCATGTAGAATTGTAATGAACGGTATCATGGAGGACTCTGACGACAGGGGCCGTGGAACACTGTGATGACAGTGGTCATCTAGAATTGTGATGAAATATACCAGGGAGCATTGTGATGACAGGGGTCATGGATCACCGCAATTATAGGGGCCAGGGAGCATTGTGAATACAAAGATCATGGAGCATTGAGATGACAGGGGTCATGGATCATTGTGATGACAAGGGTCCTGGAACCTTGTGATGACACGGTTCATGGAGCATTGTGATGACAAGGTTCTTCAAGCATTGTGATGACACGGGCATGGAGCATTATGATGACAAGAGTTCTGGAGCATTGTGATGAAAAGGGTATGGAGCACTGTGATTACAGGGGACCAGGAGCATTGTGATTACATGGGCAGTGAATATTGTGATGACAGGTGTTCATGGAGCACTGTGATGACAAGTGTCATGGAACATTGTGATGACAGGGTTCATGGAGCATTGTGATGAGAGGGGCCTTGGAGCATTATGATGATAGGCGTCATGGGGTATTGTGATGAGAGTGGTCATAGAACATTGTGATGAAAGGGATCATGGAGCAATGTGATTACAGGGGCCATGGAGCATTTTGAATGCATAGGCCATGGAGCAGTGTGATGACAGGGGTCATGGAGCATTGTGATGAATGTGGTCATAGTTCATTGTGATGATAAGTGTCCAGGAACATTGTGATGACATGGATCATGGAGCATTGTGATGACAAGGGCCATGGCGAATTGTGATGACAGGTGTCATGGGGCATTGTGATGACAGTGGTCATCGAGAATTATGAGGAAAGGTAACATGGAGCACTGTGATAACAGGGGCCATGGAGCATTGTGATGACAAAGGCCATGGAGCATTTTGATGACAAGTGTCATGGAGCATTGTGATGAGACGGGCATGGAGCATTATGATGCCAAGAGTTCTGGAGCATTGCGTTGACAAGGGCATGGAGCATTGTGATGACAAGGGCCATGGCCAATTCTGATGACAGGTGTCATCGGGCATTGTGATGACAGAGGTTATCTAGCATTGTGATGAAAGGTACCATGGATCACTGTGATAACAGGGGCCATGGAGCATTGTGATGATAAAGGCCATGGAGCATTTTAATGAAAAGTGTCATGGAGAATTGTGATGAGACGGGCATGGAGCATTATGATGACAAGAGTTCTGGAGCATTGCGTTGACAAGGGAATGGAGCATTGTGATTACAGGGACCATGGAGGAGAGTGATGACATCTGTCATGGAACATTGTGCTGACAGGGGCCATGGAGCATTGTGATGACAGGTATAATGTGGCATTGTAATGACAGGGGTCATAGAGCATTGTGATGAAATGGATCATGGAGCAATGTGATTACAGGGACCATGTAGCATTGCGAATGCATAGGCTATGGAGCATTGTGATGACAGGAGTCAAGGAGCATTGTGATGTAAGTGGTCATGGATCATTGTGATGACAAGTGTCCTGTACCATTGTGATGACACGGGTCATGGAGCATTGTGATGGCAAGGGCCATGGCGAATTGTGATGACATGTGTCTTGGGGCATTGTGATGACAGTGGTCATCTAGAATTGTGATAAAAGGTATCATGGAGCACTGTGATGACAGGGGCCATGGAGTATTGTAATGACAAGGCCATGGAACATTGTGATGACAAGTATCATGGAGCTTTGTGATGACACGAGCATTCATCATTATGATGACAAGAGTTCTGGAGCATTGTGATGACAAGGGCATGGAGCATTGTGATTACAGGGTCATGGAGCATTGTGATGACAACTGTCATGGAACATTGTGATGACAGGGTTCATGGAGCATTGTGATTAAAGGGGCCATGGAGCATTTTGATGACAAGGGCAGGCGAACATTTTGATTACATTGGTAATGGAGCATTGTGATGACATGGGCAGGGAACATTGTGAAGACAGGTGTAATGGAACATTGTGATTACAGGGGACATGGAGCATTTTGATGACATGGGCAGGCAACATTGTGATGACAGGTGTCATGGAGCATTGTGATGACAATTGTCATGGAACGTTGTGCTGACAGGGATCATGGAGCATTGTGATGAGACGGTCATTGGAGCATTGTGATGACAGGCGTACTGGAGCCTTCTGAGGAAAGGTGTCATGAGTCATTGTGATTACAGCGATCATGGAACATTGTGATGACAGTGGTCATGGAGCATTGTAATGACAGGGGCCATGGAGCATTGTGATGACAGGGGTCATGGGGCATTGTGATGACAGTGGTCATGGAGCATTGTGATGAAAGGGGTCATGGAGCACTGTGATCACAGGGGCCATGTATAATTGTGATGACAAAGGCCATGGAGCATTGTGATGACAGTTGTCATGGAGCATTGTGTTGAAAGGGGCATGGAGCATTGTGACGACAATGGTCATGGAGCATTGTGATGACTGGTATCATGGAGCATTGTTCTGAAAGAGGTCATGGGGCAGTGTAATGACAAGTATCATGGAGGATGTGATGAAAGGAGTCATGGAGCATTGTGATTAAATGGATCATGAGGCATTTTGATGACAAGAGTCATGGAACATTGTGATGACAGGGCTAATGGAGCATTGTGATGACAAGGGCTATGGAGCATTGTGATGAATGGGGTCATGGGGCATGGTGATGACAGTGGTCATGGAGCATTGTGATGACAAAGACCACGGAGCATTGTGATGACAGGTGTCTTGCAGCATTATGATGAAAGGGGTCATGGATCACTACGATGACATGGGTAATGGAGCATTGTGATGATACGGGCATGGAGCATTGTGATGACAGGGGTCATGCAGCATTTTGATGACATGGGCATGGAGCATAGTGATGACAAGAGTTCTGGAGCATTTTGATGACGAGGGCATGGATCATTTTGATGACAGGGGCCATGAAGCATTGAGATGACAAGGGAATGGAGCATTGTGATGAAAGCGGTCCTGGAGAATTGTGAGGAAACGGGTCATGGATTATTGTGATGGAAGGGTTCCTGGAGCATTCTGATGACAAGTGCCATGGAGCATTTTAATGAAAGGGGTACTGGAGCATTGTACAGAAATGGTTCATGGATCATCGTGATTACACGGATCATGGAATATTGTGATGACAAGGGTTTCAGAGCATTGCGACGACAGGGGTCATGGAGCATTGTAATAGCAGGGGTGATGGGGCATTGTGATGACAGGGGCATGGAGCATTGTGATGACAGAAGTCATGGAATATTGTGATGACAAGGGCCATGGAGCATTGTCATGAAAGGTCTTATCTGGCATTGTGATGAGAGTGGTCATGGAGCATTGTGATAAAAGTTGTCCTGAAGCACTGTTATTACAGGGGCCATGTAGAATTTTGATGACAAAGGCCATGGAGCATTGTGATGACAGGCATCATGGAGCAATTTGATGAAAGTGGTCATGGAGCATTGTGATGAAATGCGCCATGGAACATTGTGAAGACAAGTGTCCTGGAGCATTGTGATGACAAGGGCCATGGCCAATTCTGATGACAGGTGTCATGGAGCATTGTGATGACAGTGGTCATCTATCATTATGATGAAAGGTATCACGGAGCACTGTGATGACAGGGGCCATGGAGCATTGTGATGACACGGGCATGGAGCATTATGATGAGAAGTGATCTGGAGCATTGCGATGACAAGGGTATGGAGCATTGTGATTACAGGGACCATGGAGCATTGTGAATGCATAGGCCATGGAGCAATGAAATGACAGGGGTCAAGGAGCATTGTGATGTAAGTTGTCATGGAGCATTGTCAAGACTATTGTCCATGAACATTGTGATGACATGGTTCATGGAGCATTGTGATGACAAGTGCCATGGCGAATTGTGATGACAGGTGTCATGCGGCATTGTGATGACAGTGGTCATGTAGAATTGTAATGAACGGTATCATGGAGGACTCTGACGACAGGGGCCGTGGAACACTGTGATGACAGTGGTCATCTAGAATTGTGATGAAATATACCAGGGAGCATTGTGATGACAGGGGTCATGGATCACCGCAATTATAGGGGCCAGGGAGCATTGTGAATACAAAGATCATGGAGCATTGAGATGACAGGGGTCATGGATCATTGTGATGACAAGGGTCCTGGAACCTTGTGATGACACGGTTCATGGAGCATTGTGATGACAAGGTTCTTCAAGCATTGTGATGACACGGGCATGGAGCATTATGATGACAAGAGTTCTGGAGCATTGTGATGAAAAGGGTATGGAGCACTGTGATTACAGGGGACCAGGAGCATTGTGATTACATGGGCAGTGAATATTGTGATGACAGGTGTTCATGGAGCACTGTGATGACAAGTGTCATGGAACATTGTGATGACAGGGTTCATGGAGCATTGTGATGAGAGGGGCCTTGGAGCATTATGATGATAGGCGTCATGGGGTATTGTGATGAGAGTGGTCATAGAACATTGTGATGAAAGGGATCATGGAGCAATGTGATTACAGGGGCCATGGAGCATTTTGAATGCATAGGCCATGGAGCAGTGTGATGACAGGGGTCATGGAGCATTGTGATGAATGTGGTCATAGTTCATTGTGATGATAAGTGTCCAGGAACATTGTGATGACATGGATCATGGAGCATTGTGATGACAAGGGCCATGGCGAATTGTGATGACAGGTGTCATGGGGCATTGTGATGACAGTGGTCATCGAGAATTATGAGGAAAGGTAACATGGAGCACTGTGATAACAGGGGCCATGGAGCATTGTGATGACAAAGGCCATGGAGCATTTTGATGACAAGTGTCATGGAGCATTGTGATGAGACGGGCATGGAGCATTATGATGCCAAGAGTTCTGGAGCATTGCGTTGACAAGGGCATGGAGCATTGTGATGACAAGGGCCATGGCCAATTCTGATGACAGGTGTCATCGGGCATTGTGATGACAGAGGTTATCTAGCATTGTGATGAAAGGTACCATGGATCACTGTGATAACAGGGGCCATGGAGCATTGTGATGATAAAGGCCATGGAGCATTTTAATGAAAAGTGTCATGGAGAATTGTGATGAGACGGGCATGGAGCATTATGATGACAAGAGTTCTGGAGCATTGCGTTGACAAGGGAATGGAGCATTGTGATTACAGGGACCATGGAGGAGAGTGATGACATCTGTCATGGAACATTGTGCTGACAGGGGCCATGGAGCATTGTGATGACAGGTATAATGTGGCATTGTAATGACAGGGGTCATAGAGCATTGTGATGAAATGGATCATGGAGCAATGTGATTACAGGGACCATGTAGCATTGCGAATGCATAGGCTATGGAGCATTGTGATGACAGGAGTCAAGGAGCATTGTGATGTAAGTGGTCATGGATCATTGTGATGACAAGTGTCCTGTACCATTGTGATGACACGGGTCATGGAGCATTGTGATGGCAAGGGCCATGGCGAATTGTGATGACATGTGTCTTGGGGCATTGTGATGACAGTGGTCATCTAGAATTGTGATAAAAGGTATCATGGAGCACTGTGATGACAGGGGCCATGGAGTATTGTAATGACAAGGCCATGGAACATTGTGATGACAAGTATCATGGAGCTTTGTGATGACACGAGCATTCATCATTATGATGACAAGAGTTCTGGAGCATTGTGATGACAAGGGCATGGAGCATTGTGATTACAGGGTCATGGAGCATTGTGATGACAACTGTCATGGAACATTGTGATGACAGGGTTCATGGAGCATTGTGATTAAAGGGGCCATGGAGCATTTTGATGACAAGGGCAGGCGAACATTTTGATTACATTGGTAATGGAGCATTGTGATGACATGGGCAGGGAACATTGTGAAGACAGGTGTAATGGAACATTGTGATTACAGGGGACATGGAGCATTTTGATGACATGGGCAGGCAACATTGTGATGACAGGTGTCATGGAGCATTGTGATGACAATTGTCATGGAACGTTGTGCTGACAGGGATCATGGAGCATTGTGATGAGACGGTCATTGGAGCATTGTGATGACAGGCGTACTGGAGCCTTCTGAGGAAAGGTGTCATGAGTCATTGTGATTACAGCGATCATGGAACATTGTGATGACAGTGGTCATGGAGCATTGTAATGACAGGGGTCATGGAGCATTGTGATGACAGGGGTCATGGGGCATTGTGATGACAGTGGTCATGGAGCATTGTGATGAAAGGGGTCATGGAGCACTGTGATCACAGGGGCCATGTATAATTGTGATGACAAAGGCCATGGAGCATTGTGATGACAGTTGTCATGGAGCATTGTGTTGAAAGGGGCATGGAGCATTGTGACGACAATGGTCATGGAGCATTGTGATGACTGGTATCATGGAGCATTGTTCTGAAAGAGGTCATGGGGCAGTGTAATGACAAGTATCATGGAGGATGTGATGAAAGGAGTCATGGAGCATTGTGATTAAATGGATCATGAGGCATTTTGATGACAAGAGTCATGGAACATTGTGATGACAGCGCTAATGGAGCATTGTGATGACAAGGGCTATGGAGCATTGTGATGAATGGGGTCATGGGGCATGGTGATGACAGTGGTCATGGAGCATTGTGATGACAAAGACCACGGAGCATTGTGATGACAGGTGTCATGCAGCATTGTGATGTAAGGGGTCATGGATCACTACGATGACATGGGTAATGGAGCATTGTGATGATACGGGCATGGAGCATTGTGATGACAGGGGTCATGCAGCATTGTGATGACAGGGGCCATGCAGCATTTTGATGACATGGGCATGGAGCATAGTGATGACAAGAGTTCTGGAGCATTTTGATGACAAGGGCATGAATCATTTTGATGACAGGGGCCATGAAGCATTGAGATGACAAGGGAATGGAGCATTGTGATGAAAGCGGTCCTGGAGAATTGTGAGGAAACGGGTCATGGATTATTGTGATGGAAGGGTTCCTGGAGCATTCTGATGACAAGTGCCATGGAGCATTTTAATGAAAGGGGTACTGGAGCATTGTACAGAAATGGTTCATGGATCATCGTGATTACACGGATCATGGAATATTGTGATGACAAGGGTTTCGGAGCATTGCGACGACAGGGGTCATGGAGCATTGTAATAGCAGGGGTGATGGGGCATTGTGATGACAGGGGCATGGAGCATTGTGATGACAGAAGTCATAGAATATTGTGATGACAAGGGCCATGGAGCATTGTCATGAAAGGTCTTATCTGGCATTGTGATGAGAGTGGTCATGGAGCATTGTGATAAAAGTTGTCCTGAAGCACTGTTATTACAGGGGCCATGTAGAATTTTGATGACAAAGGCCATGGAGCATTGTGATGACAGGCATCATGGAGCAATTTGATGAAAGTGGTCATGGAGCATTGTGATGAAATGCGCCATGGAACATTGTGAAGACAAGTGTCCTGGAGCATTGTGATGACAAGGGCCATGGCCAATTCTGATGACAGGTGTCATGGAGCATTGTGATGACAGTGGTCATCTATCATTATGATGAAAAGTATCACGGAGCACTGTGATGACAGGGGCCATGGAGCATTGTGATGACACGGGCATGGAGCATTATGATGAGAAGTGATCTGGAGCATTGCGATGACAAGGGTATGGAGCATTGTGATTACAGGGACCATGGAGCATTGTGAATGCATAGGCCATGGAGCAATGAAATGACAGGGGTCAAGGAGCATTGTGATGTAAGTTGTCATGGAGCATTGTCATGACTATTGTCCATGAACATTGTGATGACATGGTTCATGGAGCATTGTGATGACAAGTGCCATGGCGAATTGTGATGACAGGTGTCATGCGGCATTGTGATGACAGTGGTCATGTAGAATTGTAATGAACGGTATCATGGAGGACTCTGACGACAGGGGCCGTGGAGCACTGTGATGACAGTGGTCATCTAGAATTGTGATGAAATATACCAGGGAGCATTGTGATGACAGGGGTCATGGATCACCGCAATTATAGGGGCCAGGGAGCTTTGTGAATACAAAGATCATGGAGCATTGAGATGACAGGGGTCATGGATCATTGTGATGACAAGGGTCCTGGAACCTTGTGATGACACGGTTCATGGAGCATTGTGATGACAAGGTTCTTCAAGCATTGTGATGACACGGGCATGGAGCATTATGATGACAAGAGTTCTGGAGCATTGTGATGAAAAGGGTATGGAGCACTGTGATTACAGGGGACCAGGAGCATTGTGATTACATGGGCAGTGAATATTGTGATGACAGGTGTTCATGGAGCACTGTGATGACAAGTGTCATGGAACATTGTGATGACAGGGTTCATGGAGCATTGTGATGAGAGGGGCCTTGGAGCATTATGATGATAGGCGTCATGGGGTATTGTGAGGAGAGTGGTCATAGAACATTGTGATGAAAGGGATCATGGAGCAATGTGATTACAGGGGCCATGGAGCATTTTGAATGCATAGTCCATGGAGCAGTGTGATGACAGGGGTCATGGAGCATTGTGATGAATGTGGTCATAGTTCATTGTGATGATAAGTGTCCAGGAACATTGTGATGACATGGATCATGGAGCATTGTGATGACAAGGGCCATGGCGAATTGTGATGACAGGTGTCATGGGGCATTGTGATGACAGTGGTCATCGAGAATAATGAGGAAAGGTAACATGGAGCACTGTGATAACAGGGGCCATGGAGCATTGTGATGACAAAGGCCATGGAGCATTTTGATGACAAGTGTCATGGAGCATTGTGATGAGACGGGCATGGAGCATTATGATGCCAAGAGTTCTGGAGCATTGCGTTGACAAGGGCATGGAGCATTGTGATGACAAGGGCCATGGCCAATTCTGATGACAGGTGTCGTCGGGCATTGTGATGACAGAGGTTATCTAGCATTGTGATGAAAGGTACCATGGATCACTGTGATAACAGGGGCCATGGAGCATTGTGATGATAAAGGCCATGGAGCATTTTAATGAAAAGTGTCATGGAGAATTGTGATGAGACGGGCATGGAGCATTATGATGACAAGAGTTCTGGAGCATTGCGTTGACAAGGGAATGGAGCATTGTGATTACAGGGACCATGGAGGATAGTGATGACATCTGTCATGGAACATTGTGCTGACAGGGGCCATGGAGCATTGTGATGACAGGTATAATGTGGCATTGTAATGACAGTGGTCATAGAGCATTGTGATGAAATGGATCATGGAGCAATGTGATTACAGGGACCATGTAGCATTGCGAATGCATAGGCTATGGAGCATTGTGATGACAGGAGTCAAGGAGCATTGTGATGTAAGTGGTCATGGATCATTGTGATGACAAGTGTCCTGGACCATTGTGATGACACGGGTCATGGAGCATTGTGATGGCAAGGGCCATGGCGAATTGTGATGACATGTGTCTTGGGGCATTGTGATGACAGTGGTCATCTAGAATTGTGATAAAAGGTATCATGGAGCACTGTGATGACAGGGGCCATGGAGTATTGTAATGACAAGGCAATGGAACATTGTGATAACAGGTATCATGGAGCTTTGTGATGACACGAGCATTCATCATTATGATGACAAGAGTTCTGGAGCATTGTGATGACAAGGGCATGGAGCATTGTGATTACAGGGTCATGGAGCATTGTGATGACAACTGTCATGGAACATTGTGATGACAGGGTTCATGGAGCATTGTGATGACAAGTGCGATGGCGAATTGTGATGACAGGTGTCATGGGGCATTGTGTTGAAAGGGGCATGGAGCATTGTGACGACAATGGTCATGGAGCATTGTGATGACTGGTATCATGGAGCATTGTTCTGAAAAAGGTCATGGGGCAGTGTAATGACAAGTATCATGGAGGATGTGATGAAAGGAGTCATGGAGCATTGTGATTAAATGGATCATGAGGCATTTTGATGACAAGAGTCATGGAACATTGTGATGACAGGGCTAACGGAGCATTGTGATAACAAGGGCTATGGAGCATTGTGATGACAAGGGCTATGGAGCATTGTGATGACAGGTGTCATGCAGCATTGTGATGAAAGGGGTCATGGATCACTACGATGACATGTGTAATGGAGCATTGTGATGATATGGACATGGAGCATTGTGATAACAGGGGCCAGGGAGCATTGAGATGACAAGAGCAGGGAACATTCTGATGACAGCAGTCTTGTATCATTGTGATGATACCTGTCATGGAACATTGTGCTGACAGGGGCTATAGAGCATTCTGATGACAGGTGTCATGTGGCATTGTGATGACAGTGGTCATAGAGCATTGTGATGAAAAGGATCATGGAGCAATGTGATTACAGGGGCCATGGAGCATTGTGAATACATAGGCCATGGAGCATTGTGATGACAGGGGTCAAGGAGCATTGTGATGAAAGTGGACATGGAGCACTGTGATGACACGGGCATGCAGCATTATGATGACAAGAGTTCTGGAGCATTGTGATGAAAAGGGTATGGAGCATTGTGATTACAGGGGACCAGGAGCATTGTGATTACATGGGCAGTGAATATTGTGATGACAGGGGTCATGGAGCACTGTGATGACTAGTGTCATGGAACATTGTGATGAGAGGGATCATGGAGCACTGTGATGAGAGGGGCCTTGGAGCATTATGATGATAGGCGTCATGGGGCATTGTGATGACAGCGGTCTTGGAGCATTGTGATGAAAGGGATCATGGAGCAATGTGATTACAGGGGCCATGGAGCATTGTGAATGCATAGGCCATGTAGCAATGAAATGACAGGGGTCAAGGAGCATTGTGATGTAAGTTGTCATGGAGCATTGTGATGACAAGTGTCCATGAACATTGTGATGACATGGTTCATGGAGCTTTGTGATGACAAGTGCCATGGCGAATTGTGATGACAGGTGTCATGGGGCATTGTGATGACAGTGGTCATGTAGAATTGTAATGAAAGGTATCATGGAGGACTCTGACGACAGGGGCCGTGGAGCACTGTGATGACAGTGGTCATCTAGAATTGTGATGAAATATACCAGGGAGCATTGTGATGACAGGGGTCATGGATCACCGCAATTATAGGGGCCAGGGAGCATTGTGAATACAAAGATCATGGAGCAGTGAGATGACAGGGGTCATGGATCATTGTGATGACAAGGGTCCTGGAACCTTGTGATGACACGGTTCATGGAGCATTGTGATGACAAGGTTCTTCAAGCATTGTGATGACACGGGCATGGAGCATTATGATGACAAGAGTTCTGGAGCATTGTGATGAAAAGGGTATGGAGCACTGTGATTACAGGAGACCAGGAGCATTGTGATTACATGGGCAGTGAATATTGTGATGACAGGGGTTCATGGAGCACTGTGATGACAAGTGTCATGGAACATTGTGATGACAGGGTTCATGGAGCATTGTGATGAGAGGGGCCTTGGAGCATTATGATGATACGCGTCATGGGGCCTTGTGATGACAGCGGTCTTGGAGCATTGTGATGAAAGGGATCATGGAGCAATGTGATTACAGGGGCCATGGAGCATTTTGAATGCATAGGCCATGGAGCAGTGTGATGACAGGGGTCATGGAGCATTGTGATGAATGTGGTCATAGTTCATTGTGATGATAAGTGTCCAGGAACATTGTGATGACATGGATCATGGAGCATTGTGATGACAAGGGCCATGGCGAATTGTGATGACAGGTGTCATGGGACATTGTGATGACAGTGGTCATCTAGAATAGTGATGAAAGGTAACATGGAGCACTGTGATAACAGGGGCCATGGAGCATTGTGATGACAAAGGCCATGGAGCATTTTGATGACAAGTGTCATGGAGCATTGTGATGAGACGGGCATGGAGCATTATGATGCCCAGAGTTCTGGAGCATTGTGGTGACAAGGGCATGGAGCATTGTGATGACAAGGGCCATGGCCAATTCTGATGACAGGTGTCATCGGGCATTGTGATGACAGAGGTTATCTAGCATTGTGATGAAAGGTACAATGGATCAATGTGATAACAGGGGCCATGGAGCATTGTGATGATAAAGGCCATGGAGCATTTTAATGAAAAGTGTCATGGAGAATTGTGATGAGACGGGCATGGAGCATTATGATGACAAGAGTTCTGGAGCATTGCGTTGACAAGGGAATGGAGCATTGTGATTACAGGGACCATGGAGGATAGTGGTGACATCTGTCATGGAACATTGTGATGACAGTGGTCATGGAGCATTGTAATGACAGGGGCCATGGAGCATTGTGATGACAGGGGTCATGGGGCATTGTGATGACAGTGGTCATGGAGCATTGTGATGAAAGGGGTCATGGAGCACTGTGATCACAGGGGCCATGTATAATTGTGATGACAAAGACCATGGAGCATTGTGATGACAGTTGTCATGGAGCATTGTGTTGAAAGGGGCATGGAGCATTGTGACGACAATGGTCATGGAGCATTGTGATGACTGGTATCATGGAGCATTGTTCTGAAAAAGGTCATGGGGCAGTGTAATGACAAGTATCATGGAGGATGTGATGAAAGGAGTCATGGAGCATTGTGATTAAATGGATCATGAGGCATTTTGATGACAAGAGTCATGGAACATTGTGATGACAGGGCTAATGGAGCATTGTGATGACAAGGGCTATGGAGCATTGTGATGACTGGGGTCATGGAGCATTGTGATGAAAGGGGTCATGGATCACATCGATGACATGGGTAATGGAGCATTGTGATGATATGAGCATGGAGCATTGTGATGACAGGGGCCAGGGAGCATTGAGAATGACAAGGGCAGGGAACATTGTGATGACAGCAGTCATGGATCATTGTGATGATACCTGTCATGGAACATTGTGCTGACAGGGGCTATAGAGCATTGTGATGACAGGTGTCATGTGGCATTGTGATGACAGGGGTCATGGAGCACTGTGATGACTAGTGTCATGGAACATTGTGATGACAGGGATCATGGAGCATTGTGATGAGAGGGGCCTTGGAGCATTATGATGATAGGCGTCATGGGGCATTGTGATGACAGCGGTCTTGGAGTATTGTGATGAAAGGGATCATGGAGCAATGTGATTACAGGAGCCATGGAGCATTGTGAATGCATAGGCCATGGAGCAATGGAATGACAGGGGTCAAGGAGCATTGTGATGTAAGTTGTCATGGAGCATTGTGATGACTCTTGTCCATGAACATTGTGATGACATGGTTCATGGAGCATTGTGATGACAGGTGTCATGTGGAATTGTGATGAGAGCGGTCATATAGAATTGTGATTAAAGGTATCAGGGAGGACTCAGATAACAGGGGCCGTGGAGCACTGTGATGACAGTGGTCATCTAGAATTGTGATGAAATATACCAGGGAGCATTGTGATGACAGGGGTCATGGATCACCGCAATTATAGAGGCCATGGAGCATTGTGAATACAAAGATCATGGAGCATTGAGATGACAGGGTTCACGGATCATTGTGATGACAAGGGTCCTGGAACCTTGTGATGACACGGTTCATGGAGCATTGTGATGACAAGGTTCTTCAAGCATTGTGATGACACGGGCATGGAGCATTATGATGACAAGAGTTCTGGAGCATTGTGATGACAAGGGTATGGAGCACTATGATTACAGGGGACCAGGAGCATTGTGATTACATGGGCAGTGAATATTGTGATGACAGGGGTCATGGAGCACTGTGATGACTAGTGTCATGGAACATTGTGATGACAGGGATCATGGAGCATTGTGATGAGAGGGGCCTTAGAGCATTATGATGATAGGCGTCATGGGGCATTGTGATGACAGCGGTCTTGGAGCATTGTGATGAAAGGGATCATGGAGCAATGTGCTTACAGGAGCCATGGAGCATTGTGAATGCATAGGCCATGGAGCAATGAAATGACAGGGGTCAAGGAGCATTGTGATGTAAGTTGTCATGGAGCATTGTGATGACAAGTGTCCATGAACATTGTGATGACATGGTTCATGGAGCATTGTGATGACAAGTGCCATGGCGAATTGTGATGACAGGTGTCATGGGGCATTGTGATGACAGTGGTCATGTAGAATTGTAATGAAAGGTATCATGGAGGACTCTGACGACAGGGGCCGTGGAGCACTGTGATGACAGTGGTCATCTAGAATTGTGATGAAATATACCAGGGAGCATTGTGATGACAGGGGTCATGGATCACCGCAATTATAGGGGCCAGGGAGCATTGTGAATACAAAGATCATGGAGCATTGAGATGACAGGGGTCATGGATCATTGTGATGACAAGGGTCCTAGAACCTTGTGATGACACGGTTCATGGAGCATTGTGATGACAAGGTTCTTCAAGCATTGTGATGACACGGGCATGGAGCATTATGATGACAAGAGTTCTGGAGCATTGTGATGAAAAGGGTATGGAGCACTGTGATTACAGGAGACCAGGAGCATTGTGATTACATGGGCAGTGAATATTGTGATGACAGGGGTTCATGGAGCACTGTGATGACAAGTGTCATGGAACATTGTGATGACAGGGTTCATGGAGCATTGTGATGAGAGGGGCCTTGGAGCATTATGATGATAGGCGTCATGGGGTATTGTGATGAGAGTGGTCATAGAACATCGTGATGAAAGGGATCATGGAGCAATGTGATTACAGGGGCCATGGAGCATTTTGAATGCATAGGCCATGGAGCAGTGTGATGACAGGGGTCATGGATCATTGTGATGACAAGTGTCCTGGACCATTGTGATGACACGGGTCATGGAGCATTGTGATGGCAAGGGCCATGGCGAATTGTGATGACATGTGTCTTGGGGCATTGTGATGACAGTGGTCATCTAGAATTGTGATAAAAGGTATCATGGAGCACTGTGATGACAGGGGCCATGGAGTATTGTAATGACAAGGCCATGGAACATTGTGATGACAAGTATCATGGAGCTTTGTGATGACACGAGCATTCATCATTATGATGACAAGAGTTCTGGAGCATCGTGATGACAAGGGCATGGAGCATTGTGATTACAGGGTCATGGAGCATTGTGATGACAACTGTCATGGAACATTGTGATGACAGGGTTCATGGAGCATTGTGATTAAAGGGGCCATGGAGCATTTTGATGACAAGGGCAGGCGAACATTTTGATTACATTGGTAATGGAGCATTGTGATGACATGGGCAGGGAACATTGTGAAGACAGGTGTAATGGAACATTGTGATTACAGGGGACATGGAGCATTTTGATGACATGGGCAGGCAACATTGTGATGACAGGTGTCATGGAGCATTGTGATGACAATTGTCATGGAACGTTGTGCTGACAGGGATCATGGAGCATTGTGATGAGACGGTCATTGGAGCATTGTGATGACAGGCGTACTGGAGCCTTCTGAGGAAAGGTGTCATGAGTCATTGTGATTACAGCGATCATGGAACATTGTGATGACAGTGGTCATGGAGCATTGTAATGACAGGGGCCATGGAGCATTGTGATGACAGGGGTCATGGGGCATTGTGATGACTGTGGTCATGGAGCATTGTGATGAAAGGGGTCATGGAGCACTGTGATCACAGGGGCCATGTATAATTGTGATGACAAAGGCCATGGAGCATTGTGATGACAGTTGTCATGGAGCATTGTGTTGAAAGGGGCATGGAGCATTGTGACGACAATGGTCATGGAGCATTGTGATGACTGGTATCATGGAGCATTGTTCTGAAAGAGGTCATGGGGCAGTGTAATGACAAGTATCATGGAGGATGTGATGAAAGGAGTCATGGAGCATTGTGATTAAATGGATCATGAGGCATTTTGATGACAAGAGTCATGGAACATTGTGATGACAGGGCTAATGGAGCATTGTGATGACAAGGGCTATGGAGCATTGTGATGAATGGGGTCATGGGGCATGGTGATGACAGTGGTCATGGAGCATTGTGATGACAAAGACCACGGAGCATTGTGATGACAGGTGTCATGCAGCATTGTGATGAAAGGGGTCATGGATCACTACGATGACATGGGTAATGGAGCATTGTGATGATACGGGCATGGAGCATTGTGATGACAGGGGTCATGCAGCATTGTGATGACAGGGGCCATGCAGCATTTTGATGACATGGGCATGGAGCATAGTGATGACAAGAGTTCTGGAGCATTTTGATGACGAGGGCATGGATCATTTTGATGACAGGGGCCATGAAGCATTGAGATGACAAGGGAATGGAGCATTGTGATGAAAGCGGTCCTGGAGAATTGTGAGGAAACGGGTCATGGATTATTGTGATGGAAGGGTTCCTGGAGCATTCTGATGACAAGTGCCATGGAGCATTTTAATGAAAGGGGTACTGGAGCATTGTACAGAAATGGTTCATGGATCATCGTGATTACACGGATCATGGAATATTGTGATGACAAGGGTTTCAGAGCATTGCGACGACAGGGGTCATGGAGCATTGTAATAGCAGGGGTGATGGGGCATTGTGATGACAGGGGCATGGAGCATTGTGATGACAGAAGTCATAGAATATTGTGATGACAAGGGCCATGGAGCATTGTCATGAAAGGTCTTATCTGGCATTGTGATGAGAGTGGTCATGGAGCATTGTGATAAAAGTTGTCCTGAAGCACTGTTATTACAGGGGCCATGTAGAATTTTGATGACAAAGGCCATGGAGCATTGTGATGACAGGCATCATGGAGCAATTTGATGAAAGTGGTCATGGAGCATTGTGATGAAATGCGCCATGGAACATTGTGAAGACAAGTGTCCTGGAGCATTGTGATGACAAGGGCCATGGCCAATTCTGATGACAGGTGTCATGGAGCATTGTGATGACAGTGGTCATCTATCATTATGATGAAAGGTATCACGGAGCACTGTGATGACAGGAGCCATGGAGCATTGTGATGACACGGGCATGGAGCATTATGATGAGAAGTGATCTGGAGCATTGCGATGACAAGGGTATGGAGCATTGTGATTACACGGACCATGGAGCATTGTGAATGCATACGCCATGGAGCAATGAAATGACAGGGGTCAAGGAGCATTGTGATGTAAGTTGTCATGGAGCATTGTGATGACAAGTGTCCATGAACATTGTGATGACATGGTTCATGGAGCTTTGTGATGACAAGTGCCATGGCGAATTGTGATGACAGGTGTCATGGGGCATTGTGATGACAGTGGTCATGTAGAATTGTAATGAAAGGTATCATGGAGGACTCTGACGACAGGGGCCGTGGAGCACTGTGATGACAGTGGTCATCTAGAATTGTGATGAAATATACCAGGGAGCATTGTGATGACAGGGGTCATGGATCACCGCAATTATAGGGGCCAGGGAGCATTGTGAATACAAAGATCATGGAGCAGTGAGATGACAGGGGTCATGGATCATTGTGATGACAAGGGTCCTGGAACCTTGTGATGACACGGTTCATGGAGCATTGTGATGACAAGGTTCTTCAAGCATTGTGATGACACGGGCATGGAGCATTATGATGACAAGAGTTCTGGAGCATTGTGATGAAAAGGGTATGGAGCACTGTGATTACAGGAGACCAGGAGCATTGTGATTACATGGGCAGTGAATATTGTGATGACAGGTGTTCATGGAGCACTGTGATGACAAGTGTCATGGAACATTGTGATGACAGGGTTCATGGAGCATTGTGATGAGAGGGGCCTTGGAGCATTATGATGATAGGCGTCATGGGGTATTGTGATGAGAGTGGTCATAGAACATTGTGATGAAAGGGATCATGGAGCAATGTGATTACAGGGGCCATGGAGCATTTTGAATGCATAGGCCATGGAGCAGTGTGATGACAGGGGTCATGGAGCATTGTGATGAATGTGGTCATAGTTCATTGTGATGATAAGTGTCCAGGAACATTGTGATGACATGGATCATGGAGCATTGTGATGACAAGGGCCATGGCGAATTGTGATGACAGGTGTCATGGGGCATTGTGATGACAGTGGTCATCGAGAATTATGAGGAAAGGTAACATGGAGCACTGTGATAACAGGGGCCATGGAGCATTGTGATGACAAAGGCCATGGAGCATTTTGATGACAAGTGTCATGGAGCATTGTGATGAGACGGGCATGGAGCATTATGATGCCAAGAGTTCTGGAGCATTGCGTTGACAAGGGCATGGAGCATTGTGATGACAAGGGCCATGGCCAATTCTGATGACAGGTGTCATCGGGCATTGTGATGACAGAGGTTATCTAGCATTGTGATGAAAGGTACCATGGATCACTGTGATAACAGGGGCCATGGAGCATTGTGATGATAAAGGCCATGGAGCATTTTAATGAAAAGTGTCATGGAGAATTGTGATGAGACGGGCATGGAGCATTATGATGACAAGAGTTCTGGAGCATTGCGTTGACAAGGGAATGGAGCATTGTGATTACAGGGACCATGGAGGAGAGTGATGACATCTGTCATGGAACATTGTGCTGACAGGGGCCATGGAGCATTGTGATGACAGGTATAATGTGGCATTGTAATGACAGGGGTCATAGAGCATTGTGATGAAATGGATCATGGAGCAATGTGATTACAGGGACCATGTAGCATTGCGAATGCATAGGCTATGGAGCATTGTGATGACAGGAGTCAAGGAGCATTGTGATGTAAGTGGTCATGGATCATTGTGATGACAAGTGTCCTGTACCATTGTGATGACACGGGTCATGGAGCATTGTGATGGCAAGGGCCATGGCGAATTGTGATGACATGTGTCTTGGGGCATTGTGATGACAGTGGTCATCTAGAATTGTGATAAAAGGTATCATGGAGCACTGTGATGACAGGGGCCATGGAGTATTGTAATGACAAGGCCATGGAACATTGTGATGACAAGTATCATGGAGCTTTGTGATGACACGAGCATTCATCATTATGATGACAAGAGTTCTGGAGCATTGTGATGACAAGGGCATGGAGCATTGTGATTACAGGGTCATGGAGCATTGTGATGACAACTGTCATGGAACATTGTGATGACAGGGTTCATGGAGCATTGTGATTAAAGGGGCCATGGAGCATTTTGATGACAAGGGCAGGCGAACATTTTGATTACATTGGTAATGGAGCATTGTGATGACATGGGCAGGGAACATTGTGAAGACAGGTGTAATGGAACATTGTGATTACAGGGGACATGGAGCATTTTGATGACATGGGCAGGCAACATTGTGATGACAGGTGTCATGGAGCATTGTGATGACAATTGTCATGGAACGTTGTGCTGACAGGGATCATGGAGCATTGTGATGAGACGGTCATTGGAGCATTGTGATGACAGGCGTACTGGAGCCTTCTGAGGAAAGGTGTCATGAGTCATTGTGATTACAGCGATCATGGAACATTGTGATGACAGTGGTCATGGAGCATTGTAATGACAGGGGCCATGGAGCATTGTGATGACAGGGGTCATGGGGCATTGTGATGACAGTGGTCATGGAGCATTGTGATGAAAGGGGTCATGGAGCACTGTGATCACAGGGGCCATGTATAATTGTGATGACAAAGGCCATGGAGCATTGTGATGACAGTTGTCATGGAGCATTGTGTTGAAAGGGGCATGGAGCATTGTGACGACAATGGTCATGGAGCATTGTGATGACTGGTATCATGGAGCATTGTTCTGAAAGAGGTCATGGGGCAGTGTAATGACAAGTATCATGGAGGATGTGATGAAAGGAGTCATGGAGCATTGTGATTAAATGGATCATGAGGCATTTTGATGACAAGAGTCATGGAACATTGTGATGACAGGGCTAATGGAGCATTGTGATGACAAGGGCTATGGAGCATTGTGATGAATGGGGTCATGGGGCATGGTGATGACAGTGGTCATGGAGCATTGTGATGACAAAGACCACGGAGCATTGTGATGACAGGTGTCTTGCAGCATTATGATGAAAGGGGTCATGGATCACTACGATGACATGGGTAATGGAGCATTGTGATGATACGGGCATGGAGCATTGTGATGACAGGGGTCATGCAGCATTTTGATGACATGGGCATGGAGCATAGTGATGACAAGAGTTCTGGAGCATTTTGATGACGAGGGCATGGATCATTTTGATGACAGGGGCCATGAAGCATTGAGATGACAAGGGAATGGAGCATTGTGATGAAAGCGGTCCTGGAGAATTGTGAGGAAACGGGTCATGGATTATTGTGATGGAAGGGTTCCTGGAGCATTCTGATGACAAGTGCCATGGAGCATTTTAATGAAAGGGGTACTGGAGCATTGTACAGAAATGGTTCATGGATCATCGTGATTACACGGATCATGGAATATTGTGATGACAAGGGTTTCAGAGCATTGCGACGACAGGGGTCATGGAGCATTGTAATAGCAGGGGTGATGGGGCATTGTGATGACAGGGGCATGGAGCATTGTGATGACAGAAGTCATGGAATATTGTGATGACAAGGGCCATGGAGCATTGTCATGAAAGGTCTTATCTGGCATTGTGATGAGAGTGGTCATGGAGCATTGTGATAAAAGTTGTCCTGAAGCACTGTTATTACAGGGGCCATGTAGAATTTTGATGACAAAGGCCATGGAGCATTGTGATGACAGGCATCATGGAGCAATTTGATGAAAGTGGTCATGGAGCATTGTGATGAAATGCGCCATGGAACATTGTGAAGACAAGTGTCCTGGAGCATTGTGATGACAAGGGCCATGGCCAATTCTGATGACAGGTGTCATGGAGCATTGTGATGACAGTGGTCATCTATCATTATGATGAAAGGTATCACGGAGCACTGTGATGACAGGGGCCATGGAGCATTGTGATGACACGGGCATGGAGCATTATGATGAGAAGTGATCTGGAGCATTGCGATGACAAGGGTATGGAGCATTGTGATTACAGGGACCATGGAGCATTGTGAATGCATAGGCCATGGAGCAATGAAATGACAGGGGTCAAGGAGCATTGTGATGTAAGTTGTCATGGAGCATTGTCAAGACTATTGTCCATGAACATTGTGATGACATGGTTCATGGAGCATTGTGATGACAAGTGCCATGGCGAATTGTGATGACAGGTGTCATGCGGCATTGTGATGACAGTGGTCATGTAGAATTGTAATGAACGGTATCATGGAGGACTCTGACGACAGGGGCCGTGGAACACTGTGATGACAGTGGTCATCTAGAATTGTGATGAAATATACCAGGGAGCATTGTGATGACAGGGGTCATGGATCACCGCAATTATAGGGGCCAGGGAGCATTGTGAATACAAAGATCATGGAGCATTGAGATGACAGGGGTCATGGATC
Organism: Balaenoptera borealis; assembly: GCF_965194805.1. Classification (NCBI taxonomy): domain Eukaryota; kingdom Metazoa; phylum Chordata; class Mammalia; order Artiodactyla; family Balaenopteridae; genus Balaenoptera; species Balaenoptera borealis. The sequence continues at coordinate 281,969 of NW_028123822.1, forward strand.
ATTGTGATGACAAGGGTCCTGGAACCTTGTGATGACACGGTTCATGGAGCATTGTGATGACAAGGTTCTTCAAGCATTGTGATGACACGGGCATGGAGCATTATGATGACAAGAGTTCTGGAGCATTGTGATGAAAAGGGTATGGAGCACTGTGATTACAGGGGACCAGGAGCATTGTGATTACATGGGCAGTGAATATTGTGATGACAGGTGTTCATGGAGCACTGTGATGACAAGTGTCATGGAACATTGTGATGACAGGGTTCATGGAGCATTGTGATGAGAGGGGCCTTGGAGCATTATGATGATAGGCGTCATGGGGTATTGTGATGAGAGTGGTCATAGAACATTGTGATGAAAGGGATCATGGAGCAATGTGATTACAGGGGCCATGGAGCATTTTGAATGCATAGGCCATGGAGCAGTGTGATGACAGGGGTCATGGAGCATTGTGATGAATGTGGTCATAGTTCATTGTGATGATAAGTGTCCAGGAACATTGTGATGACATGGATCATGGAGCATTGTGATGACAAGGGCCATGGCGAATTGTGATGACAGGTGTCATGGGGCATTGTGATGACAGTGGTCATCGAGAATTATGAGGAAAGGTAACATGGAGCACTGTGATAACAGGGGCCATGGAGCATTGTGATGACAAAGGCCATGGAGCATTTTGATGACAAGTGTCATGGAGCATTGTGATGAGACGGGCATGGAGCATTATGATGCCAAGAGTTCTGGAGCATTGCGTTGACAAGGGCATGGAGCATTGTGATGACAAGGGCCATGGCCAATTCTGATGACAGGTGTCATCGGGCATTGTGATGACAGAGGTTATCTAGCATTGTGATGAAAGGTACCATGGATCACTGTGATAACAGGGGCCATGGAGCATTGTGATGATAAAGGCCATGGAGCATTTTAATGAAAAGTGTCATGGAGAATTGTGATGAGACGGGCATGGAGCATTATGATGACAAGAGTTCTGGAGCATTGCGTTGACAAGGGAATGGAGCATTGTGATTACAGGGACCATGGAGGAGAGTGATGACATCTGTCATGGAACATTGTGCTGACAGGGGCCATGGAGCATTGTGATGACAGGTATAATGTGGCATTGTAATGACAGGGGTCATAGAGCATTGTGATGAAATGGATCATGGAGCAATGTGATTACAGGGACCATGTAGCATTGCGAATGCATAGGCTATGGAGCATTGTGATGACAGGAGTCAAGGAGCATTGTGATGTAAGTGGTCATGGATCATTGTGATGACAAGTGTCCTGTACCATTGTGATGACACGGGTCATGGAGCATTGTGATGGCAAGGGCCATGGCGAATTGTGATGACATGTGTCTTGGGGCATTGTGATGACAGTGGTCATCTAGAATTGTGATAAAAGGTATCATGGAGCACTGTGATGACAGGGGCCATGGAGTATTGTAATGACAAGGCCATGGAACATTGTGATGACAAGTATCATGGAGCTTTGTGATGACACGAGCATTCATCATTATGATGACAAGAGTTCTGGAGCATTGTGATGACAAGGGCATGGAGCATTGTGATTACAGGGTCATGGAGCATTGTGATGACAACTGTCATGGAACATTGTGATGACAGGGTTCATGGAGCATTGTGATTAAAGGGGCCATGGAGCATTTTGATGACAAGGGCAGGCGAACATTTTGATTACATTGGTAATGGAGCATTGTGATGACATGGGCAGGGAACATTGTGAAGACAGGTGTAATGGAACATTGTGATTACAGGGGACATGGAGCATTTTGATGACATGGGCAGGCAACATTGTGATGACAGGTGTCATGGAGCATTGTGATGACAATTGTCATGGAACGTTGTGCTGACAGGGATCATGGAGCATTGTGATGAGACGGTCATTGGAGCATTGTGATGACAGGCGTACTGGAGCCTTCTGAGGAAAGGTGTCATGAGTCATTGTGATTACAGCGATCATGGAACATTGTGATGACAGTGGTCATGGAGCATTGTAATGACAGGGGTCATGGAGCATTGTGATGACAGGGGTCATGGGGCATTGTGATGACAGTGGTCATGGAGCATTGTGATGAAAGGGGTCATGGAGCACTGTGATCACAGGGGCCATGTATAATTGTGATGACAAAGGCCATGGAGCATTGTGATGACAGTTGTCATGGAGCATTGTGTTGAAAGGGGCATGGAGCATTGTGACGACAATGGTCATGGAGCATTGTGATGACTGGTATCATGGAGCATTGTTCTGAAAGAGGTCATGGGGCAGTGTAATGACAAGTATCATGGAGGATGTGATGAAAGGAGTCATGGAGCATTGTGATTAAATGGATCATGAGGCATTTTGATGACAAGAGTCATGGAACATTGTGATGACAGCGCTAATGGAGCATTGTGATGACAAGGGCTATGGAGCATTGTGATGAATGGGGTCATGGGGCATGGTGATGACAGTGGTCATGGAGCATTGTGATGACAAAGACCACGGAGCATTGTGATGACAGGTGTCATGCAGCATTGTGATGTAAGGGGTCATGGATCACTACGATGACATGGGTAATGGAGCATTGTGATGATACGGGCATGGAGCATTGTGATGACAGGGGTCATGCAGCATTGTGATGACAGGGGCCATGCAGCATTTTGATGACATGGGCATGGAGCATAGTGATGACAAGAGTTCTGGAGCATTTTGATGACAAGGGCATGAATCATTTTGATGACAGGGGCCATGAAGCATTGAGATGACAAGGGAATGGAGCATTGTGATGAAAGCGGTCCTGGAGAATTGTGAGGAAACGGGTCATGGATTATTGTGATGGAAGGGTTCCTGGAGCATTCTGATGACAAGTGCCATGGAGCATTTTAATGAAAGGGGTACTGGAGCATTGTACAGAAATGGTTCATGGATCATCGTGATTACACGGATCATGGAATATTGTGATGACAAGGGTTTCGGAGCATTGCGACGACAGGGGTCATGGAGCATTGTAATAGCAGGGGTGATGGGGCATTGTGATGACAGGGGCATGGAGCATTGTGATGACAGAAGTCATAGAATATTGTGATGACAAGGGCCATGGAGCATTGTCATGAAAGGTCTTATCTGGCATTGTGATGAGAGTGGTCATGGAGCATTGTGATAAAAGTTGTCCTGAAGCACTGTTATTACAGGGGCCATGTAGAATTTTGATGACAAAGGCCATGGAGCATTGTGATGACAGGCATCATGGAGCAATTTGATGAAAGTGGTCATGGAGCATTGTGATGAAATGCGCCATGGAACATTGTGAAGACAAGTGTCCTGGAGCATTGTGATGACAAGGGCCATGGCCAATTCTGATGACAGGTGTCATGGAGCATTGTGATGACAGTGGTCATCTATCATTATGATGAAAAGTATCACGGAGCACTGTGATGACAGGGGCCATGGAGCATTGTGATGACACGGGCATGGAGCATTATGATGAGAAGTGATCTGGAGCATTGCGATGACAAGGGTATGGAGCATTGTGATTACAGGGACCATGGAGCATTGTGAATGCATAGGCCATGGAGCAATGAAATGACAGGGGTCAAGGAGCATTGTGATGTAAGTTGTCATGGAGCATTGTCATGACTATTGTCCATGAACATTGTGATGACATGGTTCATGGAGCATTGTGATGACAAGTGCCATGGCGAATTGTGATGACAGGTGTCATGCGGCATTGTGATGACAGTGGTCATGTAGAATTGTAATGAACGGTATCATGGAGGACTCTGACGACAGGGGCCGTGGAGCACTGTGATGACAGTGGTCATCTAGAATTGTGATGAAATATACCAGGGAGCATTGTGATGACAGGGGTCATGGATCACCGCAATTATAGGGGCCAGGGAGCTTTGTGAATACAAAGATCATGGAGCATTGAGATGACAGGGGTCATGGATCATTGTGATGACAAGGGTCCTGGAACCTTGTGATGACACGGTTCATGGAGCATTGTGATGACAAGGTTCTTCAAGCATTGTGATGACACGGGCATGGAGCATTATGATGACAAGAGTTCTGGAGCATTGTGATGAAAAGGGTATGGAGCACTGTGATTACAGGGGACCAGGAGCATTGTGATTACATGGGCAGTGAATATTGTGATGACAGGTGTTCATGGAGCACTGTGATGACAAGTGTCATGGAACATTGTGATGACAGGGTTCATGGAGCATTGTGATGAGAGGGGCCTTGGAGCATTATGATGATAGGCGTCATGGGGTATTGTGAGGAGAGTGGTCATAGAACATTGTGATGAAAGGGATCATGGAGCAATGTGATTACAGGGGCCATGGAGCATTTTGAATGCATAGTCCATGGAGCAGTGTGATGACAGGGGTCATGGAGCATTGTGATGAATGTGGTCATAGTTCATTGTGATGATAAGTGTCCAGGAACATTGTGATGACATGGATCATGGAGCATTGTGATGACAAGGGCCATGGCGAATTGTGATGACAGGTGTCATGGGGCATTGTGATGACAGTGGTCATCGAGAATAATGAGGAAAGGTAACATGGAGCACTGTGATAACAGGGGCCATGGAGCATTGTGATGACAAAGGCCATGGAGCATTTTGATGACAAGTGTCATGGAGCATTGTGATGAGACGGGCATGGAGCATTATGATGCCAAGAGTTCTGGAGCATTGCGTTGACAAGGGCATGGAGCATTGTGATGACAAGGGCCATGGCCAATTCTGATGACAGGTGTCGTCGGGCATTGTGATGACAGAGGTTATCTAGCATTGTGATGAAAGGTACCATGGATCACTGTGATAACAGGGGCCATGGAGCATTGTGATGATAAAGGCCATGGAGCATTTTAATGAAAAGTGTCATGGAGAATTGTGATGAGACGGGCATGGAGCATTATGATGACAAGAGTTCTGGAGCATTGCGTTGACAAGGGAATGGAGCATTGTGATTACAGGGACCATGGAGGATAGTGATGACATCTGTCATGGAACATTGTGCTGACAGGGGCCATGGAGCATTGTGATGACAGGTATAATGTGGCATTGTAATGACAGTGGTCATAGAGCATTGTGATGAAATGGATCATGGAGCAATGTGATTACAGGGACCATGTAGCATTGCGAATGCATAGGCTATGGAGCATTGTGATGACAGGAGTCAAGGAGCATTGTGATGTAAGTGGTCATGGATCATTGTGATGACAAGTGTCCTGGACCATTGTGATGACACGGGTCATGGAGCATTGTGATGGCAAGGGCCATGGCGAATTGTGATGACATGTGTCTTGGGGCATTGTGATGACAGTGGTCATCTAGAATTGTGATAAAAGGTATCATGGAGCACTGTGATGACAGGGGCCATGGAGTATTGTAATGACAAGGCAATGGAACATTGTGATAACAGGTATCATGGAGCTTTGTGATGACACGAGCATTCATCATTATGATGACAAGAGTTCTGGAGCATTGTGATGACAAGGGCATGGAGCATTGTGATTACAGGGTCATGGAGCATTGTGATGACAACTGTCATGGAACATTGTGATGACAGGGTTCATGGAGCATTGTGATGACAAGTGCGATGGCGAATTGTGATGACAGGTGTCATGGGGCATTGTGTTGAAAGGGGCATGGAGCATTGTGACGACAATGGTCATGGAGCATTGTGATGACTGGTATCATGGAGCATTGTTCTGAAAAAGGTCATGGGGCAGTGTAATGACAAGTATCATGGAGGATGTGATGAAAGGAGTCATGGAGCATTGTGATTAAATGGATCATGAGGCATTTTGATGACAAGAGTCATGGAACATTGTGATGACAGGGCTAACGGAGCATTGTGATAACAAGGGCTATGGAGCATTGTGATGACAAGGGCTATGGAGCATTGTGATGACAGGTGTCATGCAGCATTGTGATGAAAGGGGTCATGGATCACTACGATGACATGTGTAATGGAGCATTGTGATGATATGGACATGGAGCATTGTGATAACAGGGGCCAGGGAGCATTGAGATGACAAGAGCAGGGAACATTCTGATGACAGCAGTCTTGTATCATTGTGATGATACCTGTCATGGAACATTGTGCTGACAGGGGCTATAGAGCATTCTGATGACAGGTGTCATGTGGCATTGTGATGACAGTGGTCATAGAGCATTGTGATGAAAAGGATCATGGAGCAATGTGATTACAGGGGCCATGGAGCATTGTGAATACATAGGCCATGGAGCATTGTGATGACAGGGGTCAAGGAGCATTGTGATGAAAGTGGACATGGAGCACTGTGATGACACGGGCATGCAGCATTATGATGACAAGAGTTCTGGAGCATTGTGATGAAAAGGGTATGGAGCATTGTGATTACAGGGGACCAGGAGCATTGTGATTACATGGGCAGTGAATATTGTGATGACAGGGGTCATGGAGCACTGTGATGACTAGTGTCATGGAACATTGTGATGAGAGGGATCATGGAGCACTGTGATGAGAGGGGCCTTGGAGCATTATGATGATAGGCGTCATGGGGCATTGTGATGACAGCGGTCTTGGAGCATTGTGATGAAAGGGATCATGGAGCAATGTGATTACAGGGGCCATGGAGCATTGTGAATGCATAGGCCATGTAGCAATGAAATGACAGGGGTCAAGGAGCATTGTGATGTAAGTTGTCATGGAGCATTGTGATGACAAGTGTCCATGAACATTGTGATGACATGGTTCATGGAGCTTTGTGATGACAAGTGCCATGGCGAATTGTGATGACAGGTGTCATGGGGCATTGTGATGACAGTGGTCATGTAGAATTGTAATGAAAGGTATCATGGAGGACTCTGACGACAGGGGCCGTGGAGCACTGTGATGACAGTGGTCATCTAGAATTGTGATGAAATATACCAGGGAGCATTGTGATGACAGGGGTCATGGATCACCGCAATTATAGGGGCCAGGGAGCATTGTGAATACAAAGATCATGGAGCAGTGAGATGACAGGGGTCATGGATCATTGTGATGACAAGGGTCCTGGAACCTTGTGATGACACGGTTCATGGAGCATTGTGATGACAAGGTTCTTCAAGCATTGTGATGACACGGGCATGGAGCATTATGATGACAAGAGTTCTGGAGCATTGTGATGAAAAGGGTATGGAGCACTGTGATTACAGGAGACCAGGAGCATTGTGATTACATGGGCAGTGAATATTGTGATGACAGGGGTTCATGGAGCACTGTGATGACAAGTGTCATGGAACATTGTGATGACAGGGTTCATGGAGCATTGTGATGAGAGGGGCCTTGGAGCATTATGATGATACGCGTCATGGGGCCTTGTGATGACAGCGGTCTTGGAGCATTGTGATGAAAGGGATCATGGAGCAATGTGATTACAGGGGCCATGGAGCATTTTGAATGCATAGGCCATGGAGCAGTGTGATGACAGGGGTCATGGAGCATTGTGATGAATGTGGTCATAGTTCATTGTGATGATAAGTGTCCAGGAACATTGTGATGACATGGATCATGGAGCATTGTGATGACAAGGGCCATGGCGAATTGTGATGACAGGTGTCATGGGACATTGTGATGACAGTGGTCATCTAGAATAGTGATGAAAGGTAACATGGAGCACTGTGATAACAGGGGCCATGGAGCATTGTGATGACAAAGGCCATGGAGCATTTTGATGACAAGTGTCATGGAGCATTGTGATGAGACGGGCATGGAGCATTATGATGCCCAGAGTTCTGGAGCATTGTGGTGACAAGGGCATGGAGCATTGTGATGACAAGGGCCATGGCCAATTCTGATGACAGGTGTCATCGGGCATTGTGATGACAGAGGTTATCTAGCATTGTGATGAAAGGTACAATGGATCAATGTGATAACAGGGGCCATGGAGCATTGTGATGATAAAGGCCATGGAGCATTTTAATGAAAAGTGTCATGGAGAATTGTGATGAGACGGGCATGGAGCATTATGATGACAAGAGTTCTGGAGCATTGCGTTGACAAGGGAATGGAGCATTGTGATTACAGGGACCATGGAGGATAGTGGTGACATCTGTCATGGAACATTGTGATGACAGTGGTCATGGAGCATTGTAATGACAGGGGCCATGGAGCATTGTGATGACAGGGGTCATGGGGCATTGTGATGACAGTGGTCATGGAGCATTGTGATGAAAGGGGTCATGGAGCACTGTGATCACAGGGGCCATGTATAATTGTGATGACAAAGACCATGGAGCATTGTGATGACAGTTGTCATGGAGCATTGTGTTGAAAGGGGCATGGAGCATTGTGACGACAATGGTCATGGAGCATTGTGATGACTGGTATCATGGAGCATTGTTCTGAAAAAGGTCATGGGGCAGTGTAATGACAAGTATCATGGAGGATGTGATGAAAGGAGTCATGGAGCATTGTGATTAAATGGATCATGAGGCATTTTGATGACAAGAGTCATGGAACATTGTGATGACAGGGCTAATGGAGCATTGTGATGACAAGGGCTATGGAGCATTGTGATGACTGGGGTCATGGAGCATTGTGATGAAAGGGGTCATGGATCACATCGATGACATGGGTAATGGAGCATTGTGATGATATGAGCATGGAGCATTGTGATGACAGGGGCCAGGGAGCATTGAGAATGACAAGGGCAGGGAACATTGTGATGACAGCAGTCATGGATCATTGTGATGATACCTGTCATGGAACATTGTGCTGACAGGGGCTATAGAGCATTGTGATGACAGGTGTCATGTGGCATTGTGATGACAGGGGTCATGGAGCACTGTGATGACTAGTGTCATGGAACATTGTGATGACAGGGATCATGGAGCATTGTGATGAGAGGGGCCTTGGAGCATTATGATGATAGGCGTCATGGGGCATTGTGATGACAGCGGTCTTGGAGTATTGTGATGAAAGGGATCATGGAGCAATGTGATTACAGGAGCCATGGAGCATTGTGAATGCATAGGCCATGGAGCAATGGAATGACAGGGGTCAAGGAGCATTGTGATGTAAGTTGTCATGGAGCATTGTGATGACTCTTGTCCATGAACATTGTGATGACATGGTTCATGGAGCATTGTGATGACAGGTGTCATGTGGAATTGTGATGAGAGCGGTCATATAGAATTGTGATTAAAGGTATCAGGGAGGACTCAGATAACAGGGGCCGTGGAGCACTGTGATGACAGTGGTCATCTAGAATTGTGATGAAATATACCAGGGAGCATTGTGATGACAGGGGTCATGGATCACCGCAATTATAGAGGCCATGGAGCATTGTGAATACAAAGATCATGGAGCATTGAGATGACAGGGTTCACGGATCATTGTGATGACAAGGGTCCTGGAACCTTGTGATGACACGGTTCATGGAGCATTGTGATGACAAGGTTCTTCAAGCATTGTGATGACACGGGCATGGAGCATTATGATGACAAGAGTTCTGGAGCATTGTGATGACAAGGGTATGGAGCACTATGATTACAGGGGACCAGGAGCATTGTGATTACATGGGCAGTGAATATTGTGATGACAGGGGTCATGGAGCACTGTGATGACTAGTGTCATGGAACATTGTGATGACAGGGATCATGGAGCATTGTGATGAGAGGGGCCTTAGAGCATTATGATGATAGGCGTCATGGGGCATTGTGATGACAGCGGTCTTGGAGCATTGTGATGAAAGGGATCATGGAGCAATGTGCTTACAGGAGCCATGGAGCATTGTGAATGCATAGGCCATGGAGCAATGAAATGACAGGGGTCAAGGAGCATTGTGATGTAAGTTGTCATGGAGCATTGTGATGACAAGTGTCCATGAACATTGTGATGACATGGTTCATGGAGCATTGTGATGACAAGTGCCATGGCGAATTGTGATGACAGGTGTCATGGGGCATTGTGATGACAGTGGTCATGTAGAATTGTAATGAAAGGTATCATGGAGGACTCTGACGACAGGGGCCGTGGAGCACTGTGATGACAGTGGTCATCTAGAATTGTGATGAAATATACCAGGGAGCATTGTGATGACAGGGGTCATGGATCACCGCAATTATAGGGGCCAGGGAGCATTGTGAATACAAAGATCATGGAGCATTGAGATGACAGGGGTCATGGATCATTGTGATGACAAGGGTCCTAGAACCTTGTGATGACACGGTTCATGGAGCATTGTGATGACAAGGTTCTTCAAGCATTGTGATGACACGGGCATGGAGCATTATGATGACAAGAGTTCTGGAGCATTGTGATGAAAAGGGTATGGAGCACTGTGATTACAGGAGACCAGGAGCATTGTGATTACATGGGCAGTGAATATTGTGATGACAGGGGTTCATGGAGCACTGTGATGACAAGTGTCATGGAACATTGTGATGACAGGGTTCATGGAGCATTGTGATGAGAGGGGCCTTGGAGCATTATGATGATAGGCGTCATGGGGTATTGTGATGAGAGTGGTCATAGAACATCGTGATGAAAGGGATCATGGAGCAATGTGATTACAGGGGCCATGGAGCATTTTGAATGCATAGGCCATGGAGCAGTGTGATGACAGGGGTCATGGATCATTGTGATGACAAGTGTCCTGGACCATTGTGATGACACGGGTCATGGAGCATTGTGATGGCAAGGGCCATGGCGAATTGTGATGACATGTGTCTTGGGGCATTGTGATGACAGTGGTCATCTAGAATTGTGATAAAAGGTATCATGGAGCACTGTGATGACAGGGGCCATGGAGTATTGTAATGACAAGGCCATGGAACATTGTGATGACAAGTATCATGGAGCTTTGTGATGACACGAGCATTCATCATTATGATGACAAGAGTTCTGGAGCATCGTGATGACAAGGGCATGGAGCATTGTGATTACAGGGTCATGGAGCATTGTGATGACAACTGTCATGGAACATTGTGATGACAGGGTTCATGGAGCATTGTGATTAAAGGGGCCATGGAGCATTTTGATGACAAGGGCAGGCGAACATTTTGATTACATTGGTAATGGAGCATTGTGATGACATGGGCAGGGAACATTGTGAAGACAGGTGTAATGGAACATTGTGATTACAGGGGACATGGAGCATTTTGATGACATGGGCAGGCAACATTGTGATGACAGGTGTCATGGAGCATTGTGATGACAATTGTCATGGAACGTTGTGCTGACAGGGATCATGGAGCATTGTGATGAGACGGTCATTGGAGCATTGTGATGACAGGCGTACTGGAGCCTTCTGAGGAAAGGTGTCATGAGTCATTGTGATTACAGCGATCATGGAACATTGTGATGACAGTGGTCATGGAGCATTGTAATGACAGGGGCCATGGAGCATTGTGATGACAGGGGTCATGGGGCATTGTGATGACTGTGGTCATGGAGCATTGTGATGAAAGGGGTCATGGAGCACTGTGATCACAGGGGCCATGTATAATTGTGATGACAAAGGCCATGGAGCATTGTGATGACAGTTGTCATGGAGCATTGTGTTGAAAGGGGCATGGAGCATTGTGACGACAATGGTCATGGAGCATTGTGATGACTGGTATCATGGAGCATTGTTCTGAAAGAGGTCATGGGGCAGTGTAATGACAAGTATCATGGAGGATGTGATGAAAGGAGTCATGGAGCATTGTGATTAAATGGATCATGAGGCATTTTGATGACAAGAGTCATGGAACATTGTGATGACAGGGCTAATGGAGCATTGTGATGACAAGGGCTATGGAGCATTGTGATGAATGGGGTCATGGGGCATGGTGATGACAGTGGTCATGGAGCATTGTGATGACAAAGACCACGGAGCATTGTGATGACAGGTGTCATGCAGCATTGTGATGAAAGGGGTCATGGATCACTACGATGACATGGGTAATGGAGCATTGTGATGATACGGGCATGGAGCATTGTGATGACAGGGGTCATGCAGCATTGTGATGACAGGGGCCATGCAGCATTTTGATGACATGGGCATGGAGCATAGTGATGACAAGAGTTCTGGAGCATTTTGATGACGAGGGCATGGATCATTTTGATGACAGGGGCCATGAAGCATTGAGATGACAAGGGAATGGAGCATTGTGATGAAAGCGGTCCTGGAGAATTGTGAGGAAACGGGTCATGGATTATTGTGATGGAAGGGTTCCTGGAGCATTCTGATGACAAGTGCCATGGAGCATTTTAATGAAAGGGGTACTGGAGCATTGTACAGAAATGGTTCATGGATCATCGTGATTACACGGATCATGGAATATTGTGATGACAAGGGTTTCAGAGCATTGCGACGACAGGGGTCATGGAGCATTGTAATAGCAGGGGTGATGGGGCATTGTGATGACAGGGGCATGGAGCATTGTGATGACAGAAGTCATAGAATATTGTGATGACAAGGGCCATGGAGCATTGTCATGAAAGGTCTTATCTGGCATTGTGATGAGAGTGGTCATGGAGCATTGTGATAAAAGTTGTCCTGAAGCACTGTTATTACAGGGGCCATGTAGAATTTTGATGACAAAGGCCATGGAGCATTGTGATGACAGGCATCATGGAGCAATTTGATGAAAGTGGTCATGGAGCATTGTGATGAAATGCGCCATGGAACATTGTGAAGACAAGTGTCCTGGAGCATTGTGATGACAAGGGCCATGGCCAATTCTGATGACAGGTGTCATGGAGCATTGTGATGACAGTGGTCATCTATCATTATGATGAAAGGTATCACGGAGCACTGTGATGACAGGAGCCATGGAGCATTGTGATGACACGGGCATGGAGCATTATGATGAGAAGTGATCTGGAGCATTGCGATGACAAGGGTATGGAGCATTGTGATTACACGGACCATGGAGCATTGTGAATGCATACGCCATGGAGCAATGAAATGACAGGGGTCAAGGAGCATTGTGATGTAAGTTGTCATGGAGCATTGTGATGACAAGTGTCCATGAACATTGTGATGACATGGTTCATGGAGCTTTGTGATGACAAGTGCCATGGCGAATTGTGATGACAGGTGTCATGGGGCATTGTGATGACAGTGGTCATGTAGAATTGTAATGAAAGGTATCATGGAGGACTCTGACGACAGGGGCCGTGGAGCACTGTGATGACAGTGGTCATCTAGAATTGTGATGAAATATACCAGGGAGCATTGTGATGACAGGGGTCATGGATCACCGCAATTATAGGGGCCAGGGAGCATTGTGAATACAAAGATCATGGAGCAGTGAGATGACAGGGGTCATGGATCATTGTGATGACAAGGGTCCTGGAACCTTGTGATGACACGGTTCATGGAGCATTGTGATGACAAGGTTCTTCAAGCATTGTGATGACACGGGCATGGAGCATTATGATGACAAGAGTTCTGGAGCATTGTGATGAAAAGGGTATGGAGCACTGTGATTACAGGAGACCAGGAGCATTGTGATTACATGGGCAGTGAATATTGTGATGACAGGGGTTCATGGAGCACTGTGATGACAAGTGTCATGGAATATTGTGATGACAGGGTTCATGGAGCATTGTGATGAGAGGGGCCTTGGAGCATTATGATGATACGCGTCATGGGGCCTTGTGATGACAGCGGTCTTGGAGCATTGTGATGAAAGGGATCATGGAGCAATGTGATTACAGGGGCCATGGAGCATTTTGAATGCATAGGCCATGGAGCAGTGTGATGACAGGGGTCATGGAGCATTGTGATGAATGTGGTCATAGTTCATTGTGATGATAAGTGTCCAGGAACATTGTGATGACATGGATCATGGAGCATTGTGATGACAAGGGCCATGGCGAATTGTGATGACAGGTGTCATGGGACATTGTGATGACAGTGGTCATCTAGAATAGTGATGAAAGGTAACATGGAGCACTGTGATAACAGGGGCCATGGAGCATTGTGATGACAAAGGCCATGGAGCATTTTGATGACAAGTGTCATGGAGCATTGTGATGAGACGGGCATGGAGCATTATGATGCCCAGAGTTCTGGAGCATTGTGGTGACAAGGGCATGGAGCATTGTGATGACAAGGGCCATGGCCAATTCTGATGACAGGTGTCATCGGGCATTGTGATGACAGAGGTTATCTAGCATTGTGATGAAAGGTACAATGGATCAATGTGATAACAGGGGCCATGGAGCATTGTGATGATAAAGGCCATGGAGCATTTTAATGAAAAGTGTCATGGAGAATTGTGATGAGACGGGCATGGAGCATTATGATGACAAGAGTTCTGGAGCATTGCGTTGACAAGGGAATGGAGCATTGTGATTACAGGGACCATGGAGGATAGTGGTGACATCTGTCATGGAACATTGTGATGACAGTGGTCATGGAGCATTGTAATGACAGGGGCCATGGAGCATTGTGATGACAGGGGTCATGGGGCATTGTGATGACAGTGGTCATGGAGCATTGTGATGAAAGGGGTCATGGAGCACTGTGATCACAGGGGCCATGTATAATTGTGATGACAAAGACCATGGAGCATTGTGATGACAGTTGTCATGGAGCATTGTGTTGAAAGGGGCATGGAGCATTGTGACGACAATGGTCATGGAGCATTGTGATGACTGGTATCATGGAGCATTGTTCTGAAAAAGGTCATGGGGCAGTGTAATGACAAGTATCATGGAGGATGTGATGAAAGGAGTCATGGAGCATTGTGATTAAATGGATCATGAGGCATTTTGATGACAAGAGTCATGGAACATTGTGATGACAGGGCTAATGGAGCATTGTGATGACAAGGGCTATGGAGCATTGTGATGACTGGGGTCATGGAGCATTGTGATGAAAGGGGTCATGGATCACATCGATGACATGGGTAATGGAGCATTGTGATGATATGAGCATGGAGCATTGTGATGACAGGGGCCAGGGAGCATTGAGAATGACAAGGGCAGGGAACATTGTGATGACAGCAGTCATGGATCATTGTGATGATACCTGTCATGGAACATTGTGCTGACAGGGGCTATAGAGCATTGTGATGACAGGTGTCATGTGGCATTGTGATGACAGGGGTCATGGAGCACTGTGATGACTAGTGTCATGGAACATTGTGATGACAGGGATCATGGAGCATTGTGATGAGAGGGGCCTTGGAGCATTATGATGATAGGCGTCATGGGGCATTGTGATGAGAGCGGTCTTGGAGTATTGTGATGAAAGGGATCATGGAGCAATGTGATTACAGGAGCCATGGAGCATTGTGAATGCATAGGCCATGGAGCAATGGAATGACAGGGGTCAAGGAGCATTGTGATGACTCTTGTCCATGAACATTGTGATGACATGGTTCATGGAGCATTGTGATGACAGGTGTCATGTGGAATTGTGATGAGAGCGGTCATATAGAATTGTGATTAAAGGTATCAGGGAGGACTCAGATAACAGGGGCCGTGGAGCACTGTGATGACAGTGGTCATCTAGAATTGTGATGAAATATACCAGGGAGCATTGTGATGACAGGGGTCATGGATCACCGCAATTATAGAGGCCATGGAGCATTGTGAATACAAAGATCATGGAGCATTGAGATGACAGGGTTCACGGATCATTGTGATGACAAGGGTCCTGGAACCTTGTGATGACACGGTTCATGGAGCATTGTGATGACAAGGTTCTTCAAGCATTGTGATGACACGGGCATGGAGCATTATGATGACAAGAGTTCTGGAGCATTGTGATGACAAGGGTATGGAGCACTATGATTACAGGGGACCAGGAGCATTGTGATTACATGGGCAGTGAATATTGTGATGACAGGGGTCATGGAGCACTGTGATGACTAGTGTCATGGAACATTGTGATGACAGGGATCATGGAGCATTGTGATGAGAGGGGCCTTAGAGCATTATGATGATAGGCGTCATGGGGCATTGTGATGACAGTGGTCTTGGAGCATTGTGATGAAAGGGATCATGGAGCAATGTGCTTACAGGAGCCATGGAGCATTGTGAATGCATAGGCCATGGAGCAATGAAATGACAGGGGTCAAGGAGCATTGTGATGTAAGTTGTCATGGAGCATTGTGATGACAAGTGTCCATGAACATTGTGATGACATGGTTCATGGAGCATTGTGATGACAAGTGCCATGGCGAATTGTGATGACAGGTGTCATGGGGCATTGTGATGACAGTGGTCATGTAGAATTGTAATGAAAGGTATCATGGAGGACTCTGACGACAGGGGCCGTGGAGCACTGTGATGACAGTGGTCATCTAGAATTGTGATGAAATATACCAGGGAGCATTGTGATGACAGGGGTCATGGATCACCGCAATTATAGGGGCCAGGGAGCATTGTGAATACAAAGATCATGGAGCATTGAGATGACAGGGGTCATGGATCATTGTGATGACAAGGGTCCTAGAACCTTGTGATGACACGGTTCATGGAGCATTGTGATGACAAGGTTCTTCAAGCATTGTGATGACACGGGCATGGAGCATTATGATGACAAGAGTTCTGGAGCATTGTGATGAAAAGGGTATGGAGCACTGTGATTACAGGAGACCAGGAGCATTGTGATTACATGGGCAGTGAATATTGTGATGACAGGGGTTCATGGAGCACTGTGATGACAAGTGTCATGGAACATTGTGTTGACAGGGTTCATGGAGCATTGTGATGAGAGGGGCCTTGGAGCATTATGATGATAGGCGTCATGGGGTATTGTGATGAGAGTGGTCATAGAACATCGTGATGAAAGGGATCATGGAGCAATGTGATTACAGGGGCCATGGAGCATTTTGAATGCATAGGCCATGGAGCAGTGTGATGACAGGGGTCATGGATCATTGTGATGACAAGTGTCCTGGACCATTGTGATGACACGGGTCATGGAGCATTGTGATGGCAAGGGCCATGGCGAATTGTGATGACATGTGTCTTGGGGCATTGTGATGACAGTGGTCATCTAGAATTGTGATAAAAGGTATCATGGAGCACTGTGATGACAGGGGCCATGGAGTATTGTAATGACAAGGCCATGGAACATTGTGATGACAAGTATCATGGAGCTTTGTGATGACACGAGCATTCATCATTATGATGACAAGAGTTCTGGAGCATCGTGATGACAAGGGCATGGAGCATTGTGATTACAGGGTCATGGAGCATTGTGATGACAACTGTCATGGAACATTGTGATGACAGGGTTCATGGAGCATTGTGATTAAAGGGGCCATGGAGCATTTTGATGACAAGGGCAGGCGAACATTTTGATTACATTGGTAATGGAGCATTGTGATGACATGGGCAGGGAACATTGTGAAGACAGGTGTAATGGAACATCGTGATTACAGGGGACATGGAGCATTTTGATGACATGGGCAGGCAACATTGTGATGACAGGTGTCATGGAGCATTGTGATGACAATTGTCATGGAACGTTGTGCTGACAGGGATCATGGAGCATTGTGATGAGGCGGTCATTGGAGCATTGTGATGACAGGCGTACTGGAGCCTTCTGAGGAAAGGTGTCATGAGTCATTGTGATTACAGCGATCATGGAACATTGTGATGACAGTGGTCATGGAGCATTGTAATGACAGGGGCCATGGAGCATTGTGATGACAGGGGTCATGGGGCATTGTGATGACAGTGGTCATGGAGCATTGTGATGAAAGGGGTCATGGAGCACTGTGATCACAGGGGCCATGTATAATTGTGATGACAAAGGCCATGGAGCATTGTGATGACAGTTGTCATGGAGCATTGTGTTGAAAGGGGCATGGAGCATTGTGACGACAATGGTCATGGAGCATTGTGATGACTGGTATCATGGAGCATTGTTCTGAAAGAGGTCATGGGGCAGTGTAATGACAAGTATCATGGAGGATGTGATGAAAGGAGTCATGGAGCATTGTGATTAAATGGATCATGAGGCATTTTGATGACAAGAGTCATGGAACATTGTGATGACAGGGCTAATGGAGCATTGTGATGACAAGGGCTATGGAGCATTGTGATGAATGGGGTCATGGGGCATGGTGATGACAGTGGTCATGGAGCATTGTGATGACAAAGACCACGGAGCATTGTGATGACAGGTGTCATGCAGCATTGTGATGAAAGGGGTCATGGATCACTACGATGACATGGGTAATGGAGCATTGTGATGATACGGGCATGGAGCATTGTGATGACAGGGGTCATGCAGCATTGTGATGACAGGGGCCATGCAGCATTTTGATGACATGGGCATGGAGCATAGTGATGACAAGAGTTCTGGAGCATTTTGATGACGAGGGCATGGATCATTTTGATGACAGGGGCCATGAAGCATTGAGATGACAAGGGAATGGAGCATTGTGATGAAAGCGGTCCTGGAGAATTGTGAGGAAACGGGTCATGGATTATTGTGATGGAAGGGTTCCTGGAGCATTCTGATGACAAGTGCCATGGAGCATTTTAATGAAAGGGGTACTGGAGCATTGTACAGAAATGGTTCATGGATCATCGTGATTACACGGATCATGGAATATTGTGATGACAAGGGTTTCAGAGCATTGCGACGACAGGGGTCATGGAGCATTGTAATAGCAGGGGTGATGGGGCATTGTGATGACAGGGGCATGGAGCATTGTGATGACAGAAGTCATAGAATATTGTGATGACAAGGGCCATGGAGCATTGTCATGAAAGGTCTTATCTGGCATTGTGATGAGAGTGGTCATGGAGCATTGTGATAAAAGTTGTCCTGAAGCACTGTTATTACAGGGGCCATGTAGAATTTTGATGACAAAGGCCATGGAGCATTGTGATGACAGGCATCATGGAGCAATTTGATGAAAGTGGTCATGGAGCATTGTGATGAAATGCGCCATGGAACATTGTGAAGACAAGTGTCCTGGAGCATTGTGATGACAAGGGCCATGGCCAATTCTGATGACAGGTGTCATGGAGCATTGTGATGACAGTGGTCATCTATCATTATGATGAAAGGTATCACGGAGCACTGTGATGACAGGAGCCATGGAGCATTGTGATGACACGGGCATGGAGCATTATGATGAGAAGTGATCTGGAGCATTGCGATGACAAGGGTATGGAGCATTGTGATTACAGGGACCATGGAGCATTGTGAATGCATAGGCCATGGAGCAATGAAATGACAGGGGTCAAGGAGCATTGTGATGTAAGTTGTCATGGAGCATTGTCATGACTATTGTCCATGAACATTGTGATGACATGGTTCATGGAGCATTGTGATGACAAGTGCCATGGCGAATTGTGATGACAGGTGTCATGCGGCATTGTGATGACAGTGGTCATGTAGAATTGTAATGAACGGTATCATGGAGGACTCTGATGACAGGGGCCGTGGAGCACTGTGATGACAGTGGTCATCTAGAATTGTGATGAAATATACCAGGGAGCATTGTGATGACAGGGGTCATGGATCACCGCAATTATAGGGGCCAGGGAGCATTGTGAATACAAAGATCATGGAGCATTGAGATGACAGGGGTCATGGATCATTGTGATGACAAGGGTCCTGGAACCTTGTGATGACACGGTTCATGGAGCATTGTGATGACAAGGTTCTTCAAGCATTGTGATGACACGGGCATGGAGCATTATGATGACAAGAGTTCTGGAGCATTGTGATGAAAAGGGTATGGAGCACTGTGATTACAGGGGACCAGGAGCATTGTGATTACATGGGCAGTGAATATTGTGATGACAGGTGTTCATGGAGCACTGTGATGACAAGTGTCATTGAACATTGTGATGACAGGGTTCATGGAGCATTGTGATGAGAGGGGCCTTGGAGCATTATGATGATAGGCGTCATGGGGTATTGTGATGAGAGTGGTCATAGAACATTGTGATGAAAGGGATCATGGAGCAATGTGATTACAGGGGCCATGGAGCATTTTGAATGCATAGTCCATGGAGCAGTGTGATGACAGGGGTCATGGAGCATTGTGATGAATGTGGTCATAGTTCATTGTGATGATAAGTGTCCAGGAACATTGTGATGACATGGATCATGGAGCATTGTGATGACAAGTGCCATGGCGAATTGTGATGACAGGTGTCATGGGGCATTGTGATGACAGTGGTCATCGAGAATTATGAGGAAAGGTAACATGGAGCACTGTGATAACAGGGGCCATGGAGCATTGTGATGACAAAGGCCATGGAGCATTTTGATGACAAGTGTCATGGAGCATTGTGATGAGACGGGCATGGAGCATTATGATGCCAAGAGTTCTGGAGCATTGCGTTGACACGGGCATGGAGCATTGTGATGACAAGGGCCATGGCCAATTCTGATGACAGGTGTCATCGGGCATTGTGATGACAGAGGTTATCTAGCATTGTGATGAAAGGTACCATGGATCACTGTGATAACAGGGGCCATGGAGCATTGTGATGATAAAGGCCATGGAGCATTTTAATGAAAACTGTCATGGAGAATTGTGATGAGACGGGCATGGAGCATTATGACGACAAGAGTTCTGGAGCATTGCGTTGACAAGGGAATGGAGCATTGTGATTACAGGGACCATGGAGGAGATTGATGACATCTGTCATGGAACATTGTGCTGAAAGGGGCCATGGAGCATTGTGATGACAGGTATAATGTGGCATTGTAATGACAGTGGTCATAGAGCATTGTGTTGAAATGGATCATGGAGCAATGTGATTACAGGGACCATGTAGCATTGCGAATGCATAGGCTATGGAGCATTGTGATGACAGGAGTCAAGGAGCATTGTGATGTAAGTGGTCATGGATCATTTTGATGACAAGTGTCCTGGACCATTGTGATGACACGGGTCATGGAGCATTGTGATGGCAAGGGCCATGGCGAATTGTGATGACATGTGTCTTGGGGCATTGTGATGACAGTGGTCATCTAGAATTGTGATAAAAGGTATCATGGAGCACTGTGATGACAGGGGCCATGGAGTATTGTAATGACAAGGCCATGGAACATTGTGATGACAAGTATCATGGAGCTTTGTGATGACACGAGCATTCATCATTATGATGACAAGAGTTCTGGAGCATCGTGATGACAAGGGCATGGAGCATTGTGATTACAGGGTCATGGAGCATTGTGATGACAACTGTCATGGAACATTGTGATGACAGGGTTCATGGAGCATTGTGATTAAAGGGGCCATGGAGCATTTTGATGACAAGGGCAGGCGAACATTTTGATTACATTGGTAATGGAGCATTGTGATGACATGGGCAGGGAACATTGTGAAGACAGGTGTAATGGAACATCGTGATTACAGGGGACATGGAGCATTTTGATGACATGGGCAGGCAACATTGTGATGACAGGTGTCATGGAGCATTGTGATGACAATTGTCATGGAACGTTGTGCTGACAGGGATCATGGAGCATTGTGATGAGGCGGTCATTGGAGCATTGTGATGACAGGCGTACTGGAGCCTTCTGAGGAAAGGTGTCATGAGTCATTGTGATTACAGCGATCATGGAACATTGTGATGACAGTGGTCATGGAGCATTGTAATGACAGGGGCCATGGAGCATTGTGATGACAGGGGTCATGGGGCATTGTGATGACAGTGGTCATGGAGCATTGTGATGAAAGGGGTCATGGAGCACTGTGATCACAGGGGCCATGTATAATTGTGATGACAAAGGCCATGGAGCATTGTGATGACAGTTGTCATGGAGCATTGTGTTGAAAGGGGCATGGAGCATTGTGACGACAATGGTCATGGAGCATTGTGATGACTGGTATCATGGAGCATTGTTCTGAAAGAGGTCATGGGGCAGTGTAATGACAAGTATCATGGAGGATGTGATGAAAGGAGTCATGGAGCATTGTGATTAAATGGATCATGAGGCATTTTGATGACAAGAGTCATGGAACATTGTGATGACAGGGCTAATGGAGCATTGTGATGACAAGGGCTATGGAGCATTGTGATGAATGGGGTCATGGGGCATGGTGATGACAGTGGTCATGGAGCATTGTGATGACAAAGACCACGGAGCATTGTGATGACAGGTGTCATGCAGCATTGTGATGAAAGGGGTCATGGATCACTACGATGACATGGGTAATGGAGCATTGTGATGATACGGGCATGGAGCATTGTGATGACAGGGGTCATGCAGCATTGTGATGACAGGGGCCATGCAGCATTTTGATGACATGGGCATGGAGCATAGTGATGACAAGAGTTCTGGAGCATTTTGATGACGAGGGCATGGATCATTTTGATGACAGGGGCCATGAAGCATTGAGATGACAAGGGAATGGAGCATTGTGATGAAAGCGGTCCTGGAGAATTGTGAGGAAACGGGTCATGGATTATTGTGATGGAAGGGTTCCTGGAGCATTCTGATGACAAGTGCCATGGAGCATTTTAATGAAAGGGGTACTGGAGCATTGTACAGAAATGGTTCATGGATCATCGTGATTACACGGATCATGGAATATTGTGATGACAAGGGTTTCAGAGCATTGCGACGACAGGGGTCATGGAGCATTGTAATAGCAGGGGTGATGGGGCATTGTGATGACAGGGGCATGGAGCATTGTGATGACAGAAGTCATAGAATATTGTGATGACAAGGGCCATGGAGCATTGTCATGAAAGGTCTTATCTGGCATTGTGATGAGAGTGGTCATGGAGCATTGTGATAAAAGTTGTCCTGAAGCACTGTTATTACAGGGGCCATGTAGAATTTTGATGACAAAGGCCATGGAGCATTGTGATGACAGGCATCATGGAGCAATTTGATGAAAGTGGTCATGGAGCATTGTGATGAAATGCGCCATGGAACATTGTGAAGACAAGTGTCCTGGAGCATTGTGATGACAAGGGCCATGGCCAATTCTGATGACAGGTGTCATGGAGCATTGTGATGACAGTGGTCATCTATCATTATGATGAAAGGTATCACGGAGCACTGTGATGACAGGAGCCATGGAGCATTGTGATGACACGGGCATGGAGCATTATGATGAGAAGTGATCTGGAGCATTGCGATGACAAGGGTATGGAGCATTGTGATTACAGGGACCATGGAGCATTGTGAATGCATAGGCCATGGAGCAATGAAATGACAGGGGTCAAGGAGCATTGTGATGTAAGTTGTCATGGAGCATTGTCATGACTATTGTCCATGAACATTGTGATGACATGGTTCATGGAGCATTGTGATGACAAGTGCCATGGCGAATTGTGATGACAGGTGTCATGCGGCATTGTGATGACAGTGGTCATGTAGAATTGTAATGAACGGTATCATGGAGGACTCTGATGACAGGGGCCGTGGAGCACTGTGATGACAGTGGTCATCTAGAATTGTGATGAAATATACCAGGGAGCATTGTGATGACAGGGGTCATGGATCACCGCAATTATAGGGGCCAGGGAGCATTGTGAATACAAAGATCATGGAGCATTGAGATGACAGGGGTCATGGATCATTGTGATGACAAGGGTCCTGGAACCTTGTGATAACACGGTTCATGGAGCATTGTGATGACAAGGTTCTTCAAGCATTGTGATGACACGGGCATGGAGCATTATGATGACAAGAGTTCTGGAGCATTGTGATGAAAAGGGTATGGAGCACTGTGATTACAGGGGACCAGGAGCATTGTGATTACATGGGCAGTGAATATTGTGATGACAGGTGTTCATGGAGCACTGTGATGACAAGTGTCATTGAACATTGTGATGACAGGGTTCATGGAGCATTGTGATGAGAGGGGCCTTGGAGCATTATGATGATAGGCGTCATGGGGTATTGTGATGAGAGTGGTCATAGAACATTGTGATGAAAGGGATCATGGAGCAATGTGATTACAGGGGCCATGGAGCATTTTGAATGCATAGTCCATGGAGCAGTGTGATGACAGGGGTCATGGAGCATTGTGATGAATGTGGTCATAGTTCATTGTGATGATAAGTGTCCAGGAACATTGTGATGACATGGATCATGGAGCATTGTGATGACAAGGGCCATGGCGAATTGTGATGACAGGTGTCATGGGGCATTGTGATGACAGTGGTCATCGAGAATTATGAGGAAAGGTAACATGGAGCACTGTGATAACAGGGGCCATGGAGCATTGTGATGACAAAGGCCATGGAGCATTTTGATGACAAGTGTCATGGAGCATTGTGATGAGACGGGCATGGAGCATTATGATGCCAAGAGTTCTGGAGCATTGCGTTGACAAGGGCATGGAGCATTGTGATGACAAGGGCCATGGCCAATTCTGATGACAGGTGTCATCGGGCATTGTGATGACAGAGGTTATCTAGCATTGTGATGAAAGGTACCATGGATCACTGTGATAACAGGGGCCATGGAGCATTGTGATGATAAAGGCCATGGAGCATTTTAATGAAAACTGTCATGGAGAATTGTGATGAGACGGGCATGGAGCATTATGATGACAAGAGTTCTGGAGCATTGCGTTGACAAGGGAATGGAGCATTGTGATTACAGGGACCATGGAGGAGATTGATGACATCTGTCATGGAACATTGTGCTGAAAGGGGCCATGGAGCATTGTGATGACAGGTATAATGTGGCATTGTAATGACAGTGGTCATAGAGCATTGTGTTGAAATGGATCATGGAGCAATGTGATTACAGGGACCATGTAGCATTGCGAATGCATAGGCTATGGAGCATTGTGATGACAGGAGTCAAGGAGCATTGTGATGTAAGTGGTCATGGATCATTGTGATGACAAGTGTCCTGGACCATTGTGATGACACGGGTCATGGAGCATTGTGATGGCAAGGGCCATGGCGAATTGTGATGACATGTGTCTTGGGGCATTGTGATGACAGTGGTCATCTAGAATTGTGATAAAAGGTATCATGGAGCACTGTGATGACAGGGGCCATGGAGTATTGTAATGACAAGGCCATGGAACATTGTGATGACAAGTATCATGGAGCTTTGTGATGACACGAGCATTCATCATTATGATGACAAGAGTTCTGGAGCATTGTGATGACAAGGGCATGGAGCATTGTGATTACAGGGTCATGGAGCATTGTGATGACAACTGTCATGGAACATTGTGATGACAGGGTTCATGGAGCATTGTGATTAAAGGGGCCATGGAGCATTTTGATGACAAGGGCAGGCGAACATTTTGATTACATTGGTAATGGAGCATTGTGATGACATGGGCAGGGAACATTGTGAAGACAGGTGTAATGGAACATTGTGATTACAGGGGACATGGAGCATTTTGATGACATGGGCAGGCAACATTGTGATGACAGGTGTCATGGAGCATTGTGATGACAATTGTCATGGAACGTTGTGCTGACAGGGATCATGGAGCATTGTGATGAGACGGTCATTGGAGCATTGTGATGACAGGCGTACTGGAGCCTTCTGAGGAAAGGTGTCATGAGTCATTGTGATTACAGCGATCATGGAACATTGTGATGACAGTGGTCATGGAGCATTGTAATGACAGGGGTCATGGAGCATTGTGATGACAGGGGTCATGGGGCATTGTGATGACAGTGGTCATGGAGCATTGTGATGAAAGGGGTCCTGGAGCACTGTGATCACAGGGGCCATGTATAATTGTGATGACAAAGGCCATGGAGCATTGTGATGACAGTTGTCATGGAGCATTGTGTTGAAAGGGGCATGGAGCATTGTGACGACAATGGTCATGGAGCATTGTGATGACTGGTATCATGGAGCATTGTTCTGAAAGAGGTCATGGGGCAGTGTAATGACAAGTATCATGGAGGATGTGATGAAAGGAGTCATGGAGCATTGTGATTAAATGGATCATGAGGCATTTTGATGACAAGAGTCATGGAACATTGTGATGACAGGGCTAATGGAGCATTGTGATGACAAGGGCTATGGAGCATTGTGATGAATGGGGTCATGGGGCATGGTGATGACAGTGGTCATGGAGCATTGTGATGACAAAGATCACGGAGCATTGTGATGACAGGTGTCATGCAGCATTGTGATGAAAGGGGTCATGGATCACTACGATGACATGGGTAATGGAGCATTGTGATGATACGGGCATGGAGCATTGTGATGACAGGGGTCATGCAGCATTGTGATGACAGGGGCCATGCAGCATTTTGATGACATGGGCATGGAGCATAGTGATGACAAGAGTTCTGGAGCATTTTGATGACGAGGGCATGGATCATTTTGATGACAGGGGCCATGAAGCATTGAGATGACAAGGGAATGGAGCATTGTGATGAAAGCGGTCCTGGAGAATTGTGAGGAAACGGGTCATGGATTATTGTGATGGAAGGGTTCCTGGAGCATTCTGATGACAAGTGCCATGGAGCATTTTAATGAAAGGGGTACTGGAGCATTGTACAGAAATGGTTCATGGATCATCGTGATTACACGGATCATGGAATATTGTGATGACAAGGGTTTCAGAGCATTGCGACGACAGGGGTCATGGAGCATTGTAATAGCAGGGGTGATGGGGCATTGTGATGACAGGGGCATGGAGCATTGTGATGACAGAAGTCATAGAATATTGTGATGACAAGGGCCATGGAGCATTGTCATGAAAGGTCTTATCTGGCATTGTGATGAGAGTGGTCATGGAGCATTGTGATAAAAGTTGTCCTGAAGCACTGTTATTACAGGGGCCATGTAGAATTTTGATGACAAAGGCCATGGAGCATTGTGATGACAGGCATCATGGAGCAATTTGATGAAAGTGGTCATGGAGCATTGTGATGAAATGCGCCATGGAACATTGTGAAGACAAGTGTCCTGGAGCATTGTGATGACAAGGGCCATGGCCAATTCTGATGACAGGTGTCATGGAGCATTGTGATGACAGTGGTCATCTATCATTATGATGAAAGGTATCACGGAGCACTGTGATGACAGGGGCCATGGAGCATTGTGATGACACGGGCATGGAGCATTATGATGAGAAGTGATCTGGAGCATTGCGATGACAAGGGTATGGAGCATTGTGATTACAGGGACCATGGAGCATTGTGAATGCATAGGCCATGGAGCAATGAAATGACAGGGGTCAAGGAGCATTGTGATGTAAGTTGTCATGGAGCATTGTCATGACTATTGTCCATGAACATTGTGATGACATGGTTCATGGAGCATTGTGATGACAAGTGCCATGGCGAATTGTGATGACAGGTGTCATGCGGCATTGTGATGACAGTGGTCATGCAGAATTGTAATGAACGGTATCATGGAGGACTCTGATGACAGGGGCCGTGGAGCACTGTGGTGACAGTGGTCATCTAGAATTGTGATGAAATATACCAGGGAGCATTGTGATGACAGGGGTCATGGATCACCGCAATTATAGGGGCCAGGGAGCATTGTGAATACAAAGATCATGGAGCATTGAGATGACAGGGGTCATGGATCATTGTGATGACAAGGGTCCTGGAACCTTGTGATGACACGGTTCATGGAGCATTGTGATGACAAGGTTCTTCAAGCATTGTGATGACACGGGCATGGAGCATTATGATGACAAGAGTTCTGGAGCATTGTGATGAAAAGGGTATGGAGCACTGTGATTACAGGAGACCAGGAGCAGTGTGATTACATGGGCAGTGAATATTGTGATGACAGGGGTTCATGGAGCACTGTGATGACAAGTGTCATGGAACATTGTGATGACAGGGTTCATGGAGCATTGTGATGAGAGGGGCCTTGGAGCATTATGATGATAGGCGTCATGGGGTATTGTGATGAGAGTGGTCATAGAACATCGTGATGAAAGGGATCATGGAGCAATGTGATTACAGGGGCCATGGAGCATTTTGAATGCATAGTCCATGGAGCAGTGTGATGACAGGGGTCATGGATCATTGTGATGACAAGTGTCCTGGACCATTGTGATGACACGGGTCATGGAGCATTGTGATGGCAAGGGCCATGGCGAATTGTGATGACATGTGTCTTGGGGCATTGTGATGACAGTGGTCATCTAGAATTGTGATAAAAGGTATCATGGAGCACTGTGATGACAGGGGCCATGGAGTATTGTAATGACAAGGCCATGGAACATTGTGATGACAAGTATCATGGAGCTTTGTGATGACACGAGCATTCATCATTATGATGACAAGAGTTCTGGAGCATCGTGATGACAAGGGCATGGAGCATTGTGATTACAGGGTCATGGAGCATTGTGATGACAACTGTCATGGAACATTGTGATGACAGGGTTCATGGAGCATTGTGATTAAAGGGGCCATGGAGCATTTTGATGACAAGGGCAGGCGAACATTTTGATTACATTGGTAATGGAGCATTGTGATGACATGGGCAGGGAACATTGTGAAGACAGGTGTAATGGAACATTGTGATTACAGGGGACATGGAGCATTTTGATGACATGGGCAGGCAACATTGTGATGACAGGTGTCATGGAGCATTGTGATGACAATTGTCATGGAACGTTGTGCTGACAGGGATCATGGAGCATTGTGATGAGACGGTCATTGGAGCATTGTGATGACAGGCGTACTGGAGCCTTCTGAGGAAAGGTGTCATGAGTCATTGTGATTACAGCGATCATGGAACATTGTGATGACAGTGGTCATGGAGCATTGTAATGACAGGGGCCATGGAGCATTGTGATGACAGGGGTCATGGGGCATTGTGATGACAGTGGTCATGGAGCATTGTGATGAAAGGGGTCATGGAGCACTGTGATCACAGGGGCCATGTATAATTGTGATGACAAAGGCCATGGAGCATTGTGATGACAGTTGTCATGGAGCATTGTGTTGAAAGGGGCATGGAGCATTGTGACGACAATGGTCATGGAGCATTGTGATGACTGGTATCATGGAGCATTGTTCTGAAAGAGGTCATGGGGCAGTGTAATGACAAGTATCATGGAGGATGTGATGAAAGGAGTCATGGAGCATTGTGATTAAATGGATCATGAGGCATTTTGATGACAAGAGTCATGGAACATTGTGATGACAGGGCTAATGGAGCATTGTGATGACAAGGGCTATGGAGCATTGTGATGAATGGGGTCATGGGGCATGGTGATGACAGTGGTCATGGAGCATTGTGATGACAAAGACCACGGAGCATTGTGATGACAGGTGTCATGCAGCATTGTGATGAAAGGGGTCATGGATCACTACGATGACATGGGTAATGGAGCATTGTGATGATACGGGCATGGAGCATTGTGATGACAGGGGTCATGCAGCATTGTGATGACAGGGGCCATGCAGCATTTTGATGACATGGGCATGGAGCATAGTGATGACAAGAGTTCTGGAGCATTTTGATGACGAGGGCATGGATCATTTTGATGACAGGGGCCATGAAGCATTGAGATGACAAGGGAATGGAGCATTGTGATGAAAGCGGTCCTGGAGAATTGTGAGGAAACGGGTCATGGATTATTGTGATGGAAGGGTTCCTGGAGCATTCTGATGACAAGTGCCATGGAGCATTTTAATGAAAGGGGTACTGGAGCATTGTACAGAAATGGTTCATGGATCATCGTGATTACACGGATCATGGAATATTGTGATGACAAGGGTTTCAGAGCATTGTGACGACAGGGGTCATGGAGCATTGTAATAGCAGGGGTGATGGGGCATTGTGATGACAGGGGCATGGAGCATTGTGATGACAGAAGTCATAGAATATTGTGATGACAAGGGCCATGGAGCATTGTCATGAAAGGTCTTATCTGGCATTGTGATGAGAGTGGTCATGGAGCATTGTGATAAAAGTTGTCCTGAAGCACTGTTATTACAGGGGCCATGTAGAATTTTGATGACAAAGGCCATGGAGCATTGTGATGACAGGCATCATGGAGCAATTTGATGAAAGTGGTCATGGAGCATTGTGATGAAATGCGCCATGGAACATTGTGAAGACAAGTGTCCTGGAGCATTGTGATGACAAGGGCCATGGCCAATTCTGATGACAGGTGTCATGGAGCATTGTGATGACAGTGGTCATCTATCATTATGATGAAAGGTATCATGGAGCACTGTGATGACAGGGGCCATGGAGTATTGTGATGAGAGGGGCCTTGGAGCATTATGATGATAGGCGTCATGGGGTATCGTGATGAGAGTGGTCATAGAACATTGCGATGAAAGGGATCATGGAGCAATGTGATTACAGGGGCCATGGAGCATTTTGAATGCATAGGCCATGGAGCAGTGTGATGACAGGGGTCATGGAGCATTGTGATGAATGTGGTCATAGTTCATTGTGATGATAAGTGTCCAGGAACATTGTGATGACATGGATCATGGAGCATTGTGATGACAAGGGCCATGGCGAATTGTGATGACAGGTGTCATGGGGCATTGTGATGACAGTGGTCATCGAGAATTATGAGGAAAGGTAACATAGAGCACTGTGATAACAGGGGCCATGGAGCATTGTGATGACAAAGGCCATGGAGCATTTTGATGACAAGTGTCATGGAGCATTGTGATGAGACGGGCATGGAGCATTATGATGCCAAGAGTTCTGGAGCATTGCGTTGACAAGGGCATGGAGCATTGTGATGACAAGGGCCATGGCCAATTCTGATGACAGGTGTCATCGGGCATTGTGATGACAGAGGTTATCTAGCATTGTGATGAAAGGTACCATGGATCACTGTGATAACAGGGGCCATGGAGCATTGTGATGATAAAGGCCATGGAGCATTTTAATGAAAAGTGTCATGGAGAATTGTGATGAGACGGGCATGGAGCATTATGATGACAAGAGTTCTGGAGCATTGCGTTGACAAGGGAATGGAGCATTGTGATTACAGGGACCATGGAGGAGATTGATGACATCTCTCATGGAACATTGTGCTGACAGGGGCCATGGAGCATTGTGATGACAGGTATAATGTGGCATTGTAATGACAGGGGTCATAGAGCATTGTGATGAAATGGATCATGGAGCAATGTGATTACAGGGACCATGTAGCATTGCGAATGCATAGGCTATGGAGCATTGTGATGACAGGAGTCAAGGAGCATTGTGATGTAAGTGGTCATGGATCATTGTGATGACAAGTGTCCTGTACCATTGTGATGACACGGGTCATGGAGCATTGTGATGGCAAGGGCCATGGCGAATTGTGATGACATGTGTCTTGGGGCATTGTGATGACAGTGGTCATCTAGAATTGTGATAAAAGGTATCATGGAGCACTGTGATGACAGGGGCCATGGAGTATTGTAATGACAAGGCCATGGAACATTGTGATGACAAGTATCATGGAGCTTTGTGATGACACGAGCATTCATCATTATGATGATAAGAGTTCTGGAGCATTGTGATGACAAGGGCATGGAGCATTGTGATTACAGGGTCATGGAGCATTGTGATGACAACTGTCATGGAACATTGTGATGACAGGGTTCATGGAGCATTGTGATTAAAGGGGCCATGGAGCATTTTGATGACAAGGGCAGGCGAACATTTTGATTACATTGGTAATGGAGCATTGTGATGACATGGGCAGGGAACATTGTGAAGACAGGTGTAATGGAACATTGTGATTACAGGGGACATGGAGCATTTTGATGACATGGGCAGGCAACATTGTGATGACAGGTGTCATGGAGCATTGTGATGACAATTGTCATGGAACGTTGTGCTGACAGGGATCATGGAGCATTGTGATGAGACGGTCATTGGAGCATTGTGATGACAGGCGTACTGGAGCCTTCTGAGGAAAGGTGTCATGAGTCATTGTGATTACAGCGATCATGGAACATTGTGATGACAGTGGTCATGGAGCATTGTAATGACAGGGGTCATGGAGCATTGTGATGACAGGGGTCATGGGGCATTGTGATGACAGTGGTCATGGAGCATTGTGATGAAAGGGGTCATGGAGCACTGTGATCACAGGGGCCATGTATAATTGTGATGACAAAGGCCATGGAGCATTGTGATGACAGTTGTCATGGAGCATTGTGTTGAAAGGGGCATGGAGCATTGTGACGACAATGGTCATGGAGCATTGTGATGACTGGTATCATGGAGCATTGTTCTGAAAGAGGTCATGGGGCAGTGTAATGACAAGTATCATGGAGGATGTGATGAAAGGAGTCATGGAGCATTGTGATTAAATGGATCATGAGGCATTTTGATGACAAGAGTCATGGAACATTGTGATGACAGGGCTAATGGAGCATTGTGATGACAAGGGCTATGGAGCATTGTGATGAATGGGGTCATGGGGCATGGTGATGACAGTGGTCATGGAGCATTGTGATGACAAAGACCACGGAGCATTGTGATGACAGGTGTCATGCAGCATTGTGATGAAAGGGGTCATGGATCACTACGATGACATGGGTAATGGAGCATTGTGATGATACGGGCATGGAGCATTGTGATGACAGGGGTCATGCAGCATTGTGATGACAGGGGCCATGCAGCATTTTGATGACATGGGCATGGAGCATAGTGATGACAAGAGTTCTGGAGCATTTTGATGACGAGGGCATGGATCATTTTGATGACAGGGGCCATGAAGCATTGAGATGACAAGGGAATGGAGCATTGTGATGAAAGCGGTCCTGGAGAATTGTGAGGAAACGGGTCATGGATTATTGTGATGGAAGGGTTCCTGGAGCATTCTGATGACAAGTGCCATGGAGCATTTTAATGAAAGGGGTACTGGAGCATTGTACAGAAATGGTTCATGGATCATCGTGATTACACGGATCATGGAATATTGTGATGACAAGGGTTTCAGAGCATTGCGACGACAGGGGTCATGGAGCATTGTAATAGCAGGGGTGATGGGGCATTGTGATGACAGGGGCATGGAGCATTGTGATGACAGAAGTCATAGAATATTGTGATGACAAGGGCCATGGAGCATTGTCATGAAAGGTCTTATCTGGCATTGTGATGAGAGTGGTCATGGAGCATTGTGATAAAAGTTGTCCTGAAGCACTGTTATTACAGGGGCCATGTAGAATTTTGATGACAAAGGCCATGGAGCATTGTGATGACAGGCATCATGGAGCAATTTGATGAAAGTGGTCATGGAGCATTGTGATGAAATGCGCCATGGAACATTGTGAAGACAAGTGTCCTGGAGCATTGTGATGACAAGGGCCATGGCCAATTCTGATGACAGGTGTCATGGAGCATTGTGATGACAGTGGTCATCTATCATTATGATGAAAGGTATCACGGAGCACTGTGATGACAGGGGCCATGGAGCATTGTGATGACACGGGCATGGAGCATTATGATGAGAAGTGATCTGGAGCATTGCGATGACAAGGGTATGGAGCATTGTGATTACAGGGACCATGGAGCATTGTGAATGCATAGGCCATGGAGCAATGAAATGACAGGGGTCAAGGAGCATTGTGATGTAAGTTGTCATGGAGCATTGTCATGACTATTGTCCATGAACATTGTGATGACATGGTTCATGGAGCATTGTGATGACAAGTGCCATGGCGAATTGTGATGACAGGTGTCATGCGGCATTGTGATGACAGTGGTCATGTAGAATTGTAATGAACGGTATCATGGAGGACTCTGACGACAGGGGCCGTGGAGCACTGTGATGACAGTGGTCATCTAGAATTGTGATGAAATATACCAGGGAGCATTGTGATGACAGGGGTCATGGATCACCGCAATTATAGGGGCCAGGGAGCATTGTGAATACAAAGATCATGGAGCATTGAGATGACAGGGGTCATGGATCATTGTGATGACAAGGGTCCTGGAACCTTGTGATGACACGGTTCATGGAGCATTGTGATGACAAGGTTCTTCAAGCATTGTGATGACACGGGCATGGAGCATTATGATGACAAGAGTTCTGGAGCATTGTGATGAAAAGGGTATGGAGCACTGTGATTACAGGAGACCAGGAGCAGTGTGATTACATGGGCAGTGAATATTGTGATGACAGGGGTTCATGGAGCACTGTGATGACAAGTGTCATGGAACATTGTGATGACAGGGTTCATGGAGCATTGTGATGAGAGGGGCCTTGGAGCATTATGATGATAGGCGTCATGGGGTATTGTGATGAGAGTGGTCATAGAACATCGTGATGAAAGGGATCATGGAGCAATGTGATTACAGGGGCCATGGAGCATTTTGAATGCATAGTCCATGGAGCAGTGTGATGACAGGGGTCATGGATCATTGTGATGACAAGTGTCCTGGACCATTGTGATGACACGGGTCATGGAGCATTGTGATGGCAAGGGCCATGGCGAATTGTGATGACATGTGTCTTGGGGCATTGTGATGACAGTGGTCATCTAGAATTGTGATAAAAGGTATCATGGAGCACTGTGATGACAGGGGCCATGGAGTATTGTAATGACAAGGCCATGGAACATTGTGATGACAAGTATCATGGAGCTTTGTGATGACACGAGCATTCATCATTATGATGACAAGAGTTCTGGAGCATCGTGATGACAAGGGCATGGAGCATTGTGATTACAGGGTCATGGAGCATTGTGATGACAACTGTCATGGAACATTGTGATGACAGGGTTCATGGAGCATTGTGATTAAAGGGGCCATGGAGCATTTTGATGACAAGGGCAGGCGAACATTTTGATTACATTGGTAATGGAGCATTGTGATGACATGGGCAGGGAACATTGTGAAGACAGGTGTAATGGAACATTGTGATTACAGGGGACATGGAGCATTTTGATGACATGGGCAGGCAACATTGTGGTGACAGGTGTCATGGAGCATTGTGATGACAATTGTCATGGAACGTTGTGCTGACAGGGATCATGGAGCATTGTGATGAGACGGTCATTGGAGCATTGTGATGACAGGCGTACTGGAGCCTTCTGAGGAAAGGTGTCATGAGTCATTGTGATTACAGCGATCATGGAACATTGTGATGACAGTGGTCATGGAGCATTGTAATGACAGGGGCCATGGAGCATTGTGATGACAGGGGTCATGGGGCATTGTGATGACAGTGGTCATGGAGCATTGTGATGAAAGGGGTCATGGAGCACTGTGATCACAGGGGCCATGTATAATTGTGATGACAAAGGCCATGGAGCATTGTGATGACAGTTGTCATGGAGCATTGTGTTGAAAGGGGCATGGAGCATTGTGACGACAATGGTCATGGAGCATTGTGATGACTGGTATCATGGAGCATTGTTCTGAAAGAGGTCATGGGGCAGTGTAATGACAAGTATCATGGAGGATGTGATGAAAGGAGTCATGGAGCATTGTGATTAAATGGATCATGAGGCATTTTGATGACAAGAGTCATGGAACATTGTGATGACAGGGCTAATGGAGCATTGTGATGACAAGGGCTATGGAGCATTGTGATGAATGGGGTCATGGGGCATGGTGATGACAGTGGTCATGGAGCATTGTGATGACAAAGACCACGGAGCATTGTGATGACAGGTGTCATGCAGCATTGTGATGAAAGGGGTCATGGATCACTACGATGACATGGGTAATGGAGCATTGTGATGATACGGGCATGGAGCATTGTGATGACAGGGGTCATGCAGCATTGTGATGACAGGGGCCATGCAGCATTTTGATGACATGGGCATGGAGCATAGTGATGACAAGAGTTCTGGAGCATTTTGATGACGAGGGCATGGATCATTTTGATGACAGGGGCCATGAAGCATTGAGATGACAAGGGAATGGAGCATTGTGATGAAAGCGGTCCTGGAGAATTGTGAGGAAACGGGTCATGGATTATTGTGATGGAAGGGTTCCTGGAGCATTCTGATGACAAGTGCCATGGAGCATTTTAATGAAAGGGGTACTGGAGCATTGTACAGAAATGGTTCATGGATCATCGTGATTACACGGATCATGGAATATTGTGATGACAAGGGTTTCAGAGCATTGTGACGACAGGGGTCATGGAGCATTGTAATAGCAGGGGTGATGGGGCATTGTGATGACAGGGGCATGGAGCATTGTGATGACAGAAGTCATAGAATATTGTGATGACAAGGGCCATGGAGCATTGTCATGAAAGGTCTTATCTGGCATTGTGATGAGAGTGGTCATGGAGCATTGTGATAAAAGTTGTCCTGAAGCACTGTTATTACAGGGGCCATGTAGAATTTTGATGACAAAGGCCATGGAGCATTGTGATGACAGGCATCATGGAGCAATTTGATGAAAGTGGTCATGGAGCATTGTGATGAAATGCGCCATGGAACATTGTGAAGACAAGTGTCCTGGAGCATTGTGATGACAAGGGCCATGGCCAATTCTGATGACAGGTGTCATGGAGCATTGTGATGACAGTGGTCATCTATCATTATGATGAAAGGTATCATGGAGCACTGTGATGACAGGGGCCATGGAGTATTGTGATGAGAGGGGCCTTGGAGCATTATGATGATAGGCGTCATGGGGTATCGTGATGAGAGTGGTCATAGAACATTGCGATGAAAGGGATCATGGAGCAATGTGATTACAGGGGCCATGGAGCATTTTGAATGCATAGGCCATGGAGCAGTGTGATGACAGGGGTCATGGAGCATTGTGATGAATGTGGTCATAGTTCATTGTGATGATAAGTGTCCAGGAACATTGTGATGACATGGATCATGGAGCATTGTGATGACAAGGGCCATGGCGAATTGTGATGACAGGTGTCATGGGGCATTGTGATGACAGTGGTCATCGAGAATTATGAGGAAAGGTAACATAGAGCACTGTGATAACAGGGGCCATGGAGCATTGTGATGACAAAGGCCATGGAGCATTTTGATGACAAGTGTCATGGAGCATTGTGATGAGACGGGCATGGAGCATTATGATGCCAAGAGTTCTGGAGCATTGCGTTGACAAGGGCATGGAGCATTGTGATGACAAGGGCCATGGCCAATTCTGATGACAGGTGTCATCGGGCATTGTGATGACAGAGGTTATCTAGCATTGTGATGAAAGGTACCATGGATCACTGTGATAACAGGGGCCATGGAGCATTGTGATGATAAAGGCCATGGAGCATTTTAATGAAAAGTGTCATGGAGAATTGTGATGAGACGGGCATGGAGCATTATGATGACAAGAGTTCTGGAGCATTGCGTTGACAAGGGAATGGAGCATTGTGATTACAGGGACCATGGAGGACAGTGATGACATCTCTCATGGAACATTGTGCTGACAGGGGCCATGGAGCATTGTGATGACAGGTATAATGTGGCATTGTAATGACAGGGGTCATAGAGCATTGTGATGAAATGGATCATGGAGCAATGTGATTACAGGGACCATGTAGCATTGCGAATGCATAGGCTATGGAGCATTGTGATGACAGGAGTCAAGGAGCATTGTGATGTAAGTGGTCATGGATCATTGTGATGACAAGTGTCCTGTACCATTGTGATGACACGGGTCATGGAGCATTGTGATGGCAAGGGCCATGGCGAATTGTGATGACATGTGTCTTGGGGCATTGTGATGACAGTGGTCATCTAGAATTGTGATAAAAGGTATCATGGAGCACTGTGATGACAGGGGCCATGGAGTATTGTAATGACAAGGCCATGGAACATTGTGATGACAAGTATCATGGAGCTTTGTGATGACACGAGCATTCATCATTATGATGATAAGAGTTCTGGAGCATTGTGATGACAAGGGCATGGAGCATTGTGATTACAGGGTCATGGAGCATTGTGATGACAACTGTCATGGAACATTGTGATGACAGGGTTCATGGAGCATTGTGATTAAAGGGGCCATGGAGCATTTTGATGACAAGGGCAGGCGAACATTTTGATTACATTGGTAATGGAGCATTGTGATGACATGGGCAGGGAACATTGTGAAGACAGGTGTAATGGAACATTGTGATTACAGGGGACATGGAGCATTTTGATGACATGGGCAGGCAACATTGTGATGACAGGTGTCATGGAGCATTGTGATGACAATTGTCATGGAACGTTGTGCTGACAGGGATCATGGAGCATTGTGATGAGACGGTCATTGGAGCATTGTGATGACAGGCGTACTGGAGCCTTCTGAGGAAAGGTGTCATGAGTCATTGTGATTACAGCGATCATGGAACATTGTGATGACAGTGGTCATGGAGCATTGTAATGACAGGGGTCATGGAGCATTGTGATGACAGGGGTCATGGGGCATTGTGATGACAGTGGTCATGGAGCATTGTGATGAAAGGGGTCATGGAGCACTGTGATCACAGGGGCCATGTATAATTGTGATGACAAAGGCCATGGAGCATTGTGATGACAGTTGTCATGGAGCATTGTGTTGAAAGGGGCATGGAGCATTGTGACGACAATGGTCATGGAGCATTGTGATGACTGGTATCATGGAGCATTGTTCTGAAAGAGGTCATGGGGCAGTGTAATGACAAGTATCATGGAGGATGTGATGAAAGGAGTCATGGAGCATTGTGATTAAATGGATCATGAGGCATTTTGATGACAAGAGTCATGGAACATTGTGATGACAGGGCTAATGGAGCATTGTGATGACAAGGGCTATGGAGCATTGTGATGAATGGGGTCATGGGGCATGGTGATGACAGTGGTCATGGAGCATTGTGATGACAAAGACCACGGAGCATTGTGATGACAGGTGTCATGCAGCATTGTGATGAAAGGGGTCATGGATCACTACGATGACATGGGTAATGGAGCATTGTGATGATACGGGCATGGAGCATTGTGATGACAGGGGTCATGCAGCATTGTGATGACAGGGGCCATGCAGCATTTTGATGACATGGGCATGGAGCATAGTGATGACAAGAGTTCTGGAGCATTTTGATGACGAGGGCATGGATCATTTTGATGACAGGGGCCATGAAGCATTGAGATGACAAGGGAATGGAGCATTGTGATGAAAGCGGTCCTGGAGAATTGTGAGGAAACGGGTCATGGATTATTGTGATGGAAGGGTTCCTGGAGCATTCTGATGACAAGTGCCATGGAGCATTTTAATGAAAGGGGTACTGGAGCATTGTACAGAAATGGTTCATGGATCATCGTGATTACACGGATCATGGAATATTGTGATGACAAGGGTTTCAGAGCATTGCGACGACAGGGGTCATGGAGCATTGTAATAGCAGGGGTGATGGGGCATTGTGATGACAGGGGCATGGAGCATTGTGATGACAGAAGTCATAGAATATTGTGATGACAAGGGCCATGGAGCATTGTCATGAAAGGTCTTATCTGGCATTGTGATGAGAGTGGTCATGGAGCATTGTGATAAAAGTTGTCCTGAAGCACTGTTATTACAGGGGCCATGTAGAATTTTGATGACAAAGGCCATGGAGCATTGTGATGACAGGCATCATGGAGCAATTTGATGAAAGTGGTCATGGAGCATTGTGATGAAATGCGCCATGGAACATTGTGAAGACAAGTGTCCTGGAGCATTGTGATGACAAGGGCCATGGCCAATTCTGATGACAGGTGTCATGGAGCATTGTGATGACAGTGGTCATCTATCATTATGATGAAAGGTATCACGGAGCACTGTGATGACAGGGGCCATGGAGCATTGTGATGACACGGGCATGGAGCATTATGATGAGAAGTGATCTGGAGCATTGCGATGACAAGGGTATGGAGCATTGTGATTACAGGGACCATGGAGCATTGTGAATGCATAGGCCATGGAGCAATGAAATGACAGGGGTCAAGGAGCATTGTGATGTAAGTTGTCATGGAGCATTGTCATGACTATTGTCCATGAACATTGTGATGACATGGTTCATGGAGCATTGTGATGACAAGTGCCATGGCGAATTGTGATGACAGGTGTCATGCGGCATTGTGATGACAGTGGTCATGTAGAATTGTAATGAACGGTATCATGGAGGACTCTGACGACAGGGGCCGTGGAGCACTGTGATGACAGTGGTCATCTAGAATTGTGATGAAATATACCAGGGAGCATTGTGATGACAGGGGTCATGGATCACCGCAATTATAGGGGCCAGGGAGCATTGTGAATACAAAGATCATGGAGCATTGAGATGACAGGGGTCATGGATCATTGTGATGACAAGGGTCCTGGAACCTTGTGATGACACGGTTCATGGAGCATTGTGATGACAAGGTTCTTCAAGCATTGTGATGACACGGGCATGGAGCATTATGATGACAAGAGTTCTGGAGCATTGTGATGAAAAGGGTATGGAGCACTGTGATTACAGGAGACCAGGAGCAGTGTGATTACATGGGCAGTGAATATTGTGATGACAGGGGTTCATGGAGCACTGTGATGACAAGTGTCATGGAACATTGTGATGACAGGGTTCATGGAGCATTGTGATGAGAGGGGCCTTGGAGCATTATGATGATAGGCGTCATGGGGTATTGTGATGAGAGTGGTCATAGAACATCGTGATGAAAGGGATCATGGAGCAATGTGATTACAGGGGCCATGGAGCATTTTGAATGCATAGTCCATGGAGCAGTGTGATGACAGGGGTCATGGATCATTGTGATGACAAGTGTCCTGGACCATTGTGATGACACGGGTCATGGAGCATTGTGATGGCAAGGGCCATGGCGAATTGTGATGACATGTGTCTTGGGGCATTGTGATGACAGTGGTCATCTAGAATTGTGATAAAAGGTATCATGGAGCACTGTGATGACAGGGGCCATGGAGTATTGTAATGACAAGGCCATGGAACATTGTGATGACAAGTATCATGGAGCTTTGTGATGACACGAGCATTCATCATTATGATGACAAGAGTTCTGGAGCATCGTGATGACAAGGGCATGGAGCATTGTGATTACAGGGTCATGGAGCATTGTGATGACAACTGTCATGGAACATTGTGATGACAGGGTTCATGGAGCATTGTGATTAAAGGGGCCATGGAGCATTTTGATGACAAGGGCAGGCGAACATTTTGATTACATTGGTAATGGAGCATTGTGATGACATGGGCAGGGAACATTGTGAAGACAGGTGTAATGGAACATTGTGATTACAGGGGACATGGAGCATTTTGATGACATGGGCAGGCAACATTGTGATGACAGGTGTCATGGAGCATTGTGATGACAATTGTCATGGAACGTTGTGCTGACAGGGATCATGGAGCATTGTGATGAGACGGTCATTGGAGCATTGTGATGACAGGCGTACTGGAGCCTTCTGAGGAAAGGTGTCATGAGTCATTGTGATTACAGCGATCATGGAACATTGTGATGACAGTGGTCATGGAGCATTGTAATGACAGGGGCCATGGAGCATTGTGATGACAGGGGTCATGGGGCATTGTGATGACAGTGGTCATGGAGCATTGTGATGAAAGGGGTCATGGAGCACTGTGATCACAGGGGC
The DNA here is from genome assembly GCF_965194805.1 of Balaenoptera borealis. Classification (NCBI taxonomy): domain Eukaryota; kingdom Metazoa; phylum Chordata; class Mammalia; order Artiodactyla; family Balaenopteridae; genus Balaenoptera; species Balaenoptera borealis. The sequence continues at coordinate 323,372 of NW_028123822.1, forward strand.
CATGTATAATTGTGATGACAAAGGCCATGGAGCATTGTGATGACAGTTGTCATGGAGCATTGTGTTGAAAGGGGCATGGAGCATTGTGACGACAATGGTCATGGAGCATTGTGATGACTGGTATCATGGAGCATTGTTCTGAAAGAGGTCATGGGGCAGTGTAATGACAAGTATCATGGAGGATGTGATGAAAGGAGTCATGGAGCATTGTGATTAAATGGATCATGAGGCATTTTGATGACAAGAGTCATGGAACATTGTGATGACAGGGCTAATGGAGCATTGTGATGACAAGGGCTATGGAGCATTGTGATGAATGGGGTCATGGGGCATGGTGATGACAGTGGTCATGGAGCATTGTGATGACAAAGACCACGGAGCATTGTGATGACAGGTGTCATGCAGCATTGTGATGAAAGGGGTCATGGATCACTACGATGACATGGGTAATGGAGCATTGTGATGATACGGGCATGGAGCATTGTGATGACAGGGGTCATGCAGCATTGTGATGACAGGGGCCATGCAGCATTTTGATGACATGGGCATGGAGCATAGTGATGACAAGAGTTCTGGAGCATTTTGATGACGAGGGCATGGATCATTTTGATGACAGGGGCCATGAAGCATTGAGATGACAAGGGAATGGAGCATTGTGATGAAAGCGGTCCTGGAGAATTGTGAGGAAACGGGTCATGGATTATTGTGATGGAAGGGTTCCTGGAGCATTCTGATGACAAGTGCCATGGAGCATTTTAATGAAAGGGGTACTGGAGCATTGTACAGAAATGGTTCATGGATCATCGTGATTACACGGATCATGGAATATTGTGATGACAAGGGTTTCAGAGCATTGTGACGACAGGGGTCATGGAGCATTGTAATAGCAGGGGTGATGGGGCATTGTGATGACAGGGGCATGGAGCATTGTGATGACAGAAGTCATAGAATATTGTGATGACAAGGGCCATGGAGCATTGTCATGAAAGGTCTTATCTGGCATTGTGATGAGAGTGGTCATGGAGCATTGTGATAAAAGTTGTCCTGAAGCACTGTTATTACAGGGGCCATGTAGAATTTTGATGACAAAGGCCATGGAGCATTGTGATGACAGGCATCATGGAGCAATTTGATGAAAGTGGTCATGGAGCATTGTGATGAAATGCGCCATGGAACATTGTGAAGACAAGTGTCCTGGAGCATTGTGATGACAAGGGCCATGGCCAATTCTGATGACAGGTGTCATGGAGCATTGTGATGACAGTGGTCATCTATCATTATGATGAAAGGTATCATGGAGCACTGTGATGACAGGGGCCATGGAGTATTGTGATGAGAGGGGCCTTGGAGCATTATGATGATAGGCGTCATGGGGTATCGTGATGAGAGTGGTCATAGAACATTGCGATGAAAGGGATCATGGAGCAATGTGATTACAGGGGCCATGGAGCATTTTGAATGCATAGGCCATGGAGCAGTGTGATGACAGGGGTCATGGAGCATTGTGATGAATGTGGTCATAGTTCATTGTGATGATAAGTGTCCAGGAACATTGTGATGACATGGATCATGGAGCATTGTGATGACAAGGGCCATGGCGAATTGTGATGACAGGTGTCATGGGGCATTGTGATAACAGTGGTCATCGAGAATTATGAGGAAAGGTAACATGGAGCACTGTGATAACAGGGGCCATGGAGCATTGTGATGACAAAGGCCATGGAGCATTTTGATGACAAGTGTCATGGAGCATTGTGATGAGACGGGCATGGAGCATTATGATGCCAAGAGTTCTGGAGCATTGCGTTGACAAGGGCATGGAGCATTGTGATGACAAGGGCCATGGCCAATTCTGATGACAGGTGTCATCGGGCATTGTGATGACAGAGGTTATCTAGCATTGTGATGAAAGGTACCATGGATCACTGTGATAACAGGGGCCATGGAGCATTGTGATGATAAAGGCCATGGAGCATTTTAATGAAAAGTGTCATGGAGAATTGTGATGAGACGGGCATGGAGCATTATGATGACAAGAGTTCTGGAGCATTGCGTTGACAAGGGAATGGAGCATTGTGATTACAGGGACCATGGAGGAGAGTGATGACATCTGTCATGGAACATTGTGCTGACAGGGCCATGGAGCATTGTGATGACAGGTATAATGTGGCATTGTAATGACAGGGGTCATAGAGCATTGTGATGAAATGGATCATGGAGCAATGTGATTACAGGGACCATGTAGCATTGCGAATGCATAGGCTATGGAGCATTGTGATGACAGGAGTCAAGGAGCATTGTGATGTAAGTGGTCATGGATCATTGTGATGACAAGTGTCCTGTACCATTGTGATGACACGGGTCATGGAGCATTGTGATGGCAAGGGCCATGGCGAATTGTGATGACATGTGTCTTGGGGCATTGTGATGACAGTGGTCATCTAGAATTGTGATAAAAGGTATCATGGAGCACTGTGATGACAGGGGCCATGGAGTATTGTAATGACAAGGCCATGGAACATTGTGATGACAAGTATCATGGAGCTTTGTGATGACACGAGCATTCATCATTATGATGATAAGAGTTCTGGAGCATTGTGATGACAAGGGCATGGAGCATTGTGATTACAGGGTCATGGAGCATTGTGATGACAACTGTCATGGAACATTGTGATGACAGGGTTCATGGAGCATTGTGATTAAAGGGGCCATGGAGCATTTTGATGACAAGGGCAGGCGAACATTTTGATTACATTGGTAATGGAGCATTGTGATGACATGGGCAGGGAACATTGTGAAGACAGGTGTAATGGAACATTGTGATTACAGGGGACATGGAGCATTTTGATGACATGGGCAGGCAACATTGTGATGACAGGTGTCATGGAGCATTGTGATGACAATTGTCATGGAACGTTGTGCTGACAGGGATCATGGAGCATTGTGATGAGACGGTCATTGGAGCATTGTGATGACAGGCGTACTGGAGCCTTCTGAGGAAAGGTGTCATGAGTCATTGTGATTACAGCGATCATGGAACATTGTGATGACAGTGGTCATGGAGCATTGTAATGACAGGGGCCATGGAGCATTGTGATGACAGGGGTCATGGGGCATTGTGATGACAGTGGTCATGGAGCATTGTGATGAAAGGGGTCATGGAGCACTGTGATCACAGGGGCCATGTATAATTGTGATGACAAAGGCCATGGAGCATTGTGATGACAGTTGTCATGGAGCATTGTGTTGAAAGGGGCATGGAGCATTGTGACGACAATGGTCATGGAGCATTGTGATGACTGGTATCATGGAGCATTGTTCTGAAAGAGGTCATGGGGCAGTGTAATGACAAGTATCATGGAGGATGTGATGAAAGGAGTCATGGAGCATTGTGATTAAATGGATCATGAGGCATTTTGATGACAAGAGTCATGGAACATTGTGATGACAGCGCTAATGGAGCATTGTGATGACAAGGGCTATGGAGCATTGTGATGAATGGGGTCATGGGGCATGGTGATGACAGTGGTCATGGAGCATTGTGATGACAAAGACCACGGAGCATTGTGATGACAGGTGTCATGCAGCATTGTGATGTAAGGGGTCATGGATCACTACGATGACATGGGTAATGGAGCATTGTGATGATACGGGCATGGAGCATTGTGATGACAGGGGTTATGCAGCATTGTGATGACAGGGGCCATGCAGCATTTTGATGACATGGGCATGGAGCATAGTGATGACAAGAGTTCTGGAGCATTTTGATGACGAGGGCATGGATCATTTTGATGACAGGGGCCATGAAGCATTGAGATGACAAGGGAATGGAGCATTGTGATGAAAGCGGTCCTGGAGAATTGTGAGGAAACGGGTCATGGATTATTGTGATGGAAGGGTTCCTGGAGCATTCTGATGACAAGTGCCATGGAGCATTTTAATGAAAGGGGTACTGGAGCATTGTACAGAAATGGTTCATGGATCATCGTGATTACACGGATCATGGAATATTGTGATGACAAGGGTTTCAGAGCATTGCGACGACAGGGGTCATGGAGCATTGTAATAGCAGGGGTGATGGGGCATTGTGATGACAGGGGCATGGAGCATTGTGATGACAGAAGTCATAGAATATTGTGATGACAAGGGCCATGGAGCATTGTCATGAAAGGTCTTATCTGGCATTGTGATGAGAGTGGTCATGGAGCATTGTGATAAAAGTTGTCCTGTAGCACTGTTATTACAGGGGCCATGTAGAATTTTGATGACAAAGGCCATGGAGCATTGTGATGACAGGCATCATGGAGCAATTTGATGAAAGTGGTCATGGAGCATTGTGATGAAATGCGCCATGGAACATTGTGAAGACAAGTGTCCTGGAGCATTGTGATGACAAGGACCATGGCCAATTCTGATGACAGGTGTCATGGAGCATTGTGATGACAGTGGTCATCTATCATTATGATGAAAGGTATCACGGAGCACTGTGATGACAGGGGCCATGGAGCATTGTGATGACACGGGCATGGAGCATTATGATGAGAAGTGATCTGGAGCATTGCGATGACAAGGGTATGGAGCATTGTGATTACAGGGACCATGGAGCATTGTGAATGCATAGGCCATGGAGCAATGAAATGACAGGGGTCAAGGAGCATTGTGATGTAAGTTGTCATGGAGCATTGTCATGACTATTGTCCATGAACATTGTGATGACATGGTTCATGGAGCATTGTGATGACAAGTGCCATGGCGAATTGTGATGACAGGTGTCATGCGGCATTGTGATGACAGTGGTCATGTAGAATTGTAATGAACGGTATCATGGAGGACTCTGACGACAGGGGCCGTGGAGCACTGTGATGACAGTGGTCATCTAGAATTGTGATGAAATATACCAGGGAGCATTGTGATGACAGGGGTCATGGATCACCGCAATTATAGGGGCCAGGGAGCATTGTGAATACAAAGATCATGGAGCATTGAGATGACAGGGGTCATGGATCATTGTGATGACAAGGGTCCTGGAACCTTGTGATGACACGGTTCATGGAGCATTGTGATGACAAGGTTCTTCAAGCATTGTGATGACACGGGCATGGAGCATTATGATGACAAGAGTTCTGGAGCATTGTGATGAAAAGGGTATGGAGCACTGTGATTACAGGGGACCAGGAGCATTGTGATTACATGGGCAGTGAATATTGTGATGACAGGTGTTCATGGAGCACTGTGATGACAAGTGTCATGGAACATTGTGATGACAGGGTTCATGGAGCATTGTGATGAGAGGGGCCTTGGAGCATTATGATGATAGGCGTCATGGGGTATTGTGATGAGAGTGGTCATAGAACATTGTGATGAAAGGGATCATGGAGCAATGTGATTACAGGGGCCATGAGGCATTTTGAATGCATAGTCCATGGAGCAGTGTGATGACAGGGGTCATGGAGCATTGTGATGAATGTGGTCATAGTTCATTGTGATGATAAGTGTCCAGGAACATTGTGATGACATGGATCATGGAGCATTGTGATGACAAGGGCCATGGCGAATTGTGATGACAGGTGTCATGGGGCATTGTGATGACAGTGGTCATCTAGAATAGTGATGAAAGGTAACATGGAGCACTGTGATAACAGGGGCCATGGAGCATTGTGATGACAAAGGCCATGGAGCATTTTGATGACAAGTGTCATGGAGCATTGTGATGAGACGGGCATGGAGCATTATGATGCCAAGAGTTCTGGAGCATTGCGTTGACAAGGGCATGGAGCATTGTGATGACAAGGGCCATGGCCAATTCTGATGACAGGTGTCATCGGGCATTGTGATGACAGAGGTTATCTAGCATTGTGATGAAAGGTACAATGGATCAATGTGATAACAGGGGCCATGGAGCATTGTGATGATAAAGGCCATGGAGCATTTTAATGAAAAGTGTCATGGAGAATTGTGATGAGACGGGCATGGAGCATTATGATGACAAGAGTTCTGGAGCATTGCGTTGACAAGGGAATGGAGCATTGTGATTACAGGGACCATGGAGGATAGTGATGACATCTGTCATGGAACATTGTGCTGACAGGGGCCATGGAGCATTGTGATGACAGGTATAATGTGGCATTGTAATGACAGTGGTCATAGAGCATTGTGATGAAATGGATCATGGAGCAATGTGATTACAGGGACCATGTAGCATTGCGAATGCATAGGCTATGGAGCATTGTGATGACAGGAGTCAAGGAGCATTGTGATGTAAGTGGTCATGGATCATTGTGATGACAAGTGTCCTGGACCATTGTGATGACACGGGTCATGGAGCATTGTGATGGCAAGGGCCATGGCGAATTGTTATGACATGTGTCTTGGGGCATTGTGATGACAGTGGTCATCTAGAATTGTGATAAAAGGTATCATGGAGCACTGTGATGACAGGGGCCATGGAGTATTGTAATGACAAGGCAATGGAACATTGTGATGACAAGTATCATGGAGCTTTGTGATGACACGAGCATTCATCATTATGATGACAAGAGTTCTGGAGCATTGTGATGACAAGGGCATAGAGCATTGTGATTACAGGGTCATGGAGCATTGTGATGACAACTGTCATGGAACATTGTGATGACAGGGTTCATGGAGCATTGTGATGACAAGTGCGATGGTGAATTGTGATGACAGGTGTCATGGGGCATTGTGTTGAAAGGGGCATGGAGCATTGTGACGACAATGGTCATGGAGCATTGTGATGACTGGTATCATGGAGCATTGTTCTGAAAAAGGTCATGGGGCAGTGTAATGACAAGTATCATGGAGGATGTGATGAAAGGAGTCATGGAGCATTGTGATTAAATGGATCATGAGGCATTTTGATGACAAGAGTCATGGAACATTGTGATGACAGGGCTAATGGAGCATTGTGATGACAAGGGCTATGGAGCATTGTGATGACAAGGGCTATGGAGCATTGTGATGACAGGTGTCATGCAGCATTGTGATGAAAGGGGTCATGGATCACTACGATGACATGTGTAATGGAGCATTGTGATGATATGGACATGGAGCATTGTGATAACAGGGGCCAGGGAGCATTGAGATGACAAGAGCAGGGAACATTCTGATGACAGCAGTCTTGTATCATTGTGATGATACCTGTCATGGAACATTGTGCTGACAGGGGCTATAGAGCATTGTGATGACAGGTGTCATGTGGCATTGTGATGACAGTGGTCATAGAGCATTGTGATGAAAAGGATCATGGAGCAATGTGATTACAGGGGCCATGGAGCATTGTGAATACATAGGCCATGGAGCATTGTGATGACAGGGGTCAAGGAGCATTGTGATGAAAGTGGACATGGAGCACTGTGATGACACGGGCATGCAGCATTATGATGACAAGAGTTCTGGAGCATTGTGATGAAAAGGGTATGGAGCATTGTGATTACAGGGGACCAGGAGCATTGTGATTACATGGGCAGTGAATATTGTGATGACAGGGGTCATGGAGCACTGTGATGACTAGTGTCATGGAACATTGTGATGAGAGGGATCATGGAGCACTGTGATGAGAGGGGCCTTGGAGCATTATGATGATAGGCGTCATGGGGCATTGTGATGACAGCGGTCTTGGAGCATTGTGATGAAAGGGATCATGGAGCAATGTGATTACAGGGGCCATGGAGCATTGTGAATGCATAGGCCATGGAGCAATGAAATGACAGGGGTCAAGGAGCATTGTGATGTAAGTTGTCATGGAGCATTGTGATGACAAGTGTCCATGAACATTGTGATGACATGGTTCATGGAGCTTTGTGATGACAAGTGCCATGGCGAATTGTGATGACAGGTGTCATGGGGCATTGTGATGACAGTGGTCATGTAGAATTGTAATGAAAGGTATCATGGAGGACTCTGACGACAGGGGCCGTGGAGCACTGTGATGACAGTGGTCATCTAGAATTGTGATGAAATATACCAGGGAGCATTGTGATGACAGGGGTCATGGATCACCGCAATTATAGGGGCCAGGGAGCATTGTGAATACAAAGATCATGGAGCATTGAGATGACAGGGGTCATGGATCATTGTGATGACAAGGGTCCTGGAACCTTGTGATGACACGGTTCATGGAGCATTGTGATGACAAGGTTCTTCAAGCATTGTGATGACACGGGCATGGAGCATTATGATGACAAGAGTTCTGGAGCATTGTGATGAAAAGGGTATGGAGCACTGTGATTACAGGAGACCAGGAGCAGTGTGATTACATGGGCAGTGAATATTGTGATGACAGGGGTTCATGGAGCACTGTGATGACAAGTGTCATGGAACATTGTGATGACAGGGTTCATGGAGCATTGTGATGAGAGGGGCCTTGGAGCATTATGATGATAGGCGTCATGGGGTATTGTGATGAGAGTGGTCATAGAACATCGTGATGAAAGGGATCATGGAGCAATGTGATTACAGGGGCCATGGAGCATTTTGAATGCATAGTCCATGGAGCAGTGTGATGACAGGGGTCATGGATCATTGTGATGACAAGTGTCCTGGACCATTGTGATGACACGGGTCATGGAGCATTGTGATGGCAAGGGCCATGGCGAATTGTGATGACATGTGTCTTGGGGCATTGTGATGACAGTGGTCATCTAGAATTGTGATAAAAGGTATCATGGAGCACTGTGATGACAGGGGCCATGGAGTATTGTAATGACAAGGCCATGGAACATTGTGATGACAAGTATCATGGAGCTTTGTGATGACACGAGCATTCATCATTATGATGACAAGAGTTCTGGAGCATCGTGATGACAAGGGCATGGAGCATTGTGATTACAGGGTCATGGAGCATTGTGATGACAACTGTCATGGAACATTGTGATGACAGGGTTCATGGAGCATTGTGATTAAAGGGGCCATGGAGCATTTTGATGACAAGGGCAGGCGAACATTTTGATTACATTGGTAATGGAGCATTGTGATGACATGGGCAGGGAACATTGTGAAGACAGGTGTAATGGAACATTGTGATTACAGGGGACATGGAGCATTTTGATGACATGGGCAGGCAACATTGTGATGACAGGTGTCATGGAGCATTGTGATGACAATTGTCATGGAACGTTGTGCTGACAGGGATCATGGAGCATTGTGATGAGACGGTCATTGGAGCATTGTGATGACAGGCGTACTGGAGCCTTCTGAGGAAAGGTGTCATGAGTCATTGTGATTACAGCGATCATGGAACATTGTGATGACAGTGGTCATGGAGCATTGTAATGACAGGGGCCATGGAGCATTGTGATGACAGGGGTCATGGGGCATTGTGATGACAGTGGTCATGGAGCATTGTGATGAAAGGGGTCATGGAGCACTGTGATCACAGGGGCCATGTATAATTGTGATGACAAAGGCCATGGAGCATTGTGATGACAGTTGTCATGGAGCATTGTGTTGAAAGGGGCATGGAGCATTGTGACGACAATGGTCATGGAGCATTGTGATGACTGGTATCATGGAGCATTGTTCTGAAAGAGGTCATGGGGCAGTGTAATGACAAGTATCATGGAGGATGTGATGAAAGGAGTCATGGAGCATTGTGATTAAATGGATCATGAGGCATTTTGATGACAAGAGTCATGGAACATTGTGATGACAGGGCTAATGGAGCATTGTGATGACAAGGGCTATGGAGCATTGTGATGAATGGGGTCATGGGGCATGGTGATGACAGTGGTTATGGAGCATTGTGATGACAAAGACCACGGAGCATTGTGATGACAGGTGTCATGCAGCATTGTGATGAAAGGGGTCATGGATCACTACGATGACATGGGTAATGGAGCATTGTGATGATACGGGCATGGAGCATTGTGATGACAGGGGTCATGCAGCATTGTGATGACAGGGGCCATGCAGCATTTTGATGACATGGGCATGGAGCATAGTGATGACAAGAGTTCTGGAGCATTTTGATGACGAGGGCATGGATCATTTTGATGACAGGGGCCATGAAGCATTGAGATGACAAGGGAATGGAGCATTGTGATGAAAGCGGTCCTGGAGAATTGTGAGGAAACGGGTCATGGATTATTGTGATGGAAGGGTTCCTGGAGCATTCTGATGACAAGTGCCATGGAGCATTTTAATGAAAGGGGTACTGGAGCATTGTACAGAAATGGTTCATGGATCATCGTGATTACACGGATCATGGAATATTGTGATGACAAGGGTTTCAGAGCATTGTGACGACAGGGGTCATGGAGCATTGTAATAGCAGGGGTGATGGGGCATTGTGATGACAGGGGCATGGAGCATTGTGATGACAGAAGTCATAGAATATTGTGATGACAAGGGCCATGGAGCATTGTCATGAAAGGTCTTATCTGGCATTGTGATGAGAGTGGTCATGGAGCATTGTGATAAAAGTTGTCCTGAAGCACTGTTATTACAGGGGCCATGTAGAATTTTGATGACAAAGGCCATGGAGCATTGTGATGACAGGCATCATGGAGCAATTTGATGAAAGTGGTCATGGAGCATTGTGATGAAATGCGCCATGGAACATTGTGAAGACAAGTGTCCTGGAGCATTGTGATGACAAGGGCCATGGCCAATTCTGATGACAGGTGTCATGGAGCATTGTGATGACAGTGGTCATCTATCATTATGATGAAAGGTATCATGGAGCACTGTGATGACAGGGGCCATGGAGTATTGTGATGAGAGGGGCCTTGGAGCATTATGATGATAGGCGTCATGGGGTATCGTGATGAGAGTGGTCATAGAACATTGCGATGAAAGGGATCATGGAGCAATGTGATTACAGGGGCCATGGAGCATTTTGAATGCATAGGCCATGGAGCAGTGTGATGACAGGGGTCATGGAGCATTGTGATGAATGTGGTCATAGTTCATTGTGATGATAAGTGTCCAGGAACATTGTGATGACATGGATCATGGAGCATTGTGATGACAAGGGCCATGGCGAATTGTGATGACAGGTGTCATGGGGCATTGTGATGACAGTGGTCATCGAGAATTATGAGGAAAGGTAACATGGAGCACTGTGATAACAGGGGCCATGGAGCATTGTGATGACAAAGGCCATGGAGCATTTTGATGACAAGTGTCATGGAGCATTGTGATGAGACGGGCATGGAGCATTATGATGCCAAGAGTTCTGGAGCATTGCGTTGACAAGGGCATGGAGCATTGTGATGACAAGGGCCATGGCCAATTCTGATGACAGGTGTCATCGGGCATTGTGATGACAGAGGTTATCTAGCATTGTGATGAAAGGTACCATGGATCACTGTGATAACAGGGGCCATGGAGCATTGTGATGATAAAGGCCATGGAGCATTTTAATGAAAAGTGTCATGGAGAATTGTGATGAGACGGGCATGGAGCATTATGATGACAAGAGTTCTGGAGCATTGCGTTGACAAGGGAATGGAGCATTGTGATTACAGGGACCATGGAGGAGAGTGATGACATCTGTCATGGAACATTGTGCTGACAGGGCCATGGAGCATTGTGATGACAGGTATAATGTGGCATTGTAATGACAGGGGTCATAGAGCATTGTGATGAAATGGATCATGGAGCAATGTGATTACAGGGACCATGTAGCATTGCGAATGCATAGGCTATGGAGCATTGTGATGACAGGAGTCAAGGAGCATTGTGATGTAAGTGGTCATGGATCATTGTGATGACAAGTGTCCTGTACCATTGTGATGACACGGGTCATGGAGCATTGTGATGGCAAGGGCCATGGCGAATTGTGATGACATGTGTCTTGGGGCATTGTGATGACAGTGGTCATCTAGAATTGTGATAAAAGGTATCATGGAGCACTGTGATGACAGGGGCCATGGAGTATTGTAATGACAAGGCCATGGAACATTGTGATGACAAGTATCATGGAGCTTTGTGATGACACGAGCATTCATCATTATGATGATAAGAGTTCTGGAGCATTGTGATGACAAGGGCATGGAGCATTGTGATTACAGGGTCATGGAGCATTGTGATGACAACTGTCATGGAACATTGTGATGACAGGGTTCATGGAGCATTGTGATTAAAGGGGCCATGGAGCATTTTGATGACAAGGGCAGGCGAACATTTTGATTACATTGGTAATGGAGCATTGTGATGACATGGGCAGGGAACATTGTGAAGACAGGTGTAATGGAACATTGTGATTACAGGGGACATGGAGCATTTTGATGACATGGGCAGGCAACATTGTGATGACAGGTGTCATGGAGCATTGTGATGACAATTGTCATGGAACGTTGTGCTGACAGGGATCATGGAGCATTGTGATGAGACGGTCATTGGAGCATTGTGATGACAGGCGTACTGGAGCCTTCTGAGGAAAGGTGTCATGAGTCATTGTGATTACAGCGATCATGGAACATTGTGATGACAGTGGTCATGGAGCATTGTAATGACAGGGGTCATGGAGCATTGTGATGACAGGGGTCATGGGGCATTGTGATGACAGTGGTCATGGAGCATTGTGATGAAAGGGGTCATGGAGCACTGTGATCACAGGGGCCATGTATAATTGTGATGACAAAGGCCATGGAGCATTGTGATGACAGTTGTCATGGAGCATTGTGTTGAAAGGGGCATGGAGCATTGTGACGACAATGGTCATGGAGCATTGTGATGACTGGTATCATGGAGCATTGTTCTGAAAGAGGTCATGGGGCAGTGTAATGACAAGTATCATGGAGGATGTGATGAAAGGAGTCATGGAGCATTGTGATTAAATGGATCATGAGGCATTTTGATGACAAGAGTCATGGAACATTGTGATGACAGCGCTAATGGAGCATTGTGATGACAAGGGCTATGGAGCATTGTGATGAATGGGGTCATGGGGCATGGTGATGACAGTGGTCATGGAGCATTGTGATGACAAAGACCACGGAGCATTGTGATGACAGGTGTCATGCAGCATTGTGATGAAAGGGGTCATGGATCACTACGATGACATGGGTAATGGAGCATTGTGATGATACGGGCATGGAGCATTGTGATGACAGGGGTCATGCAGCATTGTGATGACAGGGGCCATGCAGCATTTTGATGACATGGGCATGGAGCATAGTGATGACAAGAGTTCTGGAGCATTTTGATGACGAGGGCATGGATCATTTTGATGACAGGGGCCATGAAGCATTGAGATGACAAGGGAATGGAGCATTGTGATGAAAGCGGTCCTGGAGAATTGTGAGGAAACGGGTCATGGATTATTGTGATGGAAGGGTTCCTGGAGCATTCTGATGACAAGTGCCTTGGAGCATTTTAATGAAAGGGGTACTGGAGCATTGTACAGAAATGGTTCATGGATCATCGTGATTACACGGATCATGGAATATTGTGATGACAAGGGTTTCAGAGCATTGCGACGACAGGGGTCATGGAGCATTGTAATAGCAGGGGTGATGGGGCATTGTGATGACAGGGGCATGGAGCATTGTGATGACAGAAGTCATAGAATATTGTGATGACAAGGGCCATGGAGCATTGTCATGAAAGGTCTTATCTGGCATTGTGATGAGAGTGGTCATGGAGCATTGTGATAAAAGTTGTCCTGTAGCACTGTTATTACAGGGGCCATGTAGAATTTTGATGACAAAGGCCATGGAGCATTGTGATGACAGGCATCATGGAGCAATTTGATGAAAGTGGTCATGGAGCATTGTGATGAAATGCGCCATGGAACATTGTGAAGACAAGTGTCCTGGAGCATTGTGATGACAAGGACCATGGCCAATTCTGATGACAGGTGTCATGGAGCATTGTGATGACAGTGGTCATCTATCATTATGATGAAAGGTATCACGGAGCACTGTGATGACAGGGGCCATGGAGCATTGTGATGACACGGGCATGGAGCATTATGATGAGAAGTGATCTGGAGCATTGCGATGACAAGGGTATGGAGCATTGTGATTACAGGGACCATGGAGCATTGTGAATGCATAGGCCATGGAGCAATGAAATGACAGGGGTCAAGGAGCATTGTGATGTAAGTTGTCATGGAGCATTGTCATGACTATTGTCCATGAACATTGTGATGACATGGTTCATGGAGCATTGTGATGACAAGTGCCATGGCGAATTGTGATGACAGGTGTCATGCGGCATTGTGATGACAGTGGTCATGTAGAATTGTAATGAACGGTATCATGGAGGACTCTGACGACAGGGGCCGTGGAGCACTGTGATGACAGTGGTCATCTAGAATTGTGATGAAATATACCAGGGAGCATTGTGATGACAGGGGTCATGGATCACCGCAATTATAGGGGCCAGGGAGCATTGTGAATACAAAGATCATGGAGCATTGAGATGACAGGGGTCATGGATCATTGTGATGACAAGGGTCCTGGAACCTTGTGATGACACGGTTCATGGAGCATTGTGATGACAAGGTTCTTCAAGCATTGTGATGACACGGGCATGGAGCATTATGATGACAAGAGTTCTGGAGCATTGTGATGAAAAGGGTATGGAGCACTGTGATTACAGGGGACCAGGAGCATTGTGATTACATGGGCAGTGAATATTGTGATGACAGGTGTTCATGGAGCACTGTGATGACAAGTGTCATGGAACATTGTGATGACAGGGTTCATGGAGCATTGTGATGAGAGGGGCCTTGGAGCATTATGATGATAGGCGTCATGGGGTATTGTGATGAGAGTGGTCATAGAACATTGTGATGAAAGGGATCATGGAGCAATGTGATTACAGGGGCCATGAGGCATTTTGAATGCATAGTCCATGGAGCAGTGTGATGACAGGGCTCATGGAGCATTGTGATGAATGTGGTCATAGTTCATTGTGATGATAAGTGTCCAGGAACATTGTGATGACATGGATCATGGAGCATTGTGATGACAAGGGCCATGGCGAATTGTGATGACAGGTGTCATGGGGCATTGTGATGACAGTGGTCATCTAGAATAGTGATGAAAGGTAACATGGAGCACTGTGATAACAGGGGCCATGGAGCATTGTGATGACAAAGGCCATGGAGCATTTTGATGACAAGTGTCATGGAGCATTGTGATGAGACGGGCATGGAGCATTATGATGCCAAGAGTTCTGGAGCATTGCGTTGACAAGGGCATGGAGCATTGTGATGACAAGGGCCATGGCCAATTCTGATGACAGGTGTCATCGGGCATTGTGATGACAGAGGTTATCTAGCATTGTGATGAAAGGTACAATGGATCAATGTGATAACAGGGGCCATGGAGCATTGTGATGATAAAGGCCATGGAGCATTTTAATGAAAAGTGTCATGGAGAATTGTGATGAGACGGGCATGGAGCATTATGATGACAAGAGTTCTGGAGCATTGCGTTGACAAGGGAATGGAGCATTGTGATTACAGGGACCATGGAGGATAGTGATGACATCTGTCATGGAACATTGTGCTGACAGGGGCCATGGAGCATTGTGATGACAGGTATAATGTGGCATTGTAATGACAGTGGTCATAGAGCATTGTGATGAAATGGATCATGGAGCAATGTGATTACAGGGACCATGTAGCATTGCGAATGCATAGGCTATGGAGCATTGTGATGACAGGAGTCAAGGAGCATTGTGATGTAAGTGGTCATGGATCATTGTGATGACAAGTGTCCTGGACCATTGTGATGACACGGGTCATGGAGCATTGTGATGGCAAGGGCCATGGCGAATTGTTATGACATGTGTCTTGGGGCATTGTGATGACAGTGGTCATCTAGAATTGTGATAAAAGGTATCATGGAGCACTGTGATGACAGGGGCCATGGAGTATTGTAATGACAAGGCAATGGAACATTGTGATGACAAGTATCATGGAGCTTTGTGATGACACGAGCATTCATCATTATGATGACAAGAGTTCTGGAGCATTGTGATGACAAGGGCATAGAGCATTGTGATTACAGGGTCATGGAGCATTGTGATGACAACTGTCATGGAACATTGTGATGACAGGGTTCATGGAGCATTGTGATGACAAGTGCGATGGTGAATTGTGATGACAGGTGTCATGGGGCATTGTGTTGAAAGGGGCATGGAGCATTGTGACGACAATGGTCATGGAGCATTGTGATGACTGGTATCATGGAGCATTGTTCTGAAAAAGGTCATGGGGCAGTGTAATGACAAGTATCATGGAGGATGTGATGAAAGGAGTCATGGAGCATTGTGATTAAATGGATCATGAGGCATTTTGATGACAAGAGTCATGGAACATTGTGATGACAGGGCTAATGGAGCATTGTGATGACAAGGGCTATGGAGCATTGTGATGACAAGGGCTATGGAGCATTGTGATGACAGGTGTCATGCAGCATTGTGATGAAAGGGGTCATGGATCACTACGATGACATGTGTAATGGAGCATTGTGATGATATGGACATGGAGCATTGTGATAACAGGGGCCAGGGAGCATTGAGATGACAAGAGCAGGGAACATTCTGATGACAGCAGTCTTGTATCATTGTGATGATACCTGTCATGGAACATTGTGCTGACAGGGGCTATAGAGCATTGTGATGACAGGTGTCATGTGGCATTGTGATGACAGTGGTCATAGAGCATTGTGATGAAAAGGATCATGGAGCAATGTGATTACAGGGGCCATGGAGCATTGTGAATACATAGGCCATGGAGCATTGTGATGACAGGGGTCAAGGAGCATTGTGATGAAAGTGGACATGGAGCACTGTGATGACACGGGCATGCAGCATTATGATGACAAGAGTTCTGGAGCATTGTGATGAAAAGGGTATGGAGCATTGTGATTACAGGGGACCAGGAGCATTGTGATTACATGGGCAGTGAATATTGTGATGACAGGGGTCATGGAGCACTGTGATGACTAGTGTCATGGAACATTGTGATGAGAGGGATCATGGAGCACTGTGATGAGAGGGGCCTTGGAGCATTATGATGATAGGCGTCATGGGGCATTGTGATGACAGCGGTCTTGGAGCATTGTGATGAAAGGGATCATGGAGCAATGTGATTACAGGGGCCATGGAGCATTGTGAATGCATAGGCCATGGAGCAATGAAATGACAGGGGTCAAGGAGCATTGTGATGTAAGTTGTCATGGAGCATTGTGATGACAAGTGTCCATGAACATTGTGATGACATGGTTCATGGAGCTTTGTGATGACAAGTGCCATGGCGAATTGTGATGACAGGTGTCATGGGGCATTGTGATGACAGTGGTCATGTAGAATTGTAATGAAAGGTATCATGGAGGACTCTGACGACAGGGGCCGTGGAGCACTGTGATGACAGTGGTCATCTAGAATTGTGATGAAATATACCAGGGAGCATTGTGATGACAGGGGTCATGGATCACCGCAATTATAGGGGCCAGGGAGCATTGTGAATACAAAGATCATGGAGCATTGAGATGACAGGGGTCATGGATCATTGTGATGACAAGGGTCCTGGAACCTTGTGATGACACGGTTCATGGAGCATTGTGATGACAAGGTTCTTCAAGCATTGTGATGACACGGGCATGGAGCATTATGATGACAAGAGTTCTGGAGCATTGTGATGAAAAGGGTATGGAGCACTGTGATTACAGGAGACCAGGAGCAGTGTGATTACATGGGCAGTGAATATTGTGATGACAGGGGTTCATGGAGCACTGTGATGACAAGTGTCATGGAACATTGTGATGACAGGGTTCATGGAGCATTGTGATGAGAGGGGCCTTGGAGCATTATGATGATAGGCGTCATGGGGTATTGTGATGAGAGTGGTCATAGAACATCGTGATGAAAGGGATCATGGAGCAATGTGATTACAGGGGCCATGGAGCATTTTGAATGCATAGTCCATGGAGCAGTGTGATGACAGGGGTCATGGATCATTGTGATGACAAGTGTCCTGGACCATTGTGATGACACGGGTCATGGAGCATTGTGATGGCAAGGGCCATGGCGAATTGTGATGACATGTGTCTTGGGGCATTGTGATGACAGTGGTCATCTAGAATTGTGATAAAAGGTATCATGGAGCACTGTGATGACAGGGGCCATGGAGTATTGTAATGACAAGGCCATGGAACATTGTGATGACAAGTATCATGGAGCTTTGTGATGACACGAGCATTCATCATTATGATGACAAGAGTTCTGGAGCATCGTGATGACAAGGGCATGGAGCATTGTGATTACAGGGTCATGGAGCATTGTGATGACAACTGTCATGGAACATTGTGATGACAGGGTTCATGGAGCATTGTGATTAAAGGGGCCATGGAGCATTTTGATGACAAGGGCAGGCGAACATTTTGATTACATTGGTAATGGAGCATTGTGATGACATGGGCAGGGAACATTGTGAAGACAGGTGTAATGGAACATTGTGATTACAGGGGACATGGAGCATTTTGATGACATGGGCAGGCAACATTGTGATGACAGGTGTCATGGAGCATTGTGATGACAATTGTCATGGAACGTTGTGCTGACAGGGATCATGGAGCATTGTGATGAGACGGTCATTGGAGCATTGTGATGACAGGCGTACTGGAGCCTTCTGAGGAAAGGTGTCATGAGTCATTGTGATTACAGCGATCATGGAACATTGTGATGACAGTGGTCATGGAGCATTGTAATGACAGGGGCCATGGAGCATTGTGATGACAGGGGTCATGGGGCATTGTGATGACAGTGGTCATGGAGCATTGTGATGAAAGGGGTCATGGAGCACTGTGATCACAGGGGCCATGTATAATTGTGATGACAAAGGCCATGGAGCATTGTGATGACAGTTGTCATGGAGCATTGTGTTGAAAGGGGCATGGAGCATTGTGACGACAATGGTCATGGAGCATTGTGATGACTGGTATCATGGAGCATTGTTCTGAAAGAGGTCATGGGGCAGTGTAATGACAAGTATCATGGAGGATGTGATGAAAGGAGTCATGGAGCATTGTGATTAAATGGATCATGAGGCATTTTGATGACAAGAGTCATGGAACATTGTGATGACAGGGCTAATGGAGCATTGTGATGACAAGGGCTATGGAGCATTGTGATGAATGGGGTCATGGGGCATGGTGATGACAGTGGTTATGGAGCATTGTGATGACAAAGACCACGGAGCATTGTGATGACAGGTGTCATGCAGCATTGTGATGAAAGGGGTCATGGATCACTACGATGACATGGGTAATGGAGCATTGTGATGATACGGGCATGGAGCATTGTGATGACAGGGGTCATGCAGCATTGTGATGACAGGGGCCATGCAGCATTTTGATGACATGGGCATGGAGCATAGTGATGACAAGAGTTCTGGAGCATTTTGATGACGAGGGCATGGATCATTTTGATGACAGGGGCCATGAAGCATTGAGATGACAAGGGAATGGAGCATTGTGATGAAAGCGGTCCTGGAGAATTGTGAGGAAACGGGTCATGGATTATTGTGATGGAAGGGTTCCTGGAGCATTCTGATGACAAGTGCCATGGAGCATTTTAATGAAAGGGGTACTGGAGCATTGTACAGAAATGGTTCATGGATCATCGTGATTACACGGATCATGGAATATTGTGATGACAAGGGTTTCAGAGCATTGTGACGACAGGGGTCATGGAGCATTGTAATAGCAGGGGTGATGGGGCATTGTGATGACAGGGGCATGGAGCATTGTGATGACAGAAGTCATAGAATATTGTGATGACAAGGGCCATGGAGCATTGTCATGAAAGGTCTTATCTGGCATTGTGATGAGAGTGGTCATGGAGCATTGTGATAAAAGTTGTCCTGAAGCACTGTTATTACAGGGGCCATGTAGAATTTTGATGACAAAGGCCATGGAGCATTGTGATGACAGGCATCATGGAGCAATTTGATGAAAGTGGTCATGGAGCATTGTGATGAAATGCGCCATGGAACATTGTGAAGACAAGTGTCCTGGAGCATTGTGATGACAAGGGCCATGGCCAATTCTGATGACAGGTGTCATGGAGCATTGTGATGACAGTGGTCATCTATCATTATGATGAAAGGTATCATGGAGCACTGTGATGACAGGGGCCATGGAGTATTGTGATGAGAGGGGCCTTGGAGCATTATGATGATAGGCGTCATGGGGTATCGTGATGAGAGTGGTCATAGAACATTGCGATGAAAGGGATCATGGAGCAATGTGATTACAGGGGCCATGGAGCATTTTGAATGCATAGGCCATGGAGCAGTGTGATGACAGGGGTCATGGAGCATTGTGATGAATGTGGTCATAGTTCATTGTGATGATAAGTGTCCAGGAACATTGTGATGACATGGATCATGGAGCATTGTGATGACAAGGGCCATGGCGAATTGTGATGACAGGTGTCATGGGGCATTGTGATGACAGTGGTCATCGAGAATTATGAGGAAAGGTAACATGGAGCACTGTGATAACAGGGGCCATGGAGCATTGTGATGACAAAGGCCATGGAGCATTTTGATGACAAGTGTCATGGAGCATTGTGATGAGACGGGCATGGAGCATTATGATGCCAAGAGTTCTGGAGCATTGCGTTGACAAGGGCATGGAGCATTGTGATGACAAGGGCCATGGCCAATTCTGATGACAGGTGTCATCGGGCATTGTGATGACAGAGGTTATCTAGCATTGTGATGAAAGGTACAATGGATCAATGTGATAACAGGGGCCATGGAGCATTGTGATGATAAAGGCCATGGAGCATTTTAATGAAAAGTGTCATGGAGAATTGTGATGAGACGGGCATGGAGCATTATGATGACAAGAGTTCTGGAGCATTGCGTTGACAAGGGAATGGAGCATTGTGATTACAGGGACCATGGAGGATAGTGATGACATCTGTCATGGAACATTGTGCTGACAGGGGCCATGGAGCATTGTGATGACAGGTATAATGTGGCATTGTAATGACAGTGGTCATAGAGCATTGTGATGAAATGGATCATGGAGCAATGTGATTACAGGGACCATGTAGCATTGCGAATGCATAGGCTATGGAGCATTGTGATGACAGGAGTCAAGGAGCATTGTGATGTAAGTGGTCATGGATCATTGTGATGACAAGTGTCCTGGACCATTGTGATGACACGGGTCATGGAGCATTGTGATGGCAAGGGCCATGGCGAATTGTTATGACATGTGTCTTGGGGCATTGTGATGACAGTGGTCATCTAGAATTGTGATAAAAGGTATCATGGAGCACTGTGATGACAGGGGCCATGGAGTATTGTAATGACAAGGCAATGGAACATTGTGATGACAAGTATCATGGAGCTTTGTGATGACACGAGCATTCATCATTATGATGACAAGAGTTCTGGAGCATTGTGATGACAAGGGCATAGAGCATTGTGATTACAGGGTCATGGAGCATTGTGATGACAACTGTCATGGAACATTGTGATGACAGGGTTCATGGAGCATTGTGATGACAAGTGCGATGGTGAATTGTGATGACAGGTGTCATGGGGCATTGTGTTGAAAGGGGCATGGAGCATTGTGACGACAATGGTCATGGAGCATTGTGATGACTGGTATCATGGAGCATTGTTCTGAAAAAGGTCATGGGGCAGTGTAATGACAAGTATCATGGAGGATGTGATGAAAGGAGTCATGGAGCATTGTGATTAAATGGATCATGAGGCATTTTGATGACAAGAGTCATGGAACATTGTGATGACAGGGCTAATGGAGCATTGTGATGACAAGGGCTATGGAGCATTGTGATGACAAGGGCTATGGAGCATTGTGATGACAGGTGTCATGCAGCATTGTGATGAAAGGGGTCATGGATCACTACGATGACATGTGTAATGGAGCATTGTGATGATATGGACATGGAGCATTGTGATAACAGGGGCCAGGGAGCATTGAGATGACAAGAGCAGGGAACATTCTGATGACAGCAGTCTTGTATCATTGTGATGATACCTGTCATGGAACATTGTGCTGACAGGGGCTATAGAGCATTGTGATGACAGGTGTCATGTGGCATTGTGATGACAGTGGTCATAGAGCATTGTGATGAAAAGGATCATGGAGCAATGTGATTACAGGGGCCATGGAGCATTGTGAATACATAGGCCATGGAGCATTGTGATGACAGGGGTCAAGGAGCATTGTGATGAAAGTGGACATGGAGCACTGTGATGACACGGGCATGCAGCATTATGATGACAAGAGTTCTGGAGCATTGTGATGAAAAGGGTATGGAGCATTGTGATTACAGGGGACCAGGAGCATTGTGATTACATGGGCAGTGAATATTGTGATGACAGGGGTCATGGAGCACTGTGATGACTAGTGTCATGGAACATTGTGATGAGAGGGATCATGGAGCACTGTGATGAGAGGGGCCTTGGAGCATTATGATGATAGGCGTCATGGGGCATTGTGATGACAGCGGTCTTGGAGCATTGTGATGAAAGGGATCATGGAGCAATGTGATTACAGGGGCCATGTAGCATTGTGAATGCATAGGCCATGGAGCAATGAAATGACAGGGGTCAAGGAGCATTGTGATGTAAGTTGTCATGGAGCATTGTGATGACAAGTGTCCATGAACATTGTGATGACATGGTTCATGGAGCTTTGTGATGACAAGTGCCATGGCGAATTGTGATGACAGGTGTCATGGGGCATTGTGATGACAGTGGTCATGTAGAATTGTAATGAAAGGTATCATGGAGGACTCTGACGACAGGGGCCGTGGAGCACTGTGATGACAGTGGTCATCTAGAATTGTGATGAAATATACCAGGGAGCATTGTGATGACAGGGGTCATGGATCACCGCAATTATAGGGGCCAGGGAGCATTGTGAATACAAAGATCATGGAGCATTGAGATGACAGGGGTCATGGATCATTGTGATGACAAGGGTCCTGGAACCTTGTGATGACACGGTTCATGGAGCATTGTGATGACAAGGTTCTTCAAGCATTGTGATGACACGGGCATGGAGCATTATGATGACAAGAGTTCTGGAGCATTGTGATGAAAAGGGTATGGAGCACTGTGATTACAGGAGACCAGGAGCAGTGTGATTACATGGGCAGTGAATATTGTGATGACAGGGGTTCATGGAGCACTGTGATGACAAGTGTCATGGAACATTGTGATGACAGGGTTCATGGAGCATTGTGATGAGAGGGGCCTTGGAGCATTATGATGATAGGCGTCATGGGGTATTGTGATGAGAGTGGTCATAGAACATCGTGATGAAAGGGATCATGGAGCAATGTGATTACAGGGGCCATGGAGCATTTTGAATGCATAGTCCATGGAGCAGTGTGATGACAGGGGTCATGGATCATTGTGATGACAAGTGTCCTGGACCATTGTGATGACACGGGTGATGGAGCATTGTGATGGCAAGGGCCATGGCGAATTGTGATGACATGTGTCTTGGGGCATTGTGATGACAGTGGTCATCTAGAATTGTGATAAAAGGTATCATGGAGCACTGTGATGACAGGGGCCATGGAGTATTGTAATGACAAGGCCATGGAACATTGTGATGACAAGTATCATGGAGCTTTGTGATGACACGAGCATTCATCATTATGATGACAAGAGTTCTGGAGCATTGTGATGACAAGGGCATGGAGCATTGTGATTACAGGGTCATGGAGCATTGTGATGACAACTGTCATGGAACATTGTGATGACAGGGTTCATGGAGCATTGTGATTAAAGGGGCCATGGAGCATTTTGATGACAAGGGCAGGCGAACATTTTGATTACATTGGTAATGGAGCATTGTGATGACATGGGCAGGGAACATTGTGAAGACAGGTGTAATGGAACATTGTGATTACAGGGGACATGGAGCATTTTGATGACATGGGCAGGCAACATTGTGATGACAGGTGTCATGGAGCATTGTGATGACAATTGTCATGGAACGTTGTGCTGACAGGGATCATGGAGCATTGTGATGAGACGGTCATTGGAGCATTGTGATGACAGGCGTACTGGAGCCTTCTGAGGAAAGGTGTCATGAGTCATTGTGATTACAGCGATCATGGAACATTGTGATGACAGTGGTCATGGAGCATTGTAATGACAGGGGCCATGGAGCATTGTGATGACAGGGGTCATGGGGCATTGTGATGACAGTGGTCATGGAGCATTGTGATGAAAGGGGTCATGGAGCACTGTGATCACAGGGGCCATGTATAATTGTGATGACAAAGGCCATGGAGCATTGTGATGACAGTTGTCATGGAGCATTGTTTTGAAAGGGGCATGGAGCATTGTGACGACAATGGTCATGGAGCATTGTGATGACTGGTATCATGGAGCATTGTTCTGAAAGAGGTCATGGGGCAGTGTAATGACAAGTATCATGGAGGATGTGATGAAAGGAGTCATGGAGCATTGTGATTAAATGGATCATGAGGCATTTTGATGACAAGAGTCATGGAACATTGTGATGACAGGGCTAATGGAGCATTGTGATGACAAGGGCTATGGAGCATTGTGATGAATGGGGTCATGGGGCATGGTGATGACAGTGGTTATGGAGCATTGTGATGACAAAGACCACGGAGCATTGTGATGACAGGTGTCATGCAGCATTGTGATGAAAGGGGTCATGGATCACTACGATGACATGGGTAATGGAGCATTGTGATGATACGGGCATGGAGCATTGTGATGACAGGGGTCATGCAGCATTGTGATGACAGGGGCCATGCAGCATTTTGATGACATGGGCATGGAGCATAGTGATGACAAGAGTTCTGGAGCATTTTGATGACGAGGGCATGGATCATTTTGATGACAGGGGCCATGAAGCATTGAGATGACAAGGGAATGGAGCATTGTGATGAAAGCGGTCCTGGAGAATTGTGAGGAAACGGGTCATGGATTATTGTGATGGAAGGGTTCCTGGAGCATTCTGATGACAAGTGCCATGGAGCATTTTAATGAAAGGGGTACTGGAGCATTGTACAGAAATGGTTCATGGATCATCGTGATTACACGGATCATGGAATATTGTGATGACAAGGGTTTCAGAGCATTGTGACGACAGGGGTCATGGAGCATTGTAATAGCAGGGGTGATGGGGCATTGTGATGACAGGGGCATGGAGCATTGTGATGACAGAAGTCATAGAATATTGTGATGACAAGGGCCATGGAGCATTGTCATGAAAGGTCTTATCTGGCATTGTGATGAGAGTGGTCATGGAGCATTGTGATAAAAGTTGTCCTGAAGCACTGTTATTACAGGGGCCATGTAGAATTTTGATGACAAAGGCCATGGAGCATTGTGATGACAGGCATCATGGAGCAATTTGATGAAAGTGGTCATGGAGCATTGTGATGAAATGCGCCATGGAACATTGTGAAGACAAGTGTCCTGGAGCATTGTGATGACAAGGGCCATGGCCAATTCTGATGACAGGTGTCATGGAGCATTGTGATGACAGTGGTCATCTATCATTATGATGAAAGGTATCATGGAGCACTGTGATGACAGGGGCCATGGAGTATTGTGATGAGAGGGGCCTTGGAGCATTATGATGATAGGCGTCATGGGGTATCGTGATGAGAGTGGTCATAGAACATTGCGATGAAAGGGATCATGGAGCAATGTGATTACAGGGGCCATGGAGCATTTTGAATGCATAGGCCATGGAGCAGTGTGATGACAGGGGTCATGGAGCATTGTGATGAATGTGGTCATAGTTCATTGTGATGATAAGTGTCCAGGAACATTGTGATGACATGGATCATGGAGCATTGTGATGACAAGGGCCATGGCGAATTGTGATGACAGGTGTCATGGGGCATTGTGATGACAGTGGTCATCGAGAATTATGAGGAAAGGTAACATGGAGCACTGTGATAACAGGGGCCATGGAGCATTGTGATGACAAAGGCCATGGAGCATTTTGATGACAAGTGTCATGGAGCATTGTGATGAGACGGGCATGGAGCATTATGATGCCAAGAGTTCTGGAGCATTGCGTTGACAAGGGCATGGAGCATTGTGATGACAAGGGCCATGGCCAATTCTGATGACAGGTGTCATCGGGCATTGTGATGACAGAGGTTATCTAGCATTGTGATGAAAGGTACCATGGATCACTGTGATAACAGGGGCCATGGAGCATTGTGATGATAAAGGCCATGGAGCATTTTAATGAAAAGTGTCATGGAGAATTGTGATGAGACGGGCATGGAGCATTATGATGACAAGAGTTCTGGAGCATTGCGTTGACAAGGGAATGGAGCATTGTGATTACAGGGACCATGGAGGAGAGTGATGACATCTGTCATGGAACATTGTGCTGACAGGGCCATGGAGCATTGTGATGACAGGTATAATGTGGCATTGTAATGACAGGGGTCATAGAGCATTGTGATGAAATGGATCATGGAGCAATGTGATTACAGGGACCATGTAGCATTGCGAATGCATAGGCTATGGAGCATTGTGATGACAGGAGTCAAGGAGCATTGTGATGTAAGTGGTCATGGATCATTGTGATGACAAGTGTCCTGTACCATTGTGATGACACGGGTCATGGAGCATTGTGATGGCAAGGGCCATGGCGAATTGTGATGACATGTGTCTTGGGGCATTGTGATGACAGTGGTCATCTAGAATTGTGATAAAAGGTATCATGGAGCACTGTGATGACAGGGGCCATGGAGTATTGTAATGACAAGGCCATGGAACATTGTGATGACAAGTATCATGGAGCTTTGTGATGACACGAGCATTCATCATTATGATGATAAGAGTTCTGGAGCATTGTGATGACAAGGGCATGGAGCATTGTGATTACAGGGTCATGGAGCATTGTGATGACAACTGTCATGGAACATTGTGATGACAGGGTTCATGGAGCATTGTGATTAAAGGGGCCATGGAGCATTTTGATGACAAGGGCAGGCGAACATTTTGATTACATTGGTAATGGAGCATTGTGATGACATGGGCAGGGAACATTGTGAAGACAGGTGTAATGGAACATTGTGATTACAGGGGACATGGAGCATTTTGATGACATGGGCAGGCAACATTGTGATGACAGGTGTCATGGAGCATTGTGATGACAATTGTCATGGAACGTTGTGCTGACAGGGATCATGGAGCATTGTGATGAGACGGTCATTGGAGCATTGTGATGACAGGCGTACTGGAGCCTTCTGAGGAAAGGTGTCATGAGTCATTGTGATTACAGCGATCATGGAACATTGTGATGACAGTGGTCATGGAGCATTGTAATGACAGGGGTCATGGAGCATTGTGATGACAGGGGTCATGGGGCTTTGTGATGACAGTGGTCATGGAGCATTGTGATGAAAGGGGTCATGGAGCACTGTGATCACAGGGGCCATGTATAATTGTGATGACAAAGGCCATGGAGCATTGTGATGACAGTTGTCATGGAGCATTGTGTTGAAAGGGGCATGGAGCATTGTGACGACAATGGTCATGGAGCATTGTGATGACTGGTATCATGGAGCATTGTTCTGAAAGAGGTCATGGGGCAGTGTAATGACAAGTATCATGGAGGATGTGATGAAAGGAGTCATGGAGCATTGTGATTAAATGGATCATGAGGCATTTTGATGACAAGAGTCATGGAACATTGTGATGACAGCGCTAATGGAGCATTGTGATGACAAGGGCTATGGAGCATTGTGATGAATGGGGTCATGGGGCATGGTGATGACAGTGGTCATGGAGCATTGTGATGACAATGACCACGGAGCATTGTGATGACAGGTGTCATGCAGCATTGTGATGTAAGGGGTCATGGATCACTACGATGACATGGGTAATGGAGCATTGTGATGATACGGGCATGGAGCATTGTGATGACAGGGGTCATGCAGCATTGTGATGACAGGGGCCATGCAGCATTTTGATGACATGGGCATGGAGCATAGTGATGACAAGAGTTCTGGAGCATTTTGATGACGAGGGCATGGATCATTTTGATGACAGGGGCCATGAAGCATTGAGATGACAAGGGAATGGAGCATTGTGATGAAAGCGGTCCTGGAGAATTGTGAGGAAACGGGTCATGGATTATTGTGATGGAAGGGTTCCTGGAGCATTCTGATGACAAGTGCCATGGAGCATTTTAATGAAAGGGGTACTGGAGCATTGTACAGAAATGGTTCATGGATCATCGTGATTACACGGATCATGGAATATTGTGATGACAAGGGTTTCAGAGCATTGCGACGACAGGGGTCATGGAGCATTGTAATAGCAGGGGTGATGGGGCATTGTGATGACAGGGCCATGGAGCATTGTGATGACAGAAGTCATAGAATATTGTGATGACAAGGGCCATGGAGCATTGTCATGAAAGGTCTTATCTGGCATTGTGATGAGAGTGGTCATGGAGCATTGTGATAAAAGTTGTCCTGTAGCACTGTTATTACAGGGGCCATGTAGAATTTTGATGACAAAGGCCATGGAGCATTGTGATGACAGGCATCATGGAGCAATTTGATGAAAGTGGTCATGGAGCATTGTGATGAAATGCGCCATGGAACATTGTGAAGACAAGTGTCCTGGAGCATTGTGATGACAAGGACCATGGCCAATTCTGATGACAGGTGTCATGGAGCATTGTGATGACAGTGGTCATCTATCATTATGATGAAAGGTATCACGGAGCACCGTGATGACAGGGGCCATGGAGCATTGTGATGACACGGGCATGGAGCATTATGATGAGAAGTGATCTGGAGCATTGCGATGACAAGGGTATGGAGCATTGTGATTACAGGGACCATGGAGCATTGTGAATGCATAGGCCATGGAGCAATGAAATGACAGGGGTCAAGGAGCATTGTGATGTAAGTTGTCATGGAGCATTGTCATGACTATTGTCCATGAACATTGTGATGACATGGTTCATGGAGCATTGTGATGACAAGTGCCATGGCGAATTGTGATGACAGGTGTCATGCGGCATTGTGATGACAGTGGTCATGTAGAATTGTAATGAACGGTATCATGGAGGACTCTGACGACAGGGGCCGTGGAGCACTGTGATGACAGTGGTCATCTAGAATTGTGATGAAATATACCAGGGAGCATTGTGATGACAGGGGTCATGGATCACCGCAATTATAGGGGCCAGGGAGCATTGTGAATACAAAGATCATGGAGCATTGAGATGACAGGGGTCATGGATCATTGTGATGACAAGGGTCCTGGAACCTTGTGATGACACGGTTCATGGAGCATTGTGATGACAAGGTTCTTCAAGCATTGTGATGACACGGGCATGGAGCATTATGATGACAAGAGTTCTGGAGCATTGTGATGAAAAGGGTATGGAGCACTGTGATTACAGGGGACCAGGAGCATTGTGATTACATGGGCAGTGAATATTGTGATGACAGGTGTTCATGGAGCACTGTGATGACAAGTGTCATGGAACATTGTGATGACAGGGTTCATGGAGCATTGTGATGAGAGGGGCCTTGGAGCATTATGATGATAGGCGTCATGGGGTATTGTGATGAGAGTGGTCATAGAACATTGTGATGAAAGGGATCATGGAGCAATGTGATTACAGGGGCCATGAGGCATTTTGAATGCATAGTCCATGGAGCAGTGTGATGACAGGGGTCATGGAGCATTGTGATGAATGTGGTCATAGTTCATTGTGATGATAAGTGTCCAGGAACATTGTGATGACATGGATCATGGAGCATTGTGATGACAAGGGCCATGGCGAATTGTGATGACAGGTGTCATGGGGCATTGTGATGACAGTGGTCATCTAGAATAGTGATGAAAGGTAACATGGAGCACTGTGATAACAGGGGCCATGGAGCATTGTGATGACAAAGGCCATGGAGCATTTTGATGA
Organism: Balaenoptera borealis; assembly: GCF_965194805.1. Lineage (NCBI taxonomy): Eukaryota > Metazoa > Chordata > Mammalia > Artiodactyla > Balaenopteridae > Balaenoptera > Balaenoptera borealis. The sequence continues at coordinate 353,302 of NW_028123822.1, forward strand.
CAAGTGTCATGGAGCATTGTGATGAGACGGGCATGGAGCATTATGATGCCAAGAGTTCTGGAGCATTGCGTTGACAAGGGCATGGAGCATTGTGATGACAAGGGCCATGGAGGATAGTGATGACATCTGTCATGGAACATTGTGCTGACAGGGGCCATGGAGCATTGTGATGACAGGTATAATGTGGCATTGTAATGACAGTGGTCATAGAGCATTGTGATGAAATGGATCATGGAGCAATGTGATTACAGGGACCATGTAGCATTGCGAATGCATAGGCTATGGAGCATTGTGATGACAGGAGTCAAGGAGCATTGTGATGTAAGTGGTCATGGATCATTGTGATGACAAGTGTCCTGGACCATTGTGATGACACGGGTCATGGAGCATTGTGATGGCAAGGGCCATGGCGAATTGTTATGACATGTGTCTTGGGGCATTGTGATGACAGTGGTCATCTAGAATTGTGATAAAAGGTATCATGGAGCACTGTGATGACAGGGGCCATGGAGTATTGTAATGACAAGGCAATGGAACATTGTGATGACAAGTATCATGGAGCTTTGTGATGACACGAGCATTCATCATTATGATGACAAGAGTTCTGGAGCATTGTGATGACAAGGGCATAGAGCATTGTGATTACAGGGTCATGGAGCATTGTGATGACAACTGTCATGGAACATTGTGATGACAGGGTTCATGGAGCATTGTGATGACAAGTGCGATGGTGAATTGTGATGACAGGTGTCATGGGGCATTGTGTTGAAAGGGGCATGGAGCATTGTGACGACAATGGTCATGGAGCATTGTGATGACTGGTATCATGGAGCATTGTTCTGAAAAAGGTCATGGGGCAGTGTAATGACAAGTATCATGGAGGATGTGATGAAAGGAGTCATGGAGCATTGTGATTAAATGGATCATGAGGCATTTTGATGACAAGAGTCATGGAACATTGTGATGACAGGGCTAATGGAGCATTGTGATGACAAGGGCTTTGGAGCATTGTGATGACAAGGGCTATGGAGCATTGTGATGACAGGTGTCATGCAGCATTGTGATGAAAGGGGTCATGGATCACTACGATGACATGTGTAATGGAGCATTGTGATGATATGGACATGGAGCATTGTGATAACAGGGGCCAGGGAGCATTGAGATGACAAGAGCAGGGAACATTCTGATGACAGCAGTCTTGTATCATTGTGATGATACCTGTCATGGAACATTGTGCTGACAGGGGCTATAGAGCATTGTGATGACAGGTGTCATGTGGCATTGTGATGACAGTGGTCATAGAGCATTGTGATGAAAAGGATCATGGAGCAATGTGATTACAGGGGCCATGGAGCATTGTGAATACATAGGCCATGGAGCATTGTGATGACAGGGGTCAAGGAGCATTGTGATGAAAGTGGACATGGAGCACTGTGATGACACGGGCATGCAGCATTATGATGACAAGAGTTCTGGAGCATTGTGATGAAAAGGGTATGGAGCATTGTGATTACAGGGGACCAGGAGCATTGTGATTACATGGGCAGTGAATATTGTGATGACAGGGGTCATGGAGCACTGTGATGACTAGTGTCATGGAACATTGTGATGAGAGGGATCATGGAGCACTGTGATGAGAGGGGCCTTGGAGCATTATGATGATAGGCGTCATGGGGCATTGTGATGACAGCGGTCTTGGAGCATTGTGATGAAAGGGATCATGGAGCAATGTGATTACAGGGGCCATGTAGCATTGTGAATGCATAGGCCATGGAGCAATGAAATGACAGGGGTCAAGGAGCATTGTGATGTAAGTTGTCATGGAGCATTGTGATGACAAGTGTCCATGAACATTGTGATGACATGGTTCATGGAGCTTTGTGATGACAAGTGCCATGGCGAATTGTGATGACAGGTGTCATGGGGCATTGTGATGACAGTGGTCATGTAGAATTGTAATGAAAGGTATCATGGAGGACTCTGACGACAGGGGCCGTGGAGCACTGTGATGACAGTGGTCATCTAGAATTGTGATGAAATATACCAGGGAGCATTGTGATGACAGGGGTCATGGATCACCGCAATTATAGGGGCCAGGGAGCATTGTGAATACAAAGATCATGGAGCATTGAGATGACAGGGGTCATGGATCATTGTGATGACAAGGGTCCTGGAACCTTGTGATGACACGGTTCATGGAGCATTGTGATGACAAGGTTCTTCAAGCATTGTGATGACACGGGCATGGAGCATTATGATGACAAGAGTTCTGGAGCATTGTGATGAAAAGGGTATGGAGCACTGTGATTACAGGAGACCAGGAGCATTGTGATTACATGGGCAGTGAATATTGTGATGACAGGGGTTCATGGAGCACTGTGATGACAAGTGTCATGGAACATTGTGATGACAGGGTTCATGGAGCATTGTGATGAGAGGGGCCTTGGAGCATTATGATGATACGCGTCATGGGGCCTTGTGATGACAGCGGTCTTGGAGCATTGTGATGAAAGGGATCATGGAGCAATGTGATTACAGGGGCCATGGAGCATTTTGAATGCATAGGCCATGGAGCAGTGTAATGACAGGGGTCATGGAGCATTGTGATGAATGTGGTCATAGTTCATTGTGATGATAAGTGTCCAGGAACATTGTGATGACATGGATCATGGAGCATTGTGATGACAAGGGCCATGGCGAATTGTGATGACAGGTGTCATGGGGCATTGTGATGACAGTGGTCATCTAGAATAGTGATGAAAGGTAACATGGAGCACTGTGATAACAGGGGCCATGGAGCATTGTGATGACAAAGGCCATGGAGCATTTTGATGACAAGTGTCATGGAGCATTGTGATGAGACGGGCATGGAGCATTATGATGCCAAGAGTTCTGGAGCATTGTGGTGACAAGGGCATGGAGCATTGTGATGACAAGGGCCATGGCCAATTCTGATGACAGGTGTCATCGGGCATTGTGATGACAGAGGTTATCTAGCATTGTGATGAAAGGTACAATGGATCAATGTGATAACAGGGGCCATGGAGCATTGTGATGATAAAGGCCATGGAGCATTTTAATGAAAAGTGTCATGGAGAATTGTGATGAGACGGGCATGGAGCATTATGATGACAAGAGTTCTGGAGCATTGCTTTGACAAGGGAATGGAGCATTGTGATTACAGGGACCATGGAGGATAGTGGTGACATCTGTCATGGAACATTGTGATGACAGTGGTCATGGAGCATTGTAATGACAGGGGCCATGGAGCATTGTGATGACAGGGGTCATGGGGCATTGTGATGACAGTGGTCATGGAGCATTGTGATGAAAGGGGTCATGGAGCACTGTGATCACAGGGGCCATGTATAATTGTGATGACAAAGACCATGGAGCATTGTGATGACAGTTGTCATGGAGCATTGTGTTGAAAGTGGCATGGAGCATTGTGACGACAATGGTCATGGAGCATTGTGATGACTGGTATCATGGAGCATTGTTCTGAAAAAGGTCATGGGGCAGTGTAATGACAAGTATCATGGAGGATGTGATGAAAGGAGTCATGGAGCATTGTGATTAAATGGATCATGAGGCATTTTGATGACAAGAGTCATGGAACATTGTGATGACAGGGCTAATGGAGCATTGTGATGACAAGGGCTATGGAGCATTGTGATGACTGGGGTCATGGAGCATTGTGATGAAAGGGGTCATGGATCACATCGATGACATGGGTAATGGAGCATTGTGATGATATGAGCATGGAGCATTGTGATGACAGGGGCCAGGGAGCATTGAGAATGACAAGGGCAGGGAACATTGTGATGACAGCAGTCATGGATCATTGTGATGATACCTGTCATGGAACATTGTGCTGACAGGGGCTATAGAGCATTGTGATGACAGGTGTCATGTGGCATTGTGATGACAGGGGTCATGGAGCACTGTGATGACTAGTGTCATGGAACATTGTGATGACAGGGATCATGGAGCATTGTGATGAGAGGGGCCTTGGAGCATTATGATGATAGGCGTCATGGGGCATTGTGATGACAGCGGTCTTGGAGTATTGTGATGAAAGGGATCATGGAGCAATGTGATTACAGGAGCCATGGAGCATTGTGAATGCATAGGCCATGGAGCAATGGAATGACAGGGGTCAAGGAGCATTGTGATGTAAGTTGTCATGGAGCATTGTGATGACTCTTGTCCATGAACATTGTGATGACATGGTTCATGGAGCATTGTGATGACAGGTGTCATGTGGAATTGTGATGAGAGCGGTCATATAGAATTGTGATTAAAGGTATCAGGGAGGACTCTGATAACAGGGGCCGTGGAGCACTGTGATGACAGTGGTCATCTAGAATTGTGATGAAATATACCAGGGAGCATTGTGATGACAGGGGTCATGGATCACCGCAATTATAGAGGCCATGGAGCATTGTGAATACAAAGATCATGGAGCATTGAGATGACAGGGGTCACGGATCATTGTGATGACAAGGGTCCTGTAACCTTGTGATGACACGGTTCATGGAGCATTGTGATGACAAGGTTCTTCAAGCATTGTGATGACACGGGCATGGAGCATTATGATGACAAGAGTTCTGGAGCATTGTGATGACAAGGGTATGGAGCACTATGATTACAGGGGACCAGGAGCATTGTGATTACATGGGCAGTGAATATTTTGATGACAGGGGTCATGGAGCACTGTGATGACTAGTGTCATGGAACATTGTGATGACAGGGATCATGGAGCATTGTGATGAGAGGGGCCTTAGAGCATTATGATGATAGGCGTCATGGGGCATTGTGATGACAGCGGTCTTGGAGCATTGTGATGAAAGGGATCATGGAGCAATGTGCTTACAGGAGCCATGGAGCATTGTGAATGCATAGGCCATGGAGCAATGAAATGACAGGGGTCAAGGAGCATTGTGATGTAAGTTGTCATGGAGCATTGTGATGACAAGTGTCCATGAACATTGTGATGACATGGGTCATGGAGCATTGTGATGACAAGTGCCATGGCGAATTGTGATGACAGGTGTCATGGGGCATTGTGATGACAGTGGTCATGTAGAATTGTAATGAAAGGTATCATGGAGGACTCTGACGACAGGGGCCGTGGAGCACTGTGATGACAGTGGTCATCTAGAATTGTGATGAAATATACCAGGGAGCATTGTGATGACAGGGGTCATGGATCACCGCAATTATAGGGTCCAGGGAGCATTGTGAATACAAAGATCATGGAGCATTGAGATGACAGGGGTCATGGATCATTGTGATGACAAGGGTCCTAGAACCTTGTGATGACACGGTTCATGGAGCATTGTGATGACAAGGTTCTTCAAGCATTGTGATGACACGGGCATGGAGCATTATGATGACAAGAGTTCTGGAGCATTGTGATGAAAAGGGTATGGAGCACTGTGATTACAGGAGACCAGGAGCATTGTGATTACATGGGCAGTAAATATTGTGATGACAGGTGTTCATGGAGCACTGTGATGACAAGTGTCATGGAACATTGTGATGACAGGGTTCATGGAGCATTGTGATGAGAGGGGCCTTGGAGCATTATGATGATAGGCGTCATGGGGTATTGTGATGAGAGTGGTCATAGAACATCGTGATGAAAGGGATCATGGAGCAATGTGATTACAGGGGCCATGGAGCATTTTGAATGCATAGGCCATGGAGCAGTGTGATGACAGAGGTCATGGATCATTGTGATGACAAGTGTCCTGGACCATTGTGATGACACGGGACATGGAGCATTGTGATGGCAAGGGCCATGGCGAATTGTGATGACATGTGGCTTGGGGCATTGTGATGACAGTGGTCATCTACAATTGTGATAAAAGGTATCATGGAGCACTGTGATGACAGGGGCCATGGAGTATTGTAATGACAAGGCCATGGAACATTGTGATGACAAGTATCATGGAGCTTTGTGATGACACGAGCATTCATCATTATGATGACAAGAGTTCTGGAGCATTGTGATGACAAGGGCATGGAGCATTGTGATTACAGGGTCATGGAGCATTGTGATGACAACTGTCATGGAACATTGTGATGACAGGGTTCATGGAGCATTGTGATTAAAGGGGCCATGGAGCATTTTGATGACAAGGGCAGGCGAACATTTTGATTACATTGGTAATGGAGCATTGTGATGACATGGGCAGGGAACATTGTGAAGACAGGTGTAATGGAACATTGTGATTACAGGGGACATGGAGCATTTTGATGACATGGGCAGGCAACATTGTGATGACAGGTGTCATGGAGCATTGGGATGACAATTGTCATGGAACGTTGTGCTGAGAGGGATCATGGAGCATTGTGATGAGACGGTCATTGGAGCATTGTGATGACAGGCGTACTGGAGCCTTCTGAGGAAAGGTGTCATGAGTCATTGTGATTACAGCGATCATGGAACATTGTGATGACAGTGGTCATGGAGCATTGTAATGACAGGGGTCATGGAGCATTGTGATGACAGGGGTCATGGGGCATTGTGATGACAGTGGTCATGGAGCATTGTGATGAAAGGGGTCATGGAGCACTGTGATCACAGGGGCCATGTATAATTGTGATGACAAAGGCCATGGAGCATTGTGATGACAGTTGTCATGGAGCATTGTGTTGAAAGGGGCATGGAGCATTGTGACGACAATGGTCATGGAGCATTGTGATGACTGGTATCATGGAGCATTGTTCTGAAAGAGGTCATGGGGCAGTGTAATGACAAGTATCATGGAGGATGTGATGAAAGGAGTCATGGAGCATTGTGATTAAATGGATCATGAGGCATTTTGATGACAAGAGTCATGGAACATTGTGATGACAGCGCTAATGGAGCATTGTGATGACAAGGGCTATGGAGCATTGTGATGAATGGGGTCATGGGGCATGGTGATGACAGTGGTCATGGAGCATTGTGATGACAAAGACCACGGAGCATTGTGATGACAGGTGTCATGCAGCATTGTGATGTAAGGGGTCATGGATCACTACGATGACATGGGTAATGGAGCATTGTGATGATACGGGCATGGAGCATTGTGATGACAGGGGTCATGCAGCATTGTGATGACAGGGGCCATGCAGCATTTTGATGACATGGGCATGGAGCATAGTGATGACAAGAGTTCTGGAGCATTTTGATGACAAGGGCATGAATCATTTTGATGACAGGGGCCATGAAGCATTGAGATGACAAGGGAATGGAGCATTGTGATGAAAGCGGTCCTGGAGAATTGTGAGGAAACGGGTCATGGATTATTGTGATGGAAGGGTTCCTGGAGCATTCTGATGACAAGTGCCATGGAGCATTTTAATGAAAGGGGTACTGGAGCATTGTACAGAAATGGTTCATGGATCATCGTGATTACACGGATCATGGAATATTGTGATGACAAGGGTTTTGGAGCATTGCGACGACAGGGGTCATGGAGCATTGTAATAGCAGGGGTGATGGGGCATTGTGATGACAGGGGCATGGAGCATTGTGATGACAGAAGTCATAGAATATTGTGATGACAAGGGCCATGGAGCATTGTCATGAAAGGTCTTATCTGGCATTGTGATGAGAGTGGTCATGGAGCATTGTGATAAAAGTTGTCCTGAAGCACTGTTATTACAGGGGCCATGTAGAATTTTGATGACAAAGGCCATGGAGCATTGTGATGACAGGCATCATGGAGCAATTTGATGAAAGTGGTCATGGAGCATTGTGATGAAATGCGCCATGGAACATTGTGAAGACAAGTGTCCTGGAGCATTGTGATGACAAGGGCCATGGCCAATTCTGATGACAGGTGTCATGGAGCATTGTGATGACAGTGGTCATCTATCATTATGATGAAAGGTATCACGGAGCACTGTGATGACAGGGGCCATGGAGCATTGTGATGACACGGGCATGGAGCATTATGATGAGAAGTGATCTGGAGCATTGCGATGACAAGGGTATGGAGCATTGTGATTACAGGGACCATGGAGCATTGTGAATGCATAGGCCATGGAGCAATGAAATGACAGGGGTCAAGGAGCATTGTGATGTAAGTTGTCATGGAGCATTGTCATGACTATTGTCCATGAACATTGTGATGACATGGTTCATGGAGCATTGTGATGACAAGTGCCATGGCGAATTGTGATGACAGGTGTCATGCGGCATTGTGATGACAGTGGTCATGTAGAATTGTAATGAACGGTATCATGGAGGACTCTGACGACAGGGGCCGTGGAGCACTGTGATGACAGTGGTCATCTAGAATTGTGATGAAATATACCAGGGAGCATTGTGATGACAGGGGTCATGGATCACCGCAATTATAGGGGCCAGGGAGCATTGTGAATACAAAGATCATGGAGCATTGAGATGACAGGGGTCATGGATCATTGTGATGACAAGGGTCCTGGAACCTTGTGATGACACGGTTCATGGAGCATTGTGATGACAAGGTTCTTCAAGCATTGTGATGACACGGGCATGGAGCATTATGATGACAAGAGTTCTGGAGCATTGTGATGAAAAGGGTATGGAGCACTGTGATTACAGGGGACCAGGAGCATTGTGATTACATGGGCAGTGAATATTGTGATGACAGGTGTTCATGGAGCACTGTGATGACAAGTGTCATGGAACATTGTGATGACAGGGTTCATGGAGCATTGTGATGAGAGGGGCCTTGGAGCATTATGATGATAGGCGTCATGGGGTATTGTGATGAGAGTGGTCATAGAACATTGTGATGAAAGGGATCATGGAGCAATGTGATTACAGGGGCCATGGAGCATTTTGAATGCATAGTCCATGGAGCAGTGTGATGACATGGATCATGGAGCATTGTGATGACAAGGGCCATGGCGAATTGTGATGACAGGTGTCATGGGGCATTGTGATGACAGTGGTCATCGAGAATTATGAGGAAAGGTAACATGGAGCACTGTGATAACAGGGGCCATGGAGCATTGTGATGACAAAGGCCATGGAGCATTTTGATGACAAGTGTCATGGAGCATTGTGATGAGACGGGCATGGAGCATTATGATGTCAAGAGTTCTGGAGCATTGCGTTGACAAGGGCATGGAGCATTGTGATGACAAGGGCCATGGCCAATTCTGATGACAGGGGTCATCGGGCATTGTGATGACAGAGGTTATCTAGCATTGTGATGAAAGGTACAATGGATCAATGTGATAACAGGGGCCATGGAGCATTGTGATGATAAAGGCCATGGAGCATTTTAATGAAAAGTGTCATGGAGAATTGTGATGAGACGGGCATGGAGCATTATGATGACAAGAGTTCTGGAGCATTGCGTTGACAAGGGAATGGAGCATTGTGATTACAGGGACCATGGAGGATAGTGATGACATCTGTCATGGAACATTGTGCTGACAGGGGCCATGGAGCATTGTGATGACAGGTATAATGTGGCATTGTAATGACAGTGGTCATAGAGCATTGTGATGAAATGGATCATGGAGCAATGTGATTACAGGGACCATGTAGCATTGCGAATGCATAGGCTATGGAGCATTGTGATGACAGGAGTCAAGGAGCATTGTGATGTAAGTGGTCATGGATCATTGTGATGACAAGTGTCCTGGACCATTGTGATGACACGGGTCATGGAGCATTGTGATGGCAAGGGCCATGGCGAATTGTTATGACATGTGTCTTGGGGCATTGTGATGACAGTGGTCATCTAGAATTGTGATAAAAGGTATCATGGAGCACTGTGATGACAGGGGCCATGGAGTATTGTAATGACAAGGCAATGGAACATTGTGATGACAAGTATCATGGAGCTTTGTGATGACACGAGCATTCATCATTATGATGACAAGAGTTCTGGAGCATTGTGATGACAAGGGCATGGAGCATTGTGATTACAGGGTCATGGAGCATTGTGATGACAACTGTCATGGAACATTGTGATGACAGGGTTCATGGAGCATTGTGATGACAAGTGCGATGGCGAATTGTGATGACAGGTGTCATGGGGCATTGTGTTGAAAGGGGCATGGAGCATTGTGACGACAATGGTCATGGAGCATTGTGATGACTGGTATCATGGAGCATTGTTCTGAAAAAGGTCATGGGGCAGTGTAATGACAAGTATCATGGAGGATGTGATGAAAGGAGTCATGGAGCATTGTGATTAAATGGATCATGAGGCATTTTGATGACAAGAGTCATGGAACATTGTGATGACAGGGCTAATGGAGCATTGTGATGACAAGGGCTTTGGAGCATTGTGATGACAAGGGCTATGGAGCATTGTGATGACAGGTGTCATGCAGCATTGTGATGAAAGGGGTCATGGATCACTACGATGACATGTGTAATGGAGCATTGTGATGATATGGACATGGAGCATTGTGATAACAGGGGCCAGGGAGCATTGAGATGACAAGAGCAGGGAACATTCTGATGACAGCAGTCTTGTATCATTGTGATGATACCTGTCATGGAACATTGTGCTGACAGGGGCTATAGAGCATTGTGATGACAGGTGTCATGTGGCATTGTGATGACAGTGGTCATAGAGCATTGTGATGAAAAGGATCATGGAGCAATGTGATTACAGGGGCCATGGAGCATTGTGAATACATAGGCCATGGAGCATTGTGATGACAGGGGTCAAGGAGCATTGTGATGAAAGTGGACATGGAGCACTGTGATGACACGGGCATGCAGCATTATGATGACAAGAGTTCTGGAGCATTGTGATGAAAAGGGTATGGAGCATTGTGATTACAGGGGACCAGGAGCATTGTGATTACATGGGCAGTGAATATTGTGATGACAGGGGTCATGGAGCACTGTGATGACTAGTGTCATGGAACATTGTGATGAGAGGGATCATGGAGCACTGTGATGAGAGGGGCCTTGGAGCATTATGATGATAGGCGTCATGGGGCATTGTGATGACAGCGGTCTTGGAGCATTGTGATGAAAGGGATCATGGAGCAATGTGATTACAGGGGCCATGGAGCATTGTGAATGCATAGGCCATGGAGCAATGAAATGACAGGGGTCAAGGAGCATTGTGATGTAAGTTGTCATGGAGCATTGTGATGACAAGTGTCCATGAACATTGTGATGACATGGTTCATGGAGCTTTGTGATGACAAGTGCCATGGCGAATTGTGATGACAGGTGTCATGGGGCATTGTGATGACAGTGGTCATGTAGAATTGTAATGAAAGGTATCATGGAGGACTCTGACGACAGGGGCCGTGGAGCACTGTGATGACAGTGGTCATCTAGAATTGTGATGAAATATACCAGGGAGCATTGTGATTACATGGGTCATGGATCACCGCAATTATAGGGGCCAGGGAGCATTGTGAATACAAAGATCATGGAGCATTGAGATGACAGGGGTCATGGATCATTGTGATGACAAGGGTCCTGGAACCTTGTGATGACACGGTTCATGGAGCATTGTGATGACAAGGTTCTTCAAGCATTGTGATGACACGGGCATGGAGCATTATGATGACAAGAGTTCTGGAGCATTGTGATGAAAAGGGTATGGAGCACTGTGATTACAGGAGACCAGGAGCATTGTGATTACATGGGCAGTGAATATTGTGATGACAGGGGTTCATGGAGCACTGTGATGACAAGTGTCATGGAACATTGTGATGACAGGGTTCATGGAGCATTGTGATGAGAGGGGCCTTGGAGCATTATGATGATACGCGTCATGGGGCCTTGTGATGACAGCGGTCTTGGAGCATTGTGATGAAAGGGATCATGGAGCAATGTGATTACAGGGGCCATGGAGCATTTTGAATGCATAGGCCATGGAGCAGTGTGATGACAGGGGTCATGGAGCATTGTGATGAATGTGGTCATAGTTCATTGTGATGATAAGTGTCCAGGAACATTGTGATGACATGGATCATGGAGCATTGTGATGACAAGGGCCATGGCGAATTGTGATGACAGGTGTCATGGGGCATTGTGATGACAGTGGTCATCTAGAATAGTGATGAAAGGTAACATGGAGCACTGTGATAACAGGGGCCATGGAGCATTGTGATGACAAAGGCCATGGAGCATTTTGATGACAAGTGTCATGGAGCATTGTGATGAGACGGGCATGGAGCATTATGATGCCCAGAGTTCTGGAGCATTGTGGTGACAAGGGCATGGAGCATTGTGATGACAAGGGCCATGGCCAATTCTGATGACAGGTGTCATCGGGCATTGTGATGACAGAGGTTATCTAGCATTGTGATGAAAGGTACAATGGATCAATGTGATAACAGGGGCCATGGAGCATTGTGATGATAAAGGCCATGGAGCATTTTAATGAAAAGTGTCATGGAGAATTGTGATGAGACGGGCATGGAGCATTATGATGACAAGAGTTCTGGAGCATTGCGTTGACAAGGGAATGGAGCATTGTGATTACAGGGACCATGGAGGATAGTGGTGACATCTGTCATGGAACATTGTGATGACAGTGGTCATGGAGCATTGTAATGACAGGGGCCATGGAGCATTGTGATGACAGGGGTCATGGGGCATTGTGATGACAGTGGTCATGGAGCATTGTGATGAAAGGGGTCATGGAGCACTGTGATCACAGGGGCCATGTATAATTGTGATGACAAAGACCATGGAGCATTGTGATGACAGTTGTCATGGAGCATTGTGTTGAAAGGGGCATGGAGCATTGTGACGACAATGGTCATGGAGCATTGTGATGACTGGTATCATGGAGCATTGTTCTGAAAAAGGTCATGGGGCAGTGTAATGACAAGTATCATGGAGGATGTGATGAAAGGAGTCATGGAGCATTGTGATTAAATGGATCATGAGGCATTTTGATGACAAGAGTCATGGAACATTGTGATGACAGGGCTAATGGAGCATTGTGATGACAAGGGCTATGGAGCATTGTGATGACTGGGGTCATGGAGCATTGTGATGAAAGGGGTCATGGATCACATCGATGACATGGGTAATGGAGCATTGTGATGATATGAGCATGGAGCATTGTGATGACAGGGGCCAGGGAGCATTGAGAATGACAAGGGCAGGGAACATTGTGATGACAGCAGTCATGGATCATTGTGATGATACCTGTCATGGAACATTGTGCTGACAGGGGCTATAGAGCATTGTGATGACAGGTGTCATGTGGCATTGTGATGACAGGGGTCATGGAGCACTGTGATGACTAGTGTCATGGAACATTGTGATGACAGGGATCATGGAGCATTGTGATGAGAGGGGCCTTGGAGCATTATGATGATAGGCGTCATGGGGCATTGTGATGACAGCGGTCTTGGAGTATTGTGATGAAAGGGATCATGGAGCAATGTGATTACAGGAGCCATGGAGCATTGTGAATGCATAGGCCATGGAGCAATGGAATGACAGGGGTCAAGGAGCATTGTGATGTAAGTTGTCATGGAGCATTGTGATGACTCTTGTCCATGAACATTGTGATGACATGGTTCATGGAGCATTGTGATGACAGGTGTCATGTGGAATTGTGATGAGAGCGGTCATATAGAATTGTGATTAAAGGTATCAGGGAGGACTCTGATAACAGGGGCCGTGGAGCACTGTGATGACAGTGGTCATCTAGAATTGTGATGAAATATACCAGGGAGCATTGTGATGACAGGGGTCATGGATCACCGCAATTATAGAGGCCATGGAGCATTGTGAATACAAAGATCATGGAGCATTGAGATGACAGGGGTCACGGATCATTGTGATGACAAGGGTCCTGGAACCTTGTGATGACACGGTTCATGGAGCATTGTGATGACAAGGTTCTTCAAGCATTGTGATGACACAAGCATGGAGCATTATGATGACAAGAGTTCTGGAGCATTGTGATGACAAGGGTATGGAGCACTATGATTACAGGGGACCAGGAGCATTGTGATTACATGGGCAGTGAATATTTTGATGACAGGGGTCATGGAGCACTGTGATGACTAGTGTCATGGAACATTGTGATGACAGGGATCATGGAGCATTGTGATGAGAGGGGCCTTAGAGCATTATGATGATAGGCGTCATGGGGCATTGTGATGACAGCGGTCTTGGAGCATTGTGATGAAAGGGATCATGGAGCAATGTGCTTACAGGAGCCATGGAGCATTGTGAATGCATAGGCCATGGAGCAATGAAATGACAGGGGTCAAGGAGCATTGTGATGTAAGTTGTCATGGAGCATTGTGATGACAAGTGTCCATGAACATTGTGATGACATGGTTCATGGAGCATTGTGATGACAAGTGCCATGGCGAATTGTGATGACAGGTGTCATGGGGCATTGTGATGACAGTGGTCATGTAGAATTGTAATGAAAGGTATCATGGAGGACTCTGACGACAGGGGCCGTGGAGCACTGTGATGACAGTGGTCATCTAGAATTGTGATGAAATATACCAGGGAGCATTGTGATGACAGGGGTCATGGATCACCGCAATTATAGGGGCCAGGGAGCATTGTGAATACAAAGATCATGGAGCATTGAGATGACAGGGGTCATGGATCATTGTGATGACAAGGGTCCTAGAACCTTGTGATGACACGGTTCATGGAGCATTGTGATGACAAGGTTCTTCAAGCATTGTGATGACACGGGCATGGAGCATTATGATGACAAGAGTTCTGGAGCATTGTGATGAAAAGGGTATGGAGCACTGTGATTACAGGAGACCAGGAGCATTGTGATTACATGGGCAGTGAATATTGTGATGACAGGGGTTCATGGAGCACTGTGATGACAAGTGTCATGGAACATTGTGATGACAGGGTTCATGGAGCATTGTGATGAGAGGGGCCTTGGAGCATTATGATGATAGGCGTCATGGGGTATTGTGATGAGAGTGGTCATAGAACATCGTGATGAAAGGGATCATGGAGCAATGTGATTACAGGGGCCATGGAGCATTTTGAATGCATAGGCCATGGAGCAGTGTGATGACAGGGGTCATGGATCATTGTGATGACAAGTGTCCTGGACCATTGTGATGACACGGGTCATGGAGCATTGTGATGGCAAGGGCCATGGCGAATTGTGATGACATGTGTCTTGGGGCATTGTGATGACAGTGGTCATCTAGAATTGTGATAAAAGGTATCATGGAGCACTGTGATGACAGGGGCCATGGAGTATTGTAATGACAAGGCCATGGAACATTGTGATGACAAGTATCATGGAGCTTTGTGATGACACGAGCATTCATCATTATGATGACAAGAGTTCTGGAGCATCGTGATGACAAGGGCATGGAGCATTGTGATTACAGGGTCATGGAGCATTGTGATGACAACTGTCATGGAACATTGTGATGACAGGGTTCATGGAGCATTGTGATTAAAGGGGCCATGGAGCATTTTGATGACAAGGGCAGGCGAACATTTTGATTACATTGGTAATGGAGCATTGTGATGACATGGGCAGGGAACATTGTGAAGACAGGTGTAATGGAACATTGTGATTACAGGGGACATGGAGCATTTTGATGACATGGGCAGGCAACATTGTGATGACAGGTGTCATGGAGCATTGTGATGACAATTGTCATGGAACGTTGTGCTGACAGGGATCATGGAGCATTGTGATGAGACGGTCATTGGAGCATTGTGATGACAGGCGTACTGGAGCCTTCTGAGGAAAGGTGTCATGAGTCATTGTGATTACAGCGATCATGGAACATTGTGATGACAGTGGTCATGGAGCATTGTAATGACAGGGGCCATGGAGCATTGTGATGACAGGGGTCATGGGGCATTGTGATGACAGTGGTCATGGAGCATTGTGATGAAAGGGGTCATGGAGCACTGTGATCACAGGGGCCATGTATAATTGTGATGACAAAGGCCATGGAGCATTGTGATGACAGTTGTCATGGAGCATTGTGTTGAAAGGGGCATGGAGCATTGTGACGACAATGGTCATGGAGCATTGTGATGACTGGTATCATGGAGCATTGTTCTGAAAGAGGTCATGGGGCGGTGTAATGACAAGTATCATGGAGGATGTGATGAAAGGAGTCATGGAGCATTGTGATTAAATGGATCATGAGGCATTTTGATGACAAGAGTCATGGAACATTGTGATGACAGGGCTAATGGAGCATTGTGATGACAAGGGCTATGGAGCATTGTGATGAATGGGGTCATGGGGCATGGTGATGACAGTGGTCATGGAGCATTGTGATGACAAAGACCACGGAGCATTGTGATGACAGGTGTCATGCAGCATTGTGATGAAAGGGGTCATGGATCACTACGATGACATGGGTAATGGAGCATTGTGATGATACGGGCATGGAGCATTGTGATGACAGGGGTCATGCAGCATTGTGATGACAGGGGCCATGCAGCATTTTGATGACATGGGCATGGAGCATAGTGATGACAAGAGTTCTGGAGCATTTTGATGACGAGGGCATGGATCATTTTGATGACAGGGGCCATGAAGCATTGAGATGACAAGGGAATGGAGCATTGTGATGAAAGCGGTCCTGGAGAATTGTGAGGAAACGGGTCATGGATTATTGTGATGGAAGGGTTCCTGGAGCATTCTGATGACAAGTGCCATGGAGCATTTTAATGAAAGGGGTACTGGAGCATTGTACAGAAATGGTTCATGGATCATCGTGATTACACGGATCATGGAATATTGTGATGACAAGGGTTTCGGAGCATTGCGACGACAGGGGTCATGGAGCATTGTAATAGCAGGGGTGATGGGGCATTGTGATGACAGGGGCATGGAGCATTGTGATGACAGAAGTCATAGAATATTGTGATGACAAGGGCCATGGAGCATTGTCATGAAAGGTCTTATCTGGCATTGTGATGAGAGTGGTCATGGAGCATTGTGATAAAAGTTGTCCTGAAGCACTGTTATTACAGGGGCCATGTAGAATTTTGATGACAAAGGCCATGGAGCATTGTGATGACAGGCATCATGGAGCAATTTGATGAAAGTGGTCATGGAGCATTGTGATGAAATGCGCCATGGAACATTGTGAAGACAAGTGTCCTGGAGCATTGTGATGACAAGGGCCATGGCCAATTCTGATGACAGGTGTCATGGAGCATTGTGATGACAGTGGTCATCTATCATTATGATGAAAGGTATCACGGAGCACTGTGATGACAGGAGCCATGGAGCATTGTGATGACACGGGCATGGAGCATTATGATGAGAAGTGATCTGGAGCATTGCAATGACAAGGGTATGGAGCATTGTGATTACAGGGACCATGGAGCATTGTGAATGCATAGGCCATGGAGCAATGAAATGACAGGGGTCAAGGAGCATTGTGATGTAAGTTGTCATGGAGCATTGTCATGACTATTGTCCATGAACATTGTGATGACATGGTTCATGGAGCATTGTGATGACAAGTGCCATGGCGAATTGTGATGACAGGTGTCATGCGGCATTGTGATGACAGTGGTCATGTAGAATTGTAATGAACGGTATCATGGAGGACTCTGACGACAGGGGCCGTGGAGCACTGTGATGACAGTGGTCATCTAGAATTGTGATGAAATATACCAGGGAGCATTGTGATGACAGGGGTCATGGATCACCGCAATTATAGGGGCCAGGGAGCATTGTGAATACAAAGATCATGGAGCATTGAGATGACAGGGGTCATGGATCATTGTGATGACAAGGGTCCTGGAACCTTGTGATGACACGGTTCATGGAGCATTGTGATGACAAGGTTCTTCAAGCATTGTGATGACACGGGCATGGAGCATTATGATGACAAGAGTTCTGGAGCATTGTGATGAAAAGGGTATGGAGCACTGTGATTACAGGGGACCAGGAGCATTGTGATTACATGGGCAGTGAATATTGTGATGACAGGTGTTCATGGAGCACTGTGATGACAAGTGTCATGGAACATTGTGATGACAGGGTTCATGGAGCATTGTGATGAGAGGGGCCTTGGAGCATTATGATGATAGGCGTCATGGGGTATTGTGATGAGAGTGGTCATAGAACATTGTGATGAAAGGGATCATGGAGCAATGTGATTACAGGGGCCATGGAGCATTTTGAATGCATAGTCCATGGAGCAGTGTGATGACAGGGGTCATGGAGCATTGTGATGAATGTGGTCATAGTTCATTGTGATGATAAGTGTCCAGGAACATTGTGATGACATGGATCATGGAGCATTGTGATGACAAGTGCCATGGCGAATTGTGATGACAGGTGTCATGGGGCATTGTGATGACAGTGGTCATCGAGAATTATGAGGAAAGGTAACATGGAGCACTGTGATAACAGGGGCCATGGAGCATTGTGATGACAAAGGCCATGGAGCATTTTGATGACAAGTGTCATGGAGCATTGTGATGAGACGGGCATGGAGCATTATGATGCCAAGAGTTCTGGAGCATTGCGTTGACAAGGGCATGGAGCATTGTGATGACAAGGGCCATGGCCAATTCTGATGACAGGTGTCATCGGGCATTGTGATGACAGAGGTTATCTAGCATTGTGATGAAAGGTACCATGGATCACTGTGATAACAGGGGCCATGGAGCATTGTGATGATAAAGGCCATGGAGCATTTTAATGAAAACTGTCATGGAGAATTGTGATGAGACGGGCATGGAGCATTATGATGACAAGAGTTCTGGAGCATTGCGTTGACAAGGGAATGGAGCATTGTGATTACAGGGACCATGGAGGAGATTGATGACATCTGTCATGGAACATTGTGCTGAAAGGGGCCATGGAGCATTGTGATGACAGGTATAATGTGGCATTGTAATGACAGTGGTCATAGAGCATTGTGATGAAATGGATCATGGAGCAATGTGATTACAGGGACCATGTAGCATTGCGAATGCATAGGCTATGGAGCATTGTGATGACAGGAGTCAAGGAGCATTGTGATGTAAGTGGTCATGGATCATTGTGATGAAAAGTATCCTGGACCATTGTGATGACACGGGTCATGGAGCATTGTGATGGCAAGGGCCATGGCGAATTGTGATGACATGTGTCTTGGGGCATTGTGATGACAGTGGTCATCTAGAATTGTGATAAAAGGTATCATGGAGCACTGTGATGACAGGGGCCATGGAGTATTGTAATGACAAGGCCATGGAACATTGTGATGACAAGTATCATGGAGCTTTGTGATGACACGAGCATTCATCATTATGATGACAAGAGTTCTGGAGCATTGTGATGACAAGGGCATGGAGCATTGTGATTACAGGGTCATGGAGCATTGTGATGACAACTGTCATGGAACATTGTGATGACAGGGTTCATGGAGCATTGTGATTAAAGGGGCCATGGAGCATTTTGATGACAAGGGCAGGCGAACATTTTGATTACATTGGTAATGGAGCATTGTGATGACATGGGCAGGGAACATTGTGAAGACAGGTGTAATGGAACATTGTGATTACAGGGGACATGGAGCATTTTGATGACATGGGCAGGCAACATTGTGATGACAGGTGTCATGGAGCATTGTGATGACAATTGTCATGGAACGTTGTGCTGACAGGGATCATGGAGCATTGTGATGAGACGGTCATTGGAGCATTGTGATGACAGGCGTACTGGAGCCTTCTGAGGAAAGGTGTCATGAGTCATTGTGATTACAGCGATCATGGA
Organism: Balaenoptera borealis; assembly: GCF_965194805.1. NCBI lineage: Eukaryota > Metazoa > Chordata > Mammalia > Artiodactyla > Balaenopteridae > Balaenoptera > Balaenoptera borealis. The sequence goes on from NW_028123822.1 coordinate 372,990, forward strand.
ACATTGTGATGACAGTGGTCATGGAGCATTGTAATGACAGGGGTCATGGAGCATTGTGATGACAGGGGTCATGGGGCATTGTGATGACAGTGGTCATGGAGCATTGTGATGAAAGGGGTCATGGAGCACTGTGATCACAGGGGCCATGTATAATTGTGATGACAAAGGCCATGGAGCATTGTGATGACAGTTGTCATGGAGCATTGTGTTGAAAGGGGCATGGAGCATTGTGACGACAATGGTCATGGAGCATTGTGATGACTGGTATCATGGAGCATTGTTCTGAAAGAGGTCATGGGGCAGTGTAATGACAAGTATCATGGAGGATGTGATGAAAGGAGTCATGGAGCATTGTGATTAAATGGATCATGAGGCATTTTGATGACAAGAGTCATGGAACATTGTGATGACAGCGCTAATGGAGCATTGTGATGACAAGGGCTATGGAGCATTGTGATGAATGGGGTCATGGGGCATGGTGATGACAGTGGTCATGGAGCATTGTGATGACAAAGACCACGGAGCATTGTGATGACAGGTGTCATGCAGCATTGTGCTGTAAGGGGTCATGGATCACTACGATGACATGGGTAATGGAGCATTGTGATGATACGGGCATGGAGCATTGTGATGACAGGGGTCATGCAGCATTGTGATGACAGGGGCCATGCAGCATTTTGATGACATGGTCATGGAGCATAGTGATGACAAGAGTTCTGGAGCATTTTGATGACAAGGGCATGAATCATTTTGATGACAGGGGCCATGAAGCATTGAGATGACAAGGGAATGGAGCATTGTGATGAAAGCGGTCCTGGAGAATTGTGACGAAACGGGTCATGGATTATTGTGATGGAAGGGTTCCTGGAGCATTCTGATGACAAGTGCCATGGAGCATTTTAATGAAAGGGGTACTGGAGCATTGTACAGAAATGGTTCATGGATCATCGTGATTACACGGATCATGGAATATTGTGATGACAAGGGTTTCGGAGCATTGCGACGACAGGGGTCATGGAGCATTGTAATAGCAGGGGTGATGGGGCATTGTGATGACAGGGCCATGGAGCATTGTGATGACAGAAGTCATAGAATATTGTGATGACAAGGGCCATGGAGCATTGTCATGAAAGGTCTTATCTGGCATTGTGATGAGAGTGGTCATGGAGCATTGTGATAAAAGTTGTCCTGAAGCACTGTTATTACAGGGGCCATGTAGAATTTTGATGACAAAGGCCATGGAGCATTGTGATGACAGGCATCATGGAGCAATTTGATGAAAGTGGTCATGGAGCATTGTGATGAAATGCGCCATGGAACATTGTGAAGACAAGTGTCCTGGAGCATTGTGATGACAAGGGCCATGGCCAATTCTGATGACAGGTGTCATGGAGCATTGTGATGACAGTGGTCATCTATCATTAGGATGAAAGGTATCACGGAGCACTGTGATGACAGGGGCCATGGAGCATTGTGATGACACGGGCATGGAGCATTATGATGAGAAGTGATCTGGAGCATTGCGATGACAAGGGTATGGAGCATTGTGATTACAGGGACCATGGAGCATTGTGAATGCATAGGCCATGGAGCAATGAAATGACAGGGGTCAAGGAGCATTGTGATGTAAGTTGTCATGGAGCATTGTCATGACTATTGTCCATGAACATTGTGATGACATGGTTCATGGAGCATTGTGATGACAAGTGCCATGGCGAATTGTGATGACAGGTGTCATGCGGCATTGTGATGACAGTGGTCATGTAGAATTGTAATGAACGGTATCATGGAGGACTCTGACGACAGGGGCCGTGGAGCACTGTGATGACAGTGGTCATCTAGAATTGTGATGAAATATACCAGGGAGCATTGTGATGACAGGGGTCATGGATCACCGCAATTATAGGGGCCAGGGAGCATTGTGAATACAAAGATCATGGAGCATTGAGATGACAGGGGTCATGGATCATTGTGATGACAAGGGTCCTGGAACCTTGTGATGACACGGTTCATGGAGCATTGTGATGACAAGGTTCTTCAAGCATTGTGATGACACGGGCATGGAGCATTATGATGACAAGAGTTCTGGAGCATTGTGATGAAAAGGGAATGGAGCACTGTGATTACAGGGGACCAGGAGCATTGTGATTACATGGGCAGTGAATATTGTGATGACAGGGGTTCATGGAGCACTGTGATGACAAGTGTCATGGAACATTGTGATGACAGGGTTCATGGAGCATTGTGATGAGAGGGGCCTTGGAGCATTATGATGATAGGCGTCATGGGGTATTGTGATGAGAGTGGTCATAGAACATTGTGATGAAAGGGATCATGGAGCAATGTGATTACAGGGGCCATGGAGCATTTTGAATGCATAGTCCATGGAGCAGTGTGATGACAGGGGTCATGGAGCATTGTGATGAATGTGGTCATAGTTCATTGTGATGATAAGTGTCCAGGAACATTGTGATGACATGGATCATGGAGCATTGTGATGACAAGGGCCATGGCGAATTGTGATGACAGGTGTCATGGGGCATTGTGATGACAGTGGTCATCGAGAATTATGAGGAAAGGTAACAAGGAGCACTGTGATAACAGGGGCCATGGAGCATTGTGATGACAAAGGCCATGGAGCATTTTGATGACAAGTGTCATGGAGCATTGTGATGAGACGGGCATGGAGCATTATGATGCCAAGAGTTCTGGAGCATTGCGTTGACAAGGGCATGGAGCATTGTGATGACAAGGGCCATGGCCAATTCTGATGACAGGTGTCATCGGGCATTGTGATGACTGAGGTTATCTAGCATTGTGATGAAAGGTACAATGGATCAATGTGATAACAGGGGCCATGGAGCATTGTGATGATAAAGGCCATGGAGCATTTTAATGAAAAGTGTCATGGAGAATTGTGATGAGACGGGCATGGAGCATTATGATGACAAGAGTTCTGGAGCATTGCGTTGACAAGGGAATGGAGCATTGTGATTACAGCGACCATGGAGGACAGTGATGACATCTGTCATGGAACATTGTGCTGACAGGGGCCATGGAGCATTGTGATGACAGGTATAATGTGGCATTGTAATGACAGTGGTCATAGAGCATTGTGATGAAATGGATCATGGAGCAATGTGATTACAGGGACCATGTAGCATTGCGAATGCATAGGCTATGGAGCATTGTGATGACAGGAGTCAAGGAGCATTGTGATGTAAGTGGTCATGGATCATTGTGATGACAAGTGTCCGGGACCATTGTGATGACACGGGTCATGGAGCATTGTGATGCCAAGGGCCATGGCGAATTGTTATGACATGTGTCTTGGGGCATTGTGATGACAGTGGTCATCTAGAATTGTGATAAAAGGTATCATGGAGCACTGTGATGACAGGGGCCATGGAGTATTGTAATGACAAGGCAATGGAACATTGTGATGACAAGTATCATGGAGCTTTGTGATGACACGAGCATTCATCATTATGATGACAAGAGTTCTGGAGCATTGTGATGACAAGGGCATGGAGCAATGTGATTACAGGGTCATGGAGCATTGTGATGACAACTGTCATGGAACATTGTGATGACAGGGTTCATGGAGCATTGTGATGACAAGTGCGATGGCGAATTGTGATGACAGGTGTCATGGGGCATTGTGTTGAAAGGGGCATGGAGCATTGTGACGACAATGGTCATGGAGCATTGTGATGACTGGTATCATGGAGCATTGTTCTGAAAAAGGTCATGGGGCAGTGTAATGACAAGTATCATGGAGGATGTGATGAAAGGAGTCATGGAGCATTGTGATTAAATGGATCATGAGGCATTTTGATGACAAGAGTCATGGAACATTGTGATGACAGGGCTAATGGAGCATTGTGATGACAAGGGCTATGGAGCATTGTGATGACAGGTGTCATGCAGCATTGTGATGAAAGGGGTCATGGATCACTACGATGACATGTGTAATGGAGCATTGTGATGATATGGACATGGAGCATTGTGATAACAGGGGCCAGGGAGCATTGAGATGACAAGAGCAGGGAACATTCTGATGACAGCAGTCTTGTATCATTGTGATGATACCTGTCATGGAACATTGTGCTGACAGGGGCTATAAAGCATTGTGATGACAGGTGTCATGTAGCATTGTGATGACAGTGGTCATAGAGCATTGTGATGAAAAGGATCATGGAGCAATGTGATTACAGGGGCCATGGAGCATTGTGAATACATAGGCCATGGAGCATTGTGATGACAGGGGTCAAGGAGCATTGTGATGAAAGTGGACATGGAGCACTGTGATGACACGGGCATGCAGCATTATGATGACAAGAGTTCTGGAGCATTGTGATGAAAAGGGTATGGAGCATTGTGATTACAGGGGACCAGGAGCATTGTGATTACATGGGCAGTGAATATTGTGATGACAGGGGTCATGGAGCACTGTGATGACTAGTGTCATGGAACATTGTGATGAGAGGGATCATGGAGCAATGTGATTACAGGGGCCATGGAGCATTGTGAATGCATAGGCCATGGAGCAATGAAATGACAGGGGTCAAGGAGCATTGTGATGTAAGTTGTCATGGAGCATTGTGATGACAAGTGTCCATGAACATTGTGATGACATGGTTCATGGAGCTTTGTGATGACAAGTGCCATGGCGAATTGTGATGACAGGTGTCATGGGGCATTGTGATGACAGTGATCATGTAGAATTGTAATGAAAGGTATCATGGAGGACTCTGACGACAGGGGCCGTGGAGCACTGTGATGACAGTGGTCATCTAGAATTGTGATGAAATATACCAGGGAGCATTGTGATGACAGGGGTCATGGATCACCGCAATTATAGGGGCCAGGGAGCATTGTGAATACAAAGATCATGGAGCATTGAGATGACAGGGGTCATGGATCATTGTGATGACAAGGGTCCTGGAACCTTGTGATGACACGGTTCATGGAGCATTGTGATGACAAGGTTCTTCAAGCATTGTGATGACACGGGCATGGAGCATTATGATGACAAGAGTTCTGGAGCATTGTGATGAAAAGGGTATGGAGCACTGTGATTACAGGAGACCAGGAGCATTGTGATTACATGGGCAGTGAATATTGTGATGACAGGGGTTCATGGAGCACTGTGATGACAAGTGTCATGGAACATTGTGATGACAGGGTTCATGGAGCATTGTGATGAGAGGGGCCTTGGAGCATTATGATGATACGCGTCATGGGGCCTTGTGATGACAGCGGTCTTGGAGCATTGTGATGAAAGGGATCATGGAGCAATGTGATTACAGGGGCCATGGAGCATTTTGAATGCATAGGCCATGGAGCAGTGTGATGACAGGGGTCATGGAGCATTGTGATGAATGTGGTCATAGTTCATTGTGATGATAAGTGTCCAGGAACATTGTGATGACATGGATCATGGAGCATTGTGATGACAAGGGCCATGGCGAATTGTGATGACAGGTGTCATGGGGCATTGTGATGACAGTGGTCATCTAGAATTGTGATGAAAGGTAACATGGAGCACTGTGATAACAGGGGCCATGGAGCATTGTGATGACAAAGGCCATGGAGCATTTTGATGACAAGTGTCATGGAGCATTGTGATGAGACGGGCATGGAGCATTATGATGCCCAGAGTTCTGGAGCATTGTGGTGACAAGGGCATGGAGCATTGTGATGACAAGGGCCATGGCCAATTCTGATGACAGGTGTCCTCGGGCATTGTGATGACAGAGGTTATCTAGCATTGTGATGAAAGGTACCATGGATCACTGTGATAACAGGGGCCATGGAGCATTGTGATGATAAAGGCCATGGCGCATTTTAATGAAAAGTGTCATGGAGAATTGTGATGAGACGGGCATGGAGCATTATGATGACAAGAGTTCTGGAGCATTGCGTTGACAAGGGAATGGAGCATTGTGATTACAGGGACCATGGAGGAGATTGATGACATCTGTCATGGAACATTGTGCTGAAAGGGGCCATGGAGCATTGTGATGACAGGTATAATGTGGCATTGTAATGACAGTGGTCATAGAGCATTGTGTTGAAATGGATCATGGAGCAATGTGATTACAGGGACCATGTAGCATTGCGAATGCATAGGCTATGGAGCATTGTGATGACAGGAGTCAAGGAGCATTGTGATGTAAGTGGTCATGGATCATTTTGATGACAAGTGTCCTGGACCATTGTGATGACACGGGTCATGGAGCATTGTGATGGCAAGGGCCATGGCGAATTGTGATGACATGTGTCTTGGGGCATTGTGATGACAGTGGTCATCTAGAATTGTGATAAAAGGTATCATGGAGCACTGTGATGACAGGGGCCATGGAGTATTGTAATGACAAGGCCATGGAACATTGTGATGACAAGTATCATGGAGCTTTGTGATGACACGAGCATTCATCATTATGATGACAAGAGTTCTGGAGCATCGTGATGACAAGGGCATGGAGCATTGTGATTACAGGGTCATGGAGCATTGTGATGACAACTGTCATGGAACATTGTGATGACAGGGTTCATGGAGCATTGTGATTAAAGGGGCCATGGAGCATTTTGATGACAAGGGCAGGCGAACATTTTGATTACATTGGTAATGGAGCATTGTGATGACATGGGCAGGGAACATTGTGAAGACAGGTGTAATGGAACATCGTGATTACAGGGGACATGGAGCATTTTGATGACATGGGCAGGCAACATTGTGATGACAGGTGTCATGGAGCATTGTGATGACAATTGTCATGGAACGTTGTGCTGACAGGGATCATGGAGCATTGTGATGAGGCGGTCATTGGAGCATTGTGATGACAGGCGTACTGGAGCCTTCTGAGGAAAGGTGTCATGAGTCATTGTGATTACAGCGATCATGGAACATTGTGATGACAGTGGTCATGGAGCATTGTAATGACAGGGGCCATGGAGCATTGTGATGACAGGGGTCATGGGGCATTGTGATGACAGTGGTCATGGAGCATTGTGATGAAAGGGGTCATGGAGCACTGTGATCACAGGGGCCATGTATAATTGTGATGACAAAGGCCATGGAGCATTGTGATGACAGTTGTCATGGAGCATTGTGTTGAAAGGGGCATGGAGCATTGTGACGACAATGGTCATGGAGCATTGTGATGACTGGTATCATGGAGCATTGTTCTGAAAGAGGTCATGGGGCAGTGTAATGACAAGTATCATGGAGGATGTGATGAAAGGAGTCATGGAGCATTGTGATTAAATGGATCATGAGGCATTTTGATGACAAGAGTCATGGAACATTGTGATGACAGGGCTAATGGAGCATTGTGATGACAAGGGCTATGGAGCATTGTGATGAATGGGGTCATGGGGCATGGTGATGACAGTGGTCATGGAGCATTGTGATGACAAAGACCACGGAGCATTGTGATGACAGGTGTCATGCAGCATTGTGATGAAAGGGGTCATGGATCACTACGATGACATGGGTAATGGAGCATTGTGATGATACGGGCATGGAGCATTGTGATGACAGGGGTCATGCAGCATTGTGATGACAGGGGCCATGCAGCATTTTGATGACATGGGCATGGAGCATAGTGATGACAAGAGTTCTGGAGCATTTTGATGACGAGGGCATGGATCATTTTGATGACAGGGGCCATGAAGCATTGAGATGACAAGGGAATGGAGCATTGTGATGAAAGCGGTCCTGGAGAATTGTGAGGAAACGGGTCATGGATTATTGTGATGGAAGGGTTCCTGGAGCATTCTGATGACAAGTGCCATGGAGCATTTTAATGAAAGGGGTACTGGAGCATTGTACAGAAATGGTTCATGGATCATCGTGATTACACGGATCATGGAATATTGTGATGACAAGGGTTTCAGAGCATTGCGACGACAGGGGTCATGGAGCATTGTAATAGCAGGGGTGATGGGGCATTGTGATGACAGGGGCATGGAGCATTGTGATGACAGAAGTCATAGAATATTGTGATGACAAGGGCCATGGAGCATTGTCATGAAAGGTCTTATCTGGCATTGTGATGAGAGTGGTCATGGAGCATTGTGATAAAAGTTGTCCTGAAGCACTGTTATTACAGGGGCCATGTAGAATTTTGATGACAAAGGCCATGGAGCATTGTGATGACAGGCATCATGGAGCAATTTGATGAAAGTGGTCATGGAGCATTGTGATGAAATGCGCCATGGAACATTGTGAAGACAAGTGTCCTGGAGCATTGTGATGACAAGGGCCATGGCCAATTCTGATGACAGGTGTCATGGAGCATTGTGATGACAGTGGTCATCTATCATTATGATGAAAGGTATCACGGAGCACTGTGATGACAGGAGCCATGGAGCATTGTGATGACACGGGCATGGAGCATTATGATGAGAAGTGATCTGGAGCATTGCGATGACAAGGGTATGGAGCATTGTGATTACAGGGACCATGGAGCATTGTGAATGCATAGGCCATGGAGCAATGAAATGACAGGGGTCAAGGAGCATTGTGATGTAAGTTGTCATGGAGCATTGTCATGACTATTGTCCATGAACATTGTGATGACATGGTTCATGGAGCATTGTGATGACAAGTGCCATGGCGAATTGTGATGACAGGTGTCATGCGGCATTGTGATGACAGTGGTCATGTAGAATTGTAATGAACGGTATCATGGAGGACTCTGATGACAGGGGCCGTGGAGCACTGTGATGACAGTGGTCATCTAGAATTGTGATGAAATATACCAGGGAGCATTGTGATGACAGGGGTCATGGATCACCGCAATTATAGGGGCCAGGGAGCATTGTGAATACAAAGATCATGGAGCATTGAGATGACAGGGGTCATGGATCATTGTGATGACAAGGGTCCTGGAACCTTGTGATGACACGGTTCATGGAGCATTGTGATGACAAGGTTCTTCAAGCATTGTGATGACACGGGCATGGAGCATTATGATGACAAGAGTTCTGGAGCATTGTGATGAAAAGGGTATGGAGCACTGTGATTACAGGGGACCAGGAGCATTGTGATTACATGGGCAGTGAATATTGTGATGACAGGTGTTCATGGAGCACTGTGATGACAAGTGTCATTGAACATTGTGATGACAGGGTTCATGGAGCATTGTGATGAGAGGGGCCTTGGAGCATTATGATGATAGGCGTCATGGGGTATTGTGATGAGAGTGGTCATAGAACATTGTGATGAAAGGGATCATGGAGCAATGTGATTACAGGGGCCATGGAGCATTTTGAATGCATAGTCCATGGAGCAGTGTGATGACAGGGGTCATGGAGCATTGTGATGAATGTGGTCATAGTTCATTGTGATGATAAGTGTCCAGGAACATTGTGATGACATGGATCATGGAGCATTGTGATGACAAGTGCCATGGCGAATTGTGATGACAGGTGTCATGGGGCATTGTGATGACAGTGGTCATCGAGAATTATGAGGAAAGGTAACATGGAGCACTGTGATAACAGGGGCCATGGAGCATTGTGATGACAAAGGCCATGGAGCATTTTGATGACAAGTGTCATGGAGCATTGTGATGAGACGGGCATGGAGCATTATGATGCCAAGAGTTCTGGAGCATTGCGTTGACACGGGCATGGAGCATTGTGATGACAAGGGCCATGGCCAATTCTGATGACAGGTGTCATCGGGCATTGTGATGACAGAGGTTATCTAGCATTGTGATGAAAGGTACCATGGATCACTGTGATAACAGGGGCCATGGAGCATTGTGATGATAAAGGCCATGGAGCATTTTAATGAAAACTGTCATGGAGAATTGTGATGAGACGGGCATGGAGCATTATGACGACAAGAGTTCTGGAGCATTGCGTTGACAAGGGAATGGAGCATTGTGATTACAGGGACCATGGAGGAGATTGATGACATCTGTCATGGAACATTGTGCTGAAAGGGGCCATGGAGCATTGTGATGACAGGTATAATGTGGCATTGTAATGACAGTGGTCATAGAGCATTGTGTTGAAATGGATCATGGAGCAATGTGATTACAGGGACCATGTAGCATTGCGAATGCATAGGCTATGGAGCATTGTGATGACAGGAGTCAAGGAGCATTGTGATGTAAGTGGTCATGGATCATTTTGATGACAAGTGTCCTGGACCATTGTGATGACACGGGTCATGGAGCATTGTGATGGCAAGGGCCATGGCGAATTGTGATGACATGTGTCTTGGGGCATTGTGATGACAGTGGTCATCTAGAATTGTGATAAAAGGTATCATGGAGCACTGTGATGACAGGGGCCATGGAGTATTGTAATGACAAGGCCATGGAACATTGTGATGACAAGTATCATGGAGCTTTGTGATGACACGAGCATTCATCATTATGATGACAAGAGTTCTGGAGCATCGTGATGACAAGGGCATGGAGCATTGTGATTACAGGGTCATGGAGCATTGTGATGACAACTGTCATGGAACATTGTGATGACAGGGTTCATGGAGCATTGTGATTAAAGGGGCCATGGAGCATTTTGATGACAAGGGCAGGCGAACATTTTGATTACATTGGTAATGGAGCATTGTGATGACATGGGCAGGGAACATTGTGAAGACAGGTGTAATGGAACATCGTGATTACAGGGGACATGGAGTATTTTGATGACATGGGCAGGCAACATTGTGATGACAGGTGTCATGGAGCATTGTGATGACAATTGTCATGGAACGTTGTGCTGACAGGGATCATGGAGCATTGTGATGAGGCGGTCATTGGAGCATTGTGATGACAGGCGTACTGGAGCCTTCTGAGGAAAGGTGTCATGAGTCATTGTGATTACAGCGATCATGGAACATTGTGATGACAGTGGTCATGGAGCATTGTAATGACAGGGGCCATGGAGCATTGTGATGACAGGGGTCATGGGGCATTGTGATGACAGTGGTCATGGAGCATTGTGATGAAAGGGGTCATGGAGCACTGTGATCACAGGGGCCATGTATAATTGTGATGACAAAGGCCATGGAGCATTGTGATGACAGTTGTCATGGAGCATTGTGTTGAAAGGGGCATGGAGCATTGTGACGACAATGGTCATGGAGCATTGTGATGACTGGTATCATGGAGCATTGTTCTGAAAGAGGTCATGGGGCAGTGTAATGACAAGTATCATGGAGGATGTGATGAAAGGAGTCATGGAGCATTGTGATTAAATGGATCATGAGGCATTTTGATGACAAGAGTCATGGAACATTGTGATGACAGGGCTAATGGAGCATTGTGATGACAAGGGCTATGGAGCATTGTGATGAATGGGGTCATGGGGCATGGTGATGACAGTGGTCATGGAGCATTGTGATGACAAAGACCACGGAGCATTGTGATGACAGGTGTCATGCAGCATTGTGATGAAAGGGGTCATGGATCACTACGATGACATGGGTAATGGAGCATTGTGATGATACGGGCATGGAGCATTGTGATGACAGGGGTCATGCAGCATTGTGATGACAGGGGCCATGCAGCATTTTGATGACATGGGCATGGAGCATAGTGATGACAAGAGTTCTGGAGCATTTTGATGACGAGGGCATGGATCATTTTGATGACAGGGGCCATGAAGCATTGAGATGACAAGGGAATGGAGCATTGTGATGAAAGCGGTCCTGGAGAATTGTGAGGAAACGGGTCATGGATTATTGTGATGGAAGGGTTCCTGGAGCATTCTGATGACAAGTGCCATGGAGCATTTTAATGAAAGGGGTACTGGAGCATTGTACAGAAATGGTTCATGGATCATCGTGATTACACGGATCATGGAATATTGTGATGACAAGGGTTTCAGAGCATTGCGACGACAGGGGTCATGGAGCATTGTAATAGCAGGGGTGATGGGGCATTGTGATGACAGGGGCATGGAGCATTGTGATGACAGAAGTCATAGAATATTGTGATGACAAGGGCCATGGAGCATTGTCATGAAAGGTCTTATCTGGCATTGTGATGAGAGTGGTCATGGAGCATTGTGATAAAAGTTGTCCTGAAGCACTGTTATTACAGGGGCCATGTAGAATTTTGATGACAAAGGCCATGGAGCATTGTGATGACAGGCATCATGGAGCAATTTGATGAAAGTGGTCATGGAGCATTGTGATGAAATGCGCCATGGAACATTGTGAAGACAAGTGTCCTGGAGCATTGTGATGACAAGGGCCATGGCCAATTCTGATGACAGGTGTCATGGAGCATTGTGATGACAGTGGTCATCTATCATTATGATGAAAGGTATCACGGAGCACTGTGATGACAGGAGCCATGGAGCATTGTGATGACACGGGCATGGAGCATTATGATGAGAAGTGATCTGGAGCATTGCGATGACAAGGGTATGGAGCATTGTGATTACAGGGACCATGGAGCATTGTGAATGCATAGGCCATGGAGCAATGAAATGACAGGGGTCAAGGAGCATTGTGATGTAAGTTGTCATGGAGCATTGTCATGACTATTGTCCATGAACATTGTGATGACATGGTTCATGGAGCATTGTGATGACAAGTGCCATGGCGAATTGTGATGACAGGTGTCATGCGGCATTGTGATGACAGTGGTCATGTAGAATTGTAATGAACGGTATCATGGAGGACTCTGATGACAGGGGCCGTGGAGCACTGTGATGACAGTGGTCATCTAGAATTGTGATGAAATATACCAGGGAGCATTGTGATGACAGGGGTCATGGATCACCGCAATTATAGGGGCCAGGGAGCATTGTGAATACAAAGATCATGGAGCATTGAGATGACAGGGGTCATGGATCATTGTGATGACAAGGGTCCTGGAACCTTGTGATGACACGGTTCATGGAGCATTGTGATGACAAGGTTCTTCAAGCATTGTGATGACACGGGCATGGAGCATTATGATGACAAGAGTTCTGGAGCATTGTGATGAAAAGGGTATGGAGCACTGTGATTACAGGGGACCAGGAGCATTGTGATTACATGGGCAGTGAATATTGTGATGACAGGTGTTCATGGAGCACTGTGATGACAAGTGTCATTGAACATTGTGATGACAGGGTTCATGGAGCATTGTGATGAGAGGGGCCTTGGAGCATTATGATGATAGGCGTCATGGGGTATTGTGATGAGAGTGGTCATAGAACATTGTGATGAAAGGGATCATGGAGCAATGTGATTACAGGGGCCATGGAGCATTTTGAATGCATAGTCCATGGAGCAGTGTGATGACAGGGGTCATGGAGCATTGTGATGAATGTGGTCATAGTTCATTGTGATGATAAGTGTCCAGGAACATTGTGATGACATGGATCATGGAGCATTGTGATGACAAGGGCCATGGCGAATTGTGATGACAGGTGTCATGGGGCATTGTGATGACAGTGGTCATCGAGAATTATGAGGAAAGGTAACATGGAGCACTGTGATAACAGGGGCCATGGAGCATTGTGATGACAAAGGCCATGGAGCATTTTGATGACAAGTGTCATGGAGCATTGTGATGAGACGGGCATGGAGCATTATGATGCCAAGAGTTCTGGAGCATTGCGTTGACAAGGGCATGGAGCATTGTGATGACAAGGGCCATGGCCAATTCTGATGACAGGTGTCATCGGGCATTGTGATGACAGAGGTTATCTAGCATTGTGATGAAAGGTACCATGGATCACTGTGATAACAGGGGCCATGGAGCATTGTGATGATAAAGGCCATGGAGCATTTTAATGAAAACTGTCATGGAGAATTGTGATGAGACGGGCATGGAGCATTATGATGACAAGAGTTCTGGAGCATTGCGTTGACAAGGGAATGGAGCATTGTGATTACAGGGACCATGGAGGAGATTGATGACATCTGTCATGGAACATTGTGCTGAAAGGGGCCATGGAGCATTGTGATGACAGGTATAATGTGGCATTGTAATGACAGTGGTCATAGAGCATTGTGTTGAAATGGATCATGGAGCAATGTGATTACAGGGACCATGTAGCATTGCGAATGCATAGGCTATGGAGCATTGTGATGACAGGAGTCAAGGAGCATTGTGATGTAAGTGGTCATGGATCATTGTGATGACAAGTGTCCTGGACCATTGTGATGACACGGGTCATGGAGCATTGTGATGGCAAGGGCCATGGCGAATTGTGATGACATGTGTCTTGGGGCATTGTGATGACAGTGGTCATCTAGAATTGTGATAAAAGGTATCATGGAGCACTGTGATGACAGGGGCCATGGAGTATTGTAATGACAAGGCCATGGAACATTGTGATGACAAGTATCATGGAGCTTTGTGATGACACGAGCATTCATCATTATGATGACAAGAGTTCTGGAGCATTGTGATGACAAGGGCATGGAGCATTGTGATTACAGGGTCATGGAGCATTGTGATGACAACTGTCATGGAACATTGTGATGACAGGGTTCATGGAGCATTGTGATTAAAGGGGCCATGGAGCATTTTGATGACAAGGGCAGGCGAACATTTTGATTACATTGGTAATGGAGCATTGTGATGACATGGGCAGGGAACATTGTGAAGACAGGTGTAATGGAACATTGTGATTACAGGGGACATGGAGCATTTTGATGACATGGGCAGGCAACATTGTGATGACAGGTGTCATGGAGCATTGTGATGACAATTGTCATGGAACGTTGTGCTGACAGGGATCATGGAGCATTGTGATGAGACGGTCATTGGAGCATTGTGATGACAGGCGTACTGGAGCCTTCTGAGGAAAGGTGTCATGAGTCATTGTGATTACAGCGATCATGGAACATTGTGATGACAGTGGTCATGGAGCATTGTAATGACAGGGGTCATGGAGCATTGTGATGACAGGGGTCATGGGGCATTGTGATGACAGTGGTCATGGAGCATTGTGATGAAAGGGGTCCTGGAGCACTGTGATCACAGGGGCCATGTATAATTGTGATGACAAAGGCCATGGAGCATTGTGATGACAGTTGTCATGGAGCATTGTGTTGAAAGGGGCATGGAGCATTGTGACGACAATGGTCATGGAGCATTGTGATGACTGGTATCATGGAGCATTGTTCTGAAAGAGGTCATGGGGCAGTGTAATGACAAGTATCATGGAGGATGTGATGAAAGGAGTCATGGAGCATTGTGATTAAATGGATCATGAGGCATTTTGATGACAAGAGTCATGGAACATTGTGATGACAGGGCTAATGGAGCATTGTGATGACAAGGGCTATGGAGCATTGTGATGAATGGGGTCATGGGGCATGGTGATGACAGTGGTCATGGAGCATTGTGATGACAAAGATCACGGAGCATTGTGATGACAGGTGTCATGCAGCATTGTGATGAAAGGGGTCATGGATCACTACGATGACATGGGTAATGGAGCATTGTGATGATACGGGCATGGAGCATTGTGATGACAGGGGTCATGCAGCATTGTGATGACAGGGGCCATGCAGCATTTTGATGACATGGGCATGGAGCATAGTGATGACAAGAGTTCTGGAGCATTTTGATGACGAGGGCATGGATCATTTTGATGACAGGGGCCATGAAGCATTGAGATGACAAGGGAATGGAGCATTGTGATGAAAGCGGTCCTGGAGAATTGTGAGGAAACGGGTCATGGATTATTGTGATGGAAGGGTTCCTGGAGCATTCTGATGACAAGTGCCATGGAGCATTTTAATGAAAGGGGTACTGGAGCATTGTACAGAAATGGTTCATGGATCATCGTGATTACACGGATCATGGAATATTGTGATGACAAGGGTTTCAGAGCATTGCGACGACAGGGGTCATGGAGCATTGTAATAGCAGGGGTGATGGGGCATTGTGATGACAGGGGCATGGAGCATTGTGATGACAGAAGTCATAGAATATTGTGATGACAAGGGCCATGGAGCATTGTCATGAAAGGTCTTATCTGGCATTGTGATGAGAGTGGTCATGGAGCATTGTGATAAAAGTTGTCCTGAAGCACTGTTATTACAGGGGCCATGTAGAATTTTGATGACAAAGGCCATGGAGCATTGTGATGACAGGCATCATGGAGCAATTTGATGAAAGTGGTCATGGAGCATTGTGATGAAATGCGCCATGGAACATTGTGAAGACAAGTGTCCTGGAGCATTGTGATGACAAGGGCCATGGCCAATTCTGATGACAGGTGTCATGGAGCATTGTGATGACAGTGGTCATCTATCATTATGATGAAAGGTATCACGGAGCACTGTGATGACAGGGGCCATGGAGCATTGTGATGACACGGGCATGGAGCATTATGATGAGAAGTGATCTGGAGCATTGCGATGACAAGGGTATGGAGCATTGTGATTACAGGGACCATGGAGCATTGTGAATGCATAGGCCATGGAGCAATGAAATGACAGGGGTCAAGGAGCATTGTGATGTAAGTTGTCATGGAGCATTGTCATGACTATTGTCCATGAACATTGTGATGACATGGTTCATGGAGCATTGTGATGACAAGTGCCATGGCGAATTGTGATGACAGGTGTCATGCGGCATTGTGATGACAGTGGTCATGCAGAATTGTAATGAACGGTATCATGGAGGACTCTGATGACAGGGGCCGTGGAGCACTGTGGTGACAGTGGTCATCTAGAATTGTGATGAAATATACCAGGGAGCATTGTGATGACAGGGGTCATGGATCACCGCAATTATAGGGGCCAGGGAGCATTGTGAATACAAAGATCATGGAGCATTGAGATGACAGGGGTCATGGATCATTGTGATGACAAGGGTCCTGGAACCTTGTGATGACACGGTTCATGGAGCATTGTGATGACAAGGTTCTTCAAGCATTGTGATGACACGGGCATGGAGCATTATGATGACAAGAGTTCTGGAGCATTGTGATGAAAAGGGTATGGAGCACTGTGATTACAGGAGACCAGGAGCAGTGTGATTACATGGGCAGTGAATATTGTGATGACAGGGGTTCATGGAGCACTGTGATGACAAGTGTCATGGAACATTGTGATGACAGGGTTCATGGAGCATTGTGATGAGAGGGGCCTTGGAGCATTATGATGATAGGCGTCATGGGGTATTGTGATGAGAGTGGTCATAGAACATCGTGATGAAAGGGATCATGGAGCAATGTGATTACAGGGGCCATGGAGCATTTTGAATGCATAGTCCATGGAGCAGTGTGATGACAGGGGTCATGGATCATTGTGATGACAAGTGTCCTGGACCATTGTGATGACACGGGTCATGGAGCATTGTGATGGCAAGGGCCATGGCGAATTGTGATGACATGTGTCTTGGGGCATTGTGATGACAGTGGTCATCTAGAATTGTGATAAAAGGTATCATGGAGCACTGTGATGACAGGGGCCATGGAGTATTGTAATGACAAGGCCATGGAACATTGTGATGACAAGTATCATGGAGCTTTGTGATGACACGAGCATTCATCATTATGATGACAAGAGTTCTGGAGCATCGTGATGACAAGGGCATGGAGCATTGTGATTACAGGGTCATGGAGCATTGTGATGACAACTGTCATGGAACATTGTGATGACAGGGTTCATGGAGCATTGTGATTAAAGGGGCCATGGAGCATTTTGATGACAAGGGCAGGCGAACATTTTGATTACATTGGTAATGGAGCATTGTGATGACATGGGCAGGGAACATTGTGAAGACAGGTGTAATGGAACATTGTGATTACAGGGGACATGGAGCATTTTGATGACATGGGCAGGCAACATTGTGATGACAGGTGTCATGGAGCATTGTGATGACAATTGTCATGGAACGTTGTGCTGACAGGGATCATGGAGCATTGTGATGAGACGGTCATTGGAGCATTGTGATGACAGGCGTACTGGAGCCTTCTGAGGAAAGGTGTCATGAGTCATTGTGATTACAGCGATCATGGAACATTGTGATGACAGTGGTCATGGAGCATTGTAATGACAGGGGCCATGGAGCATTGTGATGACAGGGGTCATGGGGCATTGTGATGACAGTGGTCATGGAGCATTGTGATGAAAGGGGTCATGGAGCACTGTGATCACAGGGGCCATGTATAATTGTGATGACAAAGGCCATGGAGCATTGTGATGACAGTTGTCATGGAGCATTGTGTTGAAAGGGGCATGGAGCATTGTGACGACAATGGTCATGGAGCATTGTGATGACTGGTATCATGGAGCATTGTTCTGAAAGAGGTCATGGGGCAGTGTAATGACAAGTATCATGGAGGATGTGATGAAAGGAGTCATGGAGCATTGTGATTAAATGGATCATGAGGCATTTTGATGACAAGAGTCATGGAACATTGTGATGACAGGGCTAATGGAGCATTGTGATGACAAGGGCTATGGAGCATTGTGATGAATGGGGTCATGGGGCATGGTGATGACAGTGGTCATGGAGCATTGTGATGACAAAGACCACGGAGCATTGTGATGACAGGTGTCATGCAGCATTGTGATGAAAGGGGTCATGGATCACTACGATGACATGGGTAATGGAGCATTGTGATGATACGGGCATGGAGCATTGTGATGACAGGGGTCATGCAGCATTGTGATGACAGGGGCCATGCAGCATTTTGATGACATGGGCATGGAGCATAGTGATGACAAGAGTTCTGGAGCATTTTGATGACGAGGGCATGGATCATTTTGATGACAGGGGCCATGAAGCATTGAGATGACAAGGGAATGGAGCATTGTGATGAAAGCGGTCCTGGAGAATTGTGAGGAAACGGGTCATGGATTATTGTGATGGAAGGGTTCCTGGAGCATTCTGATGACAAGTGCCATGGAGCATTTTAATGAAAGGGGTACTGGAGCATTGTACAGAAATGGTTCATGGATCATCGTGATTACACGGATCATGGAATATTGTGATGACAAGGGTTTCAGAGCATTGTGACGACAGGGGTCATGGAGCATTGTAATAGCAGGGGTGATGGGGCATTGTGATGACAGGGGCATGGAGCATTGTGATGACAGAAGTCATAGAATATTGTGATGACAAGGGCCATGGAGCATTGTCATGAAAGGTCTTATCTGGCATTGTGATGAGAGTGGTCATGGAGCATTGTGATAAAAGTTGTCCTGAAGCACTGTTATTACAGGGGCCATGTAGAATTTTGATGACAAAGGCCATGGAGCATTGTGATGACAGGCATCATGGAGCAATTTGATGAAAGTGGTCATGGAGCATTGTGATGAAATGCGCCATGGAACATTGTGAAGACAAGTGTCCTGGAGCATTGTGATGACAAGGGCCATGGCCAATTCTGATGACAGGTGTCATGGAGCATTGTGATGACAGTGGTCATCTATCATTATGATGAAAGGTATCATGGAGCACTGTGATGACAGGGGCCATGGAGTATTGTGATGAGAGGGGCCTTGGAGCATTATGATGATAGGCGTCATGGGGTATCGTGATGAGAGTGGTCATAGAACATTGCGATGAAAGGGATCATGGAGCAATGTGATTACAGGGGCCATGGAGCATTTTGAATGCATAGGCCATGGAGCAGTGTGATGACAGGGGTCATGGAGCATTGTGATGAATGTGGTCATAGTTCATTGTGATGATAAGTGTCCAGGAACATTGTGATGACATGGATCATGGAGCATTGTGATGACAAGGGCCATGGCGAATTGTGATGACAGGTGTCATGGGGCATTGTGATGACAGTGGTCATCGAGAATTATGAGGAAAGGTAACATAGAGCACTGTGATAACAGGGGCCATGGAGCATTGTGATGACAAAGGCCATGGAGCATTTTGATGACAAGTGTCATGGAGCATTGTGATGAGACGGGCATGGAGCATTATGATGCCAAGAGTTCTGGAGCATTGCGTTGACAAGGGCATGGAGCATTGTGATGACAAGGGCCATGGCCAATTCTGATGACAGGTGTCATCGGGCATTGTGATGACAGAGGTTATCTAGCATTGTGATGAAAGGTACCATGGATCACTGTGATAACAGGGGCCATGGAGCATTGTGATGATAAAGGCCATGGAGCATTTTAATGAAAAGTGTCATGGAGAATTGTGATGAGACGGGCATGGAGCATTATGATGACAAGAGTTCTGGAGCATTGCGTTGACAAGGGAATGGAGCATTGTGATTACAGGGACCATGGAGGACAGTGATGACATCTCTCATGGAACATTGTGCTGACAGGGGCCATGGAGCATTGTGATGACAGGTATAATGTGGCATTGTAATGACAGGGGTCATAGAGCATTGTGATGAAATGGATCATGGAGCAATGTGATTACAGGGACCATGTAGCATTGCGAATGCATAGGCTATGGAGCATTGTGATGACAGGAGTCAAGGAGCATTGTGATGTAAGTGGTCATGGATCATTGTGATGACAAGTGTCCTGTACCATTGTGATGACACGGGTCATGGAGCATTGTGATGGCAAGGGCCATGGCGAATTGTGATGACATGTGTCTTGGGGCATTGTGATGACAGTGGTCATCTAGAATTGTGATAAAAGGTATCATGGAGCACTGTGATGACAGGGGCCATGGAGTATTGTAATGACAAGGCCATGGAACATTGTGATGACAAGTATCATGGAGCTTTGTGATGACACGAGCATTCATCATTATGATGATAAGAGTTCTGGAGCATTGTGATGACAAGGGCATGGAGCATTGTGATTACAGGGTCATGGAGCATTGTGATGACAACTGTCATGGAACATTGTGATGACAGGGTTCATGGAGCATTGTGATTAAAGGGGCCATGGAGCATTTTGATGACAAGGGCAGGCGAACATTTTGATTACATTGGTAATGGAGCATTGTGATGACATGGGCAGGGAACATTGTGAAGACAGGTGTAATGGAACATTGTGATTACAGGGGACATGGAGCATTTTGATGACATGGGCAGGCAACATTGTGATGACAGGTGTCATGGAGCATTGTGATGACAATTGTCATGGAACGTTGTGCTGACAGGGATCATGGAGCATTGTGATGAGACGGTCATTGGAGCATTGTGATGACAGGCGTACTGGAGCCTTCTGAGGAAAGGTGTCATGAGTCATTGTGATTACAGCGATCATGGAACATTGTGATGACAGTGGTCATGGAGCATTGTAATGACAGGGGTCATGGAGCATTGTGATGACAGGGGTCATGGGGCATTGTGATGACAGTGGTCATGGAGCATTGTGATGAAAGGGGTCATGGAGCACTGTGATCACAGGGGCCATGTATAATTGTGATGACAAAGGCCATGGAGCATTGTGATGACAGTTGTCATGGAGCATTGTGTTGAAAGGGGCATGGAGCATTGTGACGACAATGGTCATGGAGCATTGTGATGACTGGTATCATGGAGCATTGTTCTGAAAGAGGTCATGGGGCAGTGTAATGACAAGTATCATGGAGGATGTGATGAAAGGAGTCATGGAGCATTGTGATTAAATGGATCATGAGGCATTTTGATGACAAGAGTCATGGAACATTGTGATGACAGGGCTAATGGAGCATTGTGATGACAAGGGCTATGGAGCATTGTGATGAATGGGGTCATGGGGCATGGTGATGACAGTGGTCATGGAGCATTGTGATGACAAAGACCACGGAGCATTGTGATGACAGGTGTCATGCAGCATTGTGATGAAAGGGGTCATGGATCACTACGATGACATGGGTAATGGAGCATTGTGATGATACGGGCATGGAGCATTGTGATGACAGGGGTCATGCAGCATTGTGATGACAGGGGCCATGCAGCATTTTGATGACATGGGCATGGAGCATAGTGATGACAAGAGTTCTGGAGCATTTTGATGACGAGGGCATGGATCATTTTGATGACAGGGGCCATGAAGCATTGAGATGACAAGGGAATGGAGCATTGTGATGAAAGCGGTCCTGGAGAATTGTGAGGAAACGGGTCATGGATTATTGTGATGGAAGGGTTCCTGGAGCATTCTGATGACAAGTGCCATGGAGCATTTTAATGAAAGGGGTACTGGAGCATTGTACAGAAATGGTTCATGGATCATCGTGATTACACGGATCATGGAATATTGTGATGACAAGGGTTTCAGAGCATTGCGACGACAGGGGTCATGGAGCATTGTAATAGCAGGGGTGATGGGGCATTGTGATGACAGGGGCATGGAGCATTGTGATGACAGAAGTCATAGAATATTGTGATGACAAGGGCCATGGAGCATTGTCATGAAAGGTCTTATCTGGCATTGTGATGAGAGTGGTCATGGAGCATTGTGATAAAAGTTGTCCTGAAGCACTGTTATTACAGGGGCCATGTAGAATTTTGATGACAAAGGCCATGGAGCATTGTGATGACAGGCATCATGGAGCAATTTGATGAAAGTGGTCATGGAGCATTGTGATGAAATGCGCCATGGAACATTGTGAAGACAAGTGTCCTGGAGCATTGTGATGACAAGGGCCATGGCCAATTCTGATGACAGGTGTCATGGAGCATTGTGATGACAGTGGTCATCTATCATTATGATGAAAGGTATCACGGAGCACTGTGATGACAGGGGCCATGGAGCATTGTGATGACACGGGCATGGAGCATTATGATGAGAAGTGATCTGGAGCATTGCGATGACAAGGGTATGGAGCATTGTGATTACAGGGACCATGGAGCATTGTGAATGCATAGGCCATGGAGCAATGAAATGACAGGGGTCAAGGAGCATTGTGATGTAAGTTGTCATGGAGCATTGTCATGACTATTGTCCATGAACATTGTGATGACATGGTTCATGGAGCATTGTGATGACAAGTGCCATGGCGAATTGTGATGACAGGTGTCATGCGGCATTGTGATGACAGTGGTCATGTAGAATTGTAATGAACGGTATCATGGAGGACTCTGACGACAGGGGCCGTGGAGCACTGTGATGACAGTGGTCATCTAGAATTGTGATGAAATATACCAGGGAGCATTGTGATGACAGGGGTCATGGATCACCGCAATTATAGGGGCCAGGGAGCATTGTGAATACAAAGATCATGGAGCATTGAGATGACAGGGGTCATGGATCATTGTGATGACAAGGGTCCTGGAACCTTGTGATGACACGGTTCATGGAGCATTGTGATGACAAGGTTCTTCAAGCATTGTGATGACACGGGCATGGAGCATTATGATGACAAGAGTTCTGGAGCATTGTGATGAAAAGGGTATGGAGCACTGTGATTACAGGAGACCAGGAGCAGTGTGATTACATGGGCAGTGAATATTGTGATGACAGGGGTTCATGGAGCACTGTGATGACAAGTGTCATGGAACATTGTGATGACAGGGTTCATGGAGCATTGTGATGAGAGGGGCCTTGGAGCATTATGATGATAGGCGTCATGGGGTATTGTGATGAGAGTGGTCATAGAACATCGTGATGAAAGGGATCATGGAGCAATGTGATTACAGGGGCCATGGAGCATTTTGAATGCATAGTCCATGGAGCAGTGTGATGACAGGGGTCATGGATCATTGTGATGACAAGTGTCCTGGACCATTGTGATGACACGGGTCATGGAGCATTGTGATGGCAAGGGCCATGGCGAATTGTGATGACATGTGTCTTGGGGCATTGTGATGACAGTGGTCATCTAGAATTGTGATAAAAGGTATCATGGAGCACTGTGATGACAGGGGCCATGGAGTATTGTAATGACAAGGCCATGGAACATTGTGATGACAAGTATCATGGAGCTTTGTGATGACACGAGCATTCATCATTATGATGACAAGAGTTCTGGAGCATCGTGATGACAAGGGCATGGAGCATTGTGATTACAGGGTCATGGAGCATTGTGATGACAACTGTCATGGAACATTGTGATGACAGGGTTCATGGAGCATTGTGATTAAAGGGGCCATGGAGCATTTTGATGACAAGGGCAGGCGAACATTTTGATTACATTGGTAATGGAGCATTGTGATGACATGGGCAGGGAACATTGTGAAGACAGGTGTAATGGAACATTGTGATTACAGGGGACATGGAGCATTTTGATGACATGGGCAGGCAACATTGTGATGACAGGTGTCATGGAGCATTGTGATGACAATTGTCATGGAACGTTGTGCTGACAGGGATCATGGAGCATTGTGATGAGACGGTCATTGGAGCATTGTGATGACAGGCGTACTGGAGCCTTCTGAGGAAAGGTGTCATGAGTCATTGTGATTACAGCGATCATGGAACATTGTGATGACAGTGGTCATGGAGCATTGTAATGACAGGGGCCATGGAGCATTGTGATGACAGGGGTCATGGGGCATTGTGATGACAGTGGTCATGGAGCATTGTGATGAAAGGGGTCATGGAGCACTGTGATCACAGGGGCCATGTATAATTGTGATGACAAAGGCCATGGAGCATTGTGATGACAGTTGTCATGGAGCATTGTGTTGAAAGGGGCATGGAGCATTGTGACGACAATGGTCATGGAGCATTGTGATGACTGGTATCATGGAGCATTGTTCTGAAAGAGGTCATGGGGCAGTGTAATGACAAGTATCATGGAGGATGTGATGAAAGGAGTCATGGAGCATTGTGATTAAATGGATCATGAGGCATTTTGATGACAAGAGTCATGGAACATTGTGATGACAGGGCTAATGGAGCATTGTGATGACAAGGGCTATGGAGCATTGTGATGAATGGGGTCATGGGGCATGGTGATGACAGTGGTCATGGAGCATTGTGATGACAAAGACCACGGAGCATTGTGATGACAGGTGTCATGCAGCATTGTGATGAAAGGGGTCATGGATCACTACGATGACATGGGTAATGGAGCATTGTGATGATACGGGCATGGAGCATTGTGATGACAGGGGTCATGCAGCATTGTGATGACAGGGGCCATGCAGCATTTTGATGACATGGGCATGGAGCATAGTGATGACAAGAGTTCTGGAGCATTTTGATGACGAGGGCATGGATCATTTTGATGACAGGGGCCATGAAGCATTGAGATGACAAGGGAATGGAGCATTGTGATGAAAGCGGTCCTGGAGAATTGTGAGGAAACGGGTCATGGATTATTGTGATGGAAGGGTTCCTGGAGCATTCTGATGACAAGTGCCATGGAGCATTTTAATGAAAGGGGTACTGGAGCATTGTACAGAAATGGTTCATGGATCATCGTGATTACACGGATCATGGAATATTGTGATGACAAGGGTTTCAGAGCATTGTGACGACAGGGGTCATGGAGCATTGTAATAGCAGGGGTGATGGGGCATTGTGATGACAGGGGCATGGAGCATTGTGATGACAGAAGTCATAGAATATTGTGATGACAAGGGCCATGGAGCATTGTCATGAAAGGTCTTATCTGGCATTGTGATGAGAGTGGTCATGGAGCATTGTGATAAAAGTTGTCCTGAAGCACTGTTATTACAGGGGCCATGTAGAATTTTGATGACAAAGGCCATGGAGCATTGTGATGACAGGCATCATGGAGCAATTTGATGAAAGTGGTCATGGAGCATTGTGATGAAATGCGCCATGGAACATTGTGAAGACAAGTGTCCTGGAGCATTGTGATGACAAGGGCCATGGCCAATTCTGATGACAGGTGTCATGGAGCATTGTGATGACAGTGGTCATCTATCATTATGATGAAAGGTATCATGGAGCACTGTGATGACAGGGGCCATGGAGTATTGTGATGAGAGGGGCCTTGGAGCATTATGATGATAGGCGTCATGGGGTATCGTGATGAGAGTGGTCATAGAACATTGCGATGAAAGGGATCATGGAGCAATGTGATTACAGGGGCCATGGAGCATTTTGAATGCATAGGCCATGGAGCAGTGTGATGACAGGGGTCATGGAGCATTGTGATGAATGTGGTCATAGTTCATTGTGATGATAAGTGTCCAGGAACATTGTGATGACATGGATCATGGAGCATTGTGATGACAAGGGCCATGGCGAATTGTGATGACAGGTGTCATGGGGCATTGTGATGACAGTGGTCATCGAGAATTATGAGGAAAGGTAACATAGAGCACTGTGATAACAGGGGCCATGGAGCATTGTGATGACAAAGGCCATGGAGCATTTTGATGACAAGTGTCATGGAGCATTGTGATGAGACGGGCATGGAGCATTATGATGCCAAGAGTTCTGGAGCATTGCGTTGACAAGGGCATGGAGCATTGTGATGACAAGGGCCATGGCCAATTCTGATGACAGGTGTCATCGGGCATTGTGATGACAGAGGTTATCTAGCATTGTGATGAAAGGTACCATGGATCACTGTGATAACAGGGGCCATGGAGCATTGTGATGATAAAGGCCATGGAGCATTTTAATGAAAAGTGTCATGGAGAATTGTGATGAGACGGGCATGGAGCATTATGATGACAAGAGTTCTGGAGCATTGCGTTGACAAGGGAATGGAGCATTGTGATTACAGGGACCATGGAGGACAGTGATGACATCTCTCATGGAACATTGTGCTGACAGGGGCCATGGAGCATTGTGATGACAGGTATAATGTGGCATTGTAATGACAGGGGTCATAGAGCATTGTGATGAAATGGATCATGGAGCAATGTGATTACAGGGACCATGTAGCATTGCGAATGCATAGGCTATGGAGCATTGTGATGACAGGAGTCAAGGAGCATTGTGATGTAAGTGGTCATGGATCATTGTGATGACAAGTGTCCTGTACCATTGTGATGACACGGGTCATGGAGCATTGTGATGGCAAGGGCCATGGCGAATTGTGATGACATGTGTCTTGGGGCATTGTGATGACAGTGGTCATCTAGAATTGTGATAAAAGGTATCATGGAGCACTGTGATGACAGGGGCCATGGAGTATTGTAATGACAAGGCCATGGAACATTGTGATGACAAGTATCATGGAGCTTTGTGATGACACGAGCATTCATCATTATGATGATAAGAGTTCTGGAGCATTGTGATGACAAGGGCATGGAGCATTGTGATTACAGGGTCATGGAGCATTGTGATGACAACTGTCATGGAACATTGTGATGACAGGGTTCATGGAGCATTGTGATTAAAGGGGCCATGGAGCATTTTGATGACAAGGGCAGGCGAACATTTTGATTACATTGGTAATGGAGCATTGTGATGACATGGGCAGGGAACATTGTGAAGACAGGTGTAATGGAACATTGTGATTACAGGGGACATGGAGCATTTTGATGACATGGGCAGGCAACATTGTGATGACAGGTGTCATGGAGCATTGTGATGACAATTGTCATGGAACGTTGTGCTGACAGGGATCATGGAGCATTGTGATGAGACGGTCATTGGAGCATTGTGATGACAGGCGTACTGGAGCCTTCTGAGGAAAGGTGTCATGAGTCATTGTGATTACAGCGATCATGGAACATTGTGATGACAGTGGTCATGGAGCATTGTAATGACAGGGGTCATGGAGCATTGTGATGACAGGGGTCATGGGGCATTGTGATGACAGTGGTCATGGAGCATTGTGATGAAAGGGGTCATGGAGCACTGTGATCACAGGGGCCATGTATAATTGTGATGACAAAGGCCATGGAGCATTGTGATGACAGTTGTCATGGAGCATTGTGTTGAAAGGGGCATGGAGCATTGTGACGACAATGGTCATGGAGCATTGTGATGACTGGTATCATGGAGCATTGTTCTGAAAGAGGTCATGGGGCAGTGTAATGACAAGTATCATGGAGGATGTGATGAAAGGAGTCATGGAGCATTGTGATTAAATGGATCATGAGGCATTTTGATGACAAGAGTCATGGAACATTGTGATGACAGGGCTAATGGAGCATTGTGATGACAAGGGCTATGGAGCATTGTGATGAATGGGGTCATGGGGCATGGTGATGACAGTGGTCATGGAGCATTGTGATGACAAAGACCACGGAGCATTGTGATGACAGGTGTCATGCAGCATTGTGATGAAAGGGGTCATGGATCACTACGATGACATGGGTAATGGAGCATTGTGATGATACGGGCATGGAGCATTGTGATGACAGGGGTCATGCAGCATTGTGATGACAGGGGCCATGCAGCATTTTGATGACATGGGCATGGAGCATAGTGATGACAAGAGTTCTGGAGCATTTTGATGACGAGGGCATGGATCATTTTGATGACAGGGGCCATGAAGCATTGAGATGACAAGGGAATGGAGCATTGTGATGAAAGCGGTCCTGGAGAATTGTGAGGAAACGGGTCATGGATTATTGTGATGGAAGGGTTCCTGGAGCATTCTGATGACAAGTGCCATGGAGCATTTTAATGAAAGGGGTACTGGAGCATTGTACAGAAATGGTTCATGGATCATCGTGATTACACGGATCATGGAATATTGTGATGACAAGGGTTTCAGAGCATTGCGACGACAGGGGTCATGGAGCATTGTAATAGCAGGGGTGATGGGGCATTGTGATGACAGGGGCATGGAGCATTGTGATGACAGAAGTCATAGAATATTGTGATGACAAGGGCCATGGAGCATTGTCATGAAAGGTCTTATCTGGCATTGTGATGAGAGTGGTCATGGAGCATTGTGATAAAAGTTGTCCTGAAGCACTGTTATTACAGGGGCCATGTAGAATTTTGATGACAAAGGCCATGGAGCATTGTGATGACAGGCATCATGGAGCAATTTGATGAAAGTGGTCATGGAGCATTGTGATGAAATGCGCCATGGAACATTGTGAAGACAAGTGTCCTGGAGCATTGTGATGACAAGGGCCATGGCCAATTCTGATGACAGGTGTCATGGAGCATTGTGATGACAGTGGTCATCTATCATTATGATGAAAGGTATCACGGAGCACTGTGATGACAGGGGCCATGGAGCATTGTGATGACACGGGCATGGAGCATTATGATGAGAAGTGATCTGGAGCATTGCGATGACAAGGGTATGGAGCATTGTGATTACAGGGACCATGGAGCATTGTGAATGCATAGGCCATGGAGCAATGAAATGACAGGGGTCAAGGAGCATTGTGATGTAAGTTGTCATGGAGCATTGTCATGACTATTGTCCATGAACATTGTGATGACATGGTTCATGGAGCATTGTGATGACAAGTGCCATGGCGAATTGTGATGACAGGTGTCATGCGGCATTGTGATGACAGTGGTCATGTAGAATTGTAATGAACGGTATCATGGAGGACTCTGACGACAGGGGCCGTGGAGCACTGTGATGACAGTGGTCATCTAGAATTGTGATGAAATATACCAGGGAGCATTGTGATGACAGGGGTCATGGATCACCGCAATTATAGGGGCCAGGGAGCATTGTGAATACAAAGATCATGGAGCATTGAGATGACAGGGGTCATGGATCATTGTGATGACAAGGGTCCTGGAACCTTGTGATGACACGGTTCATGGAGCATTGTGATGACAAGGTTCTTCAAGCATTGTGATGACACGGGCATGGAGCATTATGATGACAAGAGTTCTGGAGCATTGTGATGAAAAGGGTATGGAGCACTGTGATTACAGGAGACCAGGAGCAGTGTGATTACATGGGCAGTGAATATTGTGATGACAGGGGTTCATGGAGCACTGTGATGACAAGTGTCATGGAACATTGTGATGACAGGGTTCATGGAGCATTGTGATGAGAGGGGCCTTGGAGCATTATGATGATAGGCGTCATGGGGTATTGTGATGAGAGTGGTCATAGAACATCGTGATGAAAGGGATCATGGAGCAATGTGATTACAGGGGCCATGGAGCATTTTGAATGCATAGTCCATGGAGCAGTGTGATGACAGGGGTCATGGATCATTGTGATGACAAGTGTCCTGGACCATTGTGATGACACGGGTCATGGAGCATTGTGATGGCAAGGGCCATGGCGAATTGTGATGACATGTGTCTTGGGGCATTGTGATGACAGTGGTCATCTAGAATTGTGATAAAAGGTATCATGGAGCACTGTGATGACAGGGGCCATGGAGTATTGTAATGACAAGGCCATGGAACATTGTGATGACAAGTATCATGGAGCTTTGTGATGACACGAGCATTCATCATTATGATGACAAGAGTTCTGGAGCATCGTGATGACAAGGGCATGGAGCATTGTGATTACAGGGTCATGGAGCATTGTGATGACAACTGTCATGGAACATTGTGATGACAGGGTTCATGGAGCATTGTGATTAAAGGGGCCATGGAGCATTTTGATGACAAGGGCAGGCGAACATTTTGATTACATTGGTAATGGAGCATTGTGATGACATGGGCAGGGAACATTGTGAAGACAGGTGTAATGGAACATTGTGATTACAGGGGACATGGAGCATTTTGATGACATGGGCAGGCAACATTGTGATGACAGGTGTCATGGAGCATTGTGATGACAATTGTCATGGAACGTTGTGCTGACAGGGATCATGGAGCATTGTGATGAGACGGTCATTGGAGCATTGTGATGACAGGCGTACTGGAGCCTTCTGAGGAAAGGTGTCATGAGTCATTGTGATTACAGCGATCATGGAACATTGTGATGACAGTGGTCATGGAGCATTGTAATGACAGGGGCCATGGAGCATTGTGATGACAGGGGTCATGGGGCATTGTGATGACAGTGGTCATGGAGCATTGTGATGAAAGGGGTCATGGAGCACTGTGATCACAGGGGCCATGTATAATTGTGATGACAAAGGCCATGGAGCATTGTGATGACAGTTGTCATGGAGCATTGTGTTGAAAGGGGCATGGAGCATTGTGACGACAATGGTCATGGAGCATTGTGATGACTGGTATCATGGAGCATTGTTCTGAAAGAGGTCATGGGGCAGTGTAATGACAAGTATCATGGAGGATGTGATGAAAGGAGTCATGGAGCATTGTGATTAAATGGATCATGAGGCATTTTGATGACAAGAGTCATGGAACATTGTGATGACAGGGCTAATGGAGCATTGTGATGACAAGGGCTATGGAGCATTGTGATGAATGGGGTCATGGGGCATGGTGATGACAGTGGTCATGGAGCATTGTGATGACAAAGACCACGGAGCATTGTGATGACAGGTGTCATGCAGCATTGTGATGAAAGGGGTCATGGATCACTACGATGACATGGGTAATGGAGCATTGTGATGATACGGGCATGGAGCATTGTGATGACAGGGGTCATGCAGCATTGTGATGACAGGGGCCATGCAGCATTTTGATGACATGGGCATGGAGCATAGTGATGACAAGAGTTCTGGAGCATTTTGATGACGAGGGCATGGATCATTTTGATGACAGGGGCCATGAAGCATTGAGATGACAAGGGAATGGAGCATTGTGATGAAAGCGGTCCTGGAGAATTGTGAGGAAACGGGTCATGGATTATTGTGATGGAAGGGTTCCTGGAGCATTCTGATGACAAGTGCCATGGAGCATTTTAATGAAAGGGGTACTGGAGCATTGTACAGAAATGGTTCATGGATCATCGTGATTACACGGATCATGGAATATTGTGATGACAAGGGTTTCAGAGCATTGTGACGACAGGGGTCATGGAGCATTGTAATAGCAGGGGTGATGGGGCATTGTGATGACAGGGGCATGGAGCATTGTGATGACAGAAGTCATAGAATATTGTGATGACAAGGGCCATGGAGCATTGTCATGAAAGGTCTTATCTGGCATTGTGATGAGAGTGGTCATGGAGCATTGTGATAAAAGTTGTCCTGAAGCACTGTTATTACAGGGGCCATGTAGAATTTTGATGACAAAGGCCATGGAGCATTGTGATGACAGGCATCATGGAGCAATTTGATGAAAGTGGTCATGGAGCATTGTGATGAAATGCGCCATGGAACATTGTGAAGACAAGTGTCCTGGAGCATTGTGATGACAAGGGCCATGGCCAATTCTGATGACAGGTGTCATGGAGCATTGTGATGACAGTGGTCATCTATCATTATGATGAAAGGTATCATGGAGCACTGTGATGACAGGGGCCATGGAGTATTGTGATGAGAGGGGCCTTGGAGCATTATGATGATAGGCGTCATGGGGTATCGTGATGAGAGTGGTCATAGAACATTGCGATGAAAGGGATCATGGAGCAATGTGATTACAGGGGCCATGGAGCATTTTGAATGCATAGGCCATGGAGCAGTGTGATGACAGGGGTCATGGAGCATTGTGATGAATGTGGTCATAGTTCATTGTGATGATAAGTGTCCAGGAACATTGTGATGACATGGATCATGGAGCATTGTGATGACAAGGGCCATGGCGAATTGTGATGACAGGTGTCATGGGGCATTGTGATAACAGTGGTCATCGAGAATTATGAGGAAAGGTAACATGGAGCACTGTGATAACAGGGGCCATGGAGCATTGTGATGACAAAGGCCATGGAGCATTTTGATGACAAGTGTCATGGAGCATTGTGATGAGACGGGCATGGAGCATTATGATGCCAAGAGTTCTGGAGCATTGCGTTGACAAGGGCATGGAGCATTGTGATGACAAGGGCCATGGCCAATTCTGATGACAGGTGTCATCGGGCATTGTGATGACAGAGGTTATCTAGCATTGTGATGAAAGGTACCATGGATCACTGTGATAACAGGGGCCATGGAGCATTGTGATGATAAAGGCCATGGAGCATTTTAATGAAAAGTGTCATGGAGAATTGTGATGAGACGGGCATGGAGCATTATGATGACAAGAGTTCTGGAGCATTGCGTTGACAAGGGAATGGAGCATTGTGATTACAGGGACCATGGAGGAGAGTGATGACATCTGTCATGGAACATTGTGCTGACAGGGCCATGGAGCATTGTGATGACAGGTATAATGTGGCATTGTAATGACAGGGGTCATAGAGCATTGTGATGAAATGGATCATGGAGCAATGTGATTACAGGGACCATGTAGCATTGCGAATGCATAGGCTATGGAGCATTGTGATGACAGGAGTCAAGGAGCATTGTGATGTAAGTGGTCATGGATCATTGTGATGACAAGTGTCCTGTACCATTGTGATGACACGGGTCATGGAGCATTGTGATGGCAAGGGCCATGGCGAATTGTGATGACATGTGTCTTGGGGCATTGTGATGACAGTGGTCATCTAGAATTGTGATAAAAGGTATCATGGAGCACTGTGATGACAGGGGCCATGGAGTATTGTAATGACAAGGCCATGGAACATTGTGATGACAAGTATCATGGAGCTTTGTGATGACACGAGCATTCATC
Organism: Balaenoptera borealis; assembly: GCF_965194805.1. Lineage (NCBI taxonomy): Eukaryota > Metazoa > Chordata > Mammalia > Artiodactyla > Balaenopteridae > Balaenoptera > Balaenoptera borealis. The sequence goes on from NW_028123822.1 coordinate 406,288, forward strand.
ATTATGATGATAAGAGTTCTGGAGCATTGTGATGACAAGGGCATGGAGCATTGTGATTACAGGGTCATGGAGCATTGTGATGACAACTGTCATGGAACATTGTGATGACAGGGTTCATGGAGCATTGTGATTAAAGGGGCCATGGAGCATTTTGATGACAAGGGCAGGCGAACATTTTGATTACATTGGTAATGGAGCATTGTGATGACATGGGCAGGGAACATTGTGAAGACAGGTGTAATGGAACATTGTGATTACAGGGGACATGGAGCATTTTGATGACATGGGCAGGCAACATTGTGATGACAGGTGTCATGGAGCATTGTGATGACAATTGTCATGGAACGTTGTGCTGACAGGGATCATGGAGCATTGTGATGAGACGGTCATTGGAGCATTGTGATGACAGGCGTACTGGAGCCTTCTGAGGAAAGGTGTCATGAGTCATTGTGATTACAGCGATCATGGAACATTGTGATGACAGTGGTCATGGAGCATTGTAATGACAGGGGCCATGGAGCATTGTGATGACAGGGGTCATGGGGCATTGTGATGACAGTGGTCATGGAGCATTGTGATGAAAGGGGTCATGGAGCACTGTGATCACAGGGGCCATGTATAATTGTGATGACAAAGGCCATGGAGCATTGTGATGACAGTTGTCATGGAGCATTGTGTTGAAAGGGGCATGGAGCATTGTGACGACAATGGTCATGGAGCATTGTGATGACTGGTATCATGGAGCATTGTTCTGAAAGAGGTCATGGGGCAGTGTAATGACAAGTATCATGGAGGATGTGATGAAAGGAGTCATGGAGCATTGTGATTAAATGGATCATGAGGCATTTTGATGACAAGAGTCATGGAACATTGTGATGACAGCGCTAATGGAGCATTGTGATGACAAGGGCTATGGAGCATTGTGATGAATGGGGTCATGGGGCATGGTGATGACAGTGGTCATGGAGCATTGTGATGACAAAGACCACGGAGCATTGTGATGACAGGTGTCATGCAGCATTGTGATGTAAGGGGTCATGGATCACTACGATGACATGGGTAATGGAGCATTGTGATGATACGGGCATGGAGCATTGTGATGACAGGGGTTATGCAGCATTGTGATGACAGGGGCCATGCAGCATTTTGATGACATGGGCATGGAGCATAGTGATGACAAGAGTTCTGGAGCATTTTGATGACGAGGGCATGGATCATTTTGATGACAGGGGCCATGAAGCATTGAGATGACAAGGGAATGGAGCATTGTGATGAAAGCGGTCCTGGAGAATTGTGAGGAAACGGGTCATGGATTATTGTGATGGAAGGGTTCCTGGAGCATTCTGATGACAAGTGCCATGGAGCATTTTAATGAAAGGGGTACTGGAGCATTGTACAGAAATGGTTCATGGATCATCGTGATTACACGGATCATGGAATATTGTGATGACAAGGGTTTCAGAGCATTGCGACGACAGGGGTCATGGAGCATTGTAATAGCAGGGGTGATGGGGCATTGTGATGACAGGGGCATGGAGCATTGTGATGACAGAAGTCATAGAATATTGTGATGACAAGGGCCATGGAGCATTGTCATGAAAGGTCTTATCTGGCATTGTGATGAGAGTGGTCATGGAGCATTGTGATAAAAGTTGTCCTGTAGCACTGTTATTACAGGGGCCATGTAGAATTTTGATGACAAAGGCCATGGAGCATTGTGATGACAGGCATCATGGAGCAATTTGATGAAAGTGGTCATGGAGCATTGTGATGAAATGCGCCATGGAACATTGTGAAGACAAGTGTCCTGGAGCATTGTGATGACAAGGACCATGGCCAATTCTGATGACAGGTGTCATGGAGCATTGTGATGACAGTGGTCATCTATCATTATGATGAAAGGTATCACGGAGCACTGTGATGACAGGGGCCATGGAGCATTGTGATGACACGGGCATGGAGCATTATGATGAGAAGTGATCTGGAGCATTGCGATGACAAGGGTATGGAGCATTGTGATTACAGGGACCATGGAGCATTGTGAATGCATAGGCCATGGAGCAATGAAATGACAGGGGTCAAGGAGCATTGTGATGTAAGTTGTCATGGAGCATTGTCATGACTATTGTCCATGAACATTGTGATGACATGGTTCATGGAGCATTGTGATGACAAGTGCCATGGCGAATTGTGATGACAGGTGTCATGCGGCATTGTGATGACAGTGGTCATGTAGAATTGTAATGAACGGTATCATGGAGGACTCTGACGACAGGGGCCGTGGAGCACTGTGATGACAGTGGTCATCTAGAATTGTGATGAAATATACCAGGGAGCATTGTGATGACAGGGGTCATGGATCACCGCAATTATAGGGGCCAGGGAGCATTGTGAATACAAAGATCATGGAGCATTGAGATGACAGGGGTCATGGATCATTGTGATGACAAGGGTCCTGGAACCTTGTGATGACACGGTTCATGGAGCATTGTGATGACAAGGTTCTTCAAGCATTGTGATGACACGGGCATGGAGCATTATGATGACAAGAGTTCTGGAGCATTGTGATGAAAAGGGTATGGAGCACTGTGATTACAGGGGACCAGGAGCATTGTGATTACATGGGCAGTGAATATTGTGATGACAGGTGTTCATGGAGCACTGTGATGACAAGTGTCATGGAACATTGTGATGACAGGGTTCATGGAGCATTGTGATGAGAGGGGCCTTGGAGCATTATGATGATAGGCGTCATGGGGTATTGTGATGAGAGTGGTCATAGAACATTGTGATGAAAGGGATCATGGAGCAATGTGATTACAGGGGCCATGAGGCATTTTGAATGCATAGTCCATGGAGCAGTGTGATGACAGGGGTCATGGAGCATTGTGATGAATGTGGTCATAGTTCATTGTGATGATAAGTGTCCAGGAACATTGTGATGACATGGATCATGGAGCATTGTGATGACAAGGGCCATGGCGAATTGTGATGACAGGTGTCATGGGGCATTGTGATGACAGTGGTCATCTAGAATAGTGATGAAAGGTAACATGGAGCACTGTGATAACAGGGGCCATGGAGCATTGTGATGACAAAGGCCATGGAGCATTTTGATGACAAGTGTCATGGAGCATTGTGATGAGACGGGCATGGAGCATTATGATGCCAAGAGTTCTGGAGCATTGCGTTGACAAGGGCATGGAGCATTGTGATGACAAGGGCCATGGCCAATTCTGATGACAGGTGTCATCGGGCATTGTGATGACAGAGGTTATCTAGCATTGTGATGAAAGGTACAATGGATCAATGTGATAACAGGGGCCATGGAGCATTGTGATGATAAAGGCCATGGAGCATTTTAATGAAAAGTGTCATGGAGAATTGTGATGAGACGGGCATGGAGCATTATGATGACAAGAGTTCTGGAGCATTGCGTTGACAAGGGAATGGAGCATTGTGATTACAGGGACCATGGAGGATAGTGATGACATCTGTCATGGAACATTGTGCTGACAGGGGCCATGGAGCATTGTGATGACAGGTATAATGTGGCATTGTAATGACAGTGGTCATAGAGCATTGTGATGAAATGGATCATGGAGCAATGTGATTACAGGGACCATGTAGCATTGCGAATGCATAGGCTATGGAGCATTGTGATGACAGGAGTCAAGGAGCATTGTGATGTAAGTGGTCATGGATCATTGTGATGACAAGTGTCCTGGACCATTGTGATGACACGGGTCATGGAGCATTGTGATGGCAAGGGCCATGGCGAATTGTTATGACATGTGTCTTGGGGCATTGTGATGACAGTGGTCATCTAGAATTGTGATAAAAGGTATCATGGAGCACTGTGATGACAGGGGCCATGGAGTATTGTAATGACAAGGCAATGGAACATTGTGATGACAAGTATCATGGAGCTTTGTGATGACACGAGCATTCATCATTATGATGACAAGAGTTCTGGAGCATTGTGATGACAAGGGCATAGAGCATTGTGATTACAGGGTCATGGAGCATTGTGATGACAACTGTCATGGAACATTGTGATGACAGGGTTCATGGAGCATTGTGATGACAAGTGCGATGGTGAATTGTGATGACAGGTGTCATGGGGCATTGTGTTGAAAGGGGCATGGAGCATTGTGACGACAATGGTCATGGAGCATTGTGATGACTGGTATCATGGAGCATTGTTCTGAAAAAGGTCATGGGGCAGTGTAATGACAAGTATCATGGAGGATGTGATGAAAGGAGTCATGGAGCATTGTGATTAAATGGATCATGAGGCATTTTGATGACAAGAGTCATGGAACATTGTGATGACAGGGCTAATGGAGCATTGTGATGACAAGGGCTATGGAGCATTGTGATGACAAGGGCTATGGAGCATTGTGATGACAGGTGTCATGCAGCATTGTGATGAAAGGGGTCATGGATCACTACGATGACATGTGTAATGGAGCATTGTGATGATATGGACATGGAGCATTGTGATAACAGGGGCCAGGGAGCATTGAGATGACAAGAGCAGGGAACATTCTGATGACAGCAGTCTTGTATCATTGTGATGATACCTGTCATGGAACATTGTGCTGACAGGGGCTATAGAGCATTGTGATGACAGGTGTCATGTGGCATTGTGATGACAGTGGTCATAGAGCATTGTGATGAAAAGGATCATGGAGCAATGTGATTACAGGGGCCATGGAGCATTGTGAATACATAGGCCATGGAGCATTGTGATGACAGGGGTCAAGGAGCATTGTGATGAAAGTGGACATGGAGCACTGTGATGACACGGGCATGCAGCATTATGATGACAAGAGTTCTGGAGCATTGTGATGAAAAGGGTATGGAGCATTGTGATTACAGGGGACCAGGAGCATTGTGATTACATGGGCAGTGAATATTGTGATGACAGGGGTCATGGAGCACTGTGATGACTAGTGTCATGGAACATTGTGATGAGAGGGATCATGGAGCACTGTGATGAGAGGGGCCTTGGAGCATTATGATGATAGGCGTCATGGGGCATTGTGATGACAGCGGTCTTGGAGCATTGTGATGAAAGGGATCATGGAGCAATGTGATTACAGGGGCCATGGAGCATTGTGAATGCATAGGCCATGGAGCAATGAAATGACAGGGGTCAAGGAGCATTGTGATGTAAGTTGTCATGGAGCATTGTGATGACAAGTGTCCATGAACATTGTGATGACATGGTTCATGGAGCTTTGTGATGACAAGTGCCATGGCGAATTGTGATGACAGGTGTCATGGGGCATTGTGATGACAGTGGTCATGTAGAATTGTAATGAAAGGTATCATGGAGGACTCTGACGACAGGGGCCGTGGAGCACTGTGATGACAGTGGTCATCTAGAATTGTGATGAAATATACCAGGGAGCATTGTGATGACAGGGGTCATGGATCACCGCAATTATAGGGGCCAGGGAGCATTGTGAATACAAAGATCATGGAGCATTGAGATGACAGGGGTCATGGATCATTGTGATGACAAGGGTCCTGGAACCTTGTGATGACACGGTTCATGGAGCATTGTGATGACAAGGTTCTTCAAGCATTGTGATGACACGGGCATGGAGCATTATGATGACAAGAGTTCTGGAGCATTGTGATGAAAAGGGTATGGAGCACTGTGATTACAGGAGACCAGGAGCAGTGTGATTACATGGGCAGTGAATATTGTGATGACAGGGGTTCATGGAGCACTGTGATGACAAGTGTCATGGAACATTGTGATGACAGGGTTCATGGAGCATTGTGATGAGAGGGGCCTTGGAGCATTATGATGATAGGCGTCATGGGGTATTGTGATGAGAGTGGTCATAGAACATCGTGATGAAAGGGATCATGGAGCAATGTGATTACAGGGGCCATGGAGCATTTTGAATGCATAGTCCATGGAGCAGTGTGATGACAGGGGTCATGGATCATTGTGATGACAAGTGTCCTGGACCATTGTGATGACACGGGTCATGGAGCATTGTGATGGCAAGGGCCATGGCGAATTGTGATGACATGTGTCTTGGGGCATTGTGATGACAGTGGTCATCTAGAATTGTGATAAAAGGTATCATGGAGCACTGTGATGACAGGGGCCATGGAGTATTGTAATGACAAGGCCATGGAACATTGTGATGACAAGTATCATGGAGCTTTGTGATGACACGAGCATTCATCATTATGATGACAAGAGTTCTGGAGCATCGTGATGACAAGGGCATGGAGCATTGTGATTACAGGGTCATGGAGCATTGTGATGACAACTGTCATGGAACATTGTGATGACAGGGTTCATGGAGCATTGTGATTAAAGGGGCCATGGAGCATTTTGATGACAAGGGCAGGCGAACATTTTGATTACATTGGTAATGGAGCATTGTGATGACATGGGCAGGGAACATTGTGAAGACAGGTGTAATGGAACATTGTGATTACAGGGGACATGGAGCATTTTGATGACATGGGCAGGCAACATTGTGATGACAGGTGTCATGGAGCATTGTGATGACAATTGTCATGGAACGTTGTGCTGACAGGGATCATGGAGCATTGTGATGAGACGGTCATTGGAGCATTGTGATGACAGGCGTACTGGAGCCTTCTGAGGAAAGGTGTCATGAGTCATTGTGATTACAGCGATCATGGAACATTGTGATGACAGTGGTCATGGAGCATTGTAATGACAGGGGCCATGGAGCATTGTGATGACAGGGGTCATGGGGCATTGTGATGACAGTGGTCATGGAGCATTGTGATGAAAGGGGTCATGGAGCACTGTGATCACAGGGGCCATGTATAATTGTGATGACAAAGGCCATGGAGCATTGTGATGACAGTTGTCATGGAGCATTGTGTTGAAAGGGGCATGGAGCATTGTGACGACAATGGTCATGGAGCATTGTGATGACTGGTATCATGGAGCATTGTTCTGAAAGAGGTCATGGGGCAGTGTAATGACAAGTATCATGGAGGATGTGATGAAAGGAGTCATGGAGCATTGTGATTAAATGGATCATGAGGCATTTTGATGACAAGAGTCATGGAACATTGTGATGACAGGGCTAATGGAGCATTGTGATGACAAGGGCTATGGAGCATTGTGATGAATGGGGTCATGGGGCATGGTGATGACAGTGGTTATGGAGCATTGTGATGACAAAGACCACGGAGCATTGTGATGACAGGTGTCATGCAGCATTGTGATGAAAGGGGTCATGGATCACTACGATGACATGGGTAATGGAGCATTGTGATGATACGGGCATGGAGCATTGTGATGACAGGGGTCATGCAGCATTGTGATGACAGGGGCCATGCAGCATTTTGATGACATGGGCATGGAGCATAGTGATGACAAGAGTTCTGGAGCATTTTGATGACGAGGGCATGGATCATTTTGATGACAGGGGCCATGAAGCATTGAGATGACAAGGGAATGGAGCATTGTGATGAAAGCGGTCCTGGAGAATTGTGAGGAAACGGGTCATGGATTATTGTGATGGAAGGGTTCCTGGAGCATTCTGATGACAAGTGCCATGGAGCATTTTAATGAAAGGGGTACTGGAGCATTGTACAGAAATGGTTCATGGATCATCGTGATTACACGGATCATGGAATATTGTGATGACAAGGGTTTCAGAGCATTGTGACGACAGGGGTCATGGAGCATTGTAATAGCAGGGGTGATGGGGCATTGTGATGACAGGGGCATGGAGCATTGTGATGACAGAAGTCATAGAATATTGTGATGACAAGGGCCATGGAGCATTGTCATGAAAGGTCTTATCTGGCATTGTGATGAGAGTGGTCATGGAGCATTGTGATAAAAGTTGTCCTGAAGCACTGTTATTACAGGGGCCATGTAGAATTTTGATGACAAAGGCCATGGAGCATTGTGATGACAGGCATCATGGAGCAATTTGATGAAAGTGGTCATGGAGCATTGTGATGAAATGCGCCATGGAACATTGTGAAGACAAGTGTCCTGGAGCATTGTGATGACAAGGGCCATGGCCAATTCTGATGACAGGTGTCATGGAGCATTGTGATGACAGTGGTCATCTATCATTATGATGAAAGGTATCATGGAGCACTGTGATGACAGGGGCCATGGAGTATTGTGATGAGAGGGGCCTTGGAGCATTATGATGATAGGCGTCATGGGGTATCGTGATGAGAGTGGTCATAGAACATTGCGATGAAAGGGATCATGGAGCAATGTGATTACAGGGGCCATGGAGCATTTTGAATGCATAGGCCATGGAGCAGTGTGATGACAGGGGTCATGGAGCATTGTGATGAATGTGGTCATAGTTCATTGTGATGATAAGTGTCCAGGAACATTGTGATGACATGGATCATGGAGCATTGTGATGACAAGGGCCATGGCGAATTGTGATGACAGGTGTCATGGGGCATTGTGATGACAGTGGTCATCGAGAATTATGAGGAAAGGTAACATGGAGCACTGTGATAACAGGGGCCATGGAGCATTGTGATGACAAAGGCCATGGAGCATTTTGATGACAAGTGTCATGGAGCATTGTGATGAGACGGGCATGGAGCATTATGATGCCAAGAGTTCTGGAGCATTGCGTTGACAAGGGCATGGAGCATTGTGATGACAAGGGCCATGGCCAATTCTGATGACAGGTGTCATCGGGCATTGTGATGACAGAGGTTATCTAGCATTGTGATGAAAGGTACCATGGATCACTGTGATAACAGGGGCCATGGAGCATTGTGATGATAAAGGCCATGGAGCATTTTAATGAAAAGTGTCATGGAGAATTGTGATGAGACGGGCATGGAGCATTATGATGACAAGAGTTCTGGAGCATTGCGTTGACAAGGGAATGGAGCATTGTGATTACAGGGACCATGGAGGAGAGTGATGACATCTGTCATGGAACATTGTGCTGACAGGGCCATGGAGCATTGTGATGACAGGTATAATGTGGCATTGTAATGACAGGGGTCATAGAGCATTGTGATGAAATGGATCATGGAGCAATGTGATTACAGGGACCATGTAGCATTGCGAATGCATAGGCTATGGAGCATTGTGATGACAGGAGTCAAGGAGCATTGTGATGTAAGTGGTCATGGATCATTGTGATGACAAGTGTCCTGTACCATTGTGATGACACGGGTCATGGAGCATTGTGATGGCAAGGGCCATGGCGAATTGTGATGACATGTGTCTTGGGGCATTGTGATGACAGTGGTCATCTAGAATTGTGATAAAAGGTATCATGGAGCACTGTGATGACAGGGGCCATGGAGTATTGTAATGACAAGGCCATGGAACATTGTGATGACAAGTATCATGGAGCTTTGTGATGACACGAGCATTCATCATTATGATGATAAGAGTTCTGGAGCATTGTGATGACAAGGGCATGGAGCATTGTGATTACAGGGTCATGGAGCATTGTGATGACAACTGTCATGGAACATTGTGATGACAGGGTTCATGGAGCATTGTGATTAAAGGGGCCATGGAGCATTTTGATGACAAGGGCAGGCGAACATTTTGATTACATTGGTAATGGAGCATTGTGATGACATGGGCAGGGAACATTGTGAAGACAGGTGTAATGGAACATTGTGATTACAGGGGACATGGAGCATTTTGATGACATGGGCAGGCAACATTGTGATGACAGGTGTCATGGAGCATTGTGATGACAATTGTCATGGAACGTTGTGCTGACAGGGATCATGGAGCATTGTGATGAGACGGTCATTGGAGCATTGTGATGACAGGCGTACTGGAGCCTTCTGAGGAAAGGTGTCATGAGTCATTGTGATTACAGCGATCATGGAACATTGTGATGACAGTGGTCATGGAGCATTGTAATGACAGGGGTCATGGAGCATTGTGATGACAGGGGTCATGGGGCATTGTGATGACAGTGGTCATGGAGCATTGTGATGAAAGGGGTCATGGAGCACTGTGATCACAGGGGCCATGTATAATTGTGATGACAAAGGCCATGGAGCATTGTGATGACAGTTGTCATGGAGCATTGTGTTGAAAGGGGCATGGAGCATTGTGACGACAATGGTCATGGAGCATTGTGATGACTGGTATCATGGAGCATTGTTCTGAAAGAGGTCATGGGGCAGTGTAATGACAAGTATCATGGAGGATGTGATGAAAGGAGTCATGGAGCATTGTGATTAAATGGATCATGAGGCATTTTGATGACAAGAGTCATGGAACATTGTGATGACAGCGCTAATGGAGCATTGTGATGACAAGGGCTATGGAGCATTGTGATGAATGGGGTCATGGGGCATGGTGATGACAGTGGTCATGGAGCATTGTGATGACAAAGACCACGGAGCATTGTGATGACAGGTGTCATGCAGCATTGTGATGAAAGGGGTCATGGATCACTACGATGACATGGGTAATGGAGCATTGTGATGATACGGGCATGGAGCATTGTGATGACAGGGGTCATGCAGCATTGTGATGACAGGGGCCATGCAGCATTTTGATGACATGGGCATGGAGCATAGTGATGACAAGAGTTCTGGAGCATTTTGATGACGAGGGCATGGATCATTTTGATGACAGGGGCCATGAAGCATTGAGATGACAAGGGAATGGAGCATTGTGATGAAAGCGGTCCTGGAGAATTGTGAGGAAACGGGTCATGGATTATTGTGATGGAAGGGTTCCTGGAGCATTCTGATGACAAGTGCCTTGGAGCATTTTAATGAAAGGGGTACTGGAGCATTGTACAGAAATGGTTCATGGATCATCGTGATTACACGGATCATGGAATATTGTGATGACAAGGGTTTCAGAGCATTGCGACGACAGGGGTCATGGAGCATTGTAATAGCAGGGGTGATGGGGCATTGTGATGACAGGGGCATGGAGCATTGTGATGACAGAAGTCATAGAATATTGTGATGACAAGGGCCATGGAGCATTGTCATGAAAGGTCTTATCTGGCATTGTGATGAGAGTGGTCATGGAGCATTGTGATAAAAGTTGTCCTGTAGCACTGTTATTACAGGGGCCATGTAGAATTTTGATGACAAAGGCCATGGAGCATTGTGATGACAGGCATCATGGAGCAATTTGATGAAAGTGGTCATGGAGCATTGTGATGAAATGCGCCATGGAACATTGTGAAGACAAGTGTCCTGGAGCATTGTGATGACAAGGACCATGGCCAATTCTGATGACAGGTGTCATGGAGCATTGTGATGACAGTGGTCATCTATCATTATGATGAAAGGTATCACGGAGCACTGTGATGACAGGGGCCATGGAGCATTGTGATGACACGGGCATGGAGCATTATGATGAGAAGTGATCTGGAGCATTGCGATGACAAGGGTATGGAGCATTGTGATTACAGGGACCATGGAGCATTGTGAATGCATAGGCCATGGAGCAATGAAATGACAGGGGTCAAGGAGCATTGTGATGTAAGTTGTCATGGAGCATTGTCATGACTATTGTCCATGAACATTGTGATGACATGGTTCATGGAGCATTGTGATGACAAGTGCCATGGCGAATTGTGATGACAGGTGTCATGCGGCATTGTGATGACAGTGGTCATGTAGAATTGTAATGAACGGTATCATGGAGGACTCTGACGACAGGGGCCGTGGAGCACTGTGATGACAGTGGTCATCTAGAATTGTGATGAAATATACCAGGGAGCATTGTGATGACAGGGGTCATGGATCACCGCAATTATAGGGGCCAGGGAGCATTGTGAATACAAAGATCATGGAGCATTGAGATGACAGGGGTCATGGATCATTGTGATGACAAGGGTCCTGGAACCTTGTGATGACACGGTTCATGGAGCATTGTGATGACAAGGTTCTTCAAGCATTGTGATGACACGGGCATGGAGCATTATGATGACAAGAGTTCTGGAGCATTGTGATGAAAAGGGTATGGAGCACTGTGATTACAGGGGACCAGGAGCATTGTGATTACATGGGCAGTGAATATTGTGATGACAGGTGTTCATGGAGCACTGTGATGACAAGTGTCATGGAACATTGTGATGACAGGGTTCATGGAGCATTGTGATGAGAGGGGCCTTGGAGCATTATGATGATAGGCGTCATGGGGTATTGTGATGAGAGTGGTCATAGAACATTGTGATGAAAGGGATCATGGAGCAATGTGATTACAGGGGCCATGAGGCATTTTGAATGCATAGTCCATGGAGCAGTGTGATGACAGGGCTCATGGAGCATTGTGATGAATGTGGTCATAGTTCATTGTGATGATAAGTGTCCAGGAACATTGTGATGACATGGATCATGGAGCATTGTGATGACAAGGGCCATGGCGAATTGTGATGACAGGTGTCATGGGGCATTGTGATGACAGTGGTCATCTAGAATAGTGATGAAAGGTAACATGGAGCACTGTGATAACAGGGGCCATGGAGCATTGTGATGACAAAGGCCATGGAGCATTTTGATGACAAGTGTCATGGAGCATTGTGATGAGACGGGCATGGAGCATTATGATGCCAAGAGTTCTGGAGCATTGCGTTGACAAGGGCATGGAGCATTGTGATGACAAGGGCCATGGCCAATTCTGATGACAGGTGTCATCGGGCATTGTGATGACAGAGGTTATCTAGCATTGTGATGAAAGGTACAATGGATCAATGTGATAACAGGGGCCATGGAGCATTGTGATGATAAAGGCCATGGAGCATTTTAATGAAAAGTGTCATGGAGAATTGTGATGAGACGGGCATGGAGCATTATGATGACAAGAGTTCTGGAGCATTGCGTTGACAAGGGAATGGAGCATTGTGATTACAGGGACCATGGAGGATAGTGATGACATCTGTCATGGAACATTGTGCTGACAGGGGCCATGGAGCATTGTGATGACAGGTATAATGTGGCATTGTAATGACAGTGGTCATAGAGCATTGTGATGAAATGGATCATGGAGCAATGTGATTACAGGGACCATGTAGCATTGCGAATGCATAGGCTATGGAGCATTGTGATGACAGGAGTCAAGGAGCATTGTGATGTAAGTGGTCATGGATCATTGTGATGACAAGTGTCCTGGACCATTGTGATGACACGGGTCATGGAGCATTGTGATGGCAAGGGCCATGGCGAATTGTTATGACATGTGTCTTGGGGCATTGTGATGACAGTGGTCATCTAGAATTGTGATAAAAGGTATCATGGAGCACTGTGATGACAGGGGCCATGGAGTATTGTAATGACAAGGCAATGGAACATTGTGATGACAAGTATCATGGAGCTTTGTGATGACACGAGCATTCATCATTATGATGACAAGAGTTCTGGAGCATTGTGATGACAAGGGCATAGAGCATTGTGATTACAGGGTCATGGAGCATTGTGATGACAACTGTCATGGAACATTGTGATGACAGGGTTCATGGAGCATTGTGATGACAAGTGCGATGGTGAATTGTGATGACAGGTGTCATGGGGCATTGTGTTGAAAGGGGCATGGAGCATTGTGACGACAATGGTCATGGAGCATTGTGATGACTGGTATCATGGAGCATTGTTCTGAAAAAGGTCATGGGGCAGTGTAATGACAAGTATCATGGAGGATGTGATGAAAGGAGTCATGGAGCATTGTGATTAAATGGATCATGAGGCATTTTGATGACAAGAGTCATGGAACATTGTGATGACAGGGCTAATGGAGCATTGTGATGACAAGGGCTATGGAGCATTGTGATGACAAGGGCTATGGAGCATTGTGATGACAGGTGTCATGCAGCATTGTGATGAAAGGGGTCATGGATCACTACGATGACATGTGTAATGGAGCATTGTGATGATATGGACATGGAGCATTGTGATAACAGGGGCCAGGGAGCATTGAGATGACAAGAGCAGGGAACATTCTGATGACAGCAGTCTTGTATCATTGTGATGATACCTGTCATGGAACATTGTGCTGACAGGGGCTATAGAGCATTGTGATGACAGGTGTCATGTGGCATTGTGATGACAGTGGTCATAGAGCATTGTGATGAAAAGGATCATGGAGCAATGTGATTACAGGGGCCATGGAGCATTGTGAATACATAGGCCATGGAGCATTGTGATGACAGGGGTCAAGGAGCATTGTGATGAAAGTGGACATGGAGCACTGTGATGACACGGGCATGCAGCATTATGATGACAAGAGTTCTGGAGCATTGTGATGAAAAGGGTATGGAGCATTGTGATTACAGGGGACCAGGAGCATTGTGATTACATGGGCAGTGAATATTGTGATGACAGGGGTCATGGAGCACTGTGATGACTAGTGTCATGGAACATTGTGATGAGAGGGATCATGGAGCACTGTGATGAGAGGGGCCTTGGAGCATTATGATGATAGGCGTCATGGGGCATTGTGATGACAGCGGTCTTGGAGCATTGTGATGAAAGGGATCATGGAGCAATGTGATTACAGGGGCCATGTAGCATTGTGAATGCATAGGCCATGGAGCAATGAAATGACAGGGGTCAAGGAGCATTGTGATGTAAGTTGTCATGGAGCATTGTGATGACAAGTGTCCATGAACATTGTGATGACATGGTTCATGGAGCTTTGTGATGACAAGTGCCATGGCGAATTGTGATGACAGGTGTCATGGGGCATTGTGATGACAGTGGTCATGTAGAATTGTAATGAAAGGTATCATGGAGGACTCTGACGACAGGGGCCGTGGAGCACTGTGATGACAGTGGTCATCTAGAATTGTGATGAAATATACCAGGGAGCATTGTGATGACAGGGGTCATGGATCACCGCAATTATAGGGGCCAGGGAGCATTGTGAATACAAAGATCATGGAGCATTGAGATGACAGGGGTCATGGATCATTGTGATGACAAGGGTCCTGGAACCTTGTGATGACACGGTTCATGGAGCATTGTGATGACAAGGTTCTTCAAGCATTGTGATGACACGGGCATGGAGCATTATGATGACAAGAGTTCTGGAGCATTGTGATGAAAAGGGTATGGAGCACTGTGATTACAGGAGACCAGGAGCAGTGTGATTACATGGGCAGTGAATATTGTGATGACAGGGGTTCATGGAGCACTGTGATGACAAGTGTCATGGAACATTGTGATGACAGGGTTCATGGAGCATTGTGATGAGAGGGGCCTTGGAGCATTATGATGATAGGCGTCATGGGGTATTGTGATGAGAGTGGTCATAGAACATCGTGATGAAAGGGATCATGGAGCAATGTGATTACAGGGGCCATGGAGCATTTTGAATGCATAGTCCATGGAGCAGTGTGATGACAGGGGTCATGGATCATTGTGATGACAAGTGTCCTGGACCATTGTGATGACACGGGTGATGGAGCATTGTGATGGCAAGGGCCATGGCGAATTGTGATGACATGTGTCTTGGGGCATTGTGATGACAGTGGTCATCTAGAATTGTGATAAAAGGTATCATGGAGCACTGTGATGACAGGGGCCATGGAGTATTGTAATGACAAGGCCATGGAACATTGTGATGACAAGTATCATGGAGCTTTGTGATGACACGAGCATTCATCATTATGATGACAAGAGTTCTGGAGCATTGTGATGACAAGGGCATGGAGCATTGTGATTACAGGGTCATGGAGCATTGTGATGACAACTGTCATGGAACATTGTGATGACAGGGTTCATGGAGCATTGTGATTAAAGGGGCCATGGAGCATTTTGATGACAAGGGCAGGCGAACATTTTGATTACATTGGTAATGGAGCATTGTGATGACATGGGCAGGGAACATTGTGAAGACAGGTGTAATGGAACATTGTGATTACAGGGGACATGGAGCATTTTGATGACATGGGCAGGCAACATTGTGATGACAGGTGTCATGGAGCATTGTGATGACAATTGTCATGGAACGTTGTGCTGACAGGGATCATGGAGCATTGTGATGAGACGGTCATTGGAGCATTGTGATGACAGGCGTACTGGAGCCTTCTGAGGAAAGGTGTCATGAGTCATTGTGATTACAGCGATCATGGAACATTGTGATGACAGTGGTCATGGAGCATTGTAATGACAGGGGCCATGGAGCATTGTGATGACAGGGGTCATGGGGCATTGTGATGACAGTGGTCATGGAGCATTGTGATGAAAGGGGTCATGGAGCACTGTGATCACAGGGGCCATGTATAATTGTGATGACAAAGGCCATGGAGCATTGTGATGACAGTTGTCATGGAGCATTGTTTTGAAAGGGGCATGGAGCATTGTGACGACAATGGTCATGGAGCATTGTGATGACTGGTATCATGGAGCATTGTTCTGAAAGAGGTCATGGGGCAGTGTAATGACAAGTATCATGGAGGATGTGATGAAAGGAGTCATGGAGCATTGTGATTAAATGGATCATGAGGCATTTTGATGACAAGAGTCATGGAACATTGTGATGACAGGGCTAATGGAGCATTGTGATGACAAGGGCTATGGAGCATTGTGATGAATGGGGTCATGGGGCATGGTGATGACAGTGGTTATGGAGCATTGTGATGACAAAGACCACGGAGCATTGTGATGACAGGTGTCATGCAGCATTGTGATGAAAGGGGTCATGGATCACTACGATGACATGGGTAATGGAGCATTGTGATGATACGGGCATGGAGCATTGTGATGACAGGGGTCATGCAGCATTGTGATGACAGGGGCCATGCAGCATTTTGATGACATGGGCATGGAGCATAGTGATGACAAGAGTTCTGGAGCATTTTGATGACGAGGGCATGGATCATTTTGATGACAGGGGCCATGAAGCATTGAGATGACAAGGGAATGGAGCATTGTGATGAAAGCGGTCCTGGAGAATTGTGAGGAAACGGGTCATGGATTATTGTGATGGAAGGGTTCCTGGAGCATTCTGATGACAAGTGCCATGGAGCATTTTAATGAAAGGGGTACTGGAGCATTGTACAGAAATGGTTCATGGATCATCGTGATTACACGGATCATGGAATATTGTGATGACAAGGGTTTCAGAGCATTGTGACGACAGGGGTCATGGAGCATTGTAATAGCAGGGGTGATGGGGCATTGTGATGACAGGGGCATGGAGCATTGTGATGACAGAAGTCATAGAATATTGTGATGACAAGGGCCATGGAGCATTGTCATGAAAGGTCTTATCTGGCATTGTGATGAGAGTGGTCATGGAGCATTGTGATAAAAGTTGTCCTGAAGCACTGTTATTACAGGGGCCATGTAGAATTTTGATGACAAAGGCCATGGAGCATTGTGATGACAGGCATCATGGAGCAATTTGATGAAAGTGGTCATGGAGCATTGTGATGAAATGCGCCATGGAACATTGTGAAGACAAGTGTCCTGGAGCATTGTGATGACAAGGGCCATGGCCAATTCTGATGACAGGTGTCATGGAGCATTGTGATGACAGTGGTCATCTATCATTATGATGAAAGGTATCATGGAGCACTGTGATGACAGGGGCCATGGAGTATTGTGATGAGAGGGGCCTTGGAGCATTATGATGATAGGCGTCATGGGGTATCGTGATGAGAGTGGTCATAGAACATTGCGATGAAAGGGATCATGGAGCAATGTGATTACAGGGGCCATGGAGCATTTTGAATGCATAGGCCATGGAGCAGTGTGATGACAGGGGTCATGGAGCATTGTGATGAATGTGGTCATAGTTCATTGTGATGATAAGTGTCCAGGAACATTGTGATGACATGGATCATGGAGCATTGTGATGACAAGGGCCATGGCGAATTGTGATGACAGGTGTCATGGGGCATTGTGATGACAGTGGTCATCTAGAATAGTGATGAAAGGTAACATGGAGCACTGTGATAACAGGGGCCATGGAGCATTGTGATGACAAAGGCCATGGAGCATTTTGATGACAAGTGTCATGGAGCATTGTGATGAGACGGGCATGGAGCATTATGATGCCAAGAGTTCTGGAGCATTGCGTTGACAAGGGCATGGAGCATTGTGATGACAAGGGCCATGGCCAATTCTGATGACAGGTGTCATCGGGCATTGTGATGACAGAGGTTATCTAGCATTGTGATGAAAGGTACCATGGATCACTGTGATAACAGGGGCCATGGAGCATTGTGATGATAAAGGCCATGGAGCATTTTAATGAAAAGTGTCATGGAGAATTGTGATGAGACGGGCATGGAGCATTATGATGACAAGAGTTCTGGAGCATTGCGTTGACAAGGGAATGGAGCATTGTGATTACAGGGACCATGGAGGAGAGTGATGACATCTGTCATGGAACATTGTGCTGACAGGGCCATGGAGCATTGTGATGACAGGTATAATGTGGCATTGTAATGACAGGGGTCATAGAGCATTGTGATGAAATGGATCATGGAGCAATGTGATTACAGGGACCATGTAGCATTGCGAATGCATAGGCTATGGAGCATTGTGATGACAGGAGTCAAGGAGCATTGTGATGTAAGTGGTCATGGATCATTGTGATGACAAGTGTCCTGTACCATTGTGATGACACGGGTCATGGAGCATTGTGATGGCAAGGGCCATGGCGAATTGTGATGACATGTGTCTTGGGGCATTGTGATGACAGTGGTCATCTAGAATTGTGATAAAAGGTATCATGGAGCACTGTGATGACAGGGGCCATGGAGTATTGTAATGACAAGGCCATGGAACATTGTGATGACAAGTATCATGGAGCTTTGTGATGACACGAGCATTCATCATTATGATGATAAGAGTTCTGGAGCATTGTGATGACAAGGGCATGGAGCATTGTGATTACAGGGTCATGGAGCATTGTGATGACAACTGTCATGGAACATTGTGATGACAGGGTTCATGGAGCATTGTGATTAAAGGGGCCATGGAGCATTTTGATGACAAGGGCAGGCGAACATTTTGATTACATTGGTAATGGAGCATTGTGATGACATGGGCAGGGAACATTGTGAAGACAGGTGTAATGGAACATTGTGATTACAGGGGACATGGAGCATTTTGATGACATGGGCAGGCAACATTGTGATGACAGGTGTCATGGAGCATTGTGATGACAATTGTCATGGAACGTTGTGCTGACAGGGATCATGGAGCATTGTGATGAGACGGTCATTGGAGCATTGTGATGACAGGCGTACTGGAGCCTTCTGAGGAAAGGTGTCATGAGTCATTGTGATTACAGCGATCATGGAACATTGTGATGACAGTGGTCATGGAGCATTGTAATGACAGGGGTCATGGAGCATTGTGATGACAGGGGTCATGGGGCTTTGTGATGACAGTGGTCATGGAGCATTGTGATGAAAGGGGTCATGGAGCACTGTGATCACAGGGGCCATGTATAATTGTGATGACAAAGGCCATGGAGCATTGTGATGACAGTTGTCATGGAGCATTGTGTTGAAAGGGGCATGGAGCATTGTGACGACAATGGTCATGGAGCATTGTGATGACTGGTATCATGGAGCATTGTTCTGAAAGAGGTCATGGGGCAGTGTAATGACAAGTATCATGGAGGATGTGATGAAAGGAGTCATGGAGCATTGTGATTAAATGGATCATGAGGCATTTTGATGACAAGAGTCATGGAACATTGTGATGACAGCGCTAATGGAGCATTGTGATGACAAGGGCTATGGAGCATTGTGATGAATGGGGTCATGGGGCATGGTGATGACAGTGGTCATGGAGCATTGTGATGACAAAGACCACGGAGCATTGTGATGACAGGTGTCATGCAGCATTGTGATGTAAGGGGTCATGGATCACTACGATGACATGGGTAATGGAGCATTGTGATGATACGGGCATGGAGCATTGTGATGACAGGGGTCATGCAGCATTGTGATGACAGGGGCCATGCAGCATTTTGATGACATGGGCATGGAGCATAGTGATGACAAGAGTTCTGGAGCATTTTGATGACGAGGGCATGGATCATTTTGATGACAGGGGCCATGAAGCATTGAGATGACAAGGGAATGGAGCATTGTGATGAAAGCGGTCCTGGAGAATTGTGAGGAAACGGGTCATGGATTATTGTGATGGAAGGGTTCCTGGAGCATTCTGATGACAAGTGCCATGGAGCATTTTAATGAAAGGGGTACTGGAGCATTGTACAGAAATGGTTCATGGATCATCGTGATTACACGGATCATGGAATATTGTGATGACAAGGGTTTCAGAGCATTGCGACGACAGGGGTCATGGAGCATTGTAATAGCAGGGGTGATGGGGCATTGTGATGACAGGGGCATGGAGCATTTTGATGACAGAAGTCATAGAATATTGTGATGACAAGGGCCATGGAGCATTGTCATGAAAGGTCTTATCTGGCATTGTGATGAGAGTGGTCATGGAGCATTGTGATAAAAGTTGTCCTGTAGCACTGTTATTACAGGGGCCATGTAGAATTTTGATGACAAAGGCCATGGAGCATTGTGATGACAGGCATCATGGAGCAATTTGATGAAAGTGGTCATGGAGCATTGTGATGAAATGCGCCATGGAACATTGTGAAGACAAGTGTCCTGGAGCATTGTGATGACAAGGACCATGGCCAATTCTGATGACAGGTGTCATGGAGCATTGTGATGACAGTGGTCAACTATCATTATGATGAAAGGTATCACGGAGCACTGTGATGACAGGGGCCATGGAGCATTGTGATGACACGGGCATGGAGCATTATGATGAGAAGTGATCTGGAGCATTGCGATGACAAGGGTATGGAGCATTGTGATTACAGGGACCATGGAGCATTGTGAATGCATAGGCCATGGAGCAATGAAATGACAGGGGTCAAGGAGCATTGTGATGTAAGTTGTCATGGAGCATTGTCATGACTATTGTCCATGAACATTGTGATGACATGGTTCATGGAGCATTGTGATGACAAGTGCCATGGCGAATTGTGATGACAGGTGTCATGCGGCATTGTGATGACAGTGGTCATGTAGAATTGTAATGAACGGTATCATGGAGGACTCTGACGACAGGGGCCGTGGAGCACTGTGATGACAGTGGTCATCTAGAATTGTGATGAAATATACCAGGGAGCATTGTGATGACAGGGGTCATGGATCACCGCAATTATAGGGGCCAGGGAGCATTGTGAATACAAAGATCATGGAGCATTGAGATGACAGGGGTCATGGATCATTGTGATGACAAGGGTCCTGGAACCTTGTGATGACACGGTTCATGGAGCATTGTGATGACAAGGTTCTTCAAGCATTGTGATGACACGGGCATGGAGCATTATGATGACAAGAGTTCTGGAGCATTGTGATGAAAAGGGTATGGAGCACTGTGATTACAGGGGACCAGGAGCATTGTGATTACATGGGCAGTGAATATTGTGATGACAGGTGTTCATGGAGCACTGTGATGACAAGTGTCATGGAACATTGTGATGACAGGGTTCATGGAGCATTGTGATGAGAGGGGCCTTGGAGCATTATGATGATAGGCGTCATGGGGTATTGTGATGAGAGTGGTCATAGAACATTGTGATGAAAGGGATCATGGAGCAATGTGATTACAGGGGCCATGAGGCATTTTGAATGCATAGTCCATGGAGCAGTGTGATGACAGGGGTCATGGAGCATTGTGATGAATGTGGTCATAGTTCATTGTGATGATAAGTGTCCAGGAACATTGTGATGACATGGATCATGGAGCATTGTGATGACAAGGGCCATGGCGAATTGTGATGACAGGTGTCATGGGGCATTGTGATGACAGTGGTCATCTAGAATAGTGATGAAAGGTAACATGGAGCACTGTGATAACAGGGGCCATGGAGCATTGTGATGACAAAGGCCATGGAGCATTTTGATGACAAGTGTCATGGAGCATTGTGATGAGACGGGCATGGAGCATTATGATGCCAAGAGTTCTGGAGCATTGCGTTGACAAGGGCATGGAGCATTGTGATGACAAGGGCCATGGCCAATTCTGATGACAGGTGTCATCGGGCATTGTGATGACAGAGGTTATCTAGCATTGTGATGAAAGGTACAATGGATCAATGTGATAACAGGGGCCATGGAGCATTGTGATGATAAAGGCCATGGAGCATTTTAATGAAAAGTGTCATGGAGAATTGTGATGAGACGGGCATGGAGCATTATGATGACAAGAGTTCTGGAGCATTGCGTTGACAAGGGAATGGAGCATTGTGATTACAGGGACCATGGAGGATAGTGATGACATCTGTCATGGAACATTGTGCTGACAGGGGCCATGGAGCATTGTGATGACAGGTATAATGTGGCATTGTAATGACAGTGGTCATAGAGCATTGTGATGAAATGGATCATGGAGCAATGTGATTACAGGGACCATGTAGCATTGCGAATGCATAGGCTATGGAGCATTGTGATGACAGGAGTCAAGGAGCATTGTGATGTAAGTGGTCATGGATCATTGTGATGACAAGTGTCCTGGACCATTGTGATGACACGGGTCATGGAGCATTGTGATGGCAAGGGCCATGGCGAATTGTTATGACATGTGTCTTGGGGCATTGTGATGACAGTGGTCATCTAGAATTGTGATAAAAGGTATCATGGAGCACTGTGATGACAGGGGCCATGGAGTATTGTAATGACAAGGCAATGGAACATTGTGATGACAAGTATCATGGAGCTTTGTGATGACACGAGCATTCATCATTATGATGACAAGAGTTCTGGAGCATTGTGATGACAAGGGCATAGAGCATTGTGATTACAGGGTCATGGAGCATTGTGATGACAACTGTCATGGAACATTGTGATGACAGGGTTCATGGAGCATTGTGATGACAAGTGCGATGGTGAATTGTGATGACAGGTGTCATGGGGCATTGTGTTGAAAGGGGCATGGAGCATTGTGACGACAATGGTCATGGAGCATTGTGATGACTGGTATCATGGAGCATTGTTCTGAAAAAGGTCATGGGGCAGTGTAATGACAAGTATCATGGAGGATGTGATGAAAGGAGTCATGGAGCATTGTGATTAAATGGATCATGAGGCATTTTGATGACAAGAGTCATGGAACATTGTGATGACAGGGCTAATGGAGCATTGTGATGACAAGGGCTATGGAGCATTGTGATGACAAGGGCTATGGAGCATTGTGATGACAGGTGTCATGCAGCATTGTGATGAAAGGGGTCATGGATCACTACGATGACATGTGTAATGGAGCATTGTGATGATATGGACATGGAGCATTGTGATAACAGGGGCCAGGGAGCATTGAGATGACAAGAGCAGGGAACATTCTGATGACAGCAGTCTTGTATCATTGTGATGATACCTGTCATGGAACATTGTGCTGACAGGGGCTATAGAGCATTGTGATGACAGGTGTCATGTGGCATTGTGATGACAGTGGTCATAGAGCATTGTGATGAAAAGGATCATGGAGCAATGTGATTACAGGGGCCATGGAGCATTGTGAATACATAGGCCATGGAGCATTGTGATGACAGGGGTCAAGGAGCATTGTGATGAAAGTGGACATGGAGCACTGTGATGACACGGGCATGCAGCATTATGATGACAAGAGTTCTGGAGCATTGTGATGAAAAGGGTATGGAGCATTGTGATTACAGGGGACCAGGAGCATTGTGATTACATGGGCAGTGAATATTGTGATGACAGGGGTCATGGAGCACTGTGATGACTAGTGTCATGGAACATTGTGATGAGAGGGATCATGGAGCACTGTGATGAGAGGGGCC
The DNA here is from genome assembly GCF_965194805.1 of Balaenoptera borealis. Lineage (NCBI taxonomy): Eukaryota > Metazoa > Chordata > Mammalia > Artiodactyla > Balaenopteridae > Balaenoptera > Balaenoptera borealis. Next base: position 430,097 of record NW_028123822.1, read on the forward strand.
TTGGAGCATTATGATGATAGGCGTCATGGGGCATTGTGATGACAGCGGTCTTGGAGCATTGTGATGAAAGGGATCATGGAGCAATGTGATTACAGGGGCCATGGAGCATTGTGAATGTATAGGCCATGGAGCAATGAAATGACAGGGGTCAAGGAGCATTGTGATGTAAGTTGTCATGGAGCATTGTGATGACAAGTGTCCATGAACATTGTGATGACATGGTTCATGGAGCTTTGTGATGACAAGTGCCATGGCGAATTGTGATGACAGGTGTCATGGGGCATTGTGATGACAGTGGTCATGTAGAATTGTAATGAAAGGTATCATGGAGGACTCTGACGACAGGGGCCGTGGAGCACTGTGATGACAGTGGTCATCTAGAATTGTGATGAAATGTACCAGGGAGCATTGTGATGACAGGGGTCATGGATCACCGCAATTATAGGGGCCAGGGAGCATTGTGAATTCAAAGATCATGGAGCATTGAGATGACAGGGGTCATGGATCATTGTGATGACAAGGGTCCTGGAACCTTGTGATGACACGGTTCATGGAGCATTGTGATGACAAGGTTCTTCAAGCATTGTGATGACACGGGCATGGAGCATTATGATGACAAGAGTTCTGGAGCATTGTGATGAAAAGGGTATGGAGCACTGTGATTACAGGGGACCAGGAGCATTGTGATTACATGGGCAGTGAATATTGTGATGACAGGTGTTCATGGAGCACTGTGATGACAAGTGTCATGGAACATTGTGATGACAGGGTTCATGGAGCATTGTGATGAGAGGGGCCTTGGAGCATTATGATGATAGGCGTCATGGGGTATCGTGATGAGAGTGGTCATAGAACATTGTGATGAAAGGGATCATGGAGCAATGTGATTACAGGGGCCATGGAGCATTTTGAATGCATAGTCCATGGAGCAGTGTGATGACAGGGGTCATGGAGCATTGTGATGAATGTGGTCATAGTTCATTGTGATGATAAGTGTCCAGGAACATTGTGATGACATGGATCATGGAGCATTGTGATGACAAGGGCCATGGCGAATTGTGATGACAGGTGTCATGGGGCATTGTGATGACAGTGGTCATCTAGAATAGTGATGAAAGGTAACATGGAGCACTGTGATAACAGGGGCCATGGAGCATTGTGATGACAAAGGCCATGGAGCATTTTGATGACAAGTGTCATGGAGCATTGTGATGAGACGGGCATGGAGCATTATGATGCCAAGAGTTCTGGAGCATTGTGGTGACAAGGGCATGGAGCATTGTGATGACAAGGGCCATGGCCAATTCTGATGACAGGTGTCATCGGGCATTGTGATGACAGAGGTTATCTAGCATTGTGATGAAAGGTACAATGGATCAATGTGATAACAGGGGCCATGGAGCATTGTGATGATAAAGGCCATGGAGCATTTTAATGAAAAGTGTCATGGAGAATTGTGATGAGACGGGCATGGAGCATTATGATGACAAGAGTTCTGGAGCATTGCTTTGACAAGGGAATGGAGCATTGTGATTACAGGGACCATGGAGGATAGTGGTGACATCTGTCATGGAACATTGTGATGACAGTGGTCATGGAGCATTGTAATGACAGGGGCCATGGAGCATTGTGATGACAGGGGTCATGGGGCATTGTGATGACAGTGGTCATGGAGCATTGTGATGAAAGGGGTCATGGAGCACTGTGATCACAGGGGCCATGTATAATTGTGATGACAAAGACCATGGAGCATTGTGATGACAGTTGTCATGGAGCATTGTGTTGAAAGGGGCATGGAGCATTGTGACGACAATGGTCATGGAGCATTGTGATGACTGGTATCATGGAGCATTGTTCTGAAAAAGGTCATGGGGCAGTGTAATGACAAGTATCATGGAGGATGTGATGAAAGGAGTCATGGAGCATTGTGATTAAATGGATCATGAGGCATTTTGATGACAAGAGTCATGGAACATTGTGATGACAGGGCTAATGGAGCATTGTGATGACAAGGGCTATGGAGCATTGTGATGACTGGGGTCATGGAGCATTGTGATGAAAGGGGTCATGGATCACATCGATGACATGGGTAATGGAGCATTGTGATGATATGAGCATGGAGCATTGTGATGACAGGGGCCAGGGAGCATTGAGAATGACAAGGGCAGGGAACATTGTGATGACAGCAGTCATGGATCATTGTGATGATACCTGTCATGGAACATTGTGCTGACAGGGGCTATAGAGCATTGTGATGACAGGTGTCATGTGGCATTGTGATGACAGGGGTCATGGAGCACTGTGATGACTAGTGTCATGGAACATTGTGATGACAGGGATCATGGAGCATTGTGATGAGAGGGGCCTTGGAGCATTATGATGATAGGCGTCATGGGGCATTGTGATGACAGCGGTCTTGGAGTATTGTGATGAAAGGGATCATGGAGCAATGTGATTACAGGAGCCATGGAGCATTGTGAATGCATAGGCCATGGAGCAATGGAATGACAGGGGTCAAGGAGCATTGTGATGTAAGTTGTCATGGAGCATTGTGATGACTCTTGTCCATGAACATTGTGATGACATGGTTCATGGAGCATTGTGATGACAGGTGTCATGTGGAATTGTGATGAGAGCGGTCATATAGAATTGTGATTAAAGGTATCAGGGAGGACTCTGATAACAGGGGCCGTGGAGCACTGTGATGACAGTGGTCATCTAGAATTGTGATGAAATATACCAGGGAGCATTGTGATGACAGGGGTCATGGATCACCGCAATTATAGAGGCCATGGAGCATTGTGAATACAAAGATCATGGAGCATTGAGATGACAGGGGTCACGGATCATTGTGATGACAAGGGTCCTGTAACCTTGTGATGACACGGTTCATGGAGCATTGTGATGACAAGGTTCTTCAAGCATTGTGATGACACGGGCATGGAGCATTATGATGACAAGAGTTCTGGAGCATTGTGATGACAAGGGTATGGAGCACTATGATTACAGGGGACCAGGAGCATTGTGATTACATGGGCAGTGAATATTTTGATGACAGGGGTCATGGAGCACTGTGATGACTAGTGTCATGGAACATTGTGATGACAGGGATCATGGAGCATTGTGATGAGAGGGGCCTTAGAGCATTATGATGATAGGCGTCATGGGGCATTGTGATGACAGCGGTCTTGGAGCATTGTGATGAAAGGGATCATGGAGCAATGTGCTTACAGGAGCCATGGAGCATTGTGAATGCATAGGCCATGGAGCAATGAAATGACAGGGGTCAAGGAGCATTGTGATGTAAGTTGTCATGGAGCATTGTGATGACAAGTGTCCATGAACATTGTGATGACATGGGTCATGGAGCATTGTGATGACAAGTGCCATGGCGAATTGTGATGACAGGTGTCATGGGGCATTGTGATGACAGTGGTCATGTAGAATTGTAATGAAAGGTATCATGGAGGACTCTGACGACAGGGGCCGTGGAGCACTGTGATGACAGTGGTCATCTAGAATTGTGATGAAATATACCAGGGAGCATTGTGATGACAGGGGTCATGGATCACCGCAATTATAGGGGCCAGGGAGCATTGTGAATACAAAGATCATGGAGCATTGAGATGACAGGGGTCATGGATCATTGTGATGACAAGGGTCCTGGAACCTTGTGATGACACGGTTCATGGAGCATTGTGATGACAAGGTTCTTCAAGCATTGTGATGACACGGGCATGGAGCATTATGATGACAAGAGTTCTGGAGCATTGTGATGAAAAGGGTATGGAGCACTGTGATTACAGGGGACCAGGAGCATTGTGATTACATGGGCAGTGAATATTGTGATGACAGGTGTTCATGGAGCACTGTGATGACAAGTGTCATGGAACATTGTGATGACAGGGTTCATGGAGCATTGTGATGAGAGGGGCCTTGGAGCATTATGATGATAGGCGTCATGGGGTATTGTGATGAGAGTGGTCATAGAACATTGTGATGAAAGGGATCATGGAGCAATGTGATTACAGGGGCCATGAGGCATTTTGAATGCATAGTCCATGGAGCAGTGTGATGACAGGGGTCATGGAGCATTGTGATGAATGTGGTCATAGTTCATTGTGATGATAAGTGTCCAGGAACATTGTGATGACATGGATCATGGAGCATTGTAATGACAGGGGCCATGGAGCATTGTGATGACAGGGGTCATGGGGCATTGTGATGACAGTGGTCATGGAGCATTGTGATGAAAGGGGTCATGGAGCACTGTGATCACAGGGGCCATGTATAATTGTGATGACAAAGGCCATGGAGCATTGTGATGACAGTTGTCATGGAGCATTGTGTTGAAAGGGGCATGGAGCATTGTGACGACAATGGTCATGGAGCATTGTGATGACTGGTATCATGGAGCATTGTTCTGAAAGAGGTCATGGGGCAGTGTAATGACAAGTATCATGGAGGATGTGATGAAAGGAGTCATGGAGCATTGTGATTAAATGGATCATGAGGCATTTTGATGACAAGAGTCATGGAACATTGTGATGACAGGGCTAATGGAGCATTGTGATGACAAGGGCTATGGAGCATTGTGATGAATGGGGTCATGGGGCATGGTGATGACAGTGGTTATGGAGCATTGTGATGACAAAGACCACGGAGCATTGTGATGACAGGTGTCATGCAGCATTGTGATGAAAGGGGTCATGGATCACTACGATGACATGGGTAATGGAGCATTGTGATGATACGGGCATGGAGCATTGTGATGACAGGGGTCATGCAGCATTGTGATGACAGGGGCCATGCAGCATTTTGATGACATGGGCATGGAGCATAGTGATGACAAGAGTTCTGGAGCATTTTGATGACGAGGGCATGGATCATTTTGATGACAGGGGCCATGAAGCATTGAGATGACAAGGGAATGGAGCATTGTGATGAAAGCGGTCCTGGAGAATTGTGAGGAAACGGGTCATGGATTATTGTGATGGAAGGGTTCCTGGAACATTCTGATGACAAGTGCCATGGAGCATTTTAATGAAAGGGGTACTGGAGCATTGTACAGAAATGGTTCATGGATCATCGTGATTACACGGATCATGGAATATTGTGATGACAAGGGTTTCAGAGCATTGTGACGACAGGGGTCATGGAGCATTGTAATAGCAGGGGTGATGGGGCATTGTGATGACAGGGGCATGGAGCATTGTGATGACAGAAGTCATAGAATATTGTGATGACAAGGGCCATGGAGCATTGTCATGAAAGGTCTTATCTGGCATTGTGATGAGAGTGGTCATGGAGCATTGTGATAAAAGTTGTCCTGAAGCACTGTTATTACAGGGGCCATGTAGAATTTTGATGACAAAGGCCATGGAGCATTGTGATGACAGGCATCATGGAGCAATTTGATGAAAGTGGTCATGGAGCATTGTGATGAAATGCGCCATGGAACATTGTGAAGACAAGTGTCCTGGAGCATTGTGATGACAAGGGCCATGGCCAATTCTGATGACAGGTGTCATGGAGCATTGTGATGACAGTGGTCATCTATCATTATGATGAAAGGTATCATGGAGCACTGTGATGACAGGGGCCATGGAGTATTGTGATGAGAGGGGCCTTGGAGCATTATGATGATAGGCGTCATGGGGTATCGTGATGAGAGTGGTCATAGAACATTGCGATGAAAGGGATCATGGAGCAATGTGATTACAGGGGCCATGGAGCATTTTGAATGCATAGGCCATGGAGCAGTGTGATGACAGGGGTCATGGAGCATTGTGATGAATGTGGTCATAGTTCATTGTGATGATAAGTGTCCAGGAACATTGTGATGACATGGATCATGGAGCATTGTGATGACAAGGGCCATGGCGAATTGTGATGACAGGTGTCATGGGGCATTGTGATGACAGTGGTCATCGAGAATTATGAGGAAAGGTAACATGGAGCACTGTGATAACAGGGGCCATGGAGCATTGTGATGACAAAGGCCATGGAGCATTTTGATGACAAGTGTCATGGAGCATTGTGATGAGACGGGCATGGAGCATTATGATGCCAAGAGTTCTGGAGCATTGCGTTGACAAGGGCATGGAGCATTGTGATGACAAGGGCCATGGCCAATTCTGATGACAGGTGTCATCGGGCATTGTGATGACAGAGGTTATCTAGCATTGTGATGAAAGGTACCATGGATCACTGTGATAACAGGGGCCATGGAGCATTGTGATGATAAAGGCCATGGAGCATTTTAATGAAAAGTGTCATGGAGAATTGTGATGAGACGGGCATGGAGCATTATGATGACAAGAGTTCTGGAGCATTGCGTTGACAAGGGAATGGAGCATTGTGATTACAGGGACCATGGAGGAGAGTGATGACATCTGTCATGGAACATTGTGCTGACAGGGCCATGGAGCATTGTGATGACAGGTATAATGTGGCATTGTAATGACAGGGGTCATAGAGCATTGTGATGAAATGGATCATGGAGCAATGTGATTACAGGGACCATGTAGCATTGCGAATGCATAGGCTATGGAGCATTGTGATGACAGGAGTCAAGGAGCATTGTGATGTAAGTGGTCATGGATCATTGTGATGACAAGTGTCCTGTACCATTGTGATGACACGGGTCATGGAGCATTGTGATGGCAAGGGCCATGGCGAATTGTGATGACATGTGTCTTGGGGCATTGTGATGACAGTGGTCATCTAGAATTGTGATAAAAGGTATCATGGAGCACTGTGATGACAGGGGCCATGGAGTATTGTAATGACAAGGCCATGGAACATTGTGATGACAAGTATCATGGAGCTTTGTGATGACACGAGCATTCATCATTATGATGATAAGAGTTCTGGAGCATTGTGATGACAAGGGCATGGAGCATTGTGATTACAGGGTCATGGAGCATTGTGATGACAACTGTCATGGAACATTGTGATGACAGGGTTCATGGAGCATTGTGATTAAAGGGGCCATGGAGCATTTTGATGACAAGGGCAGGCGAACATTTTGATTACATTGGTAATGGAGCATTGTGATGACATGGGCAGGGAACATTGTGAAGACAGGTGTAATGGAACATTGTGATTACAGGGGACATGGAGCATTTTGATGACATGGGCAGGCAACATTGTGATGACAGGTGTCATGGAGCATTGTGATGACAATTGTCATGGAACGTTGTGCTGACAGGGATCATGGAGCATTGTGATGAGACGGTCATTGGAGCATTGTGATGACAGGCGTACTGGAGCCTTCTGAGGAAAGGTGTCATGAGTCATTGTGATTACAGCGATCATGGAACATTGTGATGACAGTGGTCATGGAGCATTGTAATGACAGGGGTCATGGAGCATTGTGATGACAGGGGTCATGGGGCTTTGTGATGACAGTGGTCATGGAGCATTGTGATGAAAGGGGTCATGGAGCACTGTGATCACAGGGGCCATGTATAATTGTGATGACAAAGGCCATGGAGCATTGTGATGACAGTTGTCATGGAGCATTGTGTTGAAAGGGGCATGGAGCATTGTGACGACAATGGTCATGGAGCATTGTGATGACTGGTATCATGGAGCATTGTTCTGAAAGAGGTCATGGGGCAGTGTAATGACAAGTATCATGGAGGATGTGATGAAAGGAGTCATGGAGCATTGTGATTAAATGGATCATGAGGCATTTTGATGACAAGAGTCATGGAACATTGTGATGACAGCGCTAATGGAGCATTGTGATGACAAGGGCTATGGAGCATTGTGATGAATGGGGTCATGGGGCATGGTGATGACAGTGGTCATGGAGCATTGTGATGACAATGACCACGGAGCATTGTGATGACAGGTGTCATGCAGCATTGTGATGTAAGGGGTCATGGATCACTACGATGACATGGGTAATGGAGCATTGTGATGATACGGGCATGGAGCATTGTGATGACAGGGGTCATGCAGCATTGTGATGACAGGGGCCATGCAGCATTTTGATGACATGGGCATGGAGCATAGTGATGACAAGAGTTCTGGAGCATTTTGATGACGAGGGCATGGATCATTTTGATGACAGGGGCCATGAAGCATTGAGATGACAAGGGAATGGAGCATTGTGATGAAAGCGGTCCTGGAGAATTGTGAGGAAACGGGTCATGGATTATTGTGATGGAAGGGTTCCTGGAGCATTCTGATGACAAGTGCCATGGAGCATTTTAATGAAAGGGGTACTGGAGCATTGTACAGAAATGGTTCATGGATCATCGTGATTACACGGATCATGGAATATTGTGATGACAAGGGTTTCAGAGCATTGCGACGACAGGGGTCATGGAGCATTGTAATAGCAGGGGTGATGGGGCATTGTGATGACAGGGGCATGGAGCATTTTGATGACAGAAGTCATAGAATATTGTGATGACAAGGGCCATGGAGCATTGTCATGAAAGGTCTTATCTGGCATTGTGATGAGAGTGGTCATGGAGCATTGTGATAAAAGTTGTCCTGTAGCACTGTTATTACAGGGGCCATGTAGAATTTTGATGACAAAGGCCATGGAGCATTGTGATGACAGGCATCATGGAGCAATTTGATGAAAGTGGTCATGGAGCATTGTGATGAAATGCGCCATGGAACATTGTGAAGACAAGTGTCCTGGAGCATTGTGATGACAAGGACCATGGCCAATTCTGATGACAGGTGTCATGGAGCATTGTGATGACAGTGGTCATCTATCATTATGATGAAAGGTATCACGGAGCACCGTGATGACAGGGGCCATGGAGCATTGTGATGACACGGGCATGGAGCATTATGATGAGAAGTGATCTGGAGCATTGCGATGACAAGGGTATGGAGCATTGTGATTACAGGGACCATGGAGCATTGTGAATGCATAGGCCATGGAGCAATGAAATGACAGGGGTCAAGGAGCATTGTGATGTAAGTTGTCATGGAGCATTGTCATGACTATTGTCCATGAACATTGTGATGACATGGTTCATGGAGCATTGTGATGACAAGTGCCATGGCGAATTGTGATGACAGGTGTCATGCGGCATTGTGATGACAGTGGTCATGTAGAATTGTAATGAACGGTATCATGGAGGACTCTGACGACAGGGGCCGTGGAGCACTGTGATGACAGTGGTCATCTAGAATTGTGATGAAATATACCAGGGAGCATTGTGATGACAGGGGTCATGGATCACCGCAATTATAGGGGCCAGGGAGCATTGTGAATACAAAGATCATGGAGCATTGAGATGACAGGGGTCATGGATCATTGTGATGACAAGGGTCCTGGAACCTTGTGATGACACGGTTCATGGAGCATTGTGATGACAAGGTTCTTCAAGCATTGTGATGACACGGGCATGGAGCATTATGATGACAAGAGTTCTGGAGCATTGTGATGAAAAGGGTATGGAGCACTGTGATTACAGGGGACCAGGAGCATTGTGATTACATGGGCAGTGAATATTGTGATGACAGGTGTTCATGGAGCACTGTGATGACAAGTGTCATGGAACATTGTGATGACAGGGTTCATGGAGCATTGTGATGAGAGGGGCCTTGGAGCATTATGATGATAGGCGTCATGGGGTATTGTGATGAGAGTGGTCATAGAACATTGTGATGAAAGGGATCATGGAGCAATGTGATTACAGGGGCCATGAGGCATTTTGAATGCATAGTCCATGGAGCAGTGTGATGACAGGGGTCATGGAGCATTGTGATGAATGTGGTCATAGTTCATTGTGATGATAAGTGTCCAGGAACATTGTGATGACATGGATCATGGAGCATTGTGATGACAAGGGCCATGGCGAATTGTGATGACAGGTGTCATGGGGCATTGTGATGACAGTGGTCATCTAGAATAGTGATGAAAGGTAACATGGAGCACTGTGATAACAGGGGCCATGGAGCATTGTGATGACAAAGGCCATGGAGCATTTTGATGACAAGTGTCATGGAGCATTGTGATGAGACGGGCATGGAGCATTATGATGCCAAGAGTTCTGGAGCATTGCGTTGACAAGGGCATGGAGCATTGTGATGACAAGGGCCATGGAGGATAGTGATGACATCTGTCATGGAACATTGTGCTGACAGGGGCCATGGAGCATTGTGATGACAGGTATAATGTGGCATTGTAATGACAGTGGTCATAGAGCATTGTGATGAAATGGATCATGGAGCAATGTGATTACAGGGACCATGTAGCATTGCGAATGCATAGGCTATGGAGCATTGTGATGACAGGAGTCAAGGAGCATTGTGATGTAAGTGGTCATGGATCATTGTGATGACAAGTGTCCTGGACCATTGTGATGACACGGGTCATGGAGCATTGTGATGGCAAGGGCCATGGCGAATTGTTATGACATGTGTCTTGGGGCATTGTGATGACAGTGGTCATCTAGAATTGTGATAAAAGGTATCATGGAGCACTGTGATGACAGGGGCCATGGAGTATTGTAATGACAAGGCAATGGAACATTGTGATGACAAGTATCATGGAGCTTTGTGATGACACGAGCATTCATCATTATGATGACAAGAGTTCTGGAGCATTGTGATGACAAGGGCATAGAGCATTGTGATTACAGGGTCATGGAGCATTGTGATGACAACTGTCATGGAACATTGTGATGACAGGGTTCATGGAGCATTGTGATGACAAGTGCGATGGTGAATTGTGATGACAGGTGTCATGGGGCATTGTGTTGAAAGGGGCATGGAGCATTGTGACGACAATGGTCATGGAGCATTGTGATGACTGGTATCATGGAGCATTGTTCTGAAAAAGGTCATGGGGCAGTGTAATGACAAGTATCATGGAGGATGTGATGAAAGGAGTCATGGAGCATTGTGATTAAATGGATCATGAGGCATTTTGATGACAAGAGTCATGGAACATTGTGATGACAGGGCTAATGGAGCATTGTGATGACAAGGGCTTTGGAGCATTGTGATGACAAGGGCTATGGAGCATTGTGATGACAGGTGTCATGCAGCATTGTGATGAAAGGGGTCATGGATCACTACGATGACATGTGTAATGGAGCATTGTGATGATATGGACATGGAGCATTGTGATAACAGGGGCCAGGGAGCATTGAGATGACAAGAGCAGGGAACATTCTGATGACAGCAGTCTTGTATCATTGTGATGATACCTGTCATGGAACATTGTGCTGACAGGGGCTATAGAGCATTGTGATGACAGGTGTCATGTGGCATTGTGATGACAGTGGTCATAGAGCATTGTGATGAAAAGGATCATGGAGCAATGTGATTACAGGGGCCATGGAGCATTGTGAATACATAGGCCATGGAGCATTGTGATGACAGGGGTCAAGGAGCATTGTGATGAAAGTGGACATGGAGCACTGTGATGACACGGGCATGCAGCATTATGATGACAAGAGTTCTGGAGCATTGTGATGAAAAGGGTATGGAGCATTGTGATTACAGGGGACCAGGAGCATTGTGATTACATGGGCAGTGAATATTGTGATGACAGGGGTCATGGAGCACTGTGATGACTAGTGTCATGGAACATTGTGATGAGAGGGATCATGGAGCACTGTGATGAGAGGGGCCTTGGAGCATTATGATGATAGGCGTCATGGGGCATTGTGATGACAGCGGTCTTGGAGCATTGTGATGAAAGGGATCATGGAGCAATGTGATTACAGGGGCCATGTAGCATTGTGAATGCATAGGCCATGGAGCAATGAAATGACAGGGGTCAAGGAGCATTGTGATGTAAGTTGTCATGGAGCATTGTGATGACAAGTGTCCATGAACATTGTGATGACATGGTTCATGGAGCTTTGTGATGACAAGTGCCATGGCGAATTGTGATGACAGGTGTCATGGGGCATTGTGATGACAGTGGTCATGTAGAATTGTAATGAAAGGTATCATGGAGGACTCTGACGACAGGGGCCGTGGAGCACTGTGATGACAGTGGTCATCTAGAATTGTGATGAAATATACCAGGGAGCATTGTGATGACAGGGGTCATGGATCACCGCAATTATAGGGGCCAGGGAGCATTGTGAATACAAAGATCATGGAGCATTGAGATGACAGGGGTCATGGATCATTGTGATGACAAGGGTCCTGGAACCTTGTGATGACACGGTTCATGGAGCATTGTGATGACAAGGTTCTTCAAGCATTGTGATGACACGGGCATGGAGCATTATGATGACAAGAGTTCTGGAGCATTGTGATGAAAAGGGTATGGAGCACTGTGATTACAGGAGACCAGGAGCATTGTGATTACATGGGCAGTGAATATTGTGATGACAGGGGTTCATGGAGCACTGTGATGACAAGTGTCATGGAACATTGTGATGACAGGGTTCATGGAGCATTGTGATGAGAGGGGCCTTGGAGCATTATGATGATACGCGTCATGGGGCCTTGTGATGACAGCGGTCTTGGAGCATTGTGATGAAAGGGATCATGGAGCAATGTGATTACAGGGGCCATGGAGCATTTTGAATGCATAGGCCATGGAGCAGTGTAATGACAGGGGTCATGGAGCATTGTGATGAATGTGGTCATAGTTCATTGTGATGATAAGTGTCCAGGAACATTGTGATGACATGGATCATGGAGCATTGTGATGACAAGGGCCATGGCGAATTGTGATGACAGGTGTCATGGGGCATTGTGATGACAGTGGTCATCTAGAATAGTGATGAAAGGTAACATGGAGCACTGTGATAACAGGGGCCATGGAGCATTGTGATGACAAAGGCCATGGAGCATTTTGATGACAAGTGTCATGGAGCATTGTGATGAGACGGGCATGGAGCATTATGATGCCAAGAGTTCTGGAGCATTGTGGTGACAAGGGCATGGAGCATTGTGATGACAAGGGCCATGGCCAATTCTGATGACAGGTGTCATCGGGCATTGTGATGACAGAGGTTATCTAGCATTGTGATGAAAGGTACAATGGATCAATGTGATAACAGGGGCCATGGAGCATTGTGATGATAAAGGCCATGGAGCATTTTAATGAAAAGTGTCATGGAGAATTGTGATGAGACGGGCATGGAGCATTATGATGACAAGAGTTCTGGAGCATTGCTTTGACAAGGGAATGGAGCATTGTGATTACAGGGACCATGGAGGATAGTGGTGACATCTGTCATGGAACATTGTGATGACAGTGGTCATGGAGCATTGTAATGACAGGGGCCATGGAGCATTGTGATGACAGGGGTCATGGGGCATTGTGATGACAGTGGTCATGGAGCATTGTGATGAAAGGGGTCATGGAGCACTGTGATCACAGGGGCCATGTATAATTGTGATGACAAAGACCATGGAGCATTGTGATGACAGTTGTCATGGAGCATTGTGTTGAAAGTGGCATGGAGCATTGTGACGACAATGGTCATGGAGCATTGTGATGACTGGTATCATGGAGCATTGTTCTGAAAAAGGTCATGGGGCAGTGTAATGACAAGTATCATGGAGGATGTGATGAAAGGAGTCATGGAGCATTGTGATTAAATGGATCATGAGGCATTTTGATGACAAGAGTCATGGAACATTGTGATGACAGGGCTAATGGAGCATTGTGATGACAAGGGCTATGGAGCATTGTGATGACTGGGGTCATGGAGCATTGTGATGAAAGGGGTCATGGATCACATCGATGACATGGGTAATGGAGCATTGTGATGATATGAGCATGGAGCATTGTGATGACAGGGGCCAGGGAGCATTGAGAATGACAAGGGCAGGGAACATTGTGATGACAGCAGTCATGGATCATTGTGATGATACCTGTCATGGAACATTGTGCTGACAGGGGCTATAGAGCATTGTGATGACAGGTGTCATGTGGCATTGTGATGACAGGGGTCATGGAGCACTGTGATGACTAGTGTCATGGAACATTGTGATGACAGGGATCATGGAGCATTGTGATGAGAGGGGCCTTGGAGCATTATGATGATAGGCGTCATGGGGCATTGTGATGACAGCGGTCTTGGAGTATTGTGATGAAAGGGATCATGGAGCAATGTGATTACAGGAGCCATGGAGCATTGTGAATGCATAGGCCATGGAGCAATGGAATGACAGGGGTCAAGGAGCATTGTGATGTAAGTTGTCATGGAGCATTGTGATGACTCTTGTCCATGAACATTGTGATGACATGGTTCATGGAGCATTGTGATGACAGGTGTCATGTGGAATTGTGATGAGAGCGGTCATATAGAATTGTGATTAAAGGTATCAGGGAGGACTCTGATAACAGGGGCCGTGGAGCACTGTGATGACAGTGGTCATCTAGAATTGTGATGAAATATACCAGGGAGCATTGTGATGACAGGGGTCATGGATCACCGCAATTATAGAGGCCATGGAGCATTGTGAATACAAAGATCATGGAGCATTGAGATGACAGGGGTCACGGATCATTGTGATGACAAGGGTCCTGTAACCTTGTGATGACACGGTTCATGGAGCATTGTGATGACAAGGTTCTTCAAGCATTGTGATGACACGGGCATGGAGCATTATGATGACAAGAGTTCTGGAGCATTGTGATGACAAGGGTATGGAGCACTATGATTACAGGGGACCAGGAGCATTGTGATTACATGGGCAGTGAATATTTTGATGACAGGGGTCATGGAGCACTGTGATGACTAGTGTCATGGAACATTGTGATGACAGGGATCATGGAGCATTGTGATGAGAGGGGCCTTAGAGCATTATGATGATAGGCGTCATGGGGCATTGTGATGACAGCGGTCTTGGAGCATTGTGATGAAAGGGATCATGGAGCAATGTGCTTACAGGAGCCATGGAGCATTGTGAATGCATAGGCCATGGAGCAATGAAATGACAGGGGTCAAGGAGCATTGTGATGTAAGTTGTCATGGAGCATTGTGATGACAAGTGTCCATGAACATTGTGATGACATGGGTCATGGAGCATTGTGATGACAAGTGCCATGGCGAATTGTGATGACAGGTGTCATGGGGCATTGTGATGACAGTGGTCATGTAGAATTGTAATGAAAGGTATCATGGAGGACTCTGACGACAGGGGCCGTGGAGCACTGTGATGACAGTGGTCATCTAGAATTGTGATGAAATATACCAGGGAGCATTGTGATGACAGGGGTCATGGATCACCGCAATTATAGGGTCCAGGGAGCATTGTGAATACAAAGATCATGGAGCATTGAGATGACAGGGGTCATGGATCATTGTGATGACAAGGGTCCTAGAACCTTGTGATGACACGGTTCATGGAGCATTGTGATGACAAGGTTCTTCAAGCATTGTGATGACACGGGCATGGAGCATTATGATGACAAGAGTTCTGGAGCATTGTGATGAAAAGGGTATGGAGCACTGTGATTACAGGAGACCAGGAGCATTGTGATTACATGGGCAGTAAATATTGTGATGACAGGTGTTCATGGAGCACTGTGATGACAAGTGTCATGGAACATTGTGATGACAGGGTTCATGGAGCATTGTGATGAGAGGGGCCTTGGAGCATTATGATGATAGGCGTCATGGGGTATTGTGATGAGAGTGGTCATAGAACATCGTGATGAAAGGGATCATGGAGCAATGTGATTACAGGGGCCATGGAGCATTTTGAATGCATAGGCCATGGAGCAGTGTGATGACAGAGGTCATGGATCATTGTGATGACAAGTGTCCTGGACCATTGTGATGACACGGGACATGGAGCATTGTGATGGCAAGGGCCATGGCGAATTGTGATGACATGTGGCTTGGGGCATTGTGATGACAGTGGTCATCTACAATTGTGATAAAAGGTATCATGGAGCACTGTGATGACAGGGGCCATGGAGTATTGTAATGACAAGGCCATGGAACATTGTGATGACAAGTATCATGGAGCTTTGTGATGACACGAGCATTCATCATTATGATGACAAGAGTTCTGGAGCATTGTGATGACAAGGGCATGGAGCATTGTGATTACAGGGTCATGGAGCATTGTGATGACAACTGTCATGGAACATTGTGATGACAGGGTTCATGGAGCATTGTGATTAAAGGGGCCATGGAGCATTTTGATGACAAGGGCAGGCGAACATTTTGATTACATTGGTAATGGAGCATTGTGATGACATGGGCAGGGAACATTGTGAAGACAGGTGTAATGGAACATTGTGATTACAGGGGACATGGAGCATTTTGATGACATGGGCAGGCAACATTGTGATGACAGGTGTCATGGAGCATTGGGATGACAATTGTCATGGAACGTTGTGCTGAGAGGGATCATGGAGCATTGTGATGAGACGGTCATTGGAGCATTGTGATGACAGGCGTACTGGAGCCTTCTGAGGAAAGGTGTCATGAGTCATTGTGATTACAGCGATCATGGAACATTGTGATGACAGTGGTCATGGAGCATTGTAATGACAGGGGTCATGGAGCATTGTGATGACAGGGGTCATGGGGCATTGTGATGACAGTGGTCATGGAGCATTGTGATGAAAGGGGTCATGGAGCACTGTGATCACAGGGGCCATGTATAATTGTGATGACAAAGGCCATGGAGCATTGTGATGACAGTTGTCATGGAGCATTGTGTTGAAAGGGGCATGGAGCATTGTGACGACAATGGTCATGGAGCATTGTGATGACTGGTATCATGGAGCATTGTTCTGAAAGAGGTCATGGGGCAGTGTAATGACAAGTATCATGGAGGATGTGATGAAAGGAGTCATGGAGCATTGTGATTAAATGGATCATGAGGCATTTTGATGACAAGAGTCATGGAACATTGTGATGACAGCGCTAATGGAGCATTGTGATGACAAGGGCTATGGAGCATTGTGATGAATGGGGTCATGGGGCATGGTGATGACAGTGGTCATGGAGCATTGTGATGACAAAGACCACGGAGCATTGTGATGACAGGTGTCATGCAGCATTGTGATGTAAGGGGTCATGGATCACTACGATGACATGGGTAATGGAGCATTGTGATGATACGGGCATGGAGCATTGTGATGACAGGGGTCATGCAGCATTGTGATGACAGGGGCCATGCAGCATTTTGATGACATGGGCATGGAGCATAGTGATGACAAGAGTTCTGGAGCATTTTGATGACAAGGGCATGAATCATTTTGATGACAGGGGCCATGAAGCATTGAGATGACAAGGGAATGGAGCATTGTGATGAAAGCGGTCCTGGAGAATTGTGAGGAAACGGGTCATGGATTATTGTGATGGAAGGGTTCCTGGAGCATTCTGATGACAAGTGCCATGGAGCATTTTAATGAAAGGGGTACTGGAGCATTGTACAGAAATGGTTCATGGATCATCGTGATTACACGGATCATGGAATATTGTGATGACAAGGGTTTTGGAGCATTGCGACGACAGGGGTCATGGAGCATTGTAATAGCAGGGGTGATGGGGCATTGTGATGACAGGGGCATGGAGCATTGTGATGACAGAAGTCATAGAATATTGTGATGACAAGGGCCATGGAGCATTGTCATGAAAGGTCTTATCTGGCATTGTGATGAGAGTGGTCATGGAGCATTGTGATAAAAGTTGTCCTGAAGCACTGTTATTACAGGGGCCATGTAGAATTTTGATGACAAAGGCCATGGAGCATTGTGATGACAGGCATCATGGAGCAATTTGATGAAAGTGGTCATGGAGCATTGTGATGAAATGCGCCATGGAACATTGTGAAGACAAGTGTCCTGGAGCATTGTGATGACAAGGGCCATGGCCAATTCTGATGACAGGTGTCATGGAGCATTGTGATGACAGTGGTCATCTATCATTATGATGAAAGGTATCACGGAGCACTGTGATGACAGGGGCCATGGAGCATTGTGATGACACGGGCATGGAGCATTATGATGAGAAGTGATCTGGAGCATTGCGATGACAAGGGTATGGAGCATTGTGATTACAGGGACCATGGAGCATTGTGAATGCATAGGCCATGGAGCAATGAAATGACAGGGGTCAAGGAGCATTGTGATGTAAGTTGTCATGGAGCATTGTCATGACTATTGTCCATGAACATTGTGATGACATGGTTCATGGAGCATTGTGATGACAAGTGCCATGGCGAATTGTGATGACAGGTGTCATGCGGCATTGTGATGACAGTGGTCATGTAGAATTGTAATGAACGGTATCATGGAGGACTCTGACGACAGGGGCCGTGGAGCACTGTGATGACAGTGGTCATCTAGAATTGTGATGAAATATACCAGGGAGCATTGTGATGACAGGGGTCATGGATCACCGCAATTATAGGGGCCAGGGAGCATTGTGAATACAAAGATCATGGAGCATTGAGATGACAGGGGTCATGGATCATTGTGATGACAAGGGTCCTGGAACCTTGTGATGACACGGTTCATGGAGCATTGTGATGACAAGGTTCTTCAAGCATTGTGATGACACGGGCATGGAGCATTATGATGACAAGAGTTCTGGAGCATTGTGATGAAAAGGGTATGGAGCACTGTGATTACAGGGGACCAGGAGCATTGTGATTACATGGGCAGTGAATATTGTGATGACAGGTGTTCATGGAGCACTGTGATGACAAGTGTCATGGAACATTGTGATGACAGGGTTCATGGAGCATTGTGATGAGAGGGGCCTTGGAGCATTATGATGATAGGCGTCATGGGGTATTGTGATGAGAGTGGTCATAGAACATTGTGATGAAAGGGATCATGGAGCAATGTGATTACAGGGGCCATGGAGCATTTTGAATGCATAGTCCATGGAGCAGTGTGATGACATGGATCATGGAGCATTGTGATGACAAGGGCCATGGCGAATTGTGATGACAGGTGTCATGGGGCATTGTGATGACAGTGGTCATCGAGAATTATGAGGAAAGGTAACATGGAGCACTGTGATAACAGGGGCCATGGAGCATTGTGATGACAAAGGCCATGGAGCATTTTGATGACAAGTGTCATGGAGCATTGTGATGAGACGGGCATGGAGCATTATGATGTCAAGAGTTCTGGAGCATTGCGTTGACAAGGGCATGGAGCATTGTGATGACAAGGGCCATGGCCAATTCTGATGACAGGGGTCATCGGGCATTGTGATGACAGAGGTTATCTAGCATTGTGATGAAAGGTACAATGGATCAATGTGATAACAGGGGCCATGGAGCATTGTGATGATAAAGGCCATGGAGCATTTTAATGAAAAGTGTCATGGAGAATTGTGATGAGACGGGCATGGAGCATTATGATGACAAGAGTTCTGGAGCATTGCGTTGACAAGGGAATGGAGCATTGTGATTACAGGGACCATGGAGGATAGTGATGACATCTGTCATGGAACATTGTGCTGACAGGGGCCATGGAGCATTGTGATGACAGGTATAATGTGGCATTGTAATGACAGTGGTCATAGAGCATTGTGATGAAATGGATCATGGAGCAATGTGATTACAGGGACCATGTAGCATTGCGAATGCATAGGCTATGGAGCATTGTGATGACAGGAGTCAAGGAGCATTGTGATGTAAGTGGTCATGGATCATTGTGATGACAAGTGTCCTGGACCATTGTGATGACACGGGTCATGGAGCATTGTGATGGCAAGGGCCATGGCGAATTGTTATGACATGTGTCTTGGGGCATTGTGATGACAGTGGTCATCTAGAATTGTGATAAAAGGTATCATGGAGCACTGTGATGACAGGGGCCATGGAGTATTGTAATGACAAGGCAATGGAACATTGTGATGACAAGTATCATGGAGCTTTGTGATGACACGAGCATTCATCATTATGATGACAAGAGTTCTGGAGCATTGTGATGACAAGGGCATGGAGCATTGTGATTACAGGGTCATGGAGCATTGTGATGACAACTGTCATGGAACATTGTGATGACAGGGTTCATGGAGCATTGTGATGACAAGTGCGATGGCGAATTGTGATGACAGGTGTCATGGGGCATTGTGTTGAAAGGGGCATGGAGCATTGTGACGACAATGGTCATGGAGCATTGTGATGACTGGTATCATGGAGCATTGTTCTGAAAAAGGTCATGGGGCAGTGTAATGACAAGTATCATGGAGGATGTGATGAAAGGAGTCATGGAGCATTGTGATTAAATGGATCATGAGGCATTTTGATGACAAGAGTCATGGAACATTGTGATGACAGGGCTAATGGAGCATTGTGATGACAAGGGCTTTGGAGCATTGTGATGACAAGGGCTATGGAGCATTGTGATGACAGGTGTCATGCAGCATTGTGATGAAAGGGGTCATGGATCACTACGATGACATGTGTAATGGAGCATTGTGATGATATGGACATGGAGCATTGTGATAACAGGGGCCAGGGAGCATTGAGATGACAAGAGCAGGGAACATTCTGATGACAGCAGTCTTGTATCATTGTGATGATACCTGTCATGGAACATTGTGCTGACAGGGGCTATAGAGCATTGTGATGACAGGTGTCATGTGGCATTGTGATGACAGTGGTCATAGAGCATTGTGATGAAAAGGATCATGGAGCAATGTGATTACAGGGGCCATGGAGCATTGTGAATACATAGGCCATGGAGCATTGTGATGACAGGGGTCAAGGAGCATTGTGATGAAAGTGGACATGGAGCACTGTGATGACACGGGCATGCAGCATTATGATGACAAGAGTTCTGGAGCATTGTGATGAAAAGGGTATGGAGCATTGTGATTACAGGGGACCAGGAGCATTGTGATTACATGGGCAGTGAATATTGTGATGACAGGGGTCATGGAGCACTGTGATGACTAGTGTCATGGAACATTGTGATGAGAGGGATCATGGAGCACTGTGATGAGAGGGGCCTTGGAGCATTATGATGATAGGCGTCATGGGGCATTGTGATGACAGCGGTCTTGGAGCATTGTGATGAAAGGGATCATGGAGCAATGTGATTACAGGGGCCATGGAGCATTGTGAATGCATAGGCCATGGAGCAATGAAATGACAGGGGTCAAGGAGCATTGTGATGTAAGTTGTCATGGAGCATTGTGATGACAAGTGTCCATGAACATTGTGATGACATGGTTCATGGAGCTTTGTGATGACAAGTGCCATGGCGAATTGTGATGACAGGTGTCATGGGGCATTGTGATGACAGTGGTCATGTAGAATTGTAATGAAAGGTATCATGGAGGACTCTGACGACAGGGGCCGTGGAGCACTGTGATGACAGTGGTCATCTAGAATTGTGATGAAATATACCAGGGAGCATTGTGATTACATGGGTCATGGATCACCGCAATTATAGGGGCCAGGGAGCATTGTGAATACAAAGATCATGGAGCATTGAGATGACAGGGGTCATGGATCATTGTGATGACAAGGGTCCTGGAACCTTGTGATGACACGGTTCATGGAGCATTGTGATGACAAGGTTCTTCAAGCATTGTGATGACACGGGCATGGAGCATTATGATGACAAGAGTTCTGGAGCATTGTGATGAAAAGGGTATGGAGCACTGTGATTACAGGAGACCAGGAGCATTGTGATTACATGGGCAGTGAATATTGTGATGACAGGGGTTCATGGAGCACTGTGATGACAAGTGTCATGGAACATTGTGATGACAGGGTTCATGGAGCATTGTGATGAGAGGGGCCTTGGAGCATTATGATGATACGCGTCATGGGGCCTTGTGATGACAGCGGTCTTGGAGCATTGTGATGAAAGGGATCATGGAGCAATGTGATTACAGGGGCCATGGAGCATTTTGAATGCATAGGCCATGGAGCAGTGTGATGACAGGGGTCATGGAGCATTGTGATGAATGTGGTCATAGTTCATTGTGATGATAAGTGTCCAGGAACATTGTGATGACATGGATCATGGAGCATTGTGATGACAAGGGCCATGGCGAATTGTGATGACAGGTGTCATGGGGCATTGTGATGACAGTGGTCATCTAGAATAGTGATGAAAGGTAACATGGAGCACTGTGATAACAGGGGCCATGGAGCATTGTGATGACAAAGGCCATGGAGCATTTTGATGACAAGTGTCATGGAGCATTGTGATGAGACGGGCATGGAGCATTATGATGCCCAGAGTTCTGGAGCATTGTGGTGACAAGGGCATGGAGCATTGTGATGACAAGGGCCATGGCCAATTCTGATGACAGGTGTCATCGGGCATTGTGATGACAGAGGTTATCTAGCATTGTGATGAAAGGTACAATGGATCAATGTGATAACAGGGGCCATGGAGCATTGTGATGATAAAGGCCATGGAGCATTTTAATGAAAAGTGTCATGGAGAATTGTGATGAGACGGGCATGGAGCATTATGATGACAAGAGTTCTGGAGCATTGCGTTGACAAGGGAATGGAGCATTGTGATTACAGGGACCATGGAGGATAGTGGTGACATCTGTCATGGAACATTGTGATGACAGTGGTCATGGAGCATTGTAATGACAGGGGCCATGGAGCATTGTGATGACAGGGGTCATGGGGCATTGTGATGACAGTGGTCATGGAGCATTGTGATGAAAGGGGTCATGGAGCACTGTGATCACAGGGGCCATGTATAATTGTGATGACAAAGACCATGGAGCATTGTGATGACAGTTGTCATGGAGCATTGTGTTGAAAGGGGCATGGAGCATTGTGACGACAATGGTCATGGAGCATTGTGATGACTGGTATCATGGAGCATTGTTCTGAAAAAGGTCATGGGGCAGTGTAATGACAAGTATCATGGAGGATGTGATGAAAGGAGTCATGGAGCATTGTGATTAAATGGATCATGAGGCATTTTGATGACAAGAGTCATGGAACATTGTGATGACAGGGCTAATGGAGCATTGTGATGACAAGGGCTATGGAGCATTGTGATGACTGGGGTCATGGAGCATTGTGATGAAAGGGGTCATGGATCACATCGATGACATGGGTAATGGAGCATTGTGATGATATGAGCATGGAGCATTGTGATGACAGGGGCCAGGGAGCATTGAGAATGACAAGGGCAGGGAACATTGTGATGACAGCAGTCATGGATCATTGTGATGATACCTGTCATGGAACATTGTGCTGACAGGGGCTATAGAGCATTGTGATGACAGGTGTCATGTGGCATTGTGATGACAGGGGTCATGGAGCACTGTGATGACTAGTGTCATGGAACATTGTGATGACAGGGATCATGGAGCATTGTGATGAGAGGGGCCTTGGAGCATTATGATGATAGGCGTCATGGGGCATTGTGATGACAGCGGTCTTGGAGTATTGTGATGAAAGGGATCATGGAGCAATGTGATTACAGGAGCCATGGAGCATTGTGAATGCATAGGCCATGGAGCAATGGAATGACAGGGGTCAAGGAGCATTGTGATGTAAGTTGTCATGGAGCATTGTGATGACTCTTGTCCATGAACATTGTGATGACATGGTTCATGGAGCATTGTGATGACAGGTGTCATGTGGAATTGTGATGAGAGCGGTCATATAGAATTGTGATTAAAGGTATCAGGGAGGACTCTGATAACAGGGGCCGTGGAGCACTGTGATGACAGTGGTCATCTAGAATTGTGATGAAATATACCAGGGAGCATTGTGATGACAGGGGTCATGGATCACCGCAATTATAGAGGCCATGGAGCATTGTGAATACAAAGATCATGGAGCATTGAGATGACAGGGGTCACGGATCATTGTGATGACAAGGGTCCTGGAACCTTGTGATGACACGGTTCATGGAGCATTGTGATGACAAGGTTCTTCAAGCATTGTGATGACACAAGCATGGAGCATTATGATGACAAGAGTTCTGGAGCATTGTGATGACAAGGGTATGGAGCACTATGATTACAGGGGACCAGGAGCATTGTGATTACATGGGCAGTGAATATTTTGATGACAGGGGTCATGGAGCACTGTGATGACTAGTGTCATGGAACATTGTGATGACAGGGATCATGGAGCATTGTGATGAGAGGGGCCTTAGAGCATTATGATGATAGGCGTCATGGGGCATTGTGATGACAGCGGTCTTGGAGCATTGTGATGAAAGGGATCATGGAGCAATGTGCTTACAGGAGCCATGGAGCATTGTGAATGCATAGGCCATGGAGCAATGAAATGACAGGGGTCAAGGAGCATTGTGATGTAAGTTGTCATGGAGCATTGTGATGACAAGTGTCCATGAACATTGTGATGACATGGTTCATGGAGCATTGTGATGACAAGTGCCATGGCGAATTGTGATGACAGGTGTCATGGGGCATTGTGATGACAGTGGTCATGTAGAATTGTAATGAAAGGTATCATGGAGGACTCTGACGACAGGGGCCGTGGAGCACTGTGATGACAGTGGTCATCTAGAATTGTGATGAAATATACCAGGGAGCATTGTGATGACAGGGGTCATGGATCACCGCAATTATAGGGGCCAGGGAGCATTGTGAATACAAAGATCATGGAGCATTGAGATGACAGGGGTCATGGATCATTGTGATGACAAGGGTCCTAGAACCTTGTGATGACACGGTTCATGGAGCATTGTGATGACAAGGTTCTTCAAGCATTGTGATGACACGGGCATGGAGCATTATGATGACAAGAGTTCTGGAGCATTGTGATGAAAAGGGTATGGAGCACTGTGATTACAGGAGACCAGGAGCATTGTGATTACATGGGCAGTGAATATTGTGATGACAGGGGTTCATGGAGCACTGTGATGACAAGTGTCATGGAACATTGTGATGACAGGGTTCATGGAGCATTGTGATGAGAGGGGCCTTGGAGCATTATGATGATAGGCGTCATGGGGTATTGTGATGAGAGTGGTCATAGAACATCGTGATGAAAGGGATCATGGAGCAATGTGATTACAGGGGCCATGGAGCATTTTGAATGCATAGGCCATGGAGCAGTGTGATGACAGGGGTCATGGATCATTGTGATGACAAGTGTCCTGGACCATTGTGATGACACGGGTCATGGAGCATTGTGATGGCAAGGGCCATGGCGAATTGTGATGACATGTGTCTTGGGGCATTGTGATGACAGTGGTCATCTAGAATTGTGATAAAAGGTATCATGGAGCACTGTGATGACAGGGGCCATGGAGTATTGTAATGACAAGGCCATGGAACATTGTGATGACAAGTATCATGGAGCTTTGTGATGACACGAGCATTCATCATTATGATGACAAGAGTTCTGGAGCATCGTGATGACAAGGGCATGGAGCATTGTGATTACAGGGTCATGGAGCATTGTGATGACAACTGTCATGGAACATTGTGATGACAGGGTTCATGGAGCATTGTGATTAAAGGGGCCATGGAGCATTTTGATGACAAGGGCAGGCGAACATTTTGATTACATTGGTAATGGAGCATTGTGATGACATGGGCAGGGAACATTGTGAAGACAGGTGTAATGGAACATTGTGATTACAGGGGACATGGAGCATTTTGATGACATGGGCAGGCAACATTGTGATGACAGGTGTCATGGAGCATTGTGATGACAATTGTCATGGAACGTTGTGCTGACAGGGATCATGGAGCATTGTGATGAGACGGTCATTGGAGCATTGTGATGACAGGCGTACTGGAGCCTTCTGAGGAAAGGTGTCATGAGTCATTGTGATTACAGCGATCATGGAACATTGTGATGACAGTGGTCATGGAGCATTGTAATGACAGGGGCCATGGAGCATTGTGATGACAGGGGTCATGGGGCATTGTGATGACAGTGGTCATGGAGCATTGTGATGAAAGGGGTCATGGAGCACTGTGATCACAGGGGCCATGTATAATTGTGATGACAAAGGCCATGGAGCATTGTGATGACAGTTGTCATGGAGCATTGTGTTGAAAGGGGCATGGAGCATTGTGACGACAATGGTCATGGAGCATTGTGATGACTGGTATCATGGAGCATTGTTCTGAAAGAGGTCATGGGGCGGTGTAATGACAAGTATCATGGAGGATGTGATGAAAGGAGTCATGGAGCATTGTGATTAAATGGATCATGAGGCATTTTGATGACAAGAGTCATGGAACATTGTGATGACAGGGCTAATGGAGCATTGTGATGACAAGGGCTATGGAGCATTGTGATGAATGGGGTCATGGGGCATGGTGATGACAGTGGTCATGGAGCATTGTGATGACAAAGACCACGGAGCATTGTGATGACAGGTGTCATGCAGCATTGTGATGAAAGGGGTCATGGATCACTACGATGACATGGGTAATGGAGCATTGTGATGATACGGGCATGGAGCATTGTGATGACAGGGGTCATGCAGCATTGTGATGACAGGGGCCATGCAGCATTTTGATGACATGGGCATGGAGCATAGTGATGACAAGAGTTCTGGAGCATTTTGATGACGAGGGCATGGATCATTTTGATGACAGGGGCCATGAAGCATTGAGATGACAAGGGAATGGAGCATTGTGATGAAAGCGGTCCTGGAGAATTGTGAGGAAACGGGTCATGGATTATTGTGATGGAAGGGTTCCTGGAGCATTCTGATGACAAGTGCCATGGAGCATTTTAATGAAAGGGGTACTGGAGCATTGTACAGAAATGGTTCATGGATCATCGTGATTACACGGATCATGGAATATTGTGATGACAAGGGTTTCAGAGCATTGCGACGACAGGGGTCATGGAGCATTGTAATAGCAGGGGTGATGGGGCATTGTGATGACAGGGGCATGGAGCATTGTGATGACAGAAGTCATAGAATATTGTGATGACAAGGGCCATGGAGCATTGTCATGAAAGGTCTTATCTGGCATTGTGATGAGAGTGGTCATGGAGCATTGTGATAAAAGTTGTCCTGAAGCACTGTTATTACAGGGGCCATGTAGAATTTTGATGACAAAGGCCATGGAGCATTGTGATGACAGGCATCATGGAGCAATTTGATGAAAGTGGTCATGGAGCATTGTGATGAAATGCGCCATGGAACATTGTGAAGACAAGTGTCCTGGAGCATTGTGATGACAAGGGCCATGGCCAATTCTGATGACAGGTGTCATGGAGCATTGTGATGACAGTGGTCATCTATCATTATGATGAAAGGTATCACGGAGCACTGTGATGACAGGAGCCATGGAGCATTGTGATGACACGGGCATGGAGCATTATGATGAGAAGTGATCTGGAGCATTGCAATGACAAGGGTATGGAGCATTGTGATTACAGGGACCATGGAGCATTGTGAATGCATAGGCCATGGAGCAATGAAATGACAGGGGTCAAGGAGCATTGTGATGTAAGTTGTCATGGAGCATTGTCATGACTATTGTCCATGAACATTGTGATGACATGGTTCATGGAGCATTGTGATGACAAGTGCCATGGCGAATTGTGATGACAGGTGTCATGCGGCATTGTGATGACAGTGGTCATGTAGAATTGTAATGAACGGTATCATGGAGGACTCTGACGACAGGGGCCGTGGAGCACTGTGATGACAGTGGTCATCTAGAATTGTGATGAAATATACCAGGGAGCATTGTGATGACAGGGGTCATGGATCACCGCAATTATAGGGGCCAGGGAGCATTGTGAATACAAAGATCATGGAGCATTGAGATGACAGGGGTCATGGATCATTGTGATGACAAGGGTCCTGGAACCTTGTGATGACACGGTTCATGGAGCATTGTGATGACAAGGTTCTTCAAGCATTGTGATGACACGGGCATGGAGCATTATGATGACAAGAGTTCTGGAGCATTGTGATGAAAAGGGTATGGAGCACTGTGATTACAGGGGACCAGGAGCATTGTGATTACATGGGCAGTGAATATTGTGATGACAGGTGTTCATGGAGCACTGTGATGACAAGTGTCATGGAACATTGTGATGACAGGGTTCATGGAGCATTGTGATGAGAGGGGCCTTGGAGCATTATGATGATAGGCGTCATGGGGTATTGTGATGAGAGTGGTCATAGAACATTGTGATGAAAGGGATCATGGAGCAATGTGATTACAGGGGCCATGGAGCATTTTGAATGCATAGTCCATGGAGCAGTGTGATGACAGGGGTCATGGAGCATTGTGATGAATGTGGTCATAGTTCATTGTGATGATAAGTGTCCAGGAACATTGTGATGACATGGATCATGGAGCATTGTGATGACAAGTGCCATGGCGAATTGTGATGACAGGTGTCATGGGGCATTGTGATGACAGTGGTCATCGAGAATTATGAGGAAAGGTAACATGGAGCACTGTGATAACAGGGGCCATGGAGCATTGTGATGACAAAGGCCATGGAGCATTTTGATGACAAGTGTCATGGAGCATTGTGATGAGACGGGCATGGAGCATTATGATGCCAAGAGTTCTGGAGCATTGCGTTGACAAGGGCATGGAGCATTGTGATGACAAGGGCCATGGCCAATTCTGATGACAGGTGTCATCGGGCATTGTGATGACAGAGGTTATCTAGCATTGTGATGAAAGGTACCATGGATCACTGTGATAACAGGGGCCATGGAGCATTGTGATGATAAAGGCCATGGAGCATTTTAATGAAAACTGTCATGGAGAATTGTGATGAGACGGGCATGGAGCATTATGATGACAAGAGTTCTGGAGCATTGCGTTGACAAGGGAATGGAGCATTGTGATTACAGGGACCATGGAGGAGATTGATGACATCTGTCATGGAACATTGTGCTGAAAGGGGCCATGGAGCATTGTGATGACAGGTATAATGTGGCATTGTAATGACAGTGGTCATAGAGCATTGTGATGAAATGGATCATGGAGCAATGTGATTACAGGGACCATGTAGCATTGCGAATGCATAGGCTATGGAGCATTGTGATGACAGGAGTCAAGGAGCATTGTGATGTAAGTGGTCATGGATCATTGTGATGAAAAGTATCCTGGACCATTGTGATGACACGGGTCATGGAGCATTGTGATGGCAAGGGCCATGGCGAATTGTGATGACATGTGTCTTGGGGCATTGTGATGACAGTGGTCATCTAGAATTGTGATAAAAGGTATCATGGAGCACTGTGATGACAGGGGCCATGGAGTATTGTAATGACAAGGCCATGGAACATTGTGATGACAAGTATCATGGAGCTTTGTGATGACACGAGCATTCATCATTATGATGACAAGAGTTCTGGAGCATTGTGATGACAAGGGCATGGAGCATTGTGATTACAGGGTCATGGAGCATTGTGATGACAACTGTCATGGAACATTGTGATGACAGGGTTCATGGAGCATTGTGATTAAAGGGGCCATGGAGCATTTTGATGACAAGGGCAGGCGAACATTTTGATTACATTGGTAATGGAGCATTGTGATGACATGGGCAGGGAACATTGTGAAGACAGGTGTAATGGAACATTGTGATTACAGGGGACATGGAGCATTTTGATGACATGGGCAGGCAACATTGTGATGACAGGTGTCATGGAGCATTGTGATGACAATTGTCATGGAACGTTGTGCTGACAGGGATCATGGAGCATTGTGATGAGACGGTCATTGGAGCATTGTGATGACAGGCGTACTGGAGCCTTCTGAGGAAAGGTGTCATGAGTCATTGTGATTACAGCGATCATGGAACATTGTGATGACAGTGGTCATGGAGCATTGTAATGACAGGGGTCATGGAGCATTGTGATGACAGGGGTCATGGGGCATTGTGATGACAGTGGTCATGGAGCATTGTGATGAAAGGGGTCATGGAGCACTGTGATCACAGGGGCCATGTATAATTGTGATGACAAAGGCCATGGAGCATTGTGATGACAGTTGTCATGGAGCATTGTGTTGAAAGGGGCATGGAGCATTGTGACGACAATGGTCATGGAGCATTGTGATGACTGGTATCATGGAGCATTGTTCTGAAAGAGGTCATGGGGCAGTGTAATGACAAGTATCATGGAGGATGTGATGAAAGGAGTCATGGAGCATTGTGATTAAATGGATCATGAGGCATTTTGATGACAAGAGTCATGGAACATTGTGATGACAGCGCTAATGGAGCATTGTGATGACAAGGGCTATGGAGCATTGTGATGAATGGGGTCATGGGGCATGGTGATGACAGTGGTCATGGAGCATTGTGATGACAAAGACCACGGAGCATTGTGATGACAGGTGTCATGCAGCATTGTGCTGTAAGGGGTCATGGATCACTACGATGACATGGGTAATGGAGCATTGTGATGATACGGGCATGGAGCATTGTGATGACAGGGGTCATGCAGCATTGTGATGACAGGGGCCATGCAGCATTTTGATGACATGGTCATGGAGCATAGTGATGACAAGAGTTCTGGAGCATTTTGATGACAAGGGCATGAATCATTTTGATGACAGGGGCCATGAAGCATTGAGATGACAAGGGAATGGAGCATTGTGATGAAAGCGGTCCTGGAGAATTGTGACGAAACGGGTCATGGATTATTGTGATGGAAGGGTTCCTGGAGCATTCTGATGACAAGTGCCATGGAGCATTTTAATGAAAGGGGTACTGGAGCATTGTACAGAAATGGTTCATGGATCATCGTGATTACACGGATCATGGAATATTGTGATGACAAGGGTTTCGGAGCATTGCGACGACAGGGGTCATGGAGCATTGTAATAGCAGGGGTGATGGGGCATTGTGATGACAGGGCCATGGAGCATTGTGATGACAGAAGTCATAGAATATTGTGATGACAAGGGCCATGGAGCATTGTCATGAAAGGTCTTATCTGGCATTGTGATGAGAGTGGTCATGGAGCATTGTGATAAAAGTTGTCCTGAAGCACTGTTATTACAGGGGCCATGTAGAATTTTGATGACAAAGGCCATGGAGCATTGTGATGACAGGCATCATGGAGCAATTTGATGAAAGTGGTCATGGAGCATTGTGATGAAATGCGCCATGGAACATTGTGAAGACAAGTGTCCTGGAGCATTGTGATGACAAGGGCCATGGCCAATTCTGATGACAGGTGTCATGGAGCATTGTGATGACAGTGGTCATCTATCATTAGGATGAAAGGTATCACGGAGCACTGTGATGACAGGGGCCATGGAGCATTGTGATGACACGGGCATGGAGCATTATGATGAGAAGTGATCTGGAGCATTGCGATGACAAGGGTATGGAGCATTGTGATTACAGGGACCATGGAGCATTGTGAATGCATAGGCCATGGAGCAATGAAATGACAGGGGTCAAGGAGCATTGTGATGTAAGTTGTCATGGAGCATTGTCATGACTATTGTCCATGAACATTGTGATGACATGGTTCATGGAGCATTGTGATGACAAGTGCCATGGCGAATTGTGATGACAGGTGTCATGCGGCATTGTGATGACAGTGGTCATGTAGAATTGTAATGAACGGTATCATGGAGGACTCTGACGACAGGGGCCGTGGAGCACTGTGATGACAGTGGTCATCTAGAATTGTGATGAAATATACCAGGGAGCATTGTGATGACAGGGGTCATGGATCACCGCAATTATAGGGGCCAGGGAGCATTGTGAATACAAAGATCATGGAGCATTGAGATGACAGGGGTCATGGATCATTGTGATGACAAGGGTCCTGGAATCTTGTGATGACACGGTTCATGGAGCATTGTGATGACAAGGTTCTTCAAGCATTGTGATGACACGGGCATGGAGCATTATGATGACAAGAGTTCTGGAGCATTGTGATGAAAAGGGAATGGAGCACTGTGATTACAGGGGACCAGGAGCATTGTGATTACATGGGCAGTGAATATTGTGATGACAGGGGTTCATGGAGCACTGTGATGACAAGTGTCATGGAACATTGTGATGACAGGGTTCATGGAGCATTGTGATGAGAGGGGCCTTGGAGCATTATGATGATAGGCGTCATGGGGTATTGTGATGAGAGTGGTCATAGAACATTGTGATGAAAGGGATCATGGAGCAATGTGATTACAGGGGCCATGGAGCATTTTGAATGCATAGTCCATGGAGCAGTGTGATGACAGGGGTCATGGAGCATTGTGATGAATGTGGTCATAGTTCATTGTGATGATAAGTGTCCAGGAACATTGTGATGACATGGATCATGGAGCATTGTGATGACAAGGGCCATGGCGAATTGTGATGACAGGTGTCATGGGGCATTGTGATGACAGTGGTCATCGAGAATTATGAGGAAAGGTAACAAGGAGCACTGTGATAACAGGGGCCATGGAGCATTGTGATGACAAAGGCCATGGAGCATTTTGATGACAAGTGTCATGGAGCATTGTGATGAGACGGGCATGGAGCATTATGATGCCAAGAGTTCTGGAGCATTGCGTTGACAAGGGCATGGAGCATTGTGATGACAAGGGCCATGGCCAATTCTGATGACAGGTGTCATCGGGCATTGTGATGACTGAGGTTATCTAGCATTGTGATGAAAGGTACAATGGATCAATGTGATAACAGGGGCCATGGAGCATTGTGATGATAAAGGCCATGGAGCATTTTAATGAAAAGTGTCATGGAGAATTGTGATGAGACGGGCATGGAGCATTATGATGACAAGAGTTCTGGAGCATTGCGTTGACAAGGGAATGGAGCATTGTGATTACAGCGACCATGGAGGACAGTGATGACATCTGTCATGGAACATTGTGCTGACAGGGGCCATGGAGCATTGTGATGACAGGTATAATGTGGCATTGTAATGACAGTGGTCATAGAGCATTGTGATGAAATGGATCATGGAGCAATGTGATTACAGGGACCATGTAGCATTGCGAATGCATAGGCTATGGAGCATTGTGATGACAGGAGTCAAGGAGCATTGTGATGTAAGTGGTCATGGATCATTGTGATGACAAGTGTCCGGGACCATTGTGATGACACGGGTCATGGAGCATTGTGATGCCAAGGGCCATGGCGAATTGTTATGACATGTGTCTTGGGGCATTGTGATGACAGTGGTCATCTAGAATTGTGATAAAAGGTATCATGGAGCACTGTGATGACAGGGGCCATGGAGTATTGTAATGACAAGGCAATGGAACATTGTGATGACAAGTATCATGGAGCTTTGTGATGACACGAGCATTCATCATTATGATGACAAGAGTTCTGGAGCATTGTGATGACAAGGGCATGGAGCAATGTGATTACAGGGTCATGGAGCATTGTGATGACAACTGTCATGGAACATTGTGATGACAGGGTTCATGGAGCATTGTGATGACAAGTGCGATGGCGAATTGTGATGACAGGTGTCATGGGGCATTGTGTTGAAAGGGGCATGGAGCATTGTGACGACAATGGTCATGGAGCATTGTGATGACTGGTATCATGGAGCATTGTTCTGAAAAAGGTCATGGGGCAGTGTAATGACAAGTATCATGGAGGATGTGATGAAAGGAGTCATGGAGCATTGTGATTAAATGGATCATGAGGCATTTTGATGACAAGAGTCATGGAACATTGTGATGACAGGGCTAATGGAGCATTGTGATGACAAGGGCTATGGAGCATTGTGATGACAGGTGTCATGCAGCATTGTGATGAAAGGGGTCATGGATCACTACGATGACATGTGTAATGGAGCATTGTGATGATATGGACATGGAGCATTGTGATAACAGGGGCCAGGGAGCATTGAGATGACAAGAGCAGGGAACATTCTGATGACAGCAGTCTTGTATCATTGTGATGATACCTGTCATGGAACATTGTGCTGACAGGGGCTATAAAGCATTGTGATGACAGGTGTCATGTAGCATTGTGATGACAGTGGTCATAGAGCATTGTGATGAAAAGGATCATGGAGCAATGTGATTACAGGGGCCATGGAGCATTGTGAATACATAGGCCATGGAGCATTGTGATGACAGGGGTCAAGGAGCATTGTGATGAAAGTGGACATGGAGCACTGTGATGACACGGGCATGCAGCATTATGATGACAAGAGTTCTGGAGCATTGTGATGAAAAGGGTATGGAGCATTGTGATTACAGGGGACCAGGAGCATTGTGATTACATGGGCAGTGAATATTGTGATGACAGGGGTCATGGAGCACTGTGATGACTAGTGTCATGGAACATTGTGATGAGAGGGATCATGGAGCAATGTGATTACAGGGGCCATGGAGCATTGTGAATGCATAGGCCATGGAGCAATGAAATGACAGGGGTCAAGGAGCATTGTGATGTAAGTTGTCATGGAGCATTGTGATGACAAGTGTCCATGAACATTGTGATGACATGGTTCATGGAGCTTTGTGATGACAAGTGCCATGGCGAATTGTGATGACAGGTGTCATGGGGCATTGTGATGACAGTGATCATGTAGAATTGTAATGAAAGGTATCATGGAGGACTCTGACGACAGGGGCCGTGGAGCACTGTGATGACAGTGGTCATCTAGAATTGTGATGAAATATACCAGGGAGCATTGTGATGACAGGGGTCATGGATCACCGCAATTATAGGGGCCAGGGAGCATTGTGAATACAAAGATCATGGAGCATTGAGATGACAGGGGTCATGGATCATTGTGATGACAAGGGTCCTGGAACCTTGTGATGACACGGTTCATGGAGCATTGTGATGACAAGGTTCTTCAAGCATTGTGATGACACGGGCATGGAGCATTATGATGACAAGAGTTCTGGAGCATTGTGATGAAAAGGGTATGGAGCACTGTGATTACAGGAGACCAGGAGCATTGTGATTACATGGGCAGTGAATATTGTGATGACAGGGGTTCATGGAGCACTGTGATGACAAGTGTCATGGAACATTGTGATGACAGGGTTCATGGAGCATTGTGATGAGAGGGGCCTTGGAGCATTATGATGATACGCGTCATGGGGCCTTGTGATGACAGCGGTCTTGGAGCATTGTGATGAAAGGGATCATGGAGCAATGTGATTACAGGGGCCATGGAGCATTTTGAATGCATAGGCCATGGAGCAGTGTGATGACAGGGGTCATGGAGCATTGTGATGAATGTGGTCATAGTTCATTGTGATGATAAGTGTCCAGGAACATTGTGATGACATGGATCATGGAGCATTGTGATGACAAGGGCCATGGCGAATTGTGATGACAGGTGTCATGGGGCATTGTGATGACAGTGGTCATCTAGAATTGTGATGAAAGGTAACATGGAGCACTGTGATAACAGGGGCCATGGAGCATTGTGATGACAAAGGCCATGGAGCATTTTGATGACAAGTGTCATGGAGCATTGTGATGAGACGGGCATGGAGCATTATGATGCCCAGAGTTCTGGAGCATTGTGGTGACAAGGGCATGGAGCATTGTGATGACAAGGGCCATGGCCAATTCTGATGACAGGTGTCCTCGGGCATTGTGATGACAGAGGTTATCTAGCATTGTGATGAAAGGTACCATGGATCACTGTGATAACAGGGGCCATGGAGCATTGTGATGATAAAGGCCATGGCGCATTTTAATGAAAAGTGTCATGGAGAATTGTGATGAGACGGGCATGGAGCATTATGATGACAAGAGTTCTGGAGCATTGCGTTGACAAGGGAATGGAGCATTGTGATTACAGGGACCATGGAGGAGAGTGATGACATCTGTCATGGAACATTGTGCTGACAGGGGCCATGGAGCATTGTGATGACAGGTATAATGTGGCATTGTAATGACAGGGGTCATAGAGCATTGTGATGAAATGGATCATGGAGCAATGTGATTACAGGGACCATGTAGCATTGCGAATGCATAGGCTATGGAGCATTGTGATGACAGGAGTCAAGGAGCATTGTGATGTAAGTGGTCATGGATCATTGTGATGACAAGTGTCCTGGACCATTGTGATGACACGGGTCATGGAGCATTGTGATGGCAAGGGCCATGGCGAATTGTGATGACATGTGTCTTGGGGCATTGTGATGACAGTGGTCATCTAGAATTGTGATAAAAGGTATCATGGAGCACTGTGATGACAGGGGCCATGGAGTATTGTAATGACAAGGCCATGGAACATTGTGATGACAAGTATCATGGAGCTTTGTGATGACACGAGCATTCATCATTATGATGACAAGAGTTCTGGAGCATTGTGATGACAAGGGCATGGAGCATTGTGATTACAGGGTCATGGAGCATTGTGATGACAACTGTCATGGAACATTGTGATGACAGGGTTCATGGAGCATTGTGATTAAAGGGGCCATGGAGCATTTTGATGACAAGGGCAGGCGAACATTTTGATTACATTGGTAATGGAGCATTGTGATGACATGGGCAGGGAACATTGTGAAGACAGGTGTAATGGAACATTGTGATTGCAGGGGACATGGAGCATTTTGATGACATGGGCAGGCAACATTGTGATGACAGGTGTCATGGAGCATTGTGATGACAATTGTCATGGAACGTTGTGCTGACAGGGATCATGGAGCATTGTGATGAGACGGTCATTGGAGCATTGTGATGACAGGCGTACTGGAGCCTTCTGAGGAAAGGTGTCATGGGTCATTGTGATTACAGCGATCATGGAACATTGTGATGACAGTGGTCATGGAGCATTGTAATGACAGGGGCCATGGAGCATTGTGATGACAGGGGTCATGGGGCATTGTGATGACAGTGGTCATGGAGCATTGTGATGAAAGGGGTCATGGAGCACTGTGATCACAGGGGCCATGTATAATTGTGATGACAAAGACCATGGAGCATTGTGATGACAGTTGTCATGGAGCATTGTGTTGAAAGGGGCATGGAGCATTGTGACGACAATGGTCATGGAGCATTGTGATGACTGGTATCATGGAGCATTGTTCTGAAAAAGGTCATGGGGCAGTGTAATGACAAGTATCATGGAGGATGTGATGAAAGGAGTCATGGAGCATTGTGATTAAATGGATCATGAGGCATTTTGATGACAAGAGTCATGGAACATTGTGATGACAGGGCTAATGGAGCATTGTGATGACAAGGGCTATGGAGCATTGTGATGACTGGGGTCATGGAGCATTGTGATGAAAGGGGTCATGGATCACATCGATGACATGGGTAATGGAGCATTGTGATGATATGGACATGGAGCATTGTGATGACAGGGGCCAGGGAGCATTGAGAATGACAAGGGCAGGGAATATTGTGATGACAGCAGTCATGGATCATTGTGATGATACCTGTCATGGAACATTGTGCTGACAGGGGCTATAGAGCATTGTGATGACAGGTGTCATGTGGCATTGTGATGACAGTGGTCATAGAGCATTGTGATGAAAGTGGTCATGGAGAACTGTGATGACAAGGGAATGGAGCATTATGATGACAAGAGTTCTGGAGCATTGTGATGACAAGGGTATGGAGCATTGTGATTACAGGGGACCAGGAGCATTGTGATTACATGGGCAGTGAATATTGTGATGACAGGGGTCATGGAGCACTGTGATGACTAGTGTCATGGAACATTGTGATGACAGGGATCATGGAGCATTGTGATGAGAGGGGCCTTGGAGCATTATGATGATAGGCGTCATGGGGCATTGTGATGACAGCGGTCTTGGAGTATTGTGATGAAAGGGATCATGGAGCAATGTGATTACAGGAGCCATGGAGCATTGTGAATGCATAGGCCATGGAGCAATGGAATGACAGGGGTCAAGGAGCATTGTGATGTAAGTTCTCATGGAGCATTGTGATGACTCTTGTCCATGAACATTGTGATGACATGGTTCATGGAGCATTGTGATGACAGGTGTCATGTGGAATTGTGATGAGAGCGGTCATATAGAATTGTGATTAAAGGTATCAGGGAGGACTCTGATAACAGGGGCCGTGGAGCACTGTGATGACAGTGGTCATCTAGAATTGTGATGAAATATACCAGGGAGCATTGTGATGACACGGGTCATGGATCACCGCAATTATAGAGGCCATGGAGCATTGTGAATACAAAGATCATGGAGCATTGAGATGACAGGGGTCACGGATCATTGTGATGACAAGGGTCCTGGAACCTTGTGATGACACGGTTCATGGAGCATTGTGATGACAAGGTTCTTCAAGCATTGTGATGACACGGGCATGGAGCATTATGATGACAAGAGTTCTGGAGCATTGTGATGACAAGGGTATGGAGCACTATGATTACAGGGGACCAGGAGCATTGTGATTACATGGGCAGTGAATATTGTGATGACAGGGGTCATGGAGCACTGTGATGACTAGTGTCATGGAACATTGTGATGACAGGGATCATGGAGCATTGTGATGAGAGGGGCCTTAGAGCATTATGATGATAGGCGTCATGGGGCATTGTGATGACAGCGGTCTTGGAGCATTGTGATGAAAGGGATCATGGAGCAATGTGCTTACAGGAGCCATGGAGCATTGTGAATGCATAGGCCATGGAGCAATGAAATGACAGGGGTCAAGGAGCATTGTGATGTAAGTTGTCATGGAGCATTGTGATGACAAGTGTCCATGAACATTGTGATGACATGGTTCATGGAGCATTGTGATGACAAGTGCCATGGCGAATTGTGATGACAGGTGTCATGGGGCATTGTGATGACAGTGGTCATGTAGAATTGTAATGAAAGGTATCATGGAGGACTCTGACGACAGGGGCCGTGGAGCACTGTGATGACAGTGGTCATCTAGAATTGTGATGAAATATACCAGGGAGCATTGTGATGACAGGGGTCATGGATCACCGCAATTATAGGGGCCAGGGAGCATTGTGAATACAAAGATCATGGAGCATTGAGATGACAGGGGTCATGGATCATTGTGATGACAAGGGTCCTGGAACCTTGTGATGACACGGTTCATGGAGCATTGTGATGACAAGGTTCTTCAAGCATTGTGATGACACGGGCATGGAGCATTATGATGACAAGAGTTCTGGAGCATTGTGATGAAAAGGGTATGGAGCACTGTGATTACAGGGGACCAGGAGCATTGTGATTACATGGGCAGTGAATATTGTGATGACAGGGGTTCATGGAGCACTGTGATGACAAGTGTCATGGAACATTGTGATGACAGGGTTCATGGAGCATTGTGATGAGAGGGGCCTTGGAGCATTATGATGATAGGCGTCATGGGGTATTGTGATGAGAGTGGTCATAGAACATTGTGATGAAAGGGATCATGGAGCAATGTGATTACAGGGGCCATGGAGCATTTTGAATGCATAGTCCATGGAGCAGTGTGATGACAGGGGTCATGGAGCATTGTGATGAATGTGGTCATAGTTCATTGTGATGATAAGTGTCCAGGAACATTGTGATGACATGGATCATGGAGCATTGTGATGACAAGGGCCATGGCGAATTGTGATGACAGGTGTCATGGGGCATTGTGATGACAGTGGTCATCGAGAATTATGAGGAAAGGTAACAAGGAGCACTGTGATAACAGGGGCCATGGAGCATTGTGATGACAAAGGCCATGGAGCATTTTGATGACAAGTGTCATGGAGCATTGTGATGAGACGGGCATGGAGCATTATGATGCCAAGAGTTCTGGAGCATTGCGTTGACAAGGGCATGGAGCATTGTGATGACAAGGGCCATGGCCAATTCTGATGACAGGTGTCATCGGGCATTGTGATGACAGAGGTTATCTAGCATTGTGATGAAAGGTACAATGGATCAATGTGATAACAGGGGCCATGGAGCATTGTGATGATAAAGGCCATGGAGCATTTTAATGAAAAGTGTCATGGAGAATTGTGATGAGACGGGCATGGAGCATTATGATGACAAGAGTTCTGGAGCATTGCGTTGACAAGGGAATGGAGCATTGTGATTACAGCGACCATGGAGGACAGTGATGACATCTGTCATGGAACATTGTGCTGACAGGGGCCATGGAGCATTGTGATGACAGGTATAATGTGGCATTGTAATGACAGTGGTCATAGAGCATTGTGATGAAATGGATCATGGAGCAATGTGATTACAGGGACCATGTAGCATTGCGAATGCATAGGCTATGGAGCATTGTGATGACAGGAGTCAAGGAGCATTGTGATGTAAGTGGTCATGGATCATTGTGATGACAAGTGTCCGGGACCATTGTGATGACACGGGTCATGGAGCATTGTGATGCCAAGGGCCATGGCGAATTGTTATGACATGTGTCTTGGGGCATTGTGATGACAGTGGTCATCTAGAATTGTGATAAAAGGTATCATGGAGCACTGTGATGACAGGGGCCATGGAGTATTGTAA
The DNA here is from genome assembly GCF_965194805.1 of Balaenoptera borealis. NCBI lineage: Eukaryota > Metazoa > Chordata > Mammalia > Artiodactyla > Balaenopteridae > Balaenoptera > Balaenoptera borealis. The sequence goes on from NW_028123822.1 coordinate 470,365, forward strand.
TGACAAGGCAATGGAACATTGTGATGACAAGTATCATGGAGCTTTGTGATGACACGAGCATTCATCATTATGATGACAAGAGTTCTGGAGCATTGTGATGACAAGGGCATGGAGCAATGTGATTACAGGGTCATGGAGCATTGTGATGACAACTGTCATGGAACATTGTGATGACAGGGTTCATGGAGCATTGTGATGACAAGTGCGATGGCGAATTGTGATGACAGGTGTCATGGGGCATTGTGTTGAAAGGGGCATGGAGCATTGTGACGACAATGGTCATGGAGCATTGTGATGACTGGTATCATGGAGCATTGTTCTGAAAAAGGTCATGGGGCAGTGTAATGACAAGTATCATGGAGGATGTGATGAAAGGAGTCATGGAGCATTGTGATTAAATGGATCATGAGGCATTTTGATGACAAGAGTCATGGAACATTGTGATGACAGGGCTAATGGAGCATTGTGATGACAAGGGCTATGGAGCATTGTGATGACAGGTGTCATGCAGCATTGTGATGAAAGGGGTCATGGATCACTACGATGACATGTGTAATGGAGCATTGTGATGATATGGACATGGAGCATTGTGATAACAGGGGCCAGGGAGCATTGAGATGACAAGAGCAGGGAACATTCTGATGACAGCAGTCTTGTATCATTGTGATGATACCTGTCATGGAACATTGTGCTGACAGGGGCTATAGAGCATTGTGATGACAGGTGTCATGTGGCATTGTGATGACAGTGGTCATAGAGCATTGTGATGAAAAGGATCATGGAGCAATGTGATTACAGGGGCCATGGAGCATTGTGAATACATAGGCCATGGAGCATTGTGATGACAGGGGTCAAGGAGCATTGTGATGAAAGTGGACATGGAGCACTGTGATGACACGGGCATGCAGCATTATGATGACAAGAGTTCTGGAGCATTGTGATGAAAAGGGTATGGAGCATTGTGATTACAGGGGACCAGGAGCATTGTGATTACATGGGCAGTGAATATTGTGATGACAGGGGTCATGGAGCACTGTGATGACTAGTGTCATGGAACATTGTGATGAGAGGGATCATGGAGCACTGTGATGAGAGGGGCCTTGGAGCATTGTGAATGCATAGGCCATGGAGCAATGAAATGACAGGGGTCAAGGAGCATTGTGATGTAAGTTGTCATGGAGCATTGTGATGACAAGTGTCCATGAACATTGTGATGACATGGTTCATGGAGCTTTGTGATGACAAGTGCCATGGCGAATTGTGATGACAGGTGTCATGGGGCATTGTGATGACAGTGGTCATGTAGAATTGTAATGAAAGGTATCATGGAGGACTCTGACGACAGGGGCCGTGGAGCACTGTGATGACAGTGGTCATCTAGAATTGTGATGAAATATACCAGGGAGCATTGTGATGACAGGGGTCATGGATCACTGCAATTATACTGGCCAGGGAGCATTGTGAATACAAAGATCATGGAGCATTGAGATGACAGGGGTCATGGATCATTGTGATGACAAGGGTCCTGGAACCTTGTGATGACACGGTTCATGGAGCATTGTGATGACAAGGTTCTTCAAGCATTGTGATGACACGGGCATGGAGCATTATGATGACAAGAGTTCTGGAGCAATGTGATGAAAAGTGTATGGAGCACTGTGATTACAGGAGACCAGGAGCATTGTGATTACATGGGCAGTGAATATTGTGATGACAGGGGTTCATGGAGCACTGTGATGACAAGTGTCATGGAACATTGTGATGACAGGGTTCATGGAGCATTGTGATGAGAGGGGCCTTGGAGCATTATGATGATACGCGTCATGGGGCCTTGTGATGACAGCGGTCTTGGAGCATTGTGATGAAAGGGATCATGGAGCAATGTGATTACAGGGGCCATGGAGCATTTTGAATGCATAGGCCATGGAGCAGTGTGATGACAGGGGTCATGGAGCATTGTGATGAATGTGGTCATAGTTCATTGTGATGATAAGTGTCCAGGAACATTGTGATGACATGGATCATGGAGCATTGTGATGACAAGGGCCATGGCGAATTGTGATGACAGGTGTCATGGGGCATTGTGATGACAGTGGTCATCTAGAATTGTGATGAAAGGTAACATGGAGCACTGTGATAACAGGGGCCATGGAGCATTGTGATGACAAAGGCCATGGAGCATTTTGATGACAAGTGTCATGGAGCATTGTGATGAGACGGGCATGGAGCATTATGATGCCCAGAGTTCTGGAGCATTGTGGTGACAAGGGCATGGAGCATTGTGATGACAAGGGCCATGGCCAATTCTGATGACAGGTGTCATCGGGCATTGTGATGACAGAGGTTATCTAGCATTGTGATGAAAGGTACAATGGATCAATGTGATAACAGGGGCCATGGAGCATTGTGATGATAAAGGCCATGGAGCATTTTAATGAAAAGTGTCATGGAGAATTGTGATGAGACGGGCATGGAACATTATGATGACAACAGTTCTGGAGCATTGCGTTGACAAGGGAATGGAGCATTGTGATTACAGGGACCATGGAGGATAGTGGTGACATCTGTCATGGAACATTGTGATGACAGTGGTCATGGAGCATTGTAATGACAGGGGCCATGGAGCATTGTGATGACAGGGGTCATGGGGCATTGTGATGACAGTGGTCATGGAGCATTGTGATGAAAGGGGTCATGGAGCACTGTGATCACAGGGGCCATGTATAATTGTGATGACAAAGACCATGGAGCATTGTGATGACAGTTGTCATGGAGCATTGTGTTGAAAGGGGCATGGAGCATTGTGACGACAATGGTCATGGAGCATTGTGATGACTGGTATCATGGAGCGTTGTTCTGAAAAAGGTCATGGGGCAGTGTAATGACAAGTATCATGGAGGATGTGATGAAAGGAGTCATGGAGCATTGTGATTAAATGGATCATGAGGCATTTTGATGACAAGAGTCATGGAACATTGTGATGACAGGGCTAATGGAGCATTGTGATGACAAGGGCTATGGAGCATTGTGATGTCTGGGGTCATGGAGCATTGTGATGAAAGGGGTCATGGATCACATCGATGACATGGGTAATGGAGCATTGTGATGATATGAGCATGGAGCATTGTGATGACAGGGGCCAGGGAGCATTGAGAATGACAAGGGCAGGGAATATTGTGATGACAGCAGTCATGGATCATTGTGATGATACCTGTCATGGAACATTGTGCTGACAGGGGCTATAGAGCATTGTGATGACAGGTGTCATGTGGCATTGTGATGACAGTGGTCATAGAGCATTGTGATGAAAGTGGTCATGGAGAACTGTGATGACAAGGGAATGGAGCATTATGATGACAAGAGTTCTGGAGCATTGTGATGACAAGGGTATGGAGCATTGTGATTACAGGGGACCAGGAGCATTGTGATTACATGGGCAGTGAATATTGTGATGACAGGGGTCATGGAGCACTGTGATGACTAGTGTCATGGAACATTGTGATGACAGGGATCATGGAGCATTGTGATGAGAGGGGCCTTGGAGCATTATGATGATAGGCGTCATGGGGCATTGTGATGACAGCGGTCTTGGAGTATTGTGATGAAAGGGATCATGGAGCAATGTGATTACAGGAGCCATGGAGCATTGTGAATGCATAGGCCATGGAGCAATGGAATGACAGGTGTCAAGGAGCATTGTGATGTAAGTTGTCATGGAGCATTGTGATGACTCTTGTCCATGAACATTGTGATGACATGGTTCATGGAGCATTGTGATGACAGGTGTCATGTGGAATTGTGATGAGAGCGGTCATATAGAATTGTGATTAAAGGTATCAGGGAGGACTCTGATAACAGGGGCCGTGGAGCACTGTGATGACAGTGGTCATCTAGAATTGTGATGAAATATACCAGGGAGCATTGTGATGACAGGGGTCATGGATCACCGCAATTATAGAGGCCATGGAGCATTGTGAATACAAAGATCATGGAGCATTGAGATGACAGGGGTCACGGATCATTGTGATGACAAGGGTCCTGGAACCTTGTGATGACACGGTTCATGGAGCATTGTGATGACAAGGTTCTTCAAGCATTGTGATGACACGGGCATGGAGCATTATGATGACAAGAGTTCTGGAGCATTGTGATGACAAGGGTATGGAGCACTATGATTACAGGGGACCAGGAGCATTGTGATTACATGGGCAGTGAATATTGTGATGACAGGGGTCATGGAGCACTGTGATGACTAGTGTCATGGAACATTGTGATGACAGGGATCATGGAGCATTGTGATGAGAGGGGCCTTAGAGCATTATGATGATAGGCGTCATGGGGCATTGTGATGACAGCGGTCTTGGAGCATTGTGATGAAAGGGATCATGGAGCAATGTGCTTACAGGAGCCATGGAGCATTGTGAATGCATAGGCCATGGAGCAATGAAATGACAGGGGTCAAGGAGCATTGTGATGTAAGTTGTCATGGAGCATTGTGATGACAAGTGTCCATGAACATTGTGATGACATGGTTCATGGAGCATTGTGATGACAAGTGCCATGGCGAATTGTGATGACAGGTGTCATGGGGCATTGTGATGAAAGTGGTCATGTAGAATTGTAATGAAAGGTATCATGGAGGACTCTGACGACAGGGGCCGTGGAGCACTGTGATGACAGTGGTCATCTAGAATTGTGATGAAATATACCAGGGAGCATTGTGATGACAGGGGTCATGGATCACCGCAATTATAGGGGCCAGGGAGCATTGTGAATACAAAGATCATGGAGCATTGAGATGACAGGGGTCATGGATCATTGTGATGACAAGGGTCCTGGAACCTTGTGATGACACGGTTCATGGAGCATTGTGATGACAAGGTTCTTCAAGCATTGTGATGACACGGGCATGGAGCATTATGATGACAAGAGTTCTGGAGCATTGTGATGAAAAGGGTATGGAGCACTGTGATTACAGGGGACCAGGAGCATTGTGATTACATGGGCAGTGAATATTGTGATGACAGGGGTTCATGGAGCACTGTGATGACAAGTGTCATGGAACATTGTGATGACAGGGTTCATGGAGCATTGTGATGAGAGGGGCCTTGGAGCATTATGATGATAGGCGTCATGGGGTATCGTGATGAGAGTGGTCATAGAACATTGTTATGAAAGGGATCATGGAGCAATGTGATTACAGGGGCCATGGAGCATTTTGAATGCATAGTCCATGGAGCAGTGTGATGACAGGGGTCATGGAGCATTGTGATGAATGTGGTCATAGTTCATTGTGATGATAAGTGTCCAGGAACATTGTGATGACATGGATCATGGAGCATTGTGATGACAAGGGCCATGGCGAATTGTGATGACAGGTGTCATGGGGCATTGTGATGACAGTGGTCATCGAGAATTATGAGGAAAGGTAACATGGAGCACTGTGATAACAGGGGCCATGGAGCATTGTGATGACAAAGGCCATGGAGCATTTTGATGACAAGTGTCATGGAGCATTGTGATGAGACGGGCATGGAGCATTATGATGCCAAGAGTTCTGGAGCATTGCGTTGACAAGGGCATGGAGCATTGTGATGACAAGGGCCATGGCCAATTCTGATGACAGGTGTCATCGGGCATTGTGATGACAGAGGTTATCTAGCATTGTGATGAATGGTACCATGGATCACTGTGATAACAGGGGCCATGGAGCATTGTGATGATAAAGGCCATGGAGCATTTTAATGAAAAGTGTCATGGAGAATTGTGATGAGACGGGCATGGAGCATTATGATGCCAAGAGTTCTGGAGCATTGCGTTGACAAGGGAATGGAGCATTGTGATTACAGGGACCATGGAGGAGAGTGATGACATCTGTCATGGAACATTGTGCTGACAGGGGCCATGGAGCATTGTGATGACAGGTATAATGTGGCATTGTAATGACAGGGGTCATAGAGCATTGTGATGAAATGGATCATGGAGCAATGTGATTACAGGGACCATGTAGCATTGCGAATGCATAGGCTATGGAGCATTGTGATGACAGGAGTCAAGGAGCATTGTGATGTAAGTGGTCATGGATCATTGTGATGACAAGTGTCCTGGACCATTGTGATGACACGGGTCATGGAGCATTGTGATGGCAAGGGCCATGGCGAATTGTGATGACATGTGTCTTGGGGCATTGTGATGACAGTGGTCATCTAGAATTGTGATAAAAGGTATCATGGAGCACTGTGATGACAGGGGCCATGGAGTATTGTAATGACAAGGCCATGGAACATTGTGATGACAAGTATCATGGAGCTTTGTGATGACACGAGCATTCATCATTATGATGACAAGAGTTCTGGAGCATTGTGATGACAAGGGCATGGAGCATTGTGATTACAGGGTCATGGAGCATTGTGATGACAACTGTCATGGAACATTGTGATGACAGGGTTCATGGAGCATTGTGATTAAAGGGGCCATGGAGCATTTTGATGACAAGGGCAGGCGAACTTTTTGATTACATTGGTAATGGAGCATTGTGATGACATGGGCAGGGAACATTGTGAAGACAGGTGTAATGGAACATTGTGATTACAGGGGACATGGAGCATTTTGATGACATGGGCAGGCAACATTGTGATGACAGGTGTCATGGAGCATTGTGATGACAATTGTCATGGAACGTTGTGCTGACAGGGATCATGGAGCATTGTGATGAGACGGTCATTGGAGCATTCTGATGACAGGCGTACTGGAGCCTTCTGAGGAAAGGTGTCATGAGTCATTGTGATTACAGCGATCATGGAACATTGTGATGACAGTGGTCATGGAGCATTGTAATGACAGGGGTCATGGAGCATTGTGATGACAGGGGTCATGGGGCATTGTGATGAAAGGGGTCATGGAGCACTGTGATCACAGGGGCCATGTATAATTGTGATGACAAAGGCCATGGAGCATTGTGATGACAGTTGTCATGGAGCATTGTGTTGAAAGGGGCATGGAGCATTGTGACGACAATGGTCATGGAGCATTGTGATGACTGGTATCATGGAGCATTGTTCTGAAAGAGGTCATGGGGCAGTGTAATGACAAGTATCATGGAGGATGTGATGAAAGGAGTCATGGAGCATTGTGATTAAATGGATCATGAGGCATTTTGATGACAAGAGTCATGGAACATTGTGATGACAGCGCTAATGGAGCATTGTGATGACAAGGGCTATGGAGCATTGTGATGAATGGGGTCATGGGGCATGGTGATGACAGTGGTCATGGAGCATTGTGATGACAAAGACCACGGAGCATTGTGATGACAGGTGTCATGCAGCATTGTGATGTAAGGGGTCATGGATCACTACGATGACATGGGTAATGGAGCATTGTGATGATACGGGCATGGAGCATTGTGATGACAGGGGTCATGCAGCATTGTGATGACAGGGGCCATGCAGCATTTTGATGACATGGGCATGGAGCATAGTGATGACAAGAGTTCTGGAGCATTTTGATGACGAGGGCATGGATCATTGTGATGACAGGGGTCATGAAGCATTGACATGACAAGGGAATGGAGCATTGTGATGAAAGCGGTCCTCGAGAATTGTGAGGAAACGGGTCATGGATTATTGTGATGGAAGGGTTCCTGGAGCATTCTGATGACAAGTGCCATGGAGCATTTTAATGAAAGGGGTACTGGAGCATTGTACAGAAATGGTTCATGGATCATCGTGATTACACGGATCATGGAATATTGTGATGACAAGGGTTTCGGAGCATTGCGACGACAGGGGTCATGGAGCATTGTAATAGCAGGGGTGATGGGGCATTGTGATGACAGGGCCATGGAGCATTTTGATGACAGAAGTCATAGAATATTGTGATGACAAGGGCCATGGAGCATTGTCATGAAAGGTCTTATCTGGCATTGTGATGAGAGTGGTCATGGAGCATTGTGATAAAAGTTGTCCTGAAGCACTGTTATTACAGGGGCCATGTAGAATTTTGATGACAAAGGCCATGGAGCATTGTGATGACAGGCATCATGGAGCAATTTGATGAAAGTGGTCATGGAGCATTGTGATGAAATGCGCCATGGAACATTGTGAAGACAAGTGTCCTGGAGCATTGTGATGACAAGGGCCATGGCCAATTCTGATGACAGGTGTCATGGAGCATTGTGATGACAGTGGTCATGGAGCATTGTAATGACAGGGGTCATGGAGCATTGTGATGACAGGGGTCATGGGGCATTGTGATGACAGTGGTCATGGAGCATTGTGATGAAAGGGGTCATGGAGCACTGTGATCACAGGGGCCATGTATAATTGTGATGACAAAGGCCATGGAGCATTGTGATGACAGTTGTCATGGAGCATTGTGTTGAAAGGGGCATGGAGCATTGTGACGACAATGGTCATGGAGCATTGTGATGACTGGTATCATGGAGCATTGTTCTGAAAGAGGTCATGGGGCAGTGTAATGACAAGTATCATGGAGGATGTGATGAAAGGAGTCATGGAGCATTGTGATTAAATGGATCATGAGGCATTTTGATGACAAGAGTCATGGAACATTGTGATGACAGCGCTAATGGAGCATTGTGATGACAAGGGCTATGGAGCATTGTGATGAATGGGGTCATGGGGCATGGTGATGACAGTGGTCATGGAGCATTGTGATGACAAAGACCACGGAGCATTGTGATGACAGGTGTCATGCAGCATTGTGATGTAAGGGGTCATGGATCACTACGATGACATGGGTAATGGAGCATTGTGATGATACGGGCATGGAGCATTGTGATGACAGGGGTCATGCAGCATTGTGATGACAGGGGCCATGCAGCATTTTGATGACATGGGCATGGAGCATAGTGATGACAAGAGTTCTGGAGCATTTTGATGACGAGGGCATGGATCATTGTGATGACAGGGGTCATGAAGCATTGACATGACAAGGGAATGGAGCATTGTGATGAAAGCGGTCCTCGAGAATTGTGAGGAAACGGGTCATGGATTATTGTGATGGAAGGGTTCCTGGAGCATTGTGATGACAAGGGCCATGGCCAATTCTGATGACAGGTGTCATGGAGCATTGTGATGACAGTGGTCATCTATCATTATGATGAAAGGTATCACGGAGCACTGTGATGACAGGGGCCATGGAGCATTGTGATGACACGGGCATGGAGCATTATGATGAGAAGTGATCTGGAGCATTGCGATGACAAGGGTATGGAGCATTGTGATTACAGGGACCATGGAGCATTGTGAATGCATAGGCCATGGAGCAATGAAATGACAGGGGTCAAGGAGCATTGTGATGTAAGTTGTCATGGAGCATTGTCATGACTATTGTCCATGAACATTGTGATGACATGGTTCATGGAGCATTGTGATGACAAGTGCCATGGCGAATTGTGATGACAGGTGTCATGCGGCATTGTGATGACAGTGGTCATGTAGAATTGTAATGAACGGTATCATGGAGGACTCTGACGACAGGGGCCGTGGAGCACTGTGATGACAGTGGTCATCTAGAATTGTGATGAAATATACCAGGGAGCATTGTGATGACAGGGGTCATGGATCACCGCAATTATAGGGGCCAGGGAGCATTGTGAATACAAAGATCATGGAGCATTGAGATGACAGGGGTCATGGATCATTGTGATGACAAGGGTCCTGGAACCTTGTGATGACACGGTTCATGGAGCATTGTGATGACAAGGTTCTTCAAGCATTGTGATGACACGGGCATGGAGCATTATGATGACAAGAGTTCTGGAGCATTGTGATGAAAAGGGTATGGAGCACTGTGATTACAGGGGACCAGGAGCATTGTGATTACATGGGCAGTGAATATTGTGATGACAGGTGTTCATGGAGCACTGTGATGACAAGTGTCATGGAACATTGTGATGACAGGGTTCATGGAGCATTGTGATGAGAGGGGCCTTGGAGCATTATGATGATAGGCGTCATGGGGTATTGTGATGAGAGTGGTCATAGAACATTGTGATGAAAGGGATCATGGAGCAATGTGATTACAGGGGCCATGGAGCATTTTGAATGCATAGTCCATGGAGCAGTGTGATGACAGGGGTCATGGAGCATTGTGATGAATGTGGTCATAGTTCATTGTGATGATAAGTGTCCAGGAACATTGTGATGACATGGATCATGGAGCATTGTGATGACAAGGGCCATGGCGAATTGTGATGACAGGTGTCATGGGGCATTGTGATGACAGTGGTCATCGAGAATTATGAGGAAAGGTAACATGGAGCACTGTGATAACAGGGGCCATGGAGCATTGTGATGACAAAGGCCATGGAGCATTTTGATGACAAGTGTCATGGAGCATTGTGATGAGACGGGCATGGAGCATTATGATGCCAAGAGTTCTGGAGCATTGCGTTGACAAGGGCATAGAGCATTGTGATGACAAGGGCCATGGCCAATTCTGATGACAGGTGTCATCGGGCATTGTGATGACAGAGGTTATCTAGCATTGTGATGAAAGGTACAATGGATCAATGTGATAACAGGGGCCATGGAGCATTGTGATGATAAAGGCCATGGAGCATTTTGATGACAAGTGTCATGGAGCATTGTGATGAGACGGGCATGGAGCATTATGATGCCAAGAGTTCTGGAGCATTGTGATGACAAGGGTATGGAGCATTGTGATTACAGGGGACCAGGAGCATTGTGATTACATGGGCAGTGAATATTGTGATGACAGGGGTCATGGAGCACTGTGATGACTAGTGTCATGGAATATTGGGAGGACAGGGATCATGGAGCATTGTGATAAGAGTGGCCTTGGAGCATTATGATGATAGGCATCATGGGTCATTGTGATGACAGCGGTCTTGGAGCATTGTGATGAAAGGGATCATGGAGCAATGTAATTACAGGAGCCATGGAGCATTGTGAATACATAGGCCATGGAGAAATGGAATGACAGGGGTCAAGGAGCATTGTGATGTAAGTTGTCATGGAGCATTGTGATGACAAGTGTCCATGAACATTGTGATGACATGGATCATGGATCATTGTGATGACAAGGGCCATGGCGAATTGTGATGACAGGTGTCATGGGGCATTGTGATGACAGTGGTCATCGCGAATTGTGAGGAAAGGTAACATGGAGCACTGTGATAACAGGAGCCATGGAGCATTGTGATGACAAAGGCCATGGAGCATTTTGATGACAAGTGTCATGGAGCATTGTGATGAGACGGGCATGGAGCATTATGATGCCAAGCGTTCTGGAGCATTGTGGTGACAAGGGCATGGAGCATAGTGATGACAAGAGTTCCGGAGCATTGTGATGAAAAGGGTATGGAGCACTGTGATTACAGGGGACCAGGAGCATTGTGATTACATGGGCAGTGAATATTGTGATGACAGGCGTTCATGGAGCACTGTGATGACAAGTGTCATGGAACATTGTGATGACAGGGATCATGAAGCATTGTGATGAGAGGGGCCTTGGAGCATTATGATGATAGGCCTCATGGCGTATTGTGATGAGAGTGGTCATAGAACATTAGAATATTGTGATGAAAGGGATCATGGAGCAATGTGATTACAGGGGCCATGGAGCATTGTGAATGCATAGGCCATGGAGCAATGAAATGACAGGGGTCAAGGAGCATTGTGATGTAAGTTGTCATGGAGCATTGTGATGACTATTGTCCATGAACATTGTGATGACATGGTTCATGGAGCATTGTGATGACAAGTGCCATGGTGAATTGTGATGACAGGTGTCATGCGGCATTGTGATGACAGTGGTCATGTAGAATTGTAATGAAAGGTATCATGGAGGACTCTGACGACAGGGGCCGTGGAGCACTGTGATGACAGTGGTCATCTAGAATTGTGATGAAATATACCAGGGAGCATTGTGATGACAGGGGTCATGGATCACCGCAATTATAGGGGCCAGGGAGCATTGTGAATACAAAGATCATGGAGCATTGAGATGACAGGGGTCATGGATCATTGTGATGACAAGGGTCCTGGAACCTTGTGATGACACGGTTCATGGAGCATTGTGATGACAAGGTTCTTCAAGCATTGTGATGACACGGGCATGGAGCATTATGATGACAAGTGTTCTGGAGCATTGTGATGACAAGGGTATGGAACATTGTGATTACAGGGGACCAGGAGCATTGTGATTAAATGGGCAGTGAATATTGTGATGACAGGGGTCATGGAGCACTGTGATGACTAGTGTCATGGAACATTGTGATGACAGGGATCATGGAGCATTGTGATGAGAGGGGCCTTGGAGCATTATGATGATAGGCGTCATGGCGTATTGTGATGAGAGTGGTCATAGAACATTAGAATATTGTGATGAAAGGGATCATGGAGCAATGTGATTACAGGGGCCATGGAGCATTGTGAATGCATAGGCCATGGAGCAATGAAATGACAGGGGTCAAGGAGCATTGTGATGTAAGTTGTCATGGAGCGTTGTCATGGAGCATTGTCATGACTATTGTCCATGAACATTGTGATGACATGGTTCATGGAGCATTGTGATGACAAGTGCCATGGCGAATTGTGATGACAGGTGTCATGCGGCATTGTGATGACAGTGGTCATGTAGAATTGTAATGAAAGGTATCATGGAGGACTCTGACGACAGGGGCCGTGGAGCACTGTGATGACAGTGGTCATCTAGAATTGTGATGAAATATACCAGGGAGCATTGTGATGACAGGGGTCATGGATCACCGCAATTATAGGGGCCAGGGAGCATTGTGAATACAAAGATCATGGAGCATTGAGATGACAGGGGTCATGGATCATTGTGATGACAAGGGTCCTGGAACCTTGTGATGACACGGTTCATGGAGCATTGTGATGACAAGGTTCTTCAAGCATTGTGATGACACGGGCATGGAGCATTATGATGACAAGAGTTCTGGAGCATTGTGATGAAAAGGGTATGGAGCATTGTGATTACATGGGCAGTGAATATTGTGATGACAGGTGTTCATGGAGCACTGTGATGACAAGTGTCATGGAACATTGTGATGACAGGGTTCATGGAGCATTGTGATGAGAGGGGCCTTGGAGCATTATGATGATAGGCGTCATGGGGTATTGTGATGAGAGTGGTCATAGAACATTGTGATGAAAGGGATCATGGAGCAATGTGATTACAGGGGCCATGGAGCATTTTGAATGCATAGTCCATGGAGCAGTGTGATGACAGGGGTCATGGAACATTGTGATGAATGTGGTCATAGTTCATTGTGATGATAATTGCCCAGGAACATTGTGATGACATGGATCATGGAGCATTGTGATGACAAGGGCCATGGCGAATTGTGATGACAGGTGTCATGGGGCATTGTGATGACAGTGGTCATCGAGAATTATGAGGAAAGGTAACATGGAGCACTGTGATAACAGGGGCCATGGAGCATTGTGATGACAAAGGCCATGGAGCATTTTGATGACAAGTGTCATGGAGCATTGTGATGAGACGGGCATGGAGCATTATGATGCCCAGAGTTCTGGAGCATTGTGGTGACAAGGGCATCGAGCATTGTGATGACAAGGGCCATGGCCAATTCTGATGACAGGTGTCCTCGGGCATTGTGATGACAGAGGTTATCTAGCATTGTGATGAAAGGTACCATGGATCACTGTGATAACAGGGGCCATGGAGCATTGTGATGATAAAGGCCATGGAGCATTTTAATGAAAAGTGTCATGGAGAATTGTGATGAGACGGGCATGGAGCATTATGATGACAAGAGTTCTGGAGCATTGCGTTGACAAGGGAATGGAGCATTGTGATTACAGGGACCATGGAGGAGAGTGATGACATCTGTCATGGAACATTGTGCTGACAGGGGCCATGGAGCATTGTGATGACAGGTATAATGTGGCATTGTAATGACAGTGGTCATAGAGCATTGTGATGAAATGGATCATGGAGCAATGTGATTACAGGGACCATGTAGCATTGCGAATGCATAGGCTATGGAGCATTGTGATGACAGGAGTCAAGGAGCATTGTGATGTAAGTGGTCATGGATCATTGTGATTACAAGTGTCCTGGACCTCAGTGATGACACGGGTCATGGAGCATTGTGATGGCAAGGGCCATGGCGAATTGTGATGACATGTGTCTTGGGGCATTGTGATGACAGTGGTCATCTAGAATTGTGATAAAAGGTATCATGGAGCACTGTGATGACAGGGGCCATGGAGTATTGTAATGACAAGGCCATGGAACATTGTGATGACAAGTATCATGGAGCTTTGTGATGACACGAGCATTCATCATTATGATGACAAGAGTTCTGGAGCATTGTGATGACAAGGGCATGGAGCATTGTGAATACAGGGTCATGGAGCATTGTGATGACAACTGTCATGGAACATTGTGATGACAGGGTTCTTAGAGCATTGTGATTAAAGGGGCCATGTAGCATTTTGATGACAAGGGCAGGCGAAATTTTTGATTATATTTGTAATGGAGCATTGTGGTGACATGGGCAGGGAACATTGTGAAGACAGGTGTAATGGAACATTGTGATTACAGGGGACATGGAGCATTTTGATGACATGGGCAGGCAACATTGTGATGACAGGTGTCATGGAGCATTGTGATGACAATTGTCATGGAACGTTGTGCTGACAGGGATCATGGAGCATTGTGATGAGACGGTCATTGGAGCATTGTGATGACAGGCGTACTGGAGCCTTCTGAGGAAAGGTGTCATGGGTCATTGTGATTACAGCGATCATGGAACATTGTGATGACAGTGGTCATGGAGCATTGTAATGACAGGGGTCATGGGGCATTGTGATGACAGTGGTCATGGAGCATAGTGATGAAAGGGGTCATGGACCACTGTGATCACAGGGGCCATGTATAATTGTGATGACAAAGGCCATGGAGCATTGTGATGACAGTTGTCATGGAGCATTGTGTTGAAAGGGGCATGGAGCATTGTGACGACAATGGTCATGGAGCATTGTGATGACTGGTATCATGGAGCATTGTTCTGAAAAAGGTCATGGGGCAGTGTAATGACAAGTATCATGGAGGATGTGATGAAAGGAGTCATGGAGCATTGTGATTAAATGGATCATGAGGCATTTTGATGACAAGAGTCATGGAACATTGTGATGACAAGGGCTATGGAGCATTGTGATGACTGGTGTCATGGAGCATTGTGATGAAAGGGGTCATGGATCACTACGATGACATGGGTAATGGAGCATTGTGATGATATGAGCATGGAGCATTGTGATGACAGGGGCCAGGGAGCATTGAGATGACAAGGGCAGGGAAAATTGTGATGACAGCAGTCATGGATCATTGTGATGATACCTGTCGTGGAATATTGTGCTGACAGGGGCTATAGAGCATTGTGATGACAGGTGTCATGTGGCATTGTGATGACAGTGGTCATAGAGCATGGTGATGACAGGGGTCAAGGAACATTGTGATGAAAGTGGTCATGGAGCATTGTGATGACACGGGCATGGAGCATTATGATGACAAGTGTTCTGGAGCATTGTGATGACAAGGGTATGGAACATTGTGATTACAGGGGACCAGGAGCATTGTGATTACATGGGCAGTGAATATTGTGATGACAGGGGTCATGGAGCACTGTGATGACTAGTGTCATGGACCATTGTGATGACAGGGATCATGGAGTATTGTGATGAGAGGGGCCTTGGAGCATTATGATGATAGGCGTCATGGCGTATTGTGATGAGAGTGGTCATAGAACATTAGAATATTGTGATGAAAGGGATCATGGAGCAATGTGATTACAGGGGCCATGGAGCATTGTGAATGCATAGGCCATGGAGCAATGAAATGACAGGGGTCAAGGAGCATTGTGATGTAAGTTGTCATGGAGCGTTGTCATGGAGCATTGTCATGACTATTGTCCATGAACATTGTGATGACATGGTTCATGGAGCATTGTGATGACAAGTGCCATGGCGAATTGTGATGACAGGTGTCATGCGGCATTGTGATGACAGTGGTCATGTAGAATTGTAATGAACGGTATCATGGAGGACTCTGACGACAGGGGCCGTGGAGCACTGTGATGACAGTGGTCATCTAGAATTGTGATGAAATATACCAGGGAGCATTGTGATGACAGGGGTCATGGATCACCGCAATTATAGGGGCCAGGGAGCATTGTGAATACAAAGATCATGGAGCATTGAGATGACAGGGGTCATGGATCATTGTGATGACAAGGGTCCTGGAACCTTGTGATGACACGGTTCATGGAGCATTGTGATGACAAGGTTCTTCAAGCATTGTGATGACACGGGCATGGAGCATTATGATGACAAGAGTTCTGGAGCATTGTGATGAAAAGGGTATGGAGCACTGTGATTACAGGGGACCAGGAGCATTGTGATTACATGGGCAGTGAATATTGTGATGACAGGTGTTCATGGAGCACTGTGATGACAAGTGTCATGGAACATTGTGATGACAGGGTTCATGGAGCACTGTGATGAGAGGGGCCTTGGAGCATTATGATGATAGGCGTCATGGGGTATTGTGATGAGAGTGGTCATAGAACATTGTGATGAAAGGGATCATGGAGCAATGTGATTACAGGGGCCATGGAGCATTTTGAATGCATAGTCCATGGAGCAGTGTGATGACAGGGGTCATGGAGCATTGTGATGAATGTGGTCATAGTTCATTGTGATGATAAGTGTCCAGGAACATTGTGATGACATGGATCATGGAGCATTGTGATGACAAGGGCCATGGCGAATTGTGATGACAGGTGTCATGGGGCATTGTGATGACAGTGGTCATCGAGAATTATGAGGAAAGGTAACATGGAGCACTGTGATAACAGGGGCCATGGAGCATTGTGATGACAAAGGCCATGGAGCATTTTGATGACAAGTGTCATGGAGCATTGTGATGAGACGGGCATGGAGCATTATGATGCCAAGAGTTCTGGAGCATTGCGTTGACAAGGGCATGGAGCATTGTGATGACAAGGGCCATGGCCAATTCTGATGACAGGTGTCCTCGGGCATTGTGATGACAGAGGTTATCTAGCATTGTGATGAAAGGTACAATGGATCAATGTGATAACAGGGGCCATGGAGCATTGTGATGATAAAGGCCATGGAGCATTTTAATGAAAAGTGTCATGGAGAATTGTGATGAGACGGGCATGGAGCATTATGATGACAAGAGTTCTGGAGCATTGCGTTGACAAGGGAATGGAGCATTGTGATTACAGGGACAATGGAGGACAGTGATGATATCTGTCATGGAACATTGTGCTGACAGGGGCCATGGAGCATTGTGATGACAGGTATAATGTGGCATTGTAATGACAGTGGTCATAGAGCATTGTGATGAAATGGATCATGGAGCAATGTGATTACAGGGACCATGTAGCATTGCGAATGCATAGGCTATGGAGCATTGTGATGACAGGAGTCAAGGAGCATTGTGATGTAAGTGGTCATGGATCATTGTGATGACAAGTGTCCGGGACCATTGTGATGACACGGGTCATGGAGCATTGTGATGCCAAGGGCCATGGCGAATTGTTATGACATGTGTCTTGGGGCATTGTGATGACAGTGGTCATCTAGAATTGTGATAAAAGGTATCATGGAGCACTGTGATGACAGGGGCCATGGAGTATTGTAATGACAAGGCAATGGAACATTGTGATGACAAGTATCATGGAGCTTTGTGATGACACGAGCATTCATCATTATGATGACAAGAGTTCTGGAGCATTGTGATGACAAGGGCATCGAGCATTGTGATTACAGGGTCATGGAGCATTGTGATGACAACTGTCATGGAACATTGTGATGACAGGGTTCATGGAGCATTGTGATGACAAGTGCGATGGCGAATTGTGATGACAGGTGTCATGGGGCATTGTGTTGAAAGGGGCATGGAGCATTGTGATGACAATGGTCATGGAGCATTGTGATGACTGGTATCATGGAGCATTGTTCTGAAAAAGGTCATGGGGCAGTGTAATGACAAGTATCATGGAGGATGTGATGAAAGGAGTCATGGAGCATTGTGATTAAATGGATCATGAGGCATTTTGATGACAAGAGTCATGGAACATTGTGATGACAGGGCTAATGGAGCATTGTGATGACAAGGGCTATGGAGCATTGTGATGACAGGTGTCATGCAGCATTGTGATGAAAGGGGTCATGGATCACTACGATGACATGTGTAATGGAGCATTGTGATGATATGGACATGGAGCATTGTGATAACAGGGGCCAGGGAGCATTGAGATGACAAGAGCAGGGAACATTCTGATGACAGCAGTCTTGTATCATTGTGATGATACCTGTCATGGAACATTGTGCTGACAGGGGCTATAGAGCATTGTGATGACAGGTGTCATGTGGCATTGTGATGACAGTGGTCATAGAGCATTGTGATGAAAAGGATCATGGAGCAACGTGATTACAGGGGCCATGGAGCATTGTGAATACATAGGCCATGGAGCATTGTGATGACAGGGGTCAAGGAGCATTGTGATGAAAGTGGACATGGAGCACTGTGATGACACGGGCATGCAGCATTATGATGACAAGAGTTCTGGAGCATTGTGATGAAAAGGGTATGGAGCATTGTGATTACAGGGGACCAGGAGCATTGTGATTACATGGGCAGTGAATATTGTGATGACAGGGGTCATGGAGCACTGTGATGACTAGTGTCATGGAACATTGTGATGAGAGGGATCATGGAGCACTGTGATGAGAGGGGCCTTGGAGCATTATGATGATAGGCGTCATGGGGCATTGTGATGACAGCGGTCTTGGAGCATTGTGATGAAAGGGATCATGGAGCAATGTGATTACAGGGGCCATGGAGCATTGTGAATGCATAGGCCATGGAGCAATGAAATGACAGGGGTCAAGGAGCATTGTGATGTAAGTTGTCATGGAGCATTGTGATGACAAGTGTCCATGAACATTGTGATGACATGGTTCATGGAGCTTTGTGATGACAAGTGCCATGGCGAATTGTGATGACAGGTGTCATGGGGCATCGTGATGACAGTGGTCATGTAGAATTGTAATGAAAGGTATCATGGAGGACTCTGACGACAGGGGCCGTGGAGCACTGTGATGACAGTGGTCATCTAGAATTGTGATGAAATATACCAGGGAGCATTGTGATGACAGGGGTCATGGATCACCGCAATTATAGGGGCCAGGGAGCATTGTGAATACAAAGATCATGGAGCATTGAGATGACAGGGGTCATGGATCATTGTGATGACAAGGGTCCTGGAACCTTGTGATGACACGGTTCATGGAGCATTGTGATGACAAGGTTCTTCAAGCATTGTGATGACACGGGCATGGAGCATTATGATGACAAGAGTTCTGGAGCATTGTGATGAAAAGGGTATGGAGCACTGTGATTACAGGGGACCAGGAGCATTGTGATTACATGGGCAGTGAATATTGTGATGACAGGGGTTCATGGAGCACTGTGATGACAAGTGTCATGGAACATTGTGATGACAGGGTTCATGGAGCATTGTGATGAGAGGGGCCTTGGAGCATTATGATGATAGGCGTCATGGGGTATCGTGATGAGAGTGGTCATAGAACATTGTGATGAAAGGGATCATGGAGCAATGTGATTACAGGGGCCATGGAGCATTTTGAATGCATAGGCCATGGAGCAGTGTGATGACAGGGGTCATGGAGCATTGTGATGAATGTGGTCATAGTTCATTGTGATGATAAGTGTCCAGGAACATTGTGATGACATGGATCATGGAGCATTGTGATGACAAGGGCCATGGCGAATTGTGATGACAGGTGTCATGGGGCATTGTGATGACAGTGGTCATGGAGCATTGTGATGAAAGGGGTCATGGAGCACTGTGATCACAGGGGCCATGTATAATTGTGATGACAAAGACCATGGAGCATTGTGATGACAGTTGTCATGGAGCATTGTGTTGAAAGGGGCATGGAGCATTGTGACGACAATGGTCATGGAGCATTGTGATGACTGGTATCATGGAGCATTGTTCTGAAAAAGGTCATGGGGCAGTGTAATGACAAGTATCATGGAGGATGTGATGAAAGGAGTCATGGAGCATTGTGATTAAATGGATCATGAGGCATTTTGATGACAAGAGTCATGGAACATTGTGATGACAGGGCTAATGGAGCATTGTGATGACGAGGGCTATGGAGCATTGTGATGACAGGTGTCATGCAGCATTGTGATGAAAGGGGTCATGGATCACTACGATGACATGGGTAATGGAGCATTGTGATGATATGGGCATGGAGCATTGTGATAACAGGGGCCAGGGAGCATTGAGATGACAAGAGCAGGGAACATTCTGATGACAGCAGTCATGTATCATTGTGATGATACCTGTCATGGAACATTGTGCTGACAGGGGCTATAGAGCATTGTGATGACAGGTGTCATGTGGCATTGTGATGACAGTGGTCATAGAGCATTGTGATGAAAAGGATCATGGAGCAATGTGATTACAGGTGTCATGTGGCATTGTGATGACAGTGGTCATAGAGCATTGTGATGACAGGGGTCAAGGAGCATTGTGATGAAAGTGGTCATGGAGCACTGTGATGAAACGGACATGGAGCATTATGATGACAAGAGTTCTGGAGCATTGTGATGACAAGGTTATGGAGCATTGTGATTACAGGGGAACAAGAGCATTGTGATTACATGGGCAGTGAATATTGTGATGACAGGGGTCATGGAGCACTGTGATGACTAGTGTCATGGAACATTGTGATGACAGGGATCATGGAGGATTGTGATGAGAGGGGCCTTGGAGCATTATGATGATAGGCGTCATGGGGCATTGTGATGACAGCGGTCTTGGAGCATTGTGATGAAAGGGATCATGGAGCAATGTGATTACCGGAGCCATGGAGCATTGTGAATGCATAGGCCATGGAGCAATGAAATGACAGGGGTCAAGGAGCATTGTGATGTAAGTTGTCATGGAGCATTGTGATGACAAGTGTCCATGAACATTGTGATGACATGGTTCATGGAGCATTGTGATGACAAGTGCCATGGCGAATTGTGATGACAGGTGTCATGGGGCATTGTGATAACAGTGGTCATGTAGAATTGTAATGAAAGGTATCATGGAGGACTCTGACGACAGGGGCCGTGGAGCACTGTGATGACAGTGGTCATCTAGAATTGTGATGAAATATACCAGGGAGCATTGTGATGACAGGGGTCATGGATCACCGCAATTATAGGGGCCATGGAGCATTGTGAATACAAAGATCATGGAGCATTGAGATGACAGGGGTCATGGATCATTGTGATGACAAGGGTCCTGGAAACTTGTGATGACACGGTTCATGGAGCATTGTGATGACAAGGTTCTTCAAGCATTGTGATGACACGGGCATGGAGCATTATGATGACAAGAGTTCTGGAGCATTGTGATGAAAAGGGTATGGAGCACTGTGATTACAGGGGACCAGGAGCGTTGTGATTACATGGGCAGTGAATATTGTGATGACAGGGGTTCACGGAGCACTGTGATGACAAGTGTCATGGAACATTGTGATGACAGGGTTCATGGAGCATTGTGATGAGAGGGGCCTTGGAGCATTATGATGATAGGCGTCATGGGGTATTGTGATGAGAGTGGTCATAGAACATCGTGATGAAAGGGATCATGGAGCAATGTGATTACAGGGGCCATGGAGCATTTTGAATGCATAGGCCATGGAGCAGTGTGATGACAGGGGTCATGGATCATTGTGATGACAAGTGTCCTGGACCATTGTGATGACACGGGTCATGGAGCATTGTGATGGCAAGGGCCATGGTGAATTGTGATGACATGTGTCTTGGGGCATTGTGATGACAGTGGTCATCTAGAATTGTGATAAAAGGTATCATGGAGCACTGTGATGACAGGGGCCATGGAGTATTGTAATGACAAGGCCATGGAACATTGTGATGACAAGTATCATGGAGCTTTGTGATGACACGAGCATTCATCATTATGATGACAAGAGTTCTGGAGCATCGTGATGACAAGGGCATGGAGCATTGTGATTACAGGGTCATGGAGCATTGTGATGACAATTGTCATGGAATATTGTGATGACAGGGTTCATGGAGCATTGTGATTAAAGGGGCCATGGAGCATTTTGATGACAAGGGCAGGCGAACATTTTGATTACATTGGTAATGGAGCATTGTGATGACATGGGCAGGGAACATTGTGAAGACAGGTGTAATGGAACATTGTGATTACAGGGGACATGGAGCATTTTGATGACATGGGCAGGCAACATTGTGATGACAGGTGTCATGGAGCATTGTGATGACAATTGTCATGGAACGTTGTGCTGACAGGGATCATGGAGCATTGTGATGAGACGGTCATTGGAGCATTGTGATGACAGGCGTACTGGAGCCTTCTGAGGAAAGGTGTCATGAGTCATTGTGATTACAGCGATCATGGAACATTGTGATGACAGTGGTCATGGAGCATTGTAATGACAGGGGTCATGGAGCATTGTGATGACAGGGGTCATGGGGCATTGTGATGACAGTGGTCATGGAGCATTGTGATGAAAGGGGTCATGGAGCACTGTGATCACAGGGGCCATGTATAATTGTGATGACAAAGGCCATGGAGCATTGTGATGACAGTTGTCATGGAGCATTGTGTTGAAAGGGGCATGGAGCATTGTGACGACAATGGTCATGGAGCATTGTGATGACTGGTATCATGGAGCATTGTTCTGAAAGAGGTCATGGGGCAGTGTAATGACAAGTATCATGGAGGATGTGATGAAAGGAGTCATGGAGCATTGTGATTAAATGGATCATGAGGCATTTTGATGACAAGATTCATGGAACATTGTGATGACAGCGCTAATGCAGCATTGTGATGACAAGGGCTATGGAGCATTGTGATGAATGGGGTCATGGGGCATGGTGATGACAGTGGTCATGGAGCATTGTGATGACAAAGACCACGGAGCATTGTGATGACAGGTGTCATGCAGCATTGTGATGTAAGGGGTCATGGATCACTACGATGACATGGGTAATGGAGCATTGTGATGATACGGGCATGGAGCATTGTGATGACAGGGGTCATGCAGCATTGTGATGACAGGGGCCATGCAGCATTTTGATGACATGGGCATGGAGCATAGTGATGACAAGAGTTCTGGAGCATTTTGATGACAAGGGCATGGATCATTTTGATGACAGGGGCCATGAAGCATTGAGATGACAAGGGAATGGAGCATTGTGATGAAAGCGGTCCTGGAGAATTGTGAGGAAACGGGTCATGGATTATTGTGATGGAAGGGTTCCTGGAGCATTCTGATGACAAGTGCCATGGAGCATTTTAATGAAAGGGGTACTGGAGCATTGTACAGAAATGGTTCATGGATCATCGTGATTACACGGATCATGGAATATTGTGATGACAAGGGTTTCGGAGCATTGCGACGACAGGGGTCATGGAGCATTGTAATAGCAGGGGTGATGGGGCATTGTGATGACAGGGGCATGGAGCATTGTGATGACAGAAGTCATAGAATATTGTGATGACAAGGGCCATGGAGCATTGTCATGAAAGGTCTTATCTGGCATTGTGATGAGAGTGGTCATGGAGCATTGTGATAAAAGTTGTCCTGAAGCACTGTTATTACAGGGGCCATGTAGAATTTTGATGACAAAGGCCATGGAGCATTGTGATGACAGGCATCATGGAGCAATATGATGAAAGTGGTCATGGAGCATTGTGATGAAATGCGCCATGGAACATTGTGAAGACAAGTGTCCTGGAGCATTGTGATGACAAGGGCCATGGCCAATTCTGATGACAGGTGTCATGGAGCATTGTGATGACAGTGGTCATCTATCATTATGATGAAAGGTATCACGGAGCACTGTGATGACAGGGGCCATGGAGCATTGTGATGACACGGGCATGGAGCATTATGATGAGAAGTGATCTGGAGCATTGCGATGACAAGGGTATGGAGCATTGTGATTACAGGGACCATGGAGCATTGTGAATGCATAGGCCATGGAGCAATGAAATGACAGGGGTCAAGGAGCATTGTGATGTAAGTTGTCATGGAGCATTGTCATGACTATTGTCCATGAACATTGTGATGACATGGTTCATGGAGCATTGTGATGACAAGTGCCATGGCGAATTGTGATGACAGGTGTCATGCGGCATTGTGATGACAGTGGTCATGTAGAATTGTAATGAACGGTATCATGGAGGACTCTGACGACAGGGGCCGTGGAGCACTGTGATGACAGTGGTCATCTAGAATTGTGATGAAATATACCAGGGAGCATTGTGATGACAGGGGTCATGGATCACCGCAATTATAGGGGCCAGGGAGCATTGTGAATACAAAGATCATGGAGCATTGAGATGACAGGGGTCATGGATCATTGTGATGACAAGGGTCCTGGAACCTTGTGATGACACGGTTCATGGAGCATTGTGATGACAAGGTTCTTCAAGCATTGTGATGACACGGGCATGGAGCATTATGATGACAAGTGTTCTGGAGCATTGTGATGACAAGGGTATGGAACATTGTGATTACAGGGGACCAGGAGCATTGTGATTACATGGGCAGTGAATATTGTGATGACAGGGGTCATGGAGCACTGTGATGACTAGTGTCATGGAACATTGTGATGACAGGGATCATGGAGCATTGTGATGAGAGGGACCTTGGAGCATTATGATGATAGGCGTCATGGCGTATTGTGATGAGTGTGGTCATAGAACATTAGAATATTGTGATGAAAGGGATCATGGAGCAATGTGATTACAGGGGCCATGGAGCATTGTGAATGCATAGGCCATGGAGCAATGAAATGACAGGGGTCAAGGAGCATTGTGATGTAAGTTGTCATGGAGCGTTGTCATGGAGCATTGTCATGACTATTGTCCATGAACATTGTGATGACATGGTTCATGGAGCATTGTGATGACAAGTGCCATGGCGAATTGTGATGACAGGTGTCATGCGGCATTGTGATGACAGTGGTCATGTAGAATTGTAATGAACGGTATCATGGAGGACTCTGACGACAGGGGCCGTGGAGCACTGTGATGACAGTGGTCATCTAGAATTGTGATGAAATATACCAGGGAGCATTGTGATGACAGGGGTCATGGATCACCGCAATTATAGGGGCCAGGGAGCATTGTGAATACAAAGATCATGGAGCATTGAGATGACAGGGGTCATGGATCATTGTGATGACAAGGGTCCTGGAACCTTGTGATGACACGGTTCATGGAGCATTGTGATGACAAGGTTCTTCAAGCATTGTGATGACACGGGCATGGAGCATTATGATGACAAGAGTTCTGGAGCATTGTGATGAAAAGGGTATGGAGCATTGTGATTACATGGGCAGTGAATATTGTGATGACAGGTGTTCATGGAGCACTGTGATGACAAGTGTCATGGCATATTGTGATGACAGGGTTCATGGAGCATTGTGATGAGAGGGGCCTTGGAGCATTATGATGATAGGCGTCATGGGGTATTGTGATGAGAGTGGTCATAGAACATTGTGATGAAAGGGATCATGGAGCAATGTGATTACAGGGGCCATGGAGCATTTTGAATGCATAGTCCATGGAGCAGTGTGATGACAGGGGTCATGGAACATTGTGATGAATGTGGTCATAGTTCATTGTGATGATAATTGCCCAGGAACATTGTGATGACATGGATCATGGAGCATTGTGATGACAAGGGCCATGGCGAATTGTGATGACAGGTGTCATGGGGCATTGTGATGACAGTGGTCATCGAGAATTATGAGGAAAGGTAACATGGAGCACTGTGATAACAGGGGCCATGGAGCATTGTGATGACAAAGGCCATGGAGCATTTTGATGACAAGTGTCATGGAGCATTGTGATGAGACGGGCATGGAGCATTATGATGCCCAGAGTTCTGGAGCATTGTGGTGACAAGGGCATGGAGCATTGTGATGACAAGGGCCATGGCCAATTCTGATGACAGGTGTCCTCGGGCATTGTGATGACAGAGGTTATCTAGCATTGTGATGAAAGGTACCATGGATCACTGTGATAACAGGGGCCATGGAGCATTGTGATGATAAAGGCCATGGAGCATTTTAATGAAAAGTGTCATGGAGAATTGTGATGAGACGGGCATGGAGCATTATGATGACAAGAGTTCTGGAGCATTGCGTTGACAAGGGAATGGAGCATTGTGATTACAGGGACCATGGAGGAGAGTGATGACATCTGTCATGGAACATTGTGCTGACAGGGGCCATGGAGCATTGTGATGACAGGTATAATGTGGCATTGTAATGACAGTGGTCATAGAGCATTGTGATGAAATGGATCATGGAGCAATGTGATTACAGGGACCATGTAGCATTGCGAATGCATAGGCTATGGAGCATTGTGATGACAGGAGTCAAGGAGCATTGTGATGTAAGTGGTCATGGATCATTGTGATTACAAGTGTCCTGGACCTCAGTGATGACACGGGTCATGGAGCATTGTGATGGCAAGGGCCATGGCGAATTGTGATGACATGTGTCTTGGGGCATTGTGATGACAGTGGTCATCTAGAATTGTGATAAAAGGTATCATGGAGCACTGTGATGACAGGGGCCATGGAGTATTGTAATGACAAGGACATGGAACATTGTGATGACAAGTATCATGGAGCTTTGTGATGACACGAGCATTCATCATTATGATGACAAGAGTTCTGGAGCATTGTGATGACAAGGGCATGGAGCATTGTGAATACAGGGTCATGGAGCATTGTGATGACAACTGTCATGGAACATTGTGATGACAGGGTTCATAGAGCATTGTGATTAAAGGGGCCATGGAGCATTTTGATGACAAGGGCAGGCGAACTTTTTGATTATATTGGTAATGGAGCATTGTGATGACATGGGCAGGGAACATTGTGAAGACAGGTGTAATGGAACATTGTGATTACAGGGGACATGGAGCATTTTGATGACATGGGCAGGCAACATTGTGATGACAGGTGTCATGGAGCATTGTGATGACAATTGTCATGGAACGTTGTGCTGACAGGGATCATGGAGCATTGTGATGAGACGGTCATTGGAGCATTGTGATGACAGGCGTACTGGAGCCTTCTGAGGAAAGGTGTCATGGGTCATTGTGATTACAGCGATCATGGAACATTGTGATGACAGTGGTCATGGAGCATTGTAATGACAGGGGCCATGGAGCATTGTGATGACAGGGGTCATGGGGCATTGTGATGACAGTGGTCATGGAGCATAGTGATGAAAGGGGTCATGGACCACTGTGATCACAGGGGCCATGTATAATTGTGATGACAAAGGCCATGGAGCATTGTGATGACAGTTGTCATGGAGCATTGTGTTGAAAGGGGCATGGAGCATTGTGACGACAATGGTCATGGAGCATTGTGATGACTGGTATCATGGAGCATTGTTCTGAAAAAGGTCATGGGGCAGTGTAATGACAAGTATCATGGAGGATGTGATGAAAGGAGTCATGGAGCATTGTGATTAAATGGATCATGAGGCATTTTGATGACAAGAGTCATGGAACATTGTGATGACAGGGCTAATGGAGCATTGTGATGACAAGGGCTATGGAGCATTGTGATGACTGGTGTCATGGAGCATTGTGATGAAAGGGGTCATGGATCACTACGATGACATGGGTAATGGAGCATTGTGATGATATGAGCATGGAGCATTGTGATGACAGGGGCCAGGGAGCATTGAGATGACAAGGGCAGGGAAAATTGTGATGACAGCAGTCATGGATCATTGTGATGATACCTGTCGTGGAATATTGTGCTGACAGGGGCTATAGAGCATTGTGATGACAGGTGTCATGTGGCATTGTGATGACAGTGGTCATAGAGCATGGTGATGACAGGGGTCAAGGAACATTGTGATGAAAGTGGTCATGGAGCATTGTGATGACACGGGCATGGAGCATTATGATGACAAGTGTTCTGGAGCATTGTGATGACAAGGGTATGGAACATTGTGATTACAGGGGACCAGGAGCATTGTGATTACATGGGCAGTGAATATTGTGATGACAGGGGTCATGGAGCACTGTGATGACTAGTGTCATGGACCATTGTGATGACAGGGATCATGGAGTATTGTGATGAGAGGGTCCTTGGAGCATTATGATGATAGGCGTCATGGCGTATTGTGATGAGAGTGGTCATAGAACATTAGAATATTGTGATGAAAGGGATCATGGAGCAATGTGATTACAGGGGCCATGGAGCATTGTGAATGCATAGGCCATGGAGCAATGAAATGACAGGGGTCAAGGAGCATTGTGATGTAAGTTGTCATGGAGCGTTGTCATGGAGCATTGTCATGACTATTGTCCATGAACATTGTGATGACATGGTTCATGGAGCATTGTGATGACAAGTGCCATGGCGAATTGTGATGACAGGTGTCATGCGGCATTGTGATGACAGTGGTCATGTAGAATTGTAATGAAAGGTATCATGGAGGACTCTGACGACAGGGGCCGTGGAGCACTGTGATGACAGTGGTCATCTAGAATTGTGATGAAATATACCAGGGAGCATTGTGATGACAGGGGTCATGGATCACCGCAATTATAGGGGCCAGGGAGCATTGTGAATACAAAGATCATGGAGCATTGAGATGACAGGGGTCATGGATCATTGTGATGACAAGGGTCCTGGAACCTTGTGATGACACGGTTCATGGAGCATTGTGATGACAAGGTTCTTCAAGCATTGTGATGACACGGGCATGGAGCATTATGATGACAAGAGTTCTGGAGCATTGTGATGAAAAGGGTATGGAGCACTGTGATTACAGGGGACCAGGAGCATTGTGATTACATGGGCAGTGAATATTGTGATGACAGGTGTTCATGGAGCACTGTGATGACAAGTGTCATGGAACATTGTGATGACAGGGTTCATGGAGCATTGTGATGAGAGGGGCCTTGGAGCATTATGATGATAGGCGTCATGGGGTATTGTGATGAGAGTGGTCATAGAACATTGTGATGAAAGGGATCATGGAGCAATGTGATTACAGGGGCCATGGAGCATTTTGAATGCATAGTCCATGGAGCAGTGTGATGACAGGGGTCATGGAGCATTGTGATGAATGTGGTCATAGTTCATTGTGATGATAAGTGTCCAGGAACATTGTGATGACATGGATCATGGAGCATTGTGATGACAAGGGCCATGGCGAATTGTGATGACAGGTGTCATGGGGCATTGTGATGACAGTGGTCATCGAGAATTATGAGGAAAGGTAACATGGAGCACTGTGATAACAGGGGCCATGGAGCATTGTGATGACAAAGGCCATGGAGCATTTTGATGACAAGTGTCATGGAGCATTGTGATGAGACGGGCATGGAGCATTATGATGCCAAGAGTTCTGGAGCATTGCGTTGACAAGGGCATGGAGCATTGTGATGACAAGGGCCATGGCCAATTCTGATGACAGGTGTCATCGGGCATTGTGATGACAGAGGTTATCTAGCATTGTGATGAAAGGTACAATGGATCAATGTGATAACAGGGGCCATGGAGCATTGTGATGATAAAGGCCATGGAGCATTTTAATGAAAAGTGTCATGGAGAATTGTGATGAGACGGGCATGGAGCATTATGATGACAAGAGTTCTGGAGCATTGCGTTGACAAGGGAATGGAGCATTGTGATTACAGGGACCATGGAGGAGAGTGATGACATCTGTCATGGAACATTGTGCTGACAGGGGCCATGGAGCATTGTGATGACAGGTATAATGTGGCATTGTAATGACAGTGGTCATAGAGCATTGTGATGAAATGGATCATGGAGCAATGTGATTACAGGGACCATGTAGCATTGCGAATGCATAGGCTATGGAGCATTGTGATGACAGGAGTCAAGGAGCATTGTGATGTAAGTGGTCATGGATCATTGTGATGACAAGTGTCCGGGACCATTGTGATGACACGGGTCATGGAGCATTGTGATGGCAAGGGCCATGGCGAATTGTTATGACATGTGTCTTGGGGCATTGTGATGACAGTGGTCATCTAGAATTGTGATAAAAGGTATCATGGAGCACTGTGATGACAGGGGCCATGGAGTATTGTAATGACAAGGCAATGGAACATTGTGATGACAAGTATCATGGAGCTTTGTGATGACACGAGCATTCATCATTATGATGACAAGAGTTCTGGAGCATTGTGATGACAAGGGCATCGAGCATTGTGATTACAGGGTCATGGAGCATTGTGATGACAACTGTCATGGAACATTGTGATGACAGGGTTCATGGAGCATTGTGATGACAAGTGCGATGGCGAATTGTGATGACAGGTGTCATGGGGCATTGTGTTGAAAGGGGCATGGAGCATTGTGATGACAATGGTCATGGAGCATTGTGATGACTGGTATCATGGAGCATTGTTCTGAAAAAGGTCATGGGGCAGTGTAATGACAAGTATCATGGAGGATGTGATGAAAGGAGTCATGGAGCATTGTGATTAAATGGATCATGAGGCATTTTGATGACAAGAGTCATGGAACATTGTGATGACAGGGCTAATGGAGCATTGTGATGACAAGGGCTATGGAGCATTGTGATGACAGGTGTCATGCAGCATTGTGATGAAAGGGGTCATGGATCACTACGATGACATGTGTAATGGAGCATTGTGATGATATGGACATGGAGCATTGTGATAACAGGGGCCAGGGAGCATTGAGATGACAAGAGCAGGGAACATTCTGATGACAGCAGTCTTGTATCATTGTGATGATACCTGTCATGGAACATTGTGCTGACAGGGGCTATAGAGCATTGTGATGACAGGTGTCATGTGGCATTGTGATGACAGTGGTCATAGAGCATTGTGATGAAAAGGATCATGGAGCAATGTGATTACAGGGGCCATGGAGCATTGTGAATACATAGGCCATGGAGCATTGTGATGACAGGGGTCAAGGAGCATTGTGATGAAAGTGGACATGGAGCACTGTGATGACACGGGCATGCAGCATTATGATGACAAGAGTTCTGGAGCATTGTGATGAAAAGGGTATGGAGCATTGTGATTACAGGGGACCAGGAGCATTGTGATTACATGGGCAGTGAATATTGTGATGACAGGGGTCATGGAGCACTGTGATGACTAGTGTCATGGAACATTGTGATGAGAGGGATCATGGAGCACTGTGATGAGAGGGGCCTTGGAGCATTATGATGATAGGCGTCATGGGGCATTGTGATGACAGCGGTCTTGGAGCATTGTGATGAAAGGGATCATGGAGCAATGTGATTACAGGGGCCATGGAGCATTGTGAATGCATAGGCCATGGAGCAATGAAATGACAGGGGTCAAGGAGCATTGTGATGTAAGTTGTCATGGAGCATTGTGATGACAAGTGTCCATGAACATTGTGATGACATGGTTCATGGAGCTTTGTGATGACAAGTGCCATGGCGAATTGTGATGACAGGTGTCATGGGGCATCGTGATGACAGTGGTCATGTAGAATTGTAATGAAAGGTATCATGGAGGACTCTGACGACAGGGGCCGTGGAGCACTGTGATGACAGTGGTCATCTAGAATTGTGATGAAATATACCAGGGAGCATTGTGATGACAGGGGTCATGGATCACCGCAATTATAGGGGCCATGGAGCATTGTGAATACAAAGATCATGGAGCATTGAGATGACAGGGGTCATGGATCATTGTGATGACAAGGGTCCTGGAACCTTGTGATGACACGGATCATGGAGCATTGTGATGACAAGGTTCTTCAAGCATTGTGATGACACGGGCATGGAGCATTATGATGACAAGAGTTCTGGAGCATTGTGATGACAAGGGTATGGAGCACTATGATTACAGGGGACCAGGTGCATTGTGATTACATGGGCAGTGAATATTGTGATGACAGGGGTCATGGAGCACTGTGATGACTAGTGTCATGGAACATTGTGATGACAGGAATCATGGAGCATTGTGATGAGAGGGGCCTTAGAGCATTATGATGATAGGCGTCATGGGGTATTGTGAGGAGAGTGGTCATAGAACATTGTGATGAAAGGGATCATGGAGCAATGTGATTACAGGGGCCATGGAGCATTTTGAATGCATAGTCCATGGAGCAGTGTGATGACAGGGGTCATGGAGCATTGTGATGAATGTGGTCATAGTTCATTGTGATGATAAGTGTCCAGGAACATTGTGATGACATGGATCATGGAGCATTGTGATGACAAGGGCCATGGCGAATTGTGATGACAGGTGTCATGGGGCATTGTGATGACAGTGGTCATCTAGAATTGTGATGAAAGGTAACATGGAGCACTGTGATAACAGGGGCCATGGAGCATTGTGATGACAAAGGCCATGGAGCATTTTGATGACAAGTGTCATGTAGCATTGTGATGAGACGGGCATGGAGCATTATGATGCCCAGAGTTCTGGAGCATTGTGGTGACAAGGGCATGGAGCATTGTGATGACAAGGGCCATGGCCAATTCTGATGACAGGTGTCATCGGGCATTGTGATGACAGAGGTTATCTAGCATTGTGATGAAAGGTACAATGGATCAATGTGATAACAGGGGCCATGGAGCATTGTGATGATAAAGACCATGGAGCATTTTAATGAAAAGTGTCATGGAGAATTGTGATGAGACGGGCATTGAGCATTATGATGACAAGAGTTCTGGAGCATTGCGTTGACAAGGGAATGGAGCATTGTGATTACAGGGACCATGGAGGATAGTGGTGACATCTGTCATGGAACATTGTGATGACAGTGGTCATGGAGCATTGTAATGACAGGGGCCATGGAGCATTGTGATGACAGGGGTCATGGGGCATTGTGATGACAGTGGTCATGGAGCATTGTGATGAAAGGGGTCATGGAGCACTGTGATCACAGGGGCCATGTATAATTGTGATGACAAAGACCATGGAGCATTGTGATGACAGTTGTCATGGAGCATTGTGTTGAAAGGGGCATGGAGCATTGTGACGACAATGGTCATGGAGCATTGTGATGACTGGTATCATGGAGCATTGTTCTGAAAAAGGTCATGGGGCAGTGTAATGACAAGTATCATGGAGGATGTGATGAAAGGAGTCATGGAGCATTGTGATTAAATGGATCATGAGGCATTTTGATGACAAGAGTCATGGAACATTGTGATGACAGGGCTAATGGAGCATTGTGATGACAAGGGCTATGGAGCATTGTGATGACAGGTGTCATGCAGCATTGTGATGAAAGGGGTCATGGATCACTACGATGACATGGGTAATGGAGCATTGTGATGATATGGGCATGGAGCATTGTGATAACAGGGGCCAGGGAGCATTGAGATGACAAGAGCAGGGAACATTCTGATGACAGCAGTCATGTATCATTGTGATGATACCTGTCATGGAACATTGTGCTGACAGGGGCTATAGAGCATTGTGATGACAGGTGTCATGTGGCATTGTGATGACAGTGGTCATAGAGCATTGTGATGAAAAGGATCATGGAGCAATGTGATTACAGGTGTCATGTGGCATTGTGATGACAGTGGTCATAGAGCATTGTGATGACAGGGGTCAAGGAGCATTGTGATGAAAGTGGTCATGGAGCACTGTGATGAAACGGACATGGAGCATTATGATGACAAGAGTTCTGAAGCATTGTGATGACAAGGTTATGGAGCATTGTGATTACAGGGGAACAAGAGCATTGTGATTACATGGGCAGTGAATATTGTGATGACAGGGGTCATGGAGCACTGTGATGACTAGTGTCATGGAACATTGTGATGACAGGGATCATGGAGGATTGTGATGAGAGGGGCCTTGGAGCATTATGATGATAGGCGTCATGGGGCATTGTGATGACAGCGGTCTTGGAGCATTGTGATGAAAGGGATCATGGAGCAATGTGATTACCGGAGCCATGGAGCATTGTGAATGCATAGGCCATGGAGCAATGAAATGACAGGGGTCAAGGAGCATTGTGATGTAAGTTGTCATGGAGCATTGTGATGACAAGTGTCCATGAACATTGTGATGACATGGTTCATGGAGCATTGTGATGACAAGTGCCATGGCGAATTGTGATGACAGGTGTCATGGGGCATTGTGATAACAGTGGTCATGTAGAATTGTAATGAAAGGTATCATGGAGGACTCTGACGACAGGGGCCGTGGAGCACTGTGATGACAGTGGTCATCTAGAATTGTGATGAAATATACCAGGGAGCATTGTGATGACAGGGGTCATGGATCACCGCAATTATAGGGGCCATGGAGCATTGTGAATACAAAGATCATGGAGCATTGAGATGACAGGGGTCATGGATCATTGTGATGACAAGGGTCCTGGAACCTTGTGATGACACGGTTCATGGAGCATTGTGATGACAAGGTTCTTCAAGCATTGTGATGACACGGGCATGGAGCATTATGATGACAAGAGTTCTGGAGCATTGTGATGAAAAGGGTATGGAGCACTGTGATTACAGGGGACCAGGAGCGTTGTGATTACATGGGCAGTGAATATTGTGATGACAGGGGTTCATGGAGCACTGTGATGACAAGTGTCATGGAACATTGTGATGACAGGGTTCATGGAGCATTGTGATGAGAGGGGCCTTGGAGCATTATGATGATAGGCGTCATGGGGTATTGTGATGAGAGTGGTCATAGAACATCGTGATGAAAGGGATCATGGAGCAATGTGATTACAGGGGCCATGGAGCATTTTGAATGCATAGGCCATGGAGCAGTGTGATGACAGGGGTCATGGATCATTGTGATGACAAGTGTCCTGGACCATTGTGATGACACGGGTCATGGAGCATTGTGATGGCAAGGGCCATGGTGAATTGTGATGACATGTGTCTTGGGGCATTGTGATGACAGTGGTCATCTAGAATTGTGATAAAAGGTATCATGGAGCACTGTGATGACAGGGGCCATGGAGTATTGTAATGACAAGGCCATGGAACATTGTGATGACAAGTATCATGGAGCTTTGTGATGACACGAGCATTCATCATTATGATGACAAGTGTTCTGGAGCATCGTGATGACAAGGGCATGGAGCATTGTGATTACAGGGTCATGGAGCATTGTGATGACAATTGTCATGGAATATTGTGATGACAGGGTTCATGGAGCATTGTGATTAAAGGGGCCATGGAGCATTTTGATGACAAGGGCAGGCGAACATTTTGATTACATTGGTAATGGAGCATTGTGATGACATGGGCAGGGAACATTGTGAAGACAGGTGTAATGGAACATTGTGATTACAGGGGACATGGAGCATTTTGATGACATGGGCAGGCAACATTGTGATGACAGGTGTCATGGAGCATTGTGATGACAATTGTCATGGAACGTTGTGCTGACAGGGATCATGGAGCATTGTGATGAGACGGTCATTGGAGCATTGTGATGACAGGCGTACTGGAGCCTTCTGAGGAAAGGTGTCATGAGTCATTGTGATTACAGCGATCATGGAACATTGTGATGACAGTGGTCATGGAGCATTGTAATGACAGGGGTCATGGAGCATTGTGATGACAGGGGTCATGGGGCATTGTGATGACAGTGGTCATGGAGCATTGTGATGAAAGGGGTCATGGAGCACTGTGATCACAGGGGCCATGTATAATTGTGATGACAAAGGCCATGGAGCATTGTGATGACAGTTGTCATGGAGCATTGTGTTGAAAGGGGCATGGAGCATTGTGACGACAATGGTCATGGAGCATTGTGATGACTGGTATCATGGAGCATTGTTCTGAAAGAGGTCATGGGGCAGTGTAATGACAAGTATCATGGAGGATGTGATGAAAGGAGTCATGGAGCATTGTGATTAAATGGATCATGAGGCATTTTGATGACAAGATTCATGGAACATTGTGATGACAGCGCTAATGGAGCATTGTGATGACAAGGGCTATGGAGCATTGTGATGAATGGGGTCATGGGGCATGGTGATGACAGTGGTCATGGAGCATTGTGATGACAAAGACCACGGAGCATTGTGATGACAGGTGTCATGCAGCATTGTGATGTAAGGGGTCATGGATCACTACGATGACATGGGTAATGGAGCATTGTGATGATACGGGCATGGAGCATTGTGATGACAGGGGTCATGCAGCATTGTGATGACAGGGGCCATGCAGCATTTTGATGACATGGGCATGGAGCATAGTGATGACAAGAGTTCTGGAGCATTTTGATGACAAGGGCATGGATCATTTTGATGACAGGGGCCATGAAGCATTGAGATGACAAGGGAATGGAGCATTGTGATGAAAGCGGTCCTGGAGAATTGTGAGGAAACGGGTCATGGATTATTGTGATGGAAGGGTTCCTGGAGCATTCTGATGACAAGTGCCATGGAGCATTTTAATGAAAGGGGTACTGGAGCATTGTACAGAAATGGTTCATGGATCATCGTGATTACACGGATCATGGAATATTGTGATGACAAGGGTTTCGGAGCATTGCGACGACAGGGGTCATGGAGCATTGTAATAGCAGGGGTGATGGGGCATTGTGATGACAGGGGCATGGAGCATTGTGATGAGAGGGGCCTTGGAGCATTATGATGATAGGCGTCATGGCGTATTGTGATGAGAGTGGTCATAGAACATTAGAATATTGTGATGAAAGGGATCATGGAGCAATGTGATTACAGGGGCCATGGAGCATTGTGAATGCATAGGCCATGGAGCAATGAAATGACAGGGGTCAAGGAGCATTGTGATGTAAGTTGTCATGGAGCGTTGTCATGGAGCATTGTCATGACTATTGTCCATGAACATTGTGATGACATGGTTCATGGAGCATTGTGATGACAAGTGCCATGGCGAATTGTGATGACAGGTGTCATGCGGCATTGTGATGACAGTGGTCATGTAGAATTGTAATGAACGGTATCATGGAGGACTCTGACGACAGGGGCCGTGGAGCACTGTGATGACAGTGGTCATCTAGAATTGTGATGAAATATACCAGGGAGCATTGTGATGACAGGGGTCATGGATCACCGCAATTATAGGGGCCAGGGAGCATTGTGAATACAAAGATCATGGAGCATTGAGATGACAGGGGTCATGGATCATTGTGATGACAAGGGTCCTGGAACCTTGTGATGACACGGTTCATGGAGCATTGTGATGACAAGGTTCTTCAAGCATTGTGATGACACGGGCATGGAGCATTATGATGACAAGAGTTCTGGAGCATTGTGATGAAAAGGGTATGGAGCATTGTGATTACATGGGCAGTGAATATTGTGATGACAGGTGTTCATGGAGCACTGTGATGACAAGTGTCATGGCATATTGTGATGACAGGGTTCATGGAGCATTGTGATGAGAGGGGCCTTGGAGCATTATGATGATAGGCGTCATGGGGTATTGTGATGAGAGTGGTCATAGAACATTGTGATGAAAGGGATCATGGAGCAATGTGATTACAGGGGCCATGGAGCATTTTGAATGCATAGTCCATGGAGCAGTGTGATGACAGGGGTCATGGAACATTGTGATGAATGTGGTCATAGTTCATTGTGATGATAATTGCCCAGGAACATTGTGATGACATGGATCATGGAGCATTGTGATGACAAGGGCCATGGCGAATTGTGATGACAGGTGTCATGGGGCATTGTGATGACAGTGGTCATCGAGAATTATGAGGAAAGGTAACATGGAGCACTGTGATAACAGGGGCCATGGAGCATTGTGATGACAAAGGCCATGGAGCATTTTGATGACAAGTGTCATGGAGCATTGTGATGAGACGGGCATGGAGCATTATGATGCCCAGAGTTCTGGAGCATTGTGGTGACAAGGGCATGGAGCATTGTGATGACAAGGGCCATGGCCAATTCTGATGACAGGTGTCCTCGGGCATTGTGATGACAGAGGTTATCTAGCATTGTGATGAAAGGTACCATGGATCACTGTGATAACAGGGGCCATGGAGCATTGTGATGATAAAGGCCATGGAGCATTTTAATGAAAAGTGTCATGGAGAATTGTGATGAGACGGGCATGGAGCATTATGATGACAAGAGTTCTGGAGCATTGCGTTGACAAGGGAATGGAGCATTGTGATTACAGGGACCATGGAGGAGAGTGATGACATCTGTCATGGAACATTGTGCTGACAGGGGCCATGGAGCATTGTGATGACAGGTATAATGTGGCATTGTAATGACAGTGGTCATAGAGCATTGTGATGAAATGGATCATGGAGCAATGTGATTACAGGGACCATGTAGCATTGCGAATGCATAGGCTATGGAGCATTGTGATGACAGGAGTCAAGGAGCATTGTGATGTAAGTGGTCATGGATCATTGTGATTACAAGTGTCCTGGACCTCAGTGATGACACGGGTCATGGAGCATTGTGATGGCAAGGGCCATGGCGAATTGTGATGACATGTGTCTTGGGGCATTGTGATGACAGTGGTCATCTAGAATTGTGATAAAAGGTATCATGGAGCACTGTGAGGACAGGGGCCATGGAGTATTGTAATGACAAGGCCATGGAACATTGTGATGACAAGTATCATGGAGCTTTGTGATGACACGAGCATTCATCATTATGATGACAAGAGTTCTGGAGCATTGTGATGACAAGGGCATGGAGCATTGTGAATACAGGGTCATGGAGCATTGTGATGACAACTGTCATGGAACATTGTGATGACAGGGTTCATAGAGCATTGTGATTAAAGGGGCCATGGAGCATTTTGATGACAAGGGCAGGCGAACTTTTTGATTATATTGGTAATGGAGCATTGTGATGACATGGGCAGGGAACATTGTGAAGACAGGTGTAATGGAACATTGTGATTACAGGGGACATGGAGCATTTTGATGACATGGGCAGGCAACATTGTGATGACAGGTGTCATGGAGCATTGTGATGACAATTGTCATGGAACGTTGTGCTGACAGGGATCATGGAGCATTGTGATGAGACGGTCATTGGAGCATTGTGATGACAGGCGTACTGGAGCCTTCTGAGGAAAGGTGTCATGGGTCATTGTGATTACAGCGATCATGGAACATTGTGATGACAGTGGTCATGGAGCATTGTAATGACAGGGGCCATGGAGCATTGTGATGACAGGGGTCATGGGGCATTGTGATGACAGTGGTCATGGAGCATAGTGATGAAAGGGGTCATGGACCACTGTGATCACAGGGGCCATGTATAATTGTGATGACAAAGGCCATGGAGCTTTGTGATGACAGTTGTCATGGAGCATTGTGTTGAAAGGGGCATGGAGCATTGTGATGACAATGGTCATGGAGCATTGTGATGACTGGTATCATGGAGCATTGTTCTGAAAAAGGTCATGGGGCAGTGTAATGACAAGTATCATGGAGGATGTGATGAAAGGAGTCATGGAGCATTGTGATTAAATGGATCATGAGGCATTTTGATGACAAGAGTCATGGAACATTGTGATGACAGGGCTAATGGAGCATTGTGATGACAAGGGCTATGGAGCATTGTGATGACAGGTGTCATGCAGCATTGTGATGAAAGGGGTCATGGATCACTACGATGACATGTGTAATGGAGCATTGTGATGATATGGACATGGAGCATTGTGATAACAGGGGCCAGGGAGCATTGAGATGACAAGAGCAGGGAACATTCTGATGACAGCAGTCTTGTATCATTGTGATGATACCTGTCATGGAACATTGTGCTGACAGGGGCTATAGAGCATTGTGATGACAGGTGTCATGTGGCATTGTGATGACAGTGGTCATAGAGCATTGTGATGAAAAGGATCATGGAGCAATGTGATTACAGGGGCCATGGAGCATTGTGAATACATAGGCCATGGAGCATTGTGATGACAGGGGTCAAGGAGCATTGTGATGAAAGTGGACATGGAGCACTGTGATGACACGGGCATGCAGCATTATGATGACAAGAGTTCTGGAGCATTGTGATGAAAAGGGTATGGAGCATTGTGATTACAGGGGACCAGGAGCATTGTGATTACATGGGCAGTGAATATTGTGATGACAGGGGTCATGGAGCACTGTGATGACTAGTGTCATGGAACATTGTGATGAGAGGGATCATGGAGCACTATGATGAGAGGGGCCTTGGAGCATTATGATGATAGGCGTCATGGGGCATTGTGATGACAGCGGTCTTGGAGCATTGTGATGAAAGGGATCATGGAGCAATGTGATTACAGGGGCCATGGAGCATTGTGAATGCATAGGCCATGGAGCAATGAAATGACAGGGGTCAAGGAGCATTGTGATGTAAGTTGTCATGGAGCATTGTGATGACAAGTGTCCATGAACATTGTGATGACATGGTTCATGGAGCTTTGTGATGACAAGTGCCATGGCGAATTGTGATGACAGGTGTCATGGGGCATCGTGATGACAGTGGTCATGTAGAATTGTAATGAAAGGTATCATGGAGGACTCTGACGACAGGGGCCGTGGAGCACTGTGATGACAGTGGTCATCTAGAATTGTGATGAAATATACCAGGGAGCATTGTGATGACAGGGGTCATGGATCACCGCAATTATAGGGGCCAGGGAGCATTGTGAATACAAAGATCATGGAGCATTGAGATGACAGGGGTCATGGATCATTGTGATGACAAGGGTCCTGGAACCTTGTGATGACACGGATCATGGAGCATTGTGATGACAAGGTTCTTCAAGCATTGTGATGACACGGGCATGGAGCATTATGATGACAAGAGTTCTGGAGCATTGTGATGACAAGGGTATGGAGCACTATGATTACAGGGGACCAGGCGCATTGTGATTACATGGGCAGTGAATATTGTGATGACAGGGGTCATGGAGCACTGTGATGACTAGTGTCATGGAACATTGTGATGACAGGAATCATGGAGCATTGTGATGAGAGGGGCCTTAGAGCATTATGATGATAGGCGTCATGGGGTATTGTGAGGAGAGTGGTCATAGAACATTGTGATGAAAGGGATCATGGAGCAATGTGATTACAGGGGCCATGGAGCATTTTGAATGCATAGTCCATGGAGCAGTGTGATGACAGGGGTCATGGAGCATTGTGATGAATGTGGTCATAGTTCATTGTGATGATAAGTGTCCAGGAACATTGTGATGACATGGATCATGGAGCATTGTGATGACAAGGGCCATGGCGAATTGTGATGACAGGTGTCATGGGGCATTGTGATGACAGTGGTCATCTAGAATTGTGATGAAAGGTAACATGGAGCACTGTGATAACAGGGGCCATGGAGCATTGTGATGACAAAGGCCATGGAGCATTTTGATGACAAGTGTCATGTAGCATTGTGATGAGACGGGCATGGAGCATTATGATGCCCAGAGTTCTGGAGCATTGTGGTGACAAGGGCATGGAGCATTGTGATGACAAGGGCCATGGCCAATTCTGATGACAGGTGTCATCGGGCATTGTGATGACAGAGGTTATCTAGCATTGTGATGAAAGGTACAATGGATCAATGTGATAACAGGGGCCATGGAGCATTGTGATGATAAAGACCATGGAGCATTTTAATGAAAAGTGTCATGGAGAATTGTGATGAGACGGGCATTGAGCATTATGATGACAAGAGTTCTGGAGCATTGCGTTGACAAGGGAATGGAGCATTGTGATTACAGGGACCATGGAGGATAGTGGTGACATCTGTCATGGAACATTGTGATGACAGTGGTCATGGAGCATTGTAATGACAGGGGCCATGGAGCATTGTGATGACAGGGGTCATGGGGCATTGTGATGACAGTGGTCATGGAGCATTGTGATGAAAGGGGTCATGGAGCACTGTGATCACAGGGGCCATGTATAATTGTGATGACAAAGACCATGGAGCATTGTGATGACAGTTGTCATGGAGCATTGTGTTGAAAGGGGCATGGAGCATTGTGACGACAATGGTCATGGAGCATTGTGATGACTGGTATCATGGAGCATTGTTCTGAAAAAGGTCATGGGGCAGTGTAATGACAAGTATCATGGAGGATGTGATGAAAGGAGTCATGGAGCATTGTGATTAAATGGATCATGAGGCATTTTGATGACAAGAGTCATGGAACATTGTGATGACAGGGCTAATGGAGCATTGTGATGACAAGGGCTATGGAGCATTGTGATGACAGGTGTCATGCAGCATTGTGATGAAAGGGGTCATGGATCACTACGATGACATGGGTAATGGAGCATTGTGATGATATGGGCATGGAGCATTGTGATAACAGGGGCCAGGGAGCATTGAGATGACAAGAGCAGGGAACATTCTGATGACAGCAGTCATGTATCATTGTGATGATACCTGTCATGGAACATTGTGCTGACAGGGGCTATAGAGCATTGTGATGACAGGTGTCATGTGGCATTGTGATGACAGTGGTCATAGAGCATTGTGATGAAAAGGATCATGGAGCAATGTGATTACAGGTGTCATGTGGCATTGTGATGACAGTGGTCATAGAGCATTGTGATGACAGGGGTCAAGGAGCATTGTGATGAAAGTGGTCATGGAGCACTGTGATGAAACGGACATGGAGCATTATGATGACAAGAGTTCTGAAGCATTGTGATGACAAGGTTATGGAGCATTGTGATTACAGGGGAACAAGAGCATTGTGATTACATGGGCAGTGAATATTGTGATGACAGGGGTCATGGAGCACTGTGATGACTAGTGTCATGGAACATTGTGATGACAGGGATCATGGAGGATTGTGATGAGAGGGGCCTTGGAGCATTATGATGATAGGCGTCATGGGGCATTGTGATGACAGCGGTCTTGGAGCATTGTGATGAAAGGGATCATGGAGCAATGTGATTACCGGAGCCATGGAGCATTGTGAATGCATAGGCCATGGAGCAATGAAATGACAGGGGTCAAGGAGCATTGTGATGTAAGTTGTCATGGAGCATTGTGATGACAAGTGTCCATGAACATTGTGATGACATGGTTCATGGAGCATTGTGATGACAAGTGCCATGGCGAATTGTGATGACAGGTGTCATGGGGCATTGTGATAACAGTGGTCATGTAGAATTGTAATGAAAGGTATCATGGAGGACTCTGACGACAGGGGCCGTGGAGCACTGTGATGACAGTGGTCATCTAGAATTGTGATGAAATATACCAGGGAGCATTGTGATGACAGGGGTCATGGATCACCGCAATTATAGGGGCCATGGAGCATTGTGAATACAAAGATCATGGAGCATTGAGATGACAGGGGTCATGGATCATTGTGATGACAAGGGTCCTGGAACCTTGTGATGACACGGTTCATGGAGCATTGTGATGACAAGGTTCTTCAAGCATTGTGATGACACGGGCATGGAGCATTATGATGACAAGAGTTCTGGAGCATTGTGATGAAAAGGGTATGGAGCACTGTGATTACAGGGGACCAGGAGCGTTGTGATTACATGGGCAGTGAATATTGTGATGACAGGGGTTCATGGAGCACTGTGATGACAAGTGTCATGGAACATTGTGATGACAGGGTTCATGGAGCATTGTGATGAGAGGGGCCTTGGAGCATTATGA
The DNA here is from genome assembly GCF_965194805.1 of Balaenoptera borealis. Classification (NCBI taxonomy): domain Eukaryota; kingdom Metazoa; phylum Chordata; class Mammalia; order Artiodactyla; family Balaenopteridae; genus Balaenoptera; species Balaenoptera borealis. The sequence continues at coordinate 514,122 of NW_028123822.1, forward strand.
TGATAGGCGTCATGGGGTATTGTGATGAGAGTGGTCATAGAACATCGTGATGAAAGGGATCATGGAGCAATGTGATTACAGGGGCCATGGAGCATTTTGAATGCATAGGCCATGGAGCAGTGTGATGACAGGGGTCATGGATCATTGTGATGACAAGTGTCCTGGACCATTGTGATGACACGGGTCATGGAGCATTGTGATGGCAAGGGCCATGGTGAATTGTGATGACATGTGTCTTGGGGCATTGTGATGACAGTGGTCATCTAGAATTGTGATAAAAGGTATCATGGAGCACTGTGATGACAGGGGCCATGGAGTATTGTAATGACAAGGCCATGGAACATTGTGATGACAAGTATCATGGAGCTTTGTGATGACACGAGCATTCATCATTATGATGACAAGTGTTCTGGAGCATCGTGATGACAAGGGCATGGAGCATTGTGATTACAGGGTCATGGAGCATTGTGATGACAATTGTCATGGAATATTGTGATGACAGGGTTCATGGAGCATTGTGATTAAAGGGGCCATGGAGCATTTTGATGACAAGGGCAGGCGAACATTTTGATTACATTGGTAATGGAGCATTGTGATGACATGGGCAGGGAACATTGTGAAGACAGGTGTAATGGAACATTGTGATTACAGGGGACATGGAGCATTTTGATGACATGGGCAGGCAACATTGTGATGACAGGTGTCATGGAGCATTGGGATGACAATTGTCATGGAACGTTGTGCTGACAGGGATCATGGAGCATTGTGATGAGACGGTCATTGGAGCATTGTGATGACAGGCGTACTGGAGCCTTCTGAGGAAAGGTGTCATGAGTCATTGTGATTACAGCGATCATGGAACATTGTGATGACAGTGGTCATGGAGCATTGTAATGACAGGGGTCATGGAGCATTGTGATGACAGGGGTCATGGGGCATTGTGATGACAGTGGTCATGGAGCATTGTGATGAAAGGGGTCATGGAGCACTGTGATCACAGGGGCCATGTATAATTGTGATGACAAAGGCCATGGAGCATTGTGATGACAGTTGTCATGGAGCATTGTGTTGAAAGGGGCATGGAGCATTGTGACGACAATGGTCATGGAGCATTGTGATGACTGGTATCATGGAGCATTGTTCTGAAAGAGGTCATGGGGCAGTGTAATGACAAGTATCATGGAGGATGTGATGAAAGGAGTCATGGAGCATTGTGATTAAATGGATCATGAGGCATTTTGATGACAAGATTCATGGAACATTGTGATGACAGCGCTAATGGAGCATTGTGATGACAAGGGCTATGGAGCATTGTGATGAATGGGGTCATGGGGCATGGTGATGACAGTGGTCATGGAGCATTGTGATGACAAAGACCACGGAGCATTGTGATGACAGGTGTCATGCAGCATTGTGATGTAAGGGGTCATGGATCACTACGATGACATGGGTAATGGAGCATTGTGATGATACGGGCATGGAGCATTGTGATGACAGGGGTCATGCAGCATTGTGATGACAGGGGCCATGCAGCATTTTGATGACATGGGCATGGAGCATAGTGATGACAAGAGTTCTGGAGCATTTTGATGACAAGGGCATGGATCATTTTGATGACAGGGGCCATGAAGCATTGAGATGACAAGGGAATGGAGCATTGTGATGAAAGCGGTCCTGGAGAATTGTGAGGAAACGGGTCATGGATTATTGTGATGGAAGGGTTCCTGGAGCATTCTGATGACAAGTGCCATGGAGCATTTTAATGAAAGGGGTACTGGAGCATTGTACAGAAATGGTTCATGGATCATCGTGATTACACGGATCATGGAATATTGTGATGACAAGGGTTTCGGAGCATTGCGACGACAGGGGTCATGGAGCATTGTAATAGCAGGGGTGATGGGGCATTGTGATGACAGGGGCATGGAGCATTGTGATGAGAGGGGCCTTGGAGCATTATGATGATAGGCGTCATGGCGTATTGTGATGAGAGTGGTCATAGAACATTAGAATATTGTGATGAAAGGGATCATGGAGCAATGTGATTACAGGGGCCATGGAGCATTGTGAATGCATAGGCCATGGAGCAATGAAATGACAGGGGTCAAGGAGCATTGTGATGTAAGTTGTCATGGAGCGTTGTCATGGAGCATTGTTATGACTATTGTCCATGAACATTGTGATGACATGGTTCATGGAGCATTGTGATGACAAGTGCCATGGCGAATTGTGATGACAGGTGTCATGCGGCATTGTGATGACAGTGGTCATGTAGAATTGTAATGAACGGTATCATGGAGGACTCTGACGACAGGGGCCGTGGAGCACTGTGATGACAGTGGTCATCTAGAATTGTGATGAAATATACCAGGGAGCATTGTGATGACAGGGGTCATGGATCACCGCAATTATAGGGGCCAGGGAGCATTGTGAATACAAAGATCATGGAGCATTGAGATGACAGGGGTCATGGATCATTGTGATGACAAGGGTCCTGGAACCTTGTGATGACACGGTTCATGGAGCATTGTGATGACAAGGTTCTTCAAGCATTGTGATGACACGGGCATGGAGCATTATGATGACAAGAGTTCTGGAGCATTGTGATGAAAAGGGTATGGAGCATTGTGATTACATGGGCAGTGAATATTGTGATGACAGGTGTTCATGGAGCACTGTGATGACAAGTGTCATGGCATATTGTGATGACAGGGTTCATGGAGCATTGTGATGAGAGGGGCCTTGGAGCATTATGATGATAGGCGTCATGGGGTATTGTGATGAGAGTGGTCATAGAACATTGTGATGAAAGGGATCATGGAGCAATGTGATTACAGGGGCCATGGAGCATTTTGAATGCATAGTCCATGGAGCAGTGTGATGACAGGGGTCATGGAACATTGTGATGAATGTGGTCATAGTTCATTGTGATGATAATTGCCCAGGAACATTGTGATGACATGGATCATGGAGCATTGTGATGACAAGGGCCATGGCGAATTGTGATGACAGGTGTCATGGGGCATTGTGATGACAGTGGTCATCGAGAATTATGAGGAAAGGTAACATGGAGCACTGTGATAACAGGGGCCATGGAGCATTGTGATGACAAAGGCCATGGAGCATTTTGATGACAAGTGTCATGGAGCATTGTGATGAGACGGGCATGGAGCATTATGATGCCCAGAGTTCTGGAGCATTGTGGTGACAAGGGCATGGAGCATTGTGATGACAAGGGCCATGGCCAATTCTGATGACAGGTGTCCTCGGGCATTGTGATGACAGAGGTTATCTAGCATTGTGATGAAAGGTACCATGGATCACTGTGATAACAGGGGCCATGGAGCATTGTGATGATAAAGGCCATGGAGCATTTTAATGAAAAGTGTCATGGAGAATTGTGATGAGACGGGCATGGAGCATTATGATGACAAGAGTTCTGGAGCATTGCGTTGACAAGGGAATGGAGCATTGTGATTACAGGGACCATGGAGGAGAGTGATGACATCTGTCATGGAACATTGTGCTGACAGGGGCCATGGAGCATTGTGATGACAGGTATAATGTGGCATTGTAATGACAGTGGTCATAGAGCATTGTGATGAAATGGATCATGGAGCAATGTGATTACAGGGACCATGTAGCATTGCGAATGCATAGGCTATGGAGCATTGTGATGACAGGAGTCAAGGAGCATTGTGATGTAAGTGGTCATGGATCATTGTGATTACAAGTGTCCTGGACCTCAGTGATGACACGGGTCATGGAGCATTGTGATGGCAAGGGCCATGGCGAATTGTGATGACATGTGTCTTGGGGCATTGTGATGACAGTGGTCATCTAGAATTGTGATAAAAGGTATCATGGAGCACTGTGAGGACAGGGGCCATGGAGTATTGTAATGACAAGGCCATGGAACATTGTGATGACAAGTATCATGGAGCTTTGTGATGACACGAGCATTCATCATTATGATGACAAGAGTTCTGGAGCATTGTGATGACAAGGGCATGGAGCATTGTGAATACAGGGTCATGGAGCATTGTGATGACAACTGTCATGGAACATTGTGATGACAGGGTTCATAGAGCATTGTGATTAAAGGGGCCATGGAGCATTTTGATGACAAGGGCAGGCGAACTTTTTGATTATATTGGTAATGGAGCATTGTGATGACATGGGCAGGGAACATTGTGAAGACAGGTGTAATGGAACATTGTGATTACAGGGGACATGGAGCATTTTGATGACATGGGCAGGCAACATTGTGATGACAGGTGTCATGGAGCATTGTGATGACAATTGTCATGGAACGTTGTGCTGACAGGGATCATGGAGCATTGTGATGAGACGGTCATTGGAGCATTGTGATGACAGGCGTACTGGAGCCTTCTGAGGAAAGGTGTCATGGGTCATTGTGATTACAGCGATCATGGAACATTGTGATGACAGTGGTCATGGAGCATTGTAATGACAGGGGCCATGGAGCATTGTGATGACAGGGGTCATGGGGCATTGTGATGACAGTGGTCATGGAGCATAGTGATGAAAGGGGTCATGGACCACTGTGATCACAGGGGCCATGTATAATTGTGATGACAAAGGCCATGGAGCATTGTGATGACAGTTGTCATGGAGCATTGTGTTGAAAGGGGCATGGAGCATTGTGACGACAATGGTCATGGAGCATTGTGATGACTGGTATCATGGAGCATTGTTCTGAAAAAGGTCATGGGGCAGTGTAATGACAAGTATCATGGAGGATGTGATGAAAGGAGTCATGGAGCATTGTGATTAAATGGATCATGAGGCATTTTGATGACAAGAGTCATGGAACATTGTGATGACAGGGCTAATGGAGCATTGTGATGACAAGGGCTATGGAGCATTGTGATGACTGGTGTCATGGAGCATTGTGATGAAAGGGGTCATGGATCACTACGATGACATGGGTAATGGAGCATTGTGATGATATGAGCATGGAGCATTGTGATGACAGGGGCCAGGGAGCATTGAGATGACAAGGGCAGGGAAAATTGTGATGACACCAGTCATGGATCATTGTGATGATACCTGTCGTGGAATATTGTGCTGACAGGGGCTATAGAGCATTGTGATGACAGGTGTCATGTGGCATTGTGATGACAGTGGTCATAGAGCATGGTGATGACAGGGGTCAAGGAACATTGTGATGAAAGTGGTCATGGAGCATTGTGATGACACGGGCATGGAGCATTATGATGACAAGTGTTCTGGAGCATTGTGATGACAAGGGTATGGAACATTGTGATTACAGGGGACCAGGAGCATTGTGATTACATGGGCAGTGAATATTGTGATGACAGGGGTCATGGAGCACTGTGATGACTAGTGTCATGGAACATTGTGATGACAGGGATCATGGAGCATTGTGATGAGAGGGTCCTTGGAGCATTATGATGATAGGCGTCATGGCGTATTGTGATGAGAGTGGTCATAGAACATTAGAATATTGTGATGAAAGGGATCATGGAGCAATGTGATTACAGGGGCCATGGAGCATTGTGAATGCATAGGCCATGGAGCAATGAAATGACAGGGTTCAAGGAGCATTGTGATGTAAGTTGTCATGGAGCATTGTCATGACTATTGTCCATGAACATTGTGATGACATGGTTCATGGAGCATTGTGATGACAAGTGCCATGGCGAATTGTGATGACAGGTGTCATGCGGCATTGTGATGACAGTGGTCATGTAGAATTGTAATGAAAGGTATCATGGAGGACTCTGACGACAGGGGCCGTGGAGCACTGTGATGACAGTGGTCATCTAGAATTGTGATGAAATATACCAGGGAGCATTGTGATGACAGGGGTCATGGATCACCGCAATTATAGGGGCCAGGGAGCATTGTGAATACAAAGATCATGGAGCATTGAGATGACAGGGGTCATGGATCATTGTGATGACAAGGGTCCTGGAACCTTGTGATGACACGGTTCATGGAGCATTGTGATGACAAGGTTCTTCAAGCATTGTGATGACACGGGCATGGAGCATTATGATGACAAGAGTTCTGGAGCATTGTGATGAAAAGGGTATGGAGCATTGTGATTACATGGGCAGTGAATATTGTGATGACAGGTGTTCATGGAGCACTGTGATGACAAGTGTCATGGCATATTGTGATGACAGTGTTCATGAAGCATTGTGATGAGAGGGGCCTTGGAGCATTATGATGATAGGCGTCATGGGGTATTGTGATGAGAGTGGTCATAGAACATTGTGATGAAAGGGATCATGGAGCAATGTGATTACAGGGGCCATGGAGCATTTTGAATGCATAGTCCATGGAGCAGTGTGATGACAGGGGTCATGGAACATTGTGATGAATGTGGTCATAGTTCATTGTGATGATAAGTGTCCAGGAACATTGTGATGACATGGATCATGGAGCATTGTGATGACAAGGGCCATGGCGAATTGTGATGACAGGTGTCATGGGGCATTGTGATGACAGTGGTCATCGAGAATTATGAGGAAAGGTAACATGGAGCACTGTGATAACAGGGGCCATGGAGCATTGTGATGACAAAGGCCATGGAGCATTTTGATGACAAGTGTCATGGAACATTGTGATGAGACGGGCATGGAGCATTATGATGCCCAGAGTTCTGGAGCATTGTGGTGACAAGGGCATGGAGCATTGTGATGACAAGGGCCATGGCCAATTCTGATGACAGGTGTCCTCGGGCATTGTGATGACAGAGGTTATCTAGCATTGTGATGAAAGGTACCATGGATCACTGTGATAACAGGGGCCATGGAGCATTGTGATGATAAAGGCCATGGAGCATTTTAATGAAAAGTGTCATGGAGAATTGTGATGAGACGGGCATGGAGCATTATGATGACAAGAGTTCTGGAGCATTGCGTTGACAAGGGAATGGAGCATTGTGATTACAGGGACCATGGAGGAGAGTGATGACATCTGTCATGGAACATTGTGCTGACAGGGGCCATGGAGCATTGTGATGACAGGTATAATGTGGCATTGTAATGACAGTGGTCATAGAGCATTGTGATGAAATGGATCATGGAGCAATGTGATTACAGGGACCATGTAGCATTGCGAATGCATAGGCTATGGAGCATTGTGATGACAGGAGTCAAGGAGCATTGTGATGTAAGTGGTCATGGATCATTGTGATTACAAGTGTCCTGGACCTCAGTGATGACACGGGTCATGGAGCATTGTGATGGCAAGGGCCATGGCGAATTGTGATGACATGTGTCTTGGGGCATTGTGATGACAGTGGTCATCTAGAATTGTGATAAAAGGTATCATGGAGCACTGTGATGACAGGGGCCATGGAGTATTGTAATGACAAGGCCATGGAACATTGTGATGACAAGTATCATGGAGCTTTGTGATGACACGAGCATTCATCATTATGATGACAAGAGTTCTGGAGCATTGTGATGACAAGGGCATGGAGCATTGTGAATACAGGGTCATGGAGCATTGTGATGACAACTGTCATGGAACATTGTGATGACAGGGTTCATAGAGCATTGTGATTAAAGGGGCCATGGAGCATTTTGATGACAAGGGCAGGCGAACTTTTTGATTATATTGGTAATGGAGCATTGTGATGATATGGGCAGGGAACATTGTGAAGACAGTTGTAATGGAACATTGTGATTACAGGGGACATGGAGCATTTTGATGACATGGGCAGGCAACATTGTGATGACAGGTGTCATGGAGCATTGTGATGACAATTGTCATGGAACGTTGTGCTGACAGGGATCATGGAGCATTGTGATGAGACGGTCATTGGAGCATTGTGATGACAGGCGTACTGGAGCCTTCTGAGGAAAGGTGTCATGGGTCATTGTGATTACAGCGATCATGGAACATTGTGATGACAGTGGTCATGGAGCATTGTAATGACAGGGGCCATGGAGCATTGTGATGACAGGGGTCATGGGGCATTGTGATGACAGTGGTCATGGAGCATAGTGATGAAAGGGGTCATGGACCACTGTGATCACAGGGGCCATGTATAATTGTGATGACAAAGGCCATGGAGCATTGTGATGACAGTTGTCATGGAGCATTGTGTTGAAAGGGGCATGGAGCATTGTGACGACAATGGTCATGGAGCATTGTGATGACTGGTATTATGGAGCATTGTTCTGGAAAAGGTCATGGGGCAGTGTAATGACAAGTATCATGGAGGATGTGATGAAAGGAGTCATGGAGCATTGTGATTAAATGGATCATGAGGCATTTTGATGACAAGAGTCATGGAACATTGTGATGACAGGGCTAATGGAGCATTGTGATGACAAGGGCTATGGAGCATTGTGATGACTGGTGTCATGGAGCATTGTGATGAAAGGGGTCATGGATCACTACGATGACATGGGTAATGGAGCATTGTGATGATATGAGCATGGAGCATTGTGATGACAGGGGCCAGGGAGCATTGAGATGACAAGGGCAGGGAAAATTGTGATGACAGCAGTCATGGATCATTGTGATGATACCTGTCGTGGAATATTGTGCTGACAGGGGCTATAGAGCATTGTGATGACAGGTGTCATGTGGCATTGTGATGACAGTGGTCATAGAGCATGGTGATGACAGGGGTCAAGGAACATTGTGATGAAAGTGGTCATGGAGCATTGTGATGACACGGGCATGGAGCATTATGATGACAAGTGTTCTGGAGCATTGTGATGACAAGGGTATGGAACATTGTGATTACAGGGGACCAGGAGCATTGTGATTACATGGGCAGTGAATATTGTGATGACAGGGGTCATGGAGCACTGTGATGACTAGTGTCATGGAACATTGTGATGACAGGGATCATGGAACATTGTGATGAGAGGGTCCTTGGAGCATTATGATGATAGGCGTCATGGCGTATTGTGATGAGAGTGGTCATAGAACATTAGAATATTGTGATGAAAGGGATCATGGAGCAATGTGATTACAGGGGCCATGGAGCATTGTGAATGCATAGGCCATGGAGCAATGAAATGACAGGGTTCAAGGAGCATTGTGATGTAAGTTGTCATGGAGCATTGTCATGACTATTGTCCATGAACATTGTGATGACATGGTTCATGGAGCATTGTGATGACAAGTGCCATGGCGAATTGTGATGACAGGTGTCATGCGGCATTGTGATGACAGTGGTCATGTAGAATTGTAATGAAAGGTATCATGGAGGACTCTGACGACAGGGGCCGTGGAGCACTGTGATGACAGTGGTCATCTAGAATTGTGATGAAATATACCAGGGAGCATTGTGATGACAGGGGTCATGGATCACCGCAATTATAGGGGCCAGGGAGCATTGTGAATACAAAGATCATGGAGCATTGAGATGACAGGGGTCATGGATCATTGTGATGACAAGGGTCCTGGAACCTTGTGATGACACGGTTCATGGAGCATTGTGATGACAAGGTTCTTCAAGCATTGTGATGACACGGGCATGGAGCATTATGATGACAAGAGTTCTGGAGCATTGTGATGAAAAGGGTATGGAGCATTGTGATTACATGGGCAGTGAATATTGTGATGACAGGTGTTCATGGAGCACTGTGATGACAAGTGTCATGGCATATTGTGATGACAGGGTTCATGGAGCATTGTGATGAGAGGGGCCTTGGAGCATTATGATGATAGACGTCATGGGGTATTGTGATGAGAGTGGTCATAGAACATTGTGATGAAAGGGATCATGGAGCAATGTGATTACAGGGGCCATGGAGCATTTTGAATGCATAGTCCATGGAGCAGTGTGATGACAGGGGTCATGGAACATTGTGATGAATGTGGTCATAGTTCATTGTGATGATAATTGCCCAGGAACATTGTGATGACATGGATCATGGAGCATTGTGATGACAAGGGCCATGGCGAATTGTGATGACAGGTGTCATGGGGCATTGTGATGACAGTGGTCATCGAGAATTATGAGGAAAGGTAACATGGAGCACTGTGATAACAGGGGCCATGGAGCATTGTGATGACAAAGGCCATGGAGCATTTTGATGACAAGTGTCATGGAGCATTGTGATGAGACGGGCATGGAGCATTATGATGCCCAGAGTTCTGGAGCATTGTGGTGACAAGGGCATGGAGCATTGTGATGACAAGGGCCATGGCCAATTCTGATGACAGGTGTCCTCGGGCATTGTGATGACAGAGGTTATCTAGCATTGTGATGAAAGGTACCATGGATCACTGTGATAACAGGGGCCATGGAGCATTGTGATGATAAAGGCCATGGAGCATTTTAATGAAAAGTGTCATGGAGAATTGTGATGAGACGGGCATGGAGCATTATGATGACAAGAGTTCTGGAGCATTGCGTTGACAAGGGAATGGAGCATTGTGATTACAGGGACCATGGAGGAGAGTGATGACATCTGTCATGGAACATTGTGCTGACAGGGGCCATGGAGCATTGTGATGACAGGTATAATGTGGCATTGTAATGACAGTGGTCATAGAGCATTGTGATGAAATGGATCATGGAGCAATGTGATTACAGGGACCATGTAGCATTGCGAATGCATAGGCTATGGAGCATTGTGATGACAGGAGTCAAGGAGCATTGTGATGTAAGTGGTCATGGATCATTGTGATTACAAGTGTCCTGGACCTCAGTGATGACACGGGTCATGGAGCATTGTGATGGCAAGGGCCATGGCGAATTGTGATGACATGTGTCTTGGGGCATTGTGATGACAGTGGTCATCTAGAATTGTGATAAAAGGTATCATGGAGCACTGTGATGACAGGGGCCATGGAGTATTGTAATGACAAGGCCATGGAACATTGTGATGACAAGTATCATGGAGCTTTGTGATGACACGAGCATTCATCATTATGATGACAAGAGTTCTGGAGCATTGTGATGACAAGGGCATGGAGCATTGTGAATACAGGGTCATGGAGCATTGTGATGACAACTGTCATGGAACATTGTGATGACAGGGTTCATAGAGCATTGTGATTAAAGGGGCCATGGAGCATTTTGATGACAAGGGCAGGCGAACTTTTTGATTATATTGGTAATGGAGCATTGTGATGACATGGGCAGGGAACATTGTGAAGACAGGTGTAATGGAACATTGTGATTACAGGGGACATGGAGCATTTTGATGACATGGGCAGGCAACATTGTGATGACAGGTGTCATGGAGCATTGTGATGACAATTGTCATGGAACGTTGTGCTGACAGGGATCATGGAGCATTGTGATGAGACGGTCATTGGAGCATTGTGATGACAGGCGTACTGGAGCCTTCTGAGGAAAGGTGTCATGGGTCATTGTGATTACAGCGATCATGGAACATTGTGATGACAGTGGTCATGGAGCATTGTAATGACAGGGGCCATGGAGCATTGTGATGACAGGGGTCATGGGGCATTGTGATGACAGTGGTCATGGAGCATAGTGATGAAAGGGGTCATGGACCACTGTGATCACAGGGGCCATGTATAATTGTGATGACAAAGGCCATGGAGCATTGTGATGACAGTTGTCATGGAGCATTGTGTTGAAAGGGGCATGGAGCATTGTGACGACAATGGTCATGGAGCATTGTGATGACTGGTATCATGGAGCATTGTTCTGAAAAAGGTCATGGGGCAGTGTAATGACAAGTATCATGGAGGATGTGATGAAAGGAGTCATGGAGCATTGTGATTAAATGGATCATGAGGCATTTTGATGACAAGAGTCATGGAACATTGTGATGACAGGGCTAATGGAGCATTGTGATGACAAGGGCTATGGAGCATTGTGATGACTGGTGTCATGGAGCATTGTGATGAAAGGGGTCATGGATCACTACGATGACATGGGTAATGGAGCATTGTGATGATATGAGCATGGAGCATTGTGATGACAGGGGCCAGGGAGCATTGAGATGACAAGGGCAGGGAAAATTGTGATGACAGCAGTCATGGATCATTGTGATGATACCTGTCGTGGAATATTGTGCTGACAGGGGCTATAGAGCATTGTGATGACAGGTGTCATGTGGCATTGTGATGACAGTGGTCATAGAGCATGGTGATGACAGGGGTCAAGGAACATTGTGATGAAAGTGGTCATGGAGCATTGTGATGACACGGGCATGGAGCATTATGATGACAAGTGTTCTGGAGCATTGTGATGACAAGGGTATGGAACATTGTGATTACAGGGGACCAGGAGCATTGTGATTACATGGGCAGTGAATATTGTGATGACAGGGGTCATGGAGCACTGTGATGACTAGTGTCATGGAACATTGTGATGACAGGGATCATGGAGCATTGTGATGAGAGGGTCCTTGGAGCATTATGATGATAGGCGTCATGGCGTATTGTGATGAGAGTGGTCATAGAACATTAGAATATTGTGATGAAAGGGATCATGGAGCAATGTGATTACAGGGGCCATGGAGCATTGTGAATGCATAGGCCATGGAGCAATGAAATGACAGGGTTCAAGGAGCATTGTGATGTAAGTTGTCATGGAGCATTGTCATGACTATTGTCCATGAACATTGTGATGACATGGTTCATGGAGCATTGTGATGACAAGTGCCATGGCGAATTGTGATGACAGGTGTCATGCGGCATTGTGATGACAGTGGTCATGTAGAATTGTAATGAAAGGTATCATGGAGGACTCTGACGACAGGGGCCGTGGAGCACTGTGATGACAGTGGTCATCTAGAATTGTGATGAAATATACCAGGGAGCATTGTGATGACAGGGGTCATGGATCACCGCAATTATAGGGGCCAGGGAGCATTGTGAATACAAAGATCATGGAGCATTGAGATGACAGGGGTCATGGATCATTGTGATGACAAGGGTCCTGGAACGTTGTGATGACACGGTTCATGGAGCATTGTGATGACAAGGTTCTTCAAGCATTGTGATGACACGGGCATGGAGCATTATGATGACAAGAGTTCTGGAGCATTGTGATGAAAAGGGTATGGAGCATTGTGATTACATGGGCAGTGAATATTGTGATGACAGGTGTTCATGGAGCACTGTGATGACAAGTGTCATGGCATATTGTGATGACAGTGTTCATGAAGCATTGTGATGAGAGGGGCCTTGGAGCATTATGATGATAGGCGTCATGGGGTATTGTGATGAGAGTGGTCATAGAACATTGTGATGAAAGGGATCATGGAGCAATGTGATTACAGGGGCCATGGAGCATTTTGAATGCATAGTCCATGGAGCAGTGTGATGACAGGGGTCATGGAACATTGTGATGAATGTGGTCATAGTTCATTGTGATGATAAGTGTCCAGGAACATTGTGATGACATGGATCATGGAGCATTGTGATGACAAGGGCCATGGCGAATTGTGATGACAGGTGTCATGGGGCATTGTGATGACAGTGGTCATCGAGAATTATGAGGAAAGGTAACATGGAGCACTGTGATAACAGGGGCCATGGAGCATTGTGATGACAAAGGCCATGGAGCATTTTGATGACAAGTGTCATGGAACATTGTGATGAGACGGGCATGGAGCATTATGATGCCCAGAGTTCTGGAGCATTGTGGTGACAAGGGCATGGAGCATTGTGATGACAAGGGCCATGGCCAATTCTGATGACAGGTGTCCTCGGGCATTGTGATGACAGAGGTTATCTAGCATTGTGATGAAAGGTACCATGGATCACTGTGATAACAGGGGCCATGGAGCATTGTGATGATAAAGGCCATGGAGCATTTTAATGAAAAGTGTCATGGAGAATTGTGATGAGACGGGCATGGAGCATTATGATGACAAGAGTTCTGGAGCATTGCGTTGACAAGGGAATGGAGCATTGTGATTACAGGGACCATGGAGGAGAGTGATGACATCTGTCATGGAACATTGTGCTGACAGGGGCCATGGAGCATTGTGATGACAGGTATAATGTGGCATTGTAATGACAGGGGTCATAGAGCATTGTGATGAAATGGATCATGGAGCAATGTGATTACAGGGACCATGTAGCATTGCGAATGCATAGGCTATGGAGCATTGTGATGACAGGAGTCAAGGAGCATTGTGATGTAAGTGGTCATGGATCATTGTGATGACAAGTGTCCTGGACCATTGTGATGACATGGGTCATGGAGCATTGTGATGGCAGGGGCCATGGCGAATTGTGATGACATGTGTCTTGGGGCATTGTGATGACAGTGGTCATCTAGAATTGTGATAAAAGGTATCATGGAGTACTGTGATGACAGGGGCCATGGAGTATTGTAATGACAAGGCCATGGAACATTGTGATGAAAAGTATCATGGAGCTTTGTGATGACACGAGCATTCATCATTATGATGACAAGAGTTCTGGAGCATTGTGATGACAAGGGCATGGAGCATTGTGATTACAGGGTCATGGAGCATTGTGATGACAACTGTCATGGAACATTGTGATGACAGGGTTCATGGAGCATTGTGATTAAAGGGGCCATGGAGCATTTTGATGACAAGGGCAGGCGAACATTTTGATTACATTGGTAATGGAGCATTGTGATGACATGGGCAGGGAACATTGTGAAGACAGGTGTAATGGAACATTGTGATTACAGGGGACATGGAGCATTTTGATGACATGGGCAGGCAACATTGTGATGACAGGTGTCATGGAGCATTGTGATGACAATTGTCATGGAACGTTGTGCTGACAGGGATCATGGAGCATTGTGATGAGACGGTCATTGGAGCATTGTGATGACAGGCGTACTGGAGCCTTCTGAGGAAAGGTGTCATGAGTCATTGTGATTACAGCGATCATGGAACATTGTGATGACAGTGGTCATGGAGCATTGTGATGAAAGGGGTCATGGAGCACTGTGATCACATGGGCCATGTATAATTGTGATGACAAAGACCATGGAGCATCGTGATGACAGTTGTCATGGAGCATTGTGTTGAAAGGGCCATGGAGCATTGTGACGACAATGGTCATGGAGCATTGTGATGACTGGTATCATGGAACATTGTTCTGAAAAAGGTCATGGGGCAGTGTAATGACAAGTATCATGGAGGATGTGATGAAAGGAGTCATGGAGCATTGTGATTAAATGGATCATGAGGCATTTTGATGACAAGAGTCATGGAACATTGTGATGACAGGGCTAATGGAGCATTGTGATGACAAGGGCTATGGAGCATTGTGATGACTGGGGTCATGGAGCGTTGTGATGAAAGGGGTCATGGATCACTACGATGACATGGGTAATGGAGCATTGTGATGATAAGAGCATGGAGCATTGTGATGACAGGGGCCAGGGAGCATTGAGAATGACAAGGGCAGGGAACATTGTGATGACAGCAGTCATGGATCATTGTGATGATACCTGTCATGGAACATTGTGCTGACAGGGGCTATAGAGCATTGTGATGACAGGTGTCATGTGGCATTGTGATGACAGTGGTCATAGAGCATTGTGATGACAGGGGTCAAGGAGCATTGTGATGAAAGTGGTCATGGAGCATTGTGATGACACGGGAATGGAGCATTATGATGACAAGAGTTCTGGAGCATTGTGATGACAAGGGTATGGAGCATTGTGATTACAGGGGACCAGGAGCATTGTGATTACATGGGCAGTGAATATTGTGATGACAGGGGTCATGGAGCACTGTGATGACTAGTGTCATGGAACATTGTGATGACAGGGATCATGGAGCATTGTGATGAGAGGGGCCTTGGAGCATTATGATGATAGGCTTCATGGGGCATTGTGATGACAGAGGTCTTGGAGCATTGTGATGAAAGGGATCATGGAGCAATGTGATTACAGGAGCCATGGAGCATTGTGAATGCATAGGCCATGGAGCAATGAAATGACAGGGGTCAAGGAGCATTGTGATGTAAGTTGTTATGGAGCATTGTGATGACTATTGTCCATGAACATTGTGATGACATGGTTCATGGAGCATTGTGATGACAGGTGTCATGTGGAATTGTGATGAGAGCGGTCATATAGAATTGTGATGAAAGGTATCAGGGAGGACTCTGATGACAGGGGCCGTGGAGCACTGTGATGACAGTGGTCATCTAGAATTGTGATGAAATATACCAGGGAGCATTGTGATGACAGGGGTCATGGATCACCGCAATTATAGGGGCCATGGAGCATTGTGAATACAAAGATCATGGAGCATTGAGATGACAGGGGTCACGGATCATTGTGATGACAAGGGTCCTGGAACCTTGTGATGACACGGTTCATGGAGCATTGTGATGACAAGGTTCTTCAAGCATTGTGATGACACGGGCATGGAGCATTATGATGACAAGAGTTCTGGAGCATTGTGATGACAAGGGTATGGAGCACTATGATTACAGGGGACCAGGAGCATTGTGATTACATGGGCAGTGAATATTGTGATGACAGGGGTCATGGAGCACTGTGATGACTAGTGTCATGGAACATTGTGATGACAGGGATCATGGAGCATTGTGATGAGAGGGGCCTTAGAGCATTATGATGATAGGCATCATGGGGCATTGTGATGACAGCGGTCTTGGAGCATTGTGATGAAAGGGATCATGGAGCAACGTGCTTACAGGAGCCATGGAGCATTGTTAATGCATAGGCCATGGAGCAATGAAATGACAGGTGTCAAGGAGCATTGTGATGTAAGATGTCATGGAGCATTGTGATGACAAGTGTCCATGAACTTTGTGATGACATGGTTCATGGAGCATTGTGATGACAAGTGCCATGGCGAATTGTGATGACAGGTGTCATGGGGCATTGTGTTGAAAGGGGCATGGAGCATTGTGACGACAATGGTCATGGAGCATTGTGATGACTGGTATCATGGAGCATTGTTCTGAAAAAGGTCATGGGGCAGTGTAATGACAAGTATCATGGAGGATGTGATGAAAGGAGTCATGGAGCATTGTGATTAAATGGATCATGAGGCATTTTGATGACAAGAGTCATGGAACATTGTGATGACAGGGCTAATGGAGCATTGTGATGACAAGGGCTATGGAGCATTGTGATGACAGGTGTCATGCAGCATTGTGATGAAAGGGGTCATGGATCACTACGATGACATGGGTAATGGAGCATTGTGATGATATGGGCATGGAGCATTGTGATAACAGGGGCCAGGGAGCTTTGAGATGACAAGAGCAGGGAACATTCTGATGACAGCAGTCATGTATCATTGTGATGATACCTGTCATGGAACATTGTGCTGACAGGGGCTATAGAGCATTGTGATGACAGGTGTCATGTGGCATTGTGATGACAGTGGTCATAGAGCATTGTGATGAAAAGGATCATGGAGCAATGTGATTACAGGTGTCATGTGGCATTGTGATGACAGTGGTCATAGAGCATTGTGATGACAGGGGTCAAGGAGCATTGTGATGAAAGTGGTCATGGAGCACTGTGATGACACGGGCATGGAGCATTATGATGACAAGAGTTCTGGAGCATTGTGATGACAAGTTTATGGAGCATTGTGATTACAGGGGAACAAGAGCATTGTGATTACATGGGCAGTGAATATTGTGATGACAGGGGTCATGGAGCACTGTGATGACTAGTGTCATGGAACATTGTGATGACAGGGATCATGGAGTATTGTGATGAGAGGGGCCTTGGAGCATTATGATGATAGGCGTCATGGGGCATTGTGATGACAGCGGTCTTGGAGCATTGTGATGAAAGGGATCATGGAGCAATGTGATTACCGGAGCCATGGAGCATTGTGAATGCATAGGCCATGGAGCAATGAAATGACAGGGGTCAAGGAGCATTGTGATGTAAGTTGTCATGGAGCATTGTGATGACAAGTGTCCATGAACATTGTGATGACATGGTTCATGGAGCATTGTGATGACAAGTGCCATGGCGAATTGTGATGACAGGTGTCATGGGGCATTGTGATAACAGTGGTCATGTAGAATTGTAATGAAAGGTATCATGGAGGACTCTGACGACAGGGGCCGTGGAGCACTGTGATGACAGTGGTCATCTAGAATTGTGATGAAATATACCAGGGAGCATTGTGATGACAGGGGTCATGGATCACAGCAATTATAGGGGCCATGGAGCATTGTGAATACAAAGATCATGGAGCATTGAGATGACAGGGGTCATGGATCATTGTGATGACAAGGGTCCTGGAACCTTGTGATGACACGGTTCATGGAGCATTGTGATGACAAGGTTCTTCAAGCATTGTGATGACACGGGCATGGAGCATTATGATGACAAGAGTTCTGGAGCATTGTGATGAAAAGGGTATGGAGCACTGTGATTACAGGGGACCAGGAGCGTTGTGATTACATGGGCAGTGAATATTGTGATGACAGGGGTTCATGGAGCACTGTGATGACAAGTGTCATGGAACATTGTGATGACAGGGTTCATGGAGCATTGTGATGAGAGGGGCCTTGGAGCATTATGATGATAGGCGTCATGGGGTATTGTGATGAGAGTGGTCATAGAACATCGTGATGAAAGGGATCATGGAGCAATGTGATTACAGGGGCCATGGAGCATTTTGAATGCATAGGCCATGGAGCAGTGTGATGACAGGGGTCATGGATCATTGTGATGACAAGTGTCCTGGACCATTGTGATGACACGGGTCATGGAGCATTGTGATGGCAAGGGCCATGGTGAATTGTGATGACATGTGTCTTGGGGCTTTGTGATGACAGTGGTCATCTAGAATTGTGATAAAAGGTATCATGGAGCACTGTGATGACAGGGGCCATGGAGTATTGTAATGACAAGGCCATGGAACATTGTGATGACAAGTATCATGGAGCTTTGTGATGACACGAGCATTCATCATTATGATGACAAGAGTTCTGGAGCATCGTGATGACAAGGGCATGGAGCATTGTGATTACAGGGTCATGGAGCATTGTGATGACAACTGTCATGGAACATTGTGATGACAGGGTTCATGGAGCATTGTGATTAAAGGGGCCATGGAGCATTTTGATGACAAGGGCAGGCGAACATTTTGATTACATTGGTAATGGAGCATTGTGATGACATGGGCAGGGAACATTGTGAAGACAGGTGTAATGGAACATTGTGATTACAGGGGACATGGAGCATTTTGATGACATGGGCAGGCAACATTGTGATGACAGGTGTCATGGAGCATTGTGATGACAATTGTCATGGAACGTTGTGCTGACAGGGATCATGGAGCATTGTGATGAGACGGTCATTGGAGCATTCTGATGACAGGCGTACTGGAGCCTTCTGAGGAAAGGTGTCATGAGTCATTGTGATTACAGCGATCATGGAACATTGTGATGACAGTGGTCATGGAGCATTGTAATGACAGGGGTCATGGAGCATTGTGATGACAGGGGTCATGGGGCATTGTGATGACAGTGGTCATGGAGCATTGTGATGAAAGGGGTCATGGAGCACTGTGATCACAGGGGCCATGTATAATTGTGATGACAAAGGCCATGGAGCATTGTGATGACAGTTGTCATGGAGCATTGTGTTGAAAGGGGCATGGAGCATTGTGACGACAATGGTCATGGAGCATTGTGATGACTGGTATCATGTAGCATTGTTCTGAAAGAGGTCATGGGGCAGTGTAATGACAAGTATCATGGAGGATGTGATGAAAGGAGTCATGGAGCATTGTGATTAAATGGATCATGAGGCATTTTGATGACAAGAGTCATGGAACATTGTGATGACAGCGCTAATGGAGCATTGTGATGACAAGGGCTATGGAGCATTGTGATGAATGGGGTCATGGGGCATGGTGATGACAGTGGTCATGGAGCATTGTGATGACAAAGACCACGGAGCATTGTGATGACAGGTGTCATGCAGCATTGTGATGTAAGGGGTCATGGATCACTACGATGACATGGGTAATGGAGCATTGTGATGATACGGGCATGGAGCATTGTGATGACAGGGGTCATGCAGCATTGTGATGACAGGGGCCATGCAGCATTTTGATGACATGGGCATGGAGCATAGTGATGACAAGAGTTCTGGAGCATTTTGATGACAAGGGCATGGATCATTTTGATGACAGGGGCCATGAAGCATTGAGATGACAAGGGAATGGAGCATTGTGATGAAAGCGGTCCTGGAGAATTGTGAGGAAACGGGTCATGGATTATTGTGATGGAAGGGTTCCTGGAGCATTCTGATGACAAGTGCCATGGAGCATTTTAATGAAAGGGGTACTGGAGCATTGTACAGAAATGGTTCATGGATCATCGTGATTACACGGATCATGGAATATTGTGATGACAAGGGTTTCGGAGCATTGCGACGACAGGGGTCATGGAGCATTGTAATAGCAGGGGTGATGGGGCATTGTGATGACAGGGGCATGGAGCATTGTGATGACAGAAGTCATAGAATATTGTGATGACAAGGGCCATGGAGCATTGTCATGAAAGGTCTTATCTGGCATTGTGATGAGAGTGGTCATGGAGCATTGTGATAAAAGTTGTCCTGAAGCACTGTTATTACAGGGGCCATGTAGAATTTTGATGACAAAGGCCATGGAGCATTGTGATGACAGGCATCACGGAGCAATTTGATGAAAGTGGTCATGGAGCATTGTGATGAAATGCGCCATGGACCATTGTGAAGACAAGTGTCCTGGAGCATTGTGATGACAAGGGCCATGGCCAATTCTGATGACAGGTGTCATGGAGCATTGTGATGACAGTGGTCATCTATCATTAGGATGAAAGGTATCACGGAGCACTGTGATGACAGGGGCCATGGAGCATTGTGATGACACGGGCATGGAGCATTATGATGAGAAGTGATCTGGAGCATTGCGATGACAAGGGTATGGAGCATTGTGATTACAGGGACCATGGAGCATTGTGAATGCATAGGCCATGGAGCAATGAAATGACAGGGGTCAAGGAGCATTGTGATGTAAGTTGTCATGGAGCATTGTCATGACTATTGTCCATGAACATTGTGATGACATGGTTCATGGAGCATTGCGATGACAAGTGCCATGGCGAATTGTGATGACAGGTGTCATGGGGCATTGTGATGACAGTGGTCATGTAGAATTGTAATGAACGGTATCATGGAGGATTCTGACGACAGGGGCCGTGGAGCACTGTGATGACAGTGGTCATCTAGAATTGTGATGAAATATACCAGGGAGCATTGTGATGACAGGGGTCATGGATCACCGCAATTATAGGGGCCAGGGAGCATTGTGAATACAAAGATCATGGAGCATTGAGATGACAGGGGTCATGGATCATTGTGATGACAAGGGTCCTGGAACCTTGTGATGACACGGTTCATGGAGCATTGTGATGACAAGGTTCTTCAAGCATTGTGATGACACGGGCATGGAGCATTATGATGACAAGAGTTCTGGAGCATTGTGATGAAAAGGGTATGGAGCACTGTGATTACAGGGGACCAGGAGCATTGTGATTACATGAGCAGTGAATATTGTGATGACAGGTGTTCATGGAGCACTGTGATGACAAGTGTCATGGAACATTGTGATGACAGGGTTCATGGAGCATTGTGATGAGAGGGGCCTTGGAGCATTATGATGATAGGCGTCATGGGGTATTGTGATGAGAGTGGTCATAGAACATTGTGATGAAAGGGATCATGGAGCAATGTGATTACAGGGGCCATGGAGCATTTTGAATGCATAGTCCATGGAGCAGTGTGATGACAGGGGTCATGGAGCATTGTGATGAATGTGGTCATAGTTCATTGTGATGATAAGTGTCCAGGAACATTGTGATGACATGGATCATGGAGCATTGTGATGACAAGGGCCATGGCGAATTGTGGTGACAGGTGTCATGGGGCATTGTGATGACAGTGGTCATCGAGAATTATGAGGAAAGGTAACATGGAGCACTGTGATAACAGGGGCCATGGAGCATTGTGATGACAAAGGCCATGGAGCATTTTGATGACAAGTGTCATGGAGCATTGTGATGAGACGTGCATGGAGCATTATGATGCCAAGAGTTCTGGAGCATTGCGTTGACAAGGGCATGGAGCATTGTGATGACAAGGGCCATGGCCAATTCTGATGACAGGTGTCATCGGGCATTGTGATGACAGAGGTTATCTAGCATTGTGATGAAAGGTACAATGGATCAATGTGATAACAGGGGCCATGGAGCATTGTGATGATAAAGGCCATGGAGCATTTTAATGAAAAGTGTCATGGAGAATTGTGATGAGACGGGCATGGAGCATTATGATGACAAGAGTTCTGGAGCATTGCGTTGACAAGGGAATGGAGCATTGTGATTACAGGGACCATGGAGGACAGTGATGACATCTGTCATGGAACATTGTGCTGACAGGGGCCATGGAGCATTGTGATGACAGGTATAATGTGGCATTGTAATGACAGTGGTCATAGAGCATTGTGATGAAATGGATCATGGAGCAATGTGATTACAGGGACCATGTAGCATTGCGAATGCATAGGCTATGGAGCATTGTGATGACAGGAGTCAAGGAGCATTGTGATGTAAGTGGTCATGGATCATTGTGATGACAAGTGTCCGGGACCATTGTGATGACACGGGTCATGGAGCATTGTGATGGCAAGGGCCATGGCGAATTGTTATGACATGTGTCTTGGGGCATTGTGATGACAGTGGTCATCTAGAATTGTGATAAAAGGTATCATGGAGCACTGTGATGACAGGGGCCATGGAGTATTGTAATGACAAGGCAATGGAACATTGTGATGACAAGTATCATGGAGCTTTGTGATGACACGAGCATTCATCATTATGATGACAAGAGTTCTGGAGCATTGTGATGACAAGGGCATGGAGCATTGTGATTACAGGTTCATGGAACATTGTGATGACAACTGTCATGGAACATTGTGATGACAGGGTTCATGGAGCATTGTGATGACAAGTGCGATGGCGAATTGTGATGACAGGTGTCATGGGGCATTGTGTTGAAAGGGGCATGGAGCATTGTGACGACAATGGTCATGGAGCATTGTGATGACTGGTATCATGGAGCATTGTTCTGAAAAAGGTCATGGGGCAGTGTAATGACAAGTATCATGGAGGATGTGATGAAAAGAGTCATGGAGCATTGTGATTAAATGGATCATGAGGCATTTTGATGACAAGAGTCATGGAACATTGTGATGACAGGGCTAATGGAGCATTGTGATGACAAGGGCTATGGAGCATTGTGATGACAGGTGTCATGCAGCATTGTGATGAAAGGGGTCATGGATCACTACGATGACATGTGTAATGGAGCATTGTGATGATATGGACATGGAGCATTGTGATAACAGGGGCCAGGGAGCATTGAGATGACAAGAGCAGGGAACATTCTGATGACAGCAGTCTTGTATCATTGTGATGATACCTGTCATGGAACATTGTGCTGACAGGGGCTATAGAGCATTGTGATGACAGGTGTCATGTGGCATTGTGATGACAGTGGTCATAGAGCATTGTGATGAAAAGGATCATGGAGCAATGTGATTACAGGGGCCATGGAGCATTGTGAATACATAGGCCATGGAGCATTGTGATGACAGGGGTCAAGGAGCATTGTGATGAAAGTGGACATGGAGCACTGTGATGACACGGGCATGCAGCATTATGATGACAAGAGTTCTGGAGCATTGTGATGAAAAGGGTATGGAGCATTGTGATTACAGGGGACCAGGAGCATTGTGATTACATGGGCAGTGAATATTGTGATGACAGGGGTCATGGAGCACTGTGAATACTAGTGTCATGGAACATTGTGATGAGAGGGATCATGGAGCACTGTGATGAGAGGGGCCTTGGAGCATTATGATGATAGGCGTCATGGGGCATTGTGATGACAGCGGTCTTGGAGCATTGTGATGAAAGGGATCATGGAGCAATGTGATTACAGGGGCCATGGAGCATTGTGAATGCATAGGCCATGGAGCAATGAAATGACAGGGGTCAAGGAGCATTGTGATGTAAGTTGTCATGGAGCATTGTGATGACAAGTGTCCATGAACATTGTGATGACATGGTTCATGGAGCTTTGTGATGACAAGTGCCATGGCGAATTGTGATGACAGGTGTCATGGGGCATTGTGATGACAGTGGTCATGTAGAATTGTAATGAAAGGTATCATGGAGGACTCTGACGACAGGGGCCGTGGAGCACTGTGATGACAGTGGTCATCTAGAATTGTGATGAAATATACCAGGGAGCATTGTGATGACAGGGGTCATGGATCACCGCAATTATAGGGGCAGGGAGCATTGTGAATACAAAGATCATGGAGCATTGAGATGACAGGGGTCATGGATCATTGTGATGACAAGGGTCCTGGAACCTTGTGATGACACGGTTCATGGAGCATTGTGATGACAAGGTTCTTCAAGCATTGTGATGACACGGGCATGGAGCATTATGATGACAAGAGTTCTGGAGCATTGTGATGAAAAGGGTATGGAGCACTGTGATTACAGGAGACCAGGAGCATTGTGATTACATGGGCAGTGAATATTGTGATGACAGGGGTTCATGGAGCACTGTGATGACAAGTGTCATGGAACATTGTGATGACAGGGTTCATGGAGCATTGTGATGAGAGGGGCCTTGGAGCATTATGATGATACGCGTCATGGGGCCTTGTGATGACAGCGGTCTTGGAGCATTGTGATGAAAGGGATCATGGAGCAATGTGATTACAGGGGCCATGGAGCATTTTGAATGCATAGGCCATGGAGCAGTGTGATGACAGGGGTCATGGAGCATTGTGATGAATGTGGTCATAGTTCATTGTGATGATAAGTGTCCAGGAACATTGTGATGACATGGATCATGGAGCATTGTGATGACAAGGGCCATGGCGAATTGTGATGACAGGTGTCATGGGGCATTGTGATGACAGTGGTCATCTAGAATTGTGATGAAAGGTAACATGGAGCACTGTGATAACAGGGGCCATGGAGCATTGTGATGACAAAGGCCATGGAGCATTTTGATGACAAGTGTCATGGAGCATTGTGATGAGACGGGCATGGAGCATTATGATGCCCAGAGTTCTGGAGCATTGTGGTGACAAGGGCATGGAGCATTGTGATGACAAGGGCCATGGCCAATTCTGATGACAGGTGTCATCGGGCATTGTGATGACAGAGGTTATCTAGCATTGTGATGAAAGGTACAATGGATCAATGTGATAACAGGGGCCATGGAGCATTGTGATGATAAAGACCATGGAGCATTTTAATGAAAAGTGTCATGGAGAATTGTGATGAGACGGGCATTGAGCATTATGATGACAAGAGTTCTGGAGCATTGCGTTGACAAGGGAATGGAGCATTGTGATTACAGGGACCATGGAGGATAGTGGTGACATCTGTCATGGAACATTGTGATGACAGTGGTCATGGAGCATTGTAATGACAGGGGCCATGGAGCATTGTGATGACAGGGGTCATGGGGCATTGTGATGACAGTGGTCATGGAGCATTGTGATGAAAGGGGTCATGGAGCACTGTGATCACAGGGGCCATGTATAATTGTGATGACAAAGACCATGGAGCATTGTGATGACAGTTGTCATGGAGCATTGTGTTGAAAGGGGCATGGAGCATTGTGACGACAATGGTCATGGAGCATTGTGATGACTGGTATCATGGAGCATTGTTCTGAAAAAGGTCATGGGGCAGTGTAATGACAAGTATCATGGAGGATGTGATGAAAGGAGTCATGGAGCATTGTGATTAAATGGATCATGAGGCATTTTGATGACAAGAGTCATGGAACATTGTGATGACAGGGCTAATGGAGCATTGTGATGACAAGGGCTATGGAGCATTGTGATGACAGGTGTCATGCAGCATTGTGATGAAAGGGGTCATGGATCACTACGATGACATGGGTAATGGAGCATTGTGATGATATGGGCATGGAGCATTGTGATAACAGGGGCCAGGGAGCATTGAGATGACAAGAGCAGGGAACATTCTGATGACAGCAGTCATGTATCATTGTGATGATACCTGTCATGGAACATTGTGCTGACAGGGGCTATAGAGCATTGTGATGACAGGTGTCATGTGGCATTGTGATGACAGTGGTCATAGAGCATTGTGATGAAAAGGATCATGGAGCAATGTGATTACAGGTGTCATGTGGCATTGTGATGACAGTGGTCATGGAGCATTGTGATGAAAGGGGTCATGGAGCACTGTGATCACAGGGGCCATGTATAATTGTGATGACAAAGACCATGGAGCATTGTGATGACAGTTGTCATGGAGCATTGTGTTGAAAGGGGCATGGAGCATTGTGACGACAATGGTCATGGAGCATTGTGATGACTGGTATCATGGAGCATTGTTCTGAAAGAGGTCATGGGGCAGTGTAATGACAAGTATCATGGAGGATGTGATGAAAGGAGTCATGGAGCATTGTGATTAAATGGATCATGAGGCATTTTGATGACAAGAGTCATGGAACATTGTGATGACAGCGCTAATGGAGCATTGTGATGACAAGGGCTATGGAGCATTGTGATGAATGGGGTCATGGGGCATGGTGATGACAGTGGTCATGGAGCATTGTGATGACAAAGACCACGGAGCATTGTGATGACAGGTGTCATGCAGCATTGTGATGTAAGGGGTCATGGATCACTACGATGACATGGGTAATGGAGCATTGTGATGATACGGGCATGGAGCATTGTGATGACAGGGGTCATGCAGCATTGTGATGACAGGGGCCATGCAGCATTTTGATGACATGGGCATGGAGCATAGTGATGACAAGAGTTCTGGAGCATTTTGATGACAAGGGCATGGATCATTTTGATGACAGGGGCCATGAAGCATTGAGATGACAAGGGAATGGAGCATTGTGATGAAAGCGGTCCTGGAGAATTGTGAGGAAACGGGTCATGGATTATTGTGATGGAAGGGTTCCTGGAGCATTCTGATGACAAGTGCCATGGAGCATTTTAATGAAAGGGGTACTGGAGCATTGTACAGAAATGGTTCATGGATCATCGTGATTACACGGATCATGGAATATTGTGATGACAAGGGTTTCGGAGCATTGCGACGACAGGGGTCATGGAGCATTGTAATAGCAGGGGTGATGGGGCATTGTGATGACAGGGGCATGGAGCATTGTGATGACAGAAGTCATAGAATATTGTGATGACAAGGGCCATGGAGCATTGTCATGAAAGGTCTTATCTGGCATTGTGATGAGAGTGGTCATGGAGCATTGTGATAAAAGTTGTCCTGAAGCACTGTTATTACAGGGGCCATGTAGAATTTTGATGACAAAGGCCATGGAGCATTGTGATGACAGGCATCATGGAGCAATTTGATGAAAGTGGTCATGGAGCATTGTGATGAAATGCGCCATGGAACATTGTGAAGACAAGTGTCCTGGAGCATTGTGATGACAAGGGCCATGGCCAATTCTGATGACAGGTGTCATGGAGCATTGTGATGACAGTGGTCATCTATCATTAGGATGAAAGGTATCACGGAGCACTGTGATGACAGGGGCCATGGAGCATTGTGATGACACGGGCATGGAGCATTATGATGAGAAGTGATCTGGAGCATTGCGATGACAAGGGTATGGAGCATTGTGATTACAGGGACCATGGAGCATTGTGAATGCATAGGCCATGGAGCAATGAAATGACAGGGGTCAAGGAGCATTGTGATGTAAGTTGTCATGGAGCATTGTCATGACTATTGTCCATGAACATTGTGATGACATGGTTCATGGAGCATTGTGATGACAAGTGCCATGGCGAATTGTGATGACAGGTGTCATGCGGCATTGTGATGACAGTGGTCATGTAGAATTGTAATGAACGGTATCATGGAGGATTCTGACGACAGGGGCCGTGGAGCACTGTGATGACAGTGGTCATCTAGAATTGTGATGAAATATACCAGGGAGCATTGTGATGACAGGGGTCATGGATCACCGCAATTATAGGGGCCAGGGAGCATTGTGAATACAAAGATCATGGAGCATTGAGATGACAGGGGTCATGGATCATTGTGATGACAAGGGTCCTGGAACCTTGTGATGACACGGTTCATGGAGCATTGTGATGACAAGGTTCTTCAAGCATTGTGATGACACGGGCATGGAGCATTATGATGACAAGAGTTCTGGAGCATTGTGATGAAAAGGGTATGGAGCACTGTGATTACAGGGGACCAGGAGCATTGTGATTACATGGGCAGTGAATATTGTGATGACAGGTGTTCATGGAGCACTGTGATGACAAGTGTCATGGAACATTGTGATGACAGGGTTCATGGAGCACTGTGATGAGAGGGGCCTTGGAGCATTATGATGATAGGCGTCATGGGGTATTGTGATGAGAGTGGTCATAGAACATTGTGATGAAAGGGATCATGGAGCATTGTGATTACAGGGACCATGGAGCATTGTGAATGCATAGGCCATGGAGCAATGAAATGACAGGGGTCAAGGAGCATTGTGATGTAAGTTGTCATGGAGCATTGTCATGACTATTGTCCATGAACATTGTGATGACATGGTTCATGGAGCATTGTGATGACAAGTGCCATGGCGAATTGTGATGACAGGTGTCATGCGGCATTGTGATGACAGTGGTCATGTAGAATTGTAATGAACGGTATCATGGAGGATTCTGACGACAGGGGCCGTGGAGCACTGTGATGACAGTGGTCATCTAGAATTGTGATGAAATATACCAGGGAGCATTGTGATGACAGGGGTCATGGATCACCGCAATTATAGGGGCCAGGGAGCATTGTGAATACAAAGATCATGGAGCATTGAGATGACAGGGGTCATGGATCATTGTGATGACAAGGGTCCTGGAACCTTGTGATGACACGGTTCATGGAGCATTGTGATGACAAGGTTCTTCAAGCATTGTGATGACACGGGCATGGAGCATTATGATGACAAGAGTTCTGGAGCATTGTGATGAAAAGGGTATGGAGCACTGTGATTACAGGGGACCAGGAGCATTGTGATTACATGGGCAGTGAATATTGTGATGACAGGTGTTCATGGAGCACTGTGATGACAAGTGTCATGGAACATTGTGATGACAGGGTTCATGGAGCACTGTGATGAGAGGGGCCTTGGAGCATTATGATGATAGGCGTCATGGGGTATTGTGATGAGAGTGGTCATAGAACATTGTGATGAAAGGGATCATGGAGCAATGTGATTACAGGGGCCATGGAGCATTTTGAATGCATAGTCCATGGAGCAGTGTGATGACAGGGGTCATGGAGCATTGTGATGAATGTGGTCATAGTTCATTGTGATGATAAGTGTCCAGGAACATTGTGATGACATGGATCATGGAGCATTGTGATGACAAGGGCCATGGCGAATTGTGATGACAGGTGTCATGGGGCATTGTGATGACAGTGGTCATCGAGAATTATGAGGAAAGGTAACATGGAGCACTGTGATAACAGGGGCCATGGAGCATTGTGATGACAAAGGCCATGGAGCATTTTGATGACAAGTGTCATGGAGCATTGTGATGACACGGGCATGGAGCATTATGATGCCAAGAGTTCTGGAGCATTGCGTTGACAAGGGCATGGAGCATTGTGATGACAAGGGCCATGGCCAATTCTGATGACAGGTGTCATCGGGCATTGTGATGACAGAGGTTATCTAGCATTGTGATGAAAGGTACAATGGATCAATGTGATAACAGGGGCCATGGAGCATTGTGATGATAAAGGCCATGGAGCATTTTAATGAAAAGTGTCATGGAGAATTGTGATGAGACGGGCATGGAGCATTATGATGACAAGAGTTCTGGAGCATTGCGTTGACAAGGGAATGGAGCATTGTGATTACAGGGACCATGGAGGACAGTGATGACATCTGTCATGGAACATTGTGCTGACAGGGGCCATGGAGCATTGTGATGACAGGTATAATGTGGCATTGTAATGACAGTGGTCATAGAGCATTGTGATGAAATGGATCATGGAGCAATGTGATTACAGGGACCATGTAGCATTGCGAATGCATAGGCTATGGAGCATTGTGATGACAGGAGTCAAGGAGCATTTTGATGTAAGTGGTCATGGATCATTGTGATGACAAGTGTCCGGGACCATTGTGATGACACGGGTCATGGAGCATTGTGATGGCAAGGGCCATGGCGAATTGTGATGACATGTGTCTTGGGGCATTGTGATGACAGTGGTCATCTACAATTGTGATAAAAGGTATCATGGAGCACTGTGATGACAGGGGCCATGGAGTATTGTAATGACAAGGCAATGGAACATTGTGATGACAAGTATCATGGAGCTTTGTGATGACACGAGCATTCATCATTATGATGACAAGAGTTCTGGAGCATTGTGATGAAAAGGGTATGGAGCATTGTGATTACAGGGGACCAGGAGCATTGTGATTACATGGGCAGTGAATATTGTGATGACAGGGGTCATGGAGCACTGTGATGACTAGTGTCATGGAACATTGTGATGAGAGGGATCATGGAGCACTGTGATGAGAGGGGCCTTGGAGCATTATGATGATAGGCGTCATGGGGCATTGTGATGACAGCGGTCTTGGAGCATTGTGATGAAAGGGATCATGGAGCAATGTGATTACAGGGGCCATGGAGCATTGTGAATGCATAGGCCATGGAGCAATGAAATGACAGGGGTCAAGGAGCATTGTGATGTAAGTTGTCATGGAGCATTGTGATGACAAGTGTCCATGAACATTGTGATGACATGGTTCATGGAGCTTTGTGATGACAAGTGCCATGGCGAATTGTGATGACAGGTGTCATGGGGCATTGTGATGACAGTGGTCATGTAGAATTGTAATGAAAGGTATCATGGAGGACTCTGACGACAGGGGCCGTGGAGCACTGTGATGACAGTGGTCATCTAGAATTGTGATGAAATATACCAGGGAGCATTGTGATGACAGGGGTCATGGATCACCGCAATTATAGGGTCCAGGGAGCATTGTGAATACAAAGATCATGGAGCATTGAGATGACAGGGGTCATGGATCATTGTGATGACAAGGGTCCTGGAACCTTGTGATGACACGGTTCATGGAGCATTGTGATGACAAGGTTCTTCAAGCATTGTGATGACACGGGCATGGAGCATTATGATGACAAGAGTTCTGGAGCATTGTGATGAAAAGGGTATGGAGCACTGTGATTACAGGAGACCAGGAGCATTGTGATTACATGGGCAGTGAATATTGTGATGACAGGGGTTCATGGAGCACTGTGATGACAAGTGTCATGGAACATTGTGATGACAGGGTTCATGGAGCATTGTGATGAGAGGGGCCTTGGAGCATTATGATGATACGCGTCATGGGGCCTTGTGATGACAGCGGTCTTGGAGGATTGTGATGAAAGGGATCATGGAGCAATGTGATTACAGGGGCCATGGAGCATTTTGAATGCATAGGCCATGGAGCAGTGTGATGACAGGGGTCATGGAGCATTGTGATGAATGTGGTCATAGTTCATTGTGATGATAAGTGTCCAGGAACATTGTGATGACATGGATCATGGAGCATTGTGATGACAAGGGCCATGGCGAATTGTGATGACAGGTGTCATGGGGCATTGTGATGACAGTGGTCATCTAGAATTGTGATGAAAGGTAACATGGAGCACTGTGATAACAGGGGCCATGGAGCATTGTGATGACAAAGGCCATGGAGCATTTTCATGACAAGTGTCATGGAGCATTGTGATGAGACAGGCATGGAGCATTATGATGCCCAGAGTTCTGGAGCATTGTGGTGACAAGGGCATGGAGCATTGTGATGACAAGGGCCATGGCCAATTCTGATGACAGGTGTCATCGGGCATTGTGATGACAGAGGTTATCTAGTATTGTGATGAAAGGTACAATGGATCAATGTGATAACAGGGGCCATGGAGCATTGTGATGATAAAGACCATGGAGCATTTTAATGAAAAGTGTCATGGAGAATTGTGATGAGACGGGCATGGAGCATTATGATGACAAGAGTTCTGGAGCATTGCGTTGACAAGGGAATGGAGCATTGTGATTACAGGGACCATGGAGGATAGTGGTGACATCTGTCATGGAACACTGTGATGACAGTGGTCATGGAGCATTGTAATGACAGGGGCCATGGAGCATTGTGATGACAGGGGTCATGGGGCATTGTGATGACAGTGGTCATGGAGCATTGTGATGAAAGGGGTCATGGAGCACTGTGATCACAGGGGCCATGTATAATTGTGATGACAAAGACCATGGAGCATTGTGATGACAGTTGTCATGGAGCATTGTGTTGAAAGGGGCATGGAGCATTGTGACGACAATGGTCATGGAGCATTGTGATGACTGGTATCATGGAGCATTGTTCTGAAAAAGGTCATGGGGCAGTGTAATGACAAGTATCATGGAGGATGTGATGAAAGGAGTCATGGAGCATTGTGATTAAATGGATCATGAGGCATTTTGATGACAAGAGTCATGGAACATTGTGATGACAGGGCTAATGGAGCATTGTGATGACAAGGGCTATGGAGCATTGTGATGACTGGGGTCATGGAGCATTGTGATGAAAGGGGTCATGGATCACATCGATGACATGGGTAATGGAGCATTGTGATGATATGAGCATGGAGCATTGTGATGACAGGAGCCAGGGAGCATTGAGAATGACAAGGGCAAGGAACATTGTGATGACAGCAGTCATGGATCATTGTGATGATACCTGTCATGGAACATTGTGCTGACAGGGGCTATAGAGCATTGTGATGACAGGTGTCATGTGGCATTGTGATGACAGTGGTCATAGAGCATTGTGATGAAAGTGGTCATGGCGAACTGTGATGACAAGGGAATGGAGCATTATGATGACAAGAGTTCTGGAGCATTGTGATGACAAGGGTATGGAGCATTGTGATTACAGGGGACCAGGAGCATTGTGATTACATGGGCAGTGAATATTGTGATGACAGGGGTCATGGAGCACTGTGATGACTAGTGTCATGGAACATTGTGATGACAGGGATCATGGAGCATTGTGATGAGAGGGGCCTTGGAGCATTATGATGATAGGCGTCATGGGGCATTGTGATGACAGCGGTTTTGGAGTATTGTGATGAAAGGGATCATGGAGCAATGTGATTACAGGAGCCATGGAGCATTGTGAATGCATAGGCCATGGAGCAATGGAATGACAGGGGTCAAGGAGCATTGTGATGTAAGTTGTCATGGAGCATTGTGATGACTCTTGTCCATGAACATTGTGATGACATGGT
Organism: Balaenoptera borealis; assembly: GCF_965194805.1. Lineage (NCBI taxonomy): Eukaryota > Metazoa > Chordata > Mammalia > Artiodactyla > Balaenopteridae > Balaenoptera > Balaenoptera borealis. The sequence continues at coordinate 547,475 of NW_028123822.1, forward strand.
TCATGGAGCATTGTGATGACAGGTGTCATGTGGAATTGTGATGAGAGCGGTCATATAGAATTGTGATTAAAGGTATCAGGGAGGACTCTGATAACAGGGGCCGTGGAGCACTGTGATGACAGTGGTCATCTAGAATTGTGATGAAATATACCAGGGAGCATTGTGATGACAGGGGTCATGGATCACCGCAATTATAGGGTCCAGGGAGCATTGTGAATACAAAGATCATGGAGCATTGAGATGACAGGGGTCATGGATCATTGTGATGACAAGGGTCCTGGAACCTTGTGATGACACGGTTCATGGAGCATTGTGATGACAAGGTTCTTCAAGCATTGTGATGACACGGGCATGGAGCATTATGATGACAAGAGTTCTGGAGCATTGTGATGAAAAGGGTATGGAGCACTGTGATTACAGGGGACCAGGAGCATTGTGATTACATGGGCAGTGAATATTGTGATGACAGGGGTTCATGGAGCACTGTGATGACAAGTGTCATGGAACATTGTGATGACAGGGTTCATGGAGCATTGTGATGAGAGGGGCCTTGGAGCATTATGATGATAGGCGTCATGGGGTATTGTGATGAGAGTGGTCATAGAACATTGTGATGAAAGGGATCATGGAGCAATGTGATTACAGGGGCCATGGAGCATTTTGAATGCATAGTCCATGGAGCAGTGTGATGACAGGGGTCATGGAGCATTGTGATGAATGTGGTCATAGTTCATTGTGATGATAAGTGTCCAGGAACATTGTGATGACATGGATCATGGAGCATTGTGATGACAAGGGCCATGGCGAATTGTGATGACAGGTGTCATGGGGCATTGTGATGACAGTGGTCATCGAGAATTATGAGGAAAGGTAACATGGAGCACTGTGATACCAGGGGCCATGGAGCATTGTGATGACAAAGGCCATGGAGCATTTTGATGACAAGTGTCATGGAGCATTGTGATGAGACGGGCATGGAGCATTATGATGCCAAGAGTTCTGGAGCATTGCGTTGACAAGGGCATGGAGCATTGTGATGACAAGGGCCATGGCCAATTCTGATGACAGGTGTCATCGGGCATTGTGATGACAGAGGTTATCTAGCATTGTGATGAAAGGTACAATGGATCAATGTGATAACAGGGGCCATGGAGCATTGTGATGACAAAGGCCATGGAGCATTTTGATGACAAGTGTCATGGAGCATTGTGATGAGACGGGCATGGAGCATTATGATGACAAGAGTTCTGGAGCATTGCGTTGACAAGGGAATGGAGCATTGTGATTACAAGGACCATGGAGGACAGTGATGACATCTGTCATGGAACATTGTGCTGACAGGGGCCATGGAGCATTGTGATGACAGGTATAATGTGGCATTGTAATGACAGTGGTCATAGAGCATTGTGATGAAATGGATCATGGAGCAATGTGATTACAGGGACCATGTAGCATTGCGAATGCATAGGCTATGGAGCATTGTGATGACAGGAGTCAAGGAGCATTGTGATGTAAGTGGTCATGGATCATTGTGATGACAAGTGTCCGGGACCATTGTGATGACACGGGTCATGGAGCATTGTGATGGCAAGGGCCATGGCGAATTGTTATGACATGTGTCTTGGGGCATTGTGATGACAGTGGTCATCTAGAATTGTGATAAAAGGTATCATGGAGCACTGTGATGACAGGGGCCATGGAGTATTGTAATGACAAGGCAATGGAACATTGTGATGACAAGTATCATGGAGCTTTGTGATGAAACGAGCATTCATCATTATGATGACAAGAGTTCTGGAGCATTGTGATGACAAGGGCATGGAGCATTGTGATTACAGGGTCATGGAGCATTGTGATGACAACTGTCATGGAACATTGTGATGACAGGTTTCATGGAGCATTGTGATGACAAGTTCGATGGCGAATTGTGATGACAGGTGTCATGGGGCATTGTGTTGAAAGGGGCATGGAGCATTGTGATGACAATGGTCATGGAGCATTGTGATGACTGGTATCATGGAGCATTGTTCTGAAAAAGGTCATGGGGCAGTGTAATGACAAGTATCATGGAGGATGTGATGAAAGGAGTCATGGAGCATTGTGATTAAATGGATCATGAGGCATTTTGATGACAAGAGTCATGGAACATTGTGATGACAGGGCTAATGGAGCATTGTGATGACAAGGGCTATGGAGCATTGTGATGACAGGTGTCATGCAGCATTGTGATGAAAGGGGTCATGGATCACTACGATGACATGTGTAATGGAGCATTGTGATGATATGGACATGGAGCATTGTGATAACAGGGGCCAGGGAGCATTGAGATGACAAGAGCAGGGAACATTCTGATGACAGCAGTCTTGTATCATTGTGATGATACCTGTCATGGAACATTGTGCTGACAGGGGCTATAGAGCATTGTGATGACAGGTGTCATGTGGCATTGTGATGACAGTGGTCATAGAGCATTGTGATGAAAAGGATCATGGAGCAATGTGAATACAGGGGCCATGGAGCATTGGGAATACATAGGCCATGGAGCATTGTGATGACAGGGGTCAAGGAGCATTGTGATGAAAGTGGACATGGAGCACTGTGATGACACGGGCATGCAGCATTATGATGACAAGAGTTCTGGAGCATTGTGATGAAAAGGGTATGGAGCATTGTGATTACAGGGGACCAGGAGCATTGTGATTACATGGGCAGTGAATATTGTGATGACAGGGGTCATGGAGCACTGTGATGACTAGTGTCATGGAACATTGTGATGAGAGGGATCATGGAGCACTGTGATGAGAGGGGCCTTGGAGCATTATGATGATAGGCGTCATGGGGCATTGTGATGACAGCGGTCTTGGAGCATTGTGATGAAAGGGATCATGGAGCAATGTGATTACAGGGGCCATGGAGCATTGTGAATGCATAGGCCATGGAGCAATGAAATGACAGGGGTCAAGGAGCATTGTGATGTAAGTTGTCATGGAGCATTGTGATGACAAGTGTCCATGAACATTGTGATGACATGGTTCATGGAGCTTTGTGATGACAAGTGCCATGGCGAATTGTGATGACAGGTGTCATGGGGCATTGTGATGACAGTGGTCATGTAGAATTGTAATGAAAGGTATCATGGAGGACTCTGACGACAGGGGCCGTGGAGCACTGTGATGACAGTGGTCATCTAGAATTGTGATGAAATATACCAGGGAGCATTGTGATGACAGGGGTCATGGATCACCGCAATTATAGGGGCCAGGGAGCATTGTGAATACAAAGATCATGGAGCATTGAGATGACAGGGGTCATGGATCATTGTGATGACAAGGGTCCTGGAACCTTGTGATGACACGGTTCATGGAGCATTGTGATGACAAGGTTCTTCAAGCATTGTGATGACACGGGCATGGAGCATTATGATGACAAGAGTTCTGGAGCATTGTGATGAAAAGGGTATGGAGCACTGTGATTACAGGAGACCAGGAGCATTGTGATTACATGGGCAGTGAATATTGTGATGACAGGGGTTCATGGAGCACTGTGATGACAAGTGTCATGGAACATTGTGATGACAGGGTTCATGGAGCATTGTGATGAGAGGGGCCTTGGAGCATTATGATGATACGCGTCATGGGGCCTTGTGATGACAGCGGTCTTGGAGCATTGTGATGAAAGGGATCATGGAGCAATGTGATTACAGGGGCCATGGAGCATTTTGAATGCATAGGCCATGGAGCAGTGTGATGACAGGGGTCATGGAGCATTGTGATGAATGTGGTCATAGTTCATTGTGATGATAAGTGTCCAGGAACATTGTGATGACATGGATCATGGAGCATTGTGATGACAAGGGCCATGGCGAATTGTGATGACAGGTGTCATGGGGCATTGTGATGACAGTGGTCATCTAGAATTGTGATGAAAGGTAACATGGAGCACTGTGATAACAGGGGCCATGGAGCATTGTGATGACAAAGGCCATGGAGCATTTTGATGACAAGTGTCATGGAGCATTGTGATGAGACGGGCATGGAGCATTATGATGCCCAGAGTTCTGGAGCATTGTGGTGACAAGGGCATGGAGCATTGTGATGACAAGGGCCATGGCCAATTCTGATGACAGGTGTCATCGGGCATTGTGATGACAGAGGTTATCTAGCATTGTGATGAAAGGTACAATGGATCAATGTGATAACAGGGGCCATGGAGCATTGTGATGATAAAGGCCATGGAGCATTTTAATGAAAAGTGTCATGGAGAATTGTGATGAGACGGGCATGGAGCATTATGATGACAAGAGTTCTGGAGCATTGCGTTGACAAGGGAATGGAGCATTGTGATTACAGGGACCATGGAGGATAGTGGTGACATCTGTCATGGAACATTGTGATGACAGTGGTCATGGAGCATTGTAATGACAGGGGCCATGGAGCATTGTGATGACAGGGGTCATGGGGCATTGTGATGACAGTGGTCATGGAGCATTGTGATGAAAGGGGTCATGGAGCACTGTGATCACAGGGGCCATGTATAATTGTGATGACAAAGACCATGGAGCATTGTGATGACAGTTGTCATGGAGCATTGTGTTGAAAGGGGCATGGAGCATTGTGACGACAATGGTCATGGAGCATTGTGATGACTGGTATCATGGAGCATTGTTCTGAAAAAGGTCATGGGGCAGTGTAATGACAAGTATCATGGAGGATGTGATGAAAGGAGTCATGGAGCATTGTGATTAAATGGATCAGGAGGCATTTTGATGACAAGAGTCATGGAACATTGTGATGACAGGGCTAATGGAGCATTGTGATGACAAGGGCTATGGAGCATTGTGATGACAGGTGTCATGCAGCATTGTGATGAAAGGGGTCATGGATCACTACGATGACATGGGTAATGGAGCATTGTGATGATATGGGCATGGAGCATTGTGATAACAGGGGCCAGGGAGCATTGAGATGACAAGAGCAGGGAACATTCTGATGACAGCAGTCTTGTATCATTGTGATGATACCTGTCATGGAACATTGTGCTGACAGGGGCTATAGAGCATTGTGATGACAGGTGTCATGTGGCATTGTGATGACAGTGGTCATAGAGCATTGTGATGAAAAGGATCATGGAGCAATGTGATTACAGGTGACATGTGGCATTGTGATGACAGTGGTCATAGAGCATTGTGATGACAGTGGTCAAGGAGCATTGTGATGAAAGTGGTCATGGAGCACTGTGATGACACGGGCATGGAGCATTATGATGACAAGAGTTCTGGAGCATTGTGATGACAAGGTTATGGAGCATTGTGATTACAGGGGAACAAGAGCATTGTGATTACATGGGCAGTGAATATTGTGATGACAGGGGTCATGGAGCACTGTGATGACTAGTGTCATGGAACATTGTGATGACAGGGATCATGGAGTATTGTGATGAGAGGGGCCTTGGAGCATTATGATGATAGGCATCATGGGGCATTGTGATGACAGCGGTCTTGGAGTATTGTGATGAAAGGGATCATGGAGCAATGTGATTACCGGAGCCATGGAGCATTGTGAATGCATAGGCCATGGAGCAATGAAATGACAGGGGTCAAGGAGCATTGTGATGTAAGTTGTCATGGAGCATTGTGATGACAAGTGTCCATGAACATTGTGATGACATGGTTCATGGAGCATTGTGATGACAAGTGCCATGGCGAATTGTGATGACAGGTGTCATGGGGCATTGTGATAACAGTGGTCATGTAGAATTGTAATGAAAGGTATCATGGAGGACTCTGACGACAGGGGCCGTGGAGCACTGTGATGACAGTGGTCATCTAGAATTGTGATGAAATATACCAGGGAGCATTGTGATGACAGGGGTCATGGATCACCACAATTATAGGGGCCATGGAGCATTGTGAATACAAAGATCATGGAGCATTGAGATGACAGGGGTCATGGATCATTGTGATGACAAGGGTCCTGGAACCTTGTGATGACACGGTTCATGGAGCATTGTGATGACAAGGTTCTTCAAGCATTGTGATGACACGGGCATGGAGCATTATGATGACAAGAGTTCTGGAGCATTGTGATGAAAAGGGTATGGAGCACTGTGATTACAGGGGACCAGGAGCGTTGTGATTACATGGGCAGTGAATATTGTGATGACAGGGGTTCATGGAGCACTGTGATGACAAGTGTCATGGAACATTGTGATGACAGGGTTCATGGAGCATTGTGATGAGAGGGGCCTTGGAGCATTATGATGATAGGCGTCATGGGGTATTGTGATGAGAGTGGTCATAGAACATCGTGATGAAAGGGATCATGGAGCAATGTGATTACAGGGGCCATGGAGCATTTTGAATGCATAGGCCATGGAGCAGTGTGATGACAGGGGTCATGGATCATTGTGATGACAAGTGTCCTGGACCATTGTGATGACACGGGTCATGGAGCATTGTGATGGCAAGGGCCATGGCGAATTATGATGACATGTGTCTTGGGGCATTGTGATGACAGTGGTCATCTAGAATTGTGATAAAAGGTATCATGGAGCACTGTGATGACAGGGGCCATGGAGTATTGTAATGACAAGGCCATGGAACATTGTGATGACAAGTATCATGGAGCTTTGTGATGACACGAGCATTCATCATTATGATGACAAGAGTTCTGGAGCATCGTGATGACAAGGGCATGGAGCATTGTGATTACAGGGTCATGGAGCATTGTGATGACAATTGTCATGGAATATTGTGATGACAGGGTTCATGGAGCATTGTGATTAAAGGGGCCATGGAGCATTTTGATGACAAGGGCAGGCGAACATTTTGATTACATTGGTAATGGAGCATTGTGATGACATGGGCAGGGAACATTGTGAAGACAGGTGTAATGGAACATTGTGATTACAGGGGACATGGAGCATTTTGATGACATGGGCAGGCAACATTGTGATGACAGGTGTCATGGAGCATTGTGATGACAATTGTCATGGAACGTTGTGCTGACAGGGATCATGGAGCATTGTGATGAGACGGTCATTGGAGCATTGTGATGACAGGCGTACTGGAGCCTTCTGAGGAAAGGTGTCATGAGTCATTGTGATTACAGCGATCATGGAACATTGTGATGACAGTGGTCATGGAGCATTGTAATGACAGGGGTCATGGAGCATTGTGATGACAGGGGTCATGGGGCATTGTGATGACAGTGGTCATGGAGCATTGTGATGAAAGGGGTCATGGAGCACTGTGATCACAGGGGCCATGTATAATTGTGATGACAAAGGCCATGGAGCATTGTGATGACAGTTGTCATGGAGCATTGTGTTGAAAGGGGCATGGAGCATTGTGACGACAATGGTCATGGAGCATTGTGATGACTGGTATCATGGAGCATTGTTCTGAAAGAGGTCATGGGGCAGTGTAATGACAAGTATCATGGAGGATGTGATGAAAGGAGTCATGGAGCATTGTGATTAAATGGATCATGAGGCATTTTGATGACAAGAGTCATGGAACATTGTGATGACAGCGCTAATGGAGCATTGTGATGACAAGGGCTAGGGAGCATTGTGATGAATGGGGTCATGGGGCATGGTGATGACAGTGGTCATGGAGCATTGTGATGACAAAGACCACGGAGCATTGTGATGACAGGTGTCATGCAGCATTGTGATGTAAGGGGTCATGGATCACTACGATGACATGGGTAATGGAGCATTGTGACGATACGGGCATGGAGCATTGTGATGACAGGGGTCATGCAGCATTGTGATGACAGGGGCCATGCAGCATTTTGATGACATGGGCATGGAGCATAGTGATGACAAGAGTTCTGGAGCATTTTGATGACAAGGGCATGGATCATTTTGATGACAGGGGCCATGAAGCATTGAGATGACAAGGGAATGGAGCATTGTGATGAAAGCGGTCCTGGAGAATTGTGAGGAAACGGGTCATGGATTATTGTGATGGAAGGGTTCCTGGAGCATTCTGATGACAAGTGCCATGGAGCATTTTAATGAAAGGGGTACTGGAGCATTGTACAGAAATGGTTCATGGATCATCGTGATTACACGGATCATGGAATATTGTGATGACAAGGGTTTCGGAGCATTGCGACGACAGGGGTCATGGAGCATTGTAATAGCAGGGGTGATGGGGCATTGTGATGACAGGGGCATGGAGCATTGTGATGACAGAAGTCATAGAATATTGTGATGACAAGGGCCATGGAGCATTGTCATGAAAGGTCTTATCTGGCATTGTGATGAGAGTGGTCATGGAGCATTGTGATAAAAGTTGTCCTGAAGCACTGTTATTACAGGGGCCATGTAGAATTTTGATGACAAAGGCCATGGAGCATTGTGATGACAGGCATCATGGAGCAATTTGATGAAAGTGGTCATGGAGCATTGTGATGAAATGCGCCATGGAACATTGTGAAGACAAGTGTCCTGGAGCATTGTGATGACAAGGGCCATGGCCAATTCTGATGACAGGTGTCATGGAGCATTGTGATGACAGTGGTCATCTATCATTAGGATGAAAGGTATCACGGAGCACTGTGATGACAGGGGCCATGGAGCATTGTGATGACACGGGCATGGAGCATTATGATGAGAAGTGATCTGGAGCATTGCGATGACAAGGGTATGGAGCATTGTGATTACAGGGACCATGGAGCATTGTGAATGCATAGGCCATGGAGCAATGAAATGACAGGGGTCAAGGAGCATTGTGATGTAAGTTGTCATGGAGCATTGTCATGACTATTGTCCATGAACATTGTGATGACATGGTTCATGGAGCATTGTGATGACAAGTGCCATGGCGAATTGTGATGACAGGTGTCATGCGGCATTGTGATGACAGTGGTCATGTAGAATTGTAATGAACGGTATCATGGAGGACTCTGACGACAGGGGCCGTGGAGCACTGTGATGACAGTGGTCATCTAGAATTGTGATGAAATATACCAGGGAGCATTGTGATGACAGGGGTCATGGATCACCGCAATTATAGGGGCCAGGGAGCATTGTGAATACAAAGATCATGGAGCATTGAGATGACAGGGGTCATGGATCATTGTGATGACAAGGGTCCTGGAACCTTGTGATGACACGGTTCATGGAGCATTGTGATGACAAGGTTCTTCAAGCATTGTGATGACACGGGCATGGAGCATTATGATGACAAGAGTTCTGGAGCATTGTGATGAAAAGGGTATGGAGCACTGTGATTACAGGGGACCAGGAGCATTGTGATTACATGGGCAGTGAATATTGTGATGACAGGTGTTCATGGAGCACTGTGATGACAAGTGTCATGGAACATTGTGATGACAGGGTTCATGGAGCACTGTGATGAGAGGGGCCTTGGAGCATTATGATGATAGGCGTCATGGGGTATTGTGATGAGAGTGGTCATAGAACATTGTGATGAAAGGGATCATGGAGCAATGTGATTACAGGGGCCATGGAGCATTTTGAATGCATAGTCCATGGAGCAGTGTGATGACAGGGGTCATGGAGCATTGTGATGAATGTGGTCATAGTTCATTGTGATGATAAGTGTCCAAGAACATTGTGATGACATGGATCATGGAGCATTGTGATGACAAGGGCCATGGCGAATTGTGGTGACAGGTGTCATGGGGCATTGTGATGACAGTGGTCATCGAGAATTATGAGGAAAGGTAACATGGAGCACTGTGATAACAGGGGCCATGGAGCATTGTGATGACAAAGGCCATGGAGCATTTTGATGACAAGTGTCATGGAGCATTGTGATGAGACGGGCATGGAGCATTATGATGCCAAGAGTTCTGGAGCATTGCGTTGACAAGGGCATGGAGCATTGTGATGACAAGGGCCATGGCCAATTCTGATGACAGGTGTCATCGGGCATTGTGATGACAGAGGTTATCTAGCATTGTGATGAAAGGTACAATGGATCAATGTGATAACAGGGGCCATGGAGCATTGTGATGATAAAGGCCATGGAGCATTTTAATGAAAAGTGTCATGGAGAATTGTGATGAGACGGGCATGGAGCATTATGATGACAAGAGTTCTGGAGCATTGCGTTGACAAGGGAATGGAGCATTGTGATTACAGGGACCATGGAGGACAGTGATGACATCTGTCATGGAACATTGTGCTGACAGGGGCCATGGAGCATTGTGATGACAGGTATAATGTGGCATTGTAATGACAGTGGTCATAGAGCATTGTGATGAAATGGATCATGGAGCAATGTGATTACAGGGACCATGTAGCATTGCGAATGCATAGGCTATGGAGCATTGTGATGACAGGAGTCAAGGAGCATTGTGATGTAAGTGGTCATGGATCATTGTGATGACAAGTGTCCGGGACCATTGTGATGACACGGGTCATGGAGCATTGTGATGGCAAGGGCCATGGCGAATTGTTATGACATGTGTCTTGGGGCATTGTGATGACAGTGGTCATCTAGAATTGTGATAAAAGGTATCATGGAGCACTGTGATGACAGGGGCCATGGAGTATTGTAATGACAAGGCAATGGAACATTGTGATGACAAGTATCATGGAGCTTTGTGATGACACGAGCATTCATCATTATGATGACAAGAGTTCTGGAGCATTGTGATGACAAGGGCATGGAGCATTGTGATTACAGGGTCATGGAGCATTGTGATGACAACTGTCATGGAACATTGTGATGACAGGGTTCATGGAGCATTGTGATGACAAGTGCGATGGCGAATTGTGATGACAAATGTCATGGGGCATTGTGTTGAAAGGGGCATGGAGCATTGTGACGACAATGGTCATGGAGCATTGTGATGACTGGTATCATGGAGCATTGTTCTGAAAAAGGTCATGGGGCAGTGTAATGACAAGTATCATGGAGGATGTGATGAAAGGAGTCATGGAGCATTGTGATTAAATGGATCATGAGGCATTTTGATGACAAGAGTCATGGAACATTGTGATGACAGGGCTAATGGAGCATTGTGATGCCAAGGGCTATGGAGCATTGTGATGACAGGTGTCATGCAGCATTGTGATGAAAGGGGTCATGGATCACTACGATGACATGTGTAATGGAGCATTGTGATGATATGGACATGGAGCATTGTGATAACAGGGGCCAGGGAGCATTGAGATGACAAGAGCAGGGAACATTCTGATGACAGCAGTCTTGTATCATTGTGATGATACCTGTCATGGAACATTGTGCTGACAGGGGCTATAGAGCATTGTGATGACAGGTGTCATGTGGCATTGTGATGACAGTGGTCATAGAGCATTGTGATGAAAAGGATCATGGAGCAATGTGATTACAGGGGCCATGGAGCATTGTGAATACATAGGCCATGGAGCATTGTGATGACAGGGGTCAAGGAGCATTGTGATGAAAGTGGACATGGAGCACTGTGATGACACGGGCATGCAGCATTATGATGACAAGAGTTCTGGAGCATTGTGATGAAAAGGGTATGGAGCATTGTGATTACAGGGGACCAGGAGCATTGTGATTACATGGGCAGTGAATATTGTGATGACAGGGGTCATGGAGCACTGTGATGACTAGTGTCATGGAACATTGTGATGAGAGGGATCATGGAGCACTGTGATGAGAGGGGCCTTGGAGCATTATGATGATAGGCGTCATGGGGCATTGTGATGACAGCGGTCTTGGAGCATTGTGATGAAAGGGATCATGGAGCAATGTGATTACAGGGGCCATGGAGCATTGTGAATGCATAGGCCATGGAGCAATGAAATGACAGGGGTCAAGGAGCATTGTGATGTAAGTTGTCATGGAGCATTGTGATGACAAGTGTCCATGAACATTGTGATGACATGGTTCATGGAGCTTTGTGATGACAAGTGCCATGGCGAATTGTGATGACAGGTGTCATGGGGCATTGTGATGACAGTGGTCATGTAGAATTGTAATGAAAGGTATCATGGAGGACTCTGACGACAGGGGCCGTGGAGCACTGTGATGACAGTGGTCATCTAGAATTGTGATGAAATATACCAGGGAGCATTGTGATGACAGGGGTCATGGATCACCGCAATTATAGGGGCCAGGGAGCATTGTGAATACAAAGATCATGGAGCATTGAGATGACAGGGGTCATAGATCATTGTGATGACAAGGGTCCTGGAACCTTGTGATGACACGGTTCATGGAGCATTGTGATGACAAGGTTCTTCAAGCATTGTGATGACACGGGCATGGAGCATTATGATGACAAGAGTTCTGGAGCATTGTGATGAAAAGGGTATGGAGCACTGTGATTACAGGAGACCAGGAGCATTGTGATTACATGGGCAGTGAATATTGTGATGACAGGGGTTCATGGAGCACTGTGATGACAAGTGTCATGGAACATTGTGATGACAGGGTTCATGGAGCATTGTGATGAGAGGGGCCTTGGAGCATTATGATGATACGCGTCATCGGGCCTTGTGATGACAGCGGTCTTGGAGCATTGTGATGAAAGGGATCATGGAGCAATGTGATTACAGGGGCCATGGAGCATTTTGAATGCATAGGCCATGGAGCAGTGTGATGACAGGGGTCATGGAGCATTGTGATGAATGTGGTCATAGTTCATTGTGATGATAAGTGTCCAGGAACATTGTGATGACATGGATCATGGAGCATTGTGATGACAAGGGCCATGGCGAATTGTGATGACAGGTGTCATGGGGCATTGTGATGACAGTGGTCATCTAGAATTGTGATGAAAGGTAACATGCAGCACTGTGATAACAGGGGCCATGGAGCATTGTGATGACAAACGCCATGGTGCATTTTGATGACAAGTGTCATGTAGCATTGTGATGAGACGGGCATGGAGCATTATGATGCCCAGAGTTCTGGAGCATTGTGGTGACAAGGGCATGGAGCATTGTGATGACAAGGGCCATGGCCAATTCTGATGACAGGTGTCATCGGGCATTGTGATGACAGAGGTTATCTAGCATTGTGATGAAAGGTACAATGGATCAATGTGATAACAGGGGCCATGGAGCATTGTGATGATAAAGACCATGGAGCATTTTAATGAAAAGTGTCATGGAGAATTGTGATGAGACGGGCATGGAGCATTATGATGACAAGAGTTCTGGAGCATTGCGTTGACAAGGGAATGGAGCATTGTGATTACAGGGACCATTGAGGATAGTGGTGACATCTGTCATGGAACATTGTGATGACAGTGGTCATGGAGCATTGTAATGACAGGGGCCATGGAGCATTGTGATGACAGGGGTCATGGGGCATTGTGATGACAGTGGTCATGGAGCATTGTGATGAAAGGGGTCATGGAGCACTGTGATCACAGGGGCCATGTATAATTGTGATGACAAAGACCATGGAGCATTGTGATGACAGTTGTCATGGAGCATTGTGTTGAAAGGGGCATGGAGCATTGTGACGACAATGGTCATGGAGCATTGTGATGACTGGTATCATGGAGCATTGTTCTGAAAAAGGTCATGGGGCAGTGTAATGACAAGTATCATGGAGGATGTGATGAAAGGAGTCATGGAGCATTGTGATTAAATGGATCATGAGGCATTTTGATGACAAGAGTCATGGAACATTGTGATGACAGGGCTAATGGAGCATTGTGATGACAAGGGCTATGGAGCATTGTGATGACAGGTGTCATGCAGCATTGTGATGAAAGGGGTCATGGATCACTACGATGACATGGGTAATGGAGCATTGTGATGATATGGGCATGGAGCATTGTGATAACAGGGGCCAGGGAGCATTGTGATGACAAGAGCAGGGAACGTTCTGATGACAGCAGTCATGTATCATTGTGATGATACCTGTCATGGAACATTGTGCTGACAGGGGCTATAGAGCATTGTGATGACAGGTGTCATGTGGCATTGTGATGACAGTGGTCATAGAGCATTGTGATGAAAAGGATCATGGAGCAATGTGATTACAGGTGTCATGTGGCATTGTGATGACAGTGGTCATAGAGCATTGTGATGACAGGGGTCAAGGAGCATTGTGATGAAAGTGGTCATGGAGCACTGTGATGAAACGGGCATGGAGCATTATGATGACAAGAGTTCTGGAGCATTGTGATGACAAGGTTATGGAGCATTGTGATTACAGGGGAACAAGAGCATTGTGATTACATGGGCAGTGAATATTGTGATGACAGGGGTCATGGAGCACTGTGATGACTAGTGTCATGGAACATTGTGATGACAGGGATCATGGAGTATTGTGATGAGAGGGGCCTTGGAGCATTATGATGATAGGCGTCATGGGGCATTGTGATGACAGCGGTCTTGGAGCATTGTGATGAAAGGGATCATGGAGCAATGTGATTACCGGAGCCATGGAGCATTGTGAATGCATAGGCCATGGAGCAATGAAATGACAGGGGTCAAGGAGCATTGTGATGTAAGTTGTCATGGAGCATTGTGATGACAAGTGTCCATGAACATTGTGATGACATGGTTCATGGAGCATTGTGATGACAAGTGCCATGGCGAATTGTGATGACAGGTGTCATGGGGCCTTGTGATGACACGGGTCATGGAGCATTGTGATGGCAAGTGTCATGGAACATTGTGATGACAGGGTTCATGGAGCATTGTGATGAGAGGGGCCTTGGAGCATTATGATGATAGGCGTCATGGGGTATTCTGATGAGAGTGGTCATAGAACATCGTGATGAAAGGGATCATGGAGCAATGTGATTACAGGGGCCATGGAGCATTTTGAATGCATAGGCCATGGAGCAGTGTGATGACAGGGGTCATGGATCATTGTGATGACAAGTGTCCTGGACCATTGTGATGACACGGGTCATGGAGCATTGTGATGGCAAGGGCCATGGCGAATTGTGATGACATGTGTCTTGGGGCATTGTGATGACAGTGGTCATCTAGAATTGTGATAAAAGGTATCATGGAGCACTGTGATGACAGGGGCCATGGAGTATTGTAATGACAAGGCCATGGAACATTGTGATGACAAGTATCATGGAGCTTTGTGATGACACGAGCATTCATCATTATGATGACAAGAGTTCTGGAGCATCGTGATGACAAGGGCATGGAGCATTGTGATTACAGGGTCATGGAGCATTGTGATGACAACTGTCATGGAATATTGTGATGACAGGGTTCATGGAGCATTGTGATTAAAGGGGCCATGGAGCATTTTGATGACAAGGGCAGGCGAACATTTTGATTACATTGGTAATGGAGCATTGTGATGACATGGGCAGGGAACATTGTGAAGACAGGTGTAATGGAACATTGTGATTACAGGGGACATGGAGCATTTTGATGACATGGGCAGGCAACATTGTGATGACAGGTGTCATGGAGCATTGTGATGACAATTGTCATGGAACGTTGTGCTGACAGGGATCATGGAGCATTGTGATGAGACGGTCATTGGAGCATTGTGATGACAGGCGTACTGGAGCCTTCTGAGGAAAGGTGTCATGAGTCATTGTGATTACAGCGATCATGGAACATTGTGATGACAGTGGTCATGGAGCATTGTAATGACAGGGGTCATGGAGCATTGTGATGACAGGGGTCATGGGGCATTGTGATGACAGTGGTCATGGAGCATTGTGATGAAAGGGGTCATGGAGCACTGTGATCACAGGGGCCATGTATAATTGTGATGACAAAGGCCATGGAGCATTGTGATGACAGTTGTCATGGAGCATTGTGTTGAAAGGGGCATGGAGCATTGTGACGACAATGGTCATGGAGCATTGTGATGACTGGTATCATGGAGCATTGTTCTGAAAGAGGTCATGGGGCAGTGTAATGACAAGTATCATGGAGGATGTGATGAAAGGAGTCATGGAGCATTGTGATTAAATGGATCATGAGGCATTTTGATGACAAGAGTCATGGAACATTGTGATGACAGCGCTAATGGAGCATTGTGATGACAAGGGCTATGGAGCATTGTGATGAATGGGGTCATGGGGCATGGTGATGACAGTGGTCATGGAGCATTGTGATGACAAAGACCACGGAGCATTGTGATGACAGGTGTCATGCAGCATTGTGATGTAAGGGGTCATGGATCACTACGATGACATGGGTAATGGAGCATTGTGATGATACGGGCATGGAGCATTGTGATGACAGGGGTCATGCAGCATTGTGATGACAGGGGCCATGCAGCATTTTGATGACATGGGCATGGAGCATAGTGATGACAAGAGTTCTGGAGCATTTTGATGACGAGGGCATGGATCATTTTGATGACAGGGGCAAGGGAGCATTGAGATGACAAGAGCAGGGAACATTCTGATGACAGCAGTCTTGTATCATTGTGATGATACCTGTCATGGAACATTGTGCTGACAGGGGCTATAGAGCATTGTGATGACAGGTGTCATGTGGCATTGTGATGACAGTGGTCATAGAGCATTGTGATGAAAAGGATCATGGAGCAATGTGATTACAGGGGCCATGGAGCATTGTGAATACATAGGCCATGGAGCATTGTGATGACAGGGGTCAAGGAGCATTGTGATGAAAGTGGACATGGAGCACTGTGATGACACGGGCATGCAGCATTATGATGACAAGAGTTCTGGAGCATTGTGATGAAAAGGGTATGGAGCATTGTGATTACAGGGGACCAGGAGCATTGTGATTACATGGGCAGTGAATATTGTGATGACAGGGGTCATGGAGCACTGTGATGACTAGTGTCATGGAACATTGTGATGAGAGGGATCATGGAGCACTGTGATGAGAGGGGCCTTGGAGCATTATGATGATAGGCGTCATGGGGCATTGTGATGACAGCGGTCTTGGAGCATTGTGATGAAAGGGATCATGGAGCAATGTGATTACAGGGGCCATGGAGCATTGTGAATGCATAGGCCATGGAGCAATGAAATGACAGGGGTCAAGGAGCATTGTGATGTAAGTTGTCATGGAGCATTGTGATGACAAGTGTCCATGAACATTGTGATGACATGGTTCATGGAGCTTTGTGATGACAAGTGCCATGGCGAATTGTGATGACAGGTGTCATGGGGCATTGTGATGACAGTGGTCATGTAGAATTGTAATGAAAGGTATCATGGAGGACTCTGACGACAGGGGCCGTGGAGCACTGTGATGACAGTGGTCATCTAGAATTGTGATGAAATATACCAGGGAGCATTGTGATGACAGGGGTCATGGATCACCGCAATTATAGGGGCCAGGGAGCATTGTGAATACAAAGATCATGGAGCATTGAGATGACAGGGGTCATGGATCATTGTGATGACAAGGGTCCTGGAACCTTGTGATGACACGGTTCATGGAGCATTGTGATGACAAGGTTCTTCAAGCATTGTGATGACACGGGCATGGAGCATTATGATGACAAGAGTTCTGGAGCATTGTGATGAAAAGGGTATGGAGCACTGTGATTACAGGAGACCAGGAGCATTGTGATTACATGGGCAGTGAATATTGTGATGACAGGGGTTCATGGAGCACTGTGATGACAAGTGTCATGGAACATTGTGATGACAGGGTTCATGGAGCATTGTGATGAGAGGGGCCTTGGAGCATTATGATGATACGCGTCATGGGGCCTTGTGATGACAGCGGTCTTGGAGCATTGTGATGAAAGGGATCATGGAGCAATGTGATTACAGGGGCCATGGAGCATTTTGAATGCATAGGCCATGGAGCAGTGTGATGACAGGGGTCATGGAGCATTGTGATGAATGTGGTCATAGTTCATTGTGATGATAAGTGTCCAGGAACATTGTGATGACATGGATCATGGAGCATTGTGATGACAAGGGCCATGGCGAATTGTGATGACAGGTGTCATGGGACATTGTGATGACAGTGGTCATCTAGAATTGTGATGAAAGGTAACATGGAGCACTGTGATAACAGGGGCCATGGAGCATTGTGATGACAAAGGCCATGGAGCATTTTGATGACAAGTGTCATGTAGCATTGTGATGAGACGGGCATGGAGCATTATGATGCCCAGAGTTCTGGAGCATTGTGGTGACAAGGGCATGGAGCATTGTGATGACAAGGGCCATGGCCAATTCTGATGACAGGTGTCATCGGGCATTGTGATGACAGAGGTTATCTAGCATTGTGATGAAAGGTACAATGGATCAATGTGATAACAGGGGCCATGGAGCATTGTGATGATAAAGACCATGGAGCATTTTAATGAAAAGTGTCATGGAGAATTGTGATGAGACGGGCATGGAGCATTATGATGACAAGAGTTCTGGAGCATTGCGTTGACAAGGGAATGGAGCATTGTGATTACAGGGACCATGGAGGATAGTGGTGACATCTGTCATGGAACATTGTGATGACAGTGGTCATGGAGCATTGTAATGACAGGGGCCATGGAGCATTGTGATGACAGGGGTCATGGGGCATTGTGATGACAGTGGTCATGGAGCATTGTGATGAAAGGGGTCATGGAGCACTGTGATCACAGGGGCCATGTATAATTGTGATGACAAAGACCATGGAGCATTGTGATGACAGTTGTCATGGAGCATTGTGTTGAAAGGGGCATGGAGCATTGTGACGACAATGGTCATGGAGCATTGTGATGACTGGTATCATGGAGCATTGTTCTGAAAAAGGTCATGGGGCAGTGTAATGACAAGTATCATGGAGGATGTGATGAAAGGAGTCATGGAGCATTGTGATTAAATGGATCATGAGGCATTTTGATGACAAGAGTCATGGAACATTGTGATGACAGGGCTAATGGAGCATTGTGATGACAAGGGCTATGGAGCATTGTGATGACTGGGGTCATGGAGCATTGTGATGAAAGGGGTCATGGATCACATCGATGACATGGGTAATGGAGCATTGTGATGATATGAGCATGGAGCATTGTGATGACAGGAGCCAGGGAGCATTGAGAATGACAAGGGCAGGGAACATTGTGATGACAGCAGTCATGGATCATTGTGATGATACCTGTCATGGAACATTGTGCTGACAGGGGCTATAGAGCATTGTGATGACAGGTGTCATGTGGCATTGTGATGACAGTGGTCATAGAGCATTGTGATGAAAGTGGTCATGGAGAACTGTGATGACAAGGGAATGGAGCATTATGATGACAAGAGTTCTGGAGCATTGTGATGACAAGGGTATGGAGCATTGTGATTACAGGGGACCAGGAGCATTGTGATTACATGGGCAGTGAATATTGTGATGACAGGGGTCATGGAGCACTGTGATGACTAGTGTCATGGAACATTGTGATGACAGGGATCATGGAGCATTGTGATGAGAGGGGCCTTGGAGCATTATGATGATAGGCCTCATGGGGCATTGTGATGACAGCGGTCTTGGAGTATTGTGATGAAAGGGATCATGGAGCAATGTGATTACAGGAGCCATGGAGCATTGTGAATGCATAGGCCATGGAGCAATGGAATGACAGGTGTCAAGGAGCATTGTGATGTAAGTTCTCATGGAGCATTGTGATGACTCTTGTCCATGAACATTGTGATGACATGGTTCATGGAGCATTGTGATGACAGGTGTCATGTGGAATTGTGATGAGAGCGGTCATATAGAATTGTGATTAAAGGTATCAGGGAGGACTCTGATAACAGGGGCCGTGGAGCACTGTGATGACAGTGGTCATCTAGAATTGTGATGAAATATACCAGGGAGCATTGTGATGACAGGGGTCATGGATCACCGCAATTATAGAGGCCATGGAGCATTGTGAATACAAAGATCATGGAGCATTGAGATGACAGGGGTCACGGATCATTGTGATGACAAGGGTCCTGGAACCTTGTGATGACACGGTTCATGGAGCATTGTGATGACAAGGTTCTTCAAGCATTGTGATGACACGGGCATGGAGCATTATGATGACAAGAGTTCTGGAGCATTGTGATGACAAGGGTATGGAGCACTATGATTACAGGGGACCAGGAGCATTGTGATTACATGGGCAGTGAATATTGTGATGACAGGGGTCATGGAGCACTGTGATGACTAGTGTCATGGAACATTGTGATGACAGGGATCATGGAGCATTGTGATGAGAGGGGCCTTAGAGCATTATGATGATAGGCGTCATGGGGCATTGTGATGACAGCGGTCTTGGAGCATTGTGATGAAAGGGATCATGGAGCAATGTGCTTACAGGAGCCATGGAGCATTGTGAATGCATAGGCCATGGAGCAATGAAATGACAGGGGTCAAGGAGCATTGTGATGTAAGTTGTCATGGAGCATTGTGATGACAAGTGTCCATGAACATTGTGATGACATGGTTCATGGAGCATTGTGATGACAAGTGCCATGGCGAATTGTGATGACAGGTGTCATGGGGCATTGTGATGACAGTGGTCATGTAGAATTGTAATGAAAGGTATCATGGAGGACTCTGACGACAGGGGCCGTGGAGCACTGTGATGACAGTGGTCATCTAGAATTGTGATGAAATATACCAGGGAGCATTGTGATGACAGGGGTCATGGATCACCGCAATTATAGGGGCCAGGGAGCATTGTGAATACAAAGATCATGGAGCATTGAGATGACAGGGGTCATGGATCATTGTGATGACAAGGGTCCTAGAACCTTGTGATGACACGGTTCATGGAGCATTGTGATGACAAGGTTCTTCAAGCATTGTGATGACACGGGCATGGAGCATTATGATGACAAGAGTTCTGGAGCATTGTGATGAAAAGGGTATGGAGCACTGTGATTACAGGAGACCAGGAGCATTGTGATTACATGGGCAGTGAATATTGTGATGACAGGGGTTCATGGAGCACTGTGATGACAAGTGTCATGGAACATTGTGATGACAGGGTTCATGGAGCATTGTGATGAGAGGGGCCTTGGAGCATTATGATGATAGGCGTCATGGGGTATTGTGATGAGAGTGGTCATAGAACATCGTGATGAAAGGGATCATGGAGCAATGTGATTACAGGGGCCATGGAGCATTTTGAATGCATAGGCCATGGAGCAGTGTGATGACAGAGGTCATGGATCATTGTGATGACAAGTGTCCTGGACCATTGTGATGACACGGGTCATGGAGCATTGTGATGGCAAGGGCCATGGCGAATTGTGATGACATGTGTCTTGGGGCATTGTGATGACAGTGGTCATCTAGAATTGTGATAAAAGGTATCATGGAGCACTGTGATGACAGGGGCCATGGAGTATTGTAATGACAAGGCCATGGAACATTGTGATGACAAGTATCATGGAGCTTTGTGATGACACGAGCATTCATCATTAGGATGACAAGAGTTCTGGAGCATTGTGATGACAAGGGCATGGAGCATTGTGATTACAGGGTCATGGAGCATTGTGATGACAACTGTCATGGAACATTGTGATGACAGGGTTCATGGAGCATTGTGATTAAAGGGGCCATGGAGCATTTTGATGACAAGGGCAGGCGAACATTTTGATTACATTGGTAATGGAGCATTGTGATGACATGGGCAGGGAACATTGTGAAGACAGGTGTAATGGAACATTGTGATTACAGGGGACATGGAGCATTTTGGTGACATGGGCAGACAACATTGTGATGACAGGTGTCATGGAGCATTGTGATGACAATTGTCATGGAACGTTGTGCTGACAGGGATCATGGAGCATTGTGATGAGACGGTCATTGGAGCATTGTGATGACAGGCGTACTGGAGCCTTCTGAGGAAAGGTGTCATGAGTCATTGTGATTACAGCGATCATGGAACATTGTGATGACAGTGGTCATGGAGCATTGTAATGACAGGGGCCATGGAGCATTGTGATGACAGGGGTCATGGGGCATTGTGATGACAGTGGTCATGGAGC
Organism: Balaenoptera borealis; assembly: GCF_965194805.1. Classification (NCBI taxonomy): domain Eukaryota; kingdom Metazoa; phylum Chordata; class Mammalia; order Artiodactyla; family Balaenopteridae; genus Balaenoptera; species Balaenoptera borealis. Next base: position 569,344 of record NW_028123822.1, read on the forward strand.
ATTGTGATGAAAGGGGTCATGGAGCACTGTGATCACAGGGGCCATGTATAATTGTGATGACAAAGGCCATGGAGCATTGTGATGACAGTTGTCATGGAGCATTGTGTTGAAAGGGGCATGGAGCATTGTGACGACAATGGTCATGGAGCATTGTGATGACTGGTATCATGGAGCATTGTTCTGAAAGAGGTCATGGGGCAGTGTAATGCCAAGTATCATGGAGGATGTGATGAAAGGAGTCATGGAGCATTGTGATTAAATGGATCATGAGGCATTTTGATGACAAGAGTCATGGAACATTGTGATGACAGGGCTAATGGAGCATTGTGATGACAAGGGCTATGGAGCATTGTGATGAATGGGGTCATGGGGCATGGTGATGACAGTGGTCATGGAGCATTGTGATGACAAAGACCACGGAGCATTGTGATGACAGGTGTCATGCAGCATTGTGATGAAAGGGGTCATGGATCACTACGATGACATGGGTAATGGAGCATTGTGATGATACGGGCATGGAGCATTGTGATGACAGGGGTCATGCAGCATTGTGATGACAGGGGCCATGCAGCATTTTGATGACATGGGCATGGAGCATAGTGATGACAAGAGTTCTGGAGCATTTTGATGACAAGGGCATGGATCATTTTGATGACAGGGGCCATGAAGCATTGAGATGACAAGGGAATGGAGCATTGTGATGAAAGCGGTCCTGGAGAATTGTGAGGAAACGGGTCATGGATTATTGTGATGGAAGGGTTCCTGGAGCATTCTGATGACAAGTGCCATGGAGCATTTTAATGAAAGGGGTACTGGAGCATTGTACAGAAATGGTTCATGGATCATCGTGATTACACGGATCATGGAATATTGTGATGACAAGGGTTTCGGAGCATTGCGACGACAGGGGTCATGGAGCATTGTAATAGCAGGGGTGATGGGGCATTGTGATGACAGGGGCATGGAGCATTGTGATGACAGAAGTCATAGAATATTGTGATGACAAGGGCCATGGAGCATTGTCATGAAAGGTCTTATCTGGCATTGTGATGAGAGTGGTCATGGAGCATTGTGATAAAAGTTGTCCTGAAGCACTGTTATTACAGGGGCCATGTAGAATTTTGATGACAAAGGCCATGGAGCATTGTGATGACAGGCATCATGGAGCAATTTGATGAAAGTGGTCATGGAGCATTGTGATGAAATGCGCCATGGAACATTGTGAAGACAAGTGTCCTGGAGCATTGTGATGACAAGGGCCATGGCCAATTCTGATGACAGGTGTCATGGAGCATTGTGATGACAGTGGTCATCTATCATTATGATGAAAGGTATCATGGAGCACTGTGATGACAGGGGCCATGGAGCATTGTGATGACACGGGCATGGAGCATTATGATGAGAAGTGATCTGGAGCATTGCGATGACAAGGGTATGGAGCATTGTGATTACAGGGACCATGGAGCATTGTGAATGCATAGGCCATGGAGCAATGAAATGACAGGGGTCAAGGAGCATTGTGATGTAAGTTGTCATGGAGCATTGTCATGACTATTGTCCATGAACATTGTGATGACATGGTTCATGGAGCATTGTGATGACAAGTGCCATGGCGAATTGTGATGACAGGTGTCATGCGGCATTGTGATGACAGTGGTCATGTAGAATTGTAATGAACGGTATCATGGAGGACTCTGACGACAGGGGCCGTGGAGCACTGTGATGACAGTGGTCATCTAGAATTGTGATGAAATATACCAGGGAGCATTGTGATGACAGGGGTCATGGATCACCACAATTATAGGGGCCAGGGAGCATTGTGAATACAAAGATCATGGAGCATTGAGATGACAGGGGTCATGGATCATTGTGATGACAAGGGTCCTGGAACCTTGTGATGACACGGTTCATGGAGCATTGTGATGACAAGGTTCTTCAAGCATTGTGATGACACGGGCATGGAGCATTATGATGACAAGAGTTCTGGAGCATTGTGATGAAAAGGGTATGGAGCACTGTGATTACAGGGGACCAGGAGCATTGTGATTACATGGGCAGTGAATATTGTGATGACAGGGGTTCATGGAGCACTGTGATGACAAGTGTCATGGAACATTGTGATGACAGGGTTCATGGAGCATTGTGATGAGAGGGGCCTTGGAGCATTATGATGATAGGCGTCATGGGGTATCGTGATGAGAGTGGTCATAGAACATTGTGATGAAAGGGATCATGGAGCAATGTGATTACAGGGGCCATGGAGCATTTTGAATGCATAGTCCATGGAGCAGTGTGATGACAGGGGTCATGGAGCATTGTGATGAATGTGGTCATAGTTCATTGTGATGATAAGTGTCCAGGAACATTGTGATGACATGGATCATGGAGCATTGTGATGACAAGGGCCATGGCGAATTGTGATGACAGGTGTCATGGGGCATTGTGATGACAGTGGTCATCGAGAATTATGAGGAAAGGTAACATGGAGCACTGTGATAACAGGGGCCATGGAGCATTGTGATGACAAAGGCCATGGAGCATTTTGATGACTAGTGTCATGGAACATTGTGATGAGACGGGCATGGAGCATTATGATGCCAAGAGTTCTGGAGCATTGCGTTGACAAGGGCATGGAGCATTGTGATGACAAGGGCCATGGCCAATTCTGATGACAGGTGTCATCGGGCATTGTGATGACAGAGGTTATCTAGCATTGTGATGAAAGGTACAATGGATCAATGTGATAACAGGGGCCATGGAGCATTGTGATGATAAAGGCCATGGAGCATTTTAATGAAAAGTGTCATGGAGAATTGTGATGAGACGGGCATGGAGCATTATGATGACAAGAGTTCTGGAGCATTGCGTTGACAAGGGAATGGAGCATTGTGATTACAGGGACCATGGAGGATAGTGATGACATCTGTCATGGAACATTGTGCTGACAGGGGCCATGGAGCATTGTGATGACAGGTATAATGTGGCATTGTAATGACAGTGGTCATAGAGCATTGTGATGAAATGGATCATGGAGCAATGTGATTACAGGGACCATGTAGCATTGCGAATGCATAGGCTATGGAGCATTGTGATGACAGGAGTCAAGGAGCATTGTGATGTAAGTGGTCATGGATCATTGTGATGACAAGTGTCCTGGACCATTGTGATGACACTGGTCATGGAGCATTGTGATGGCAAGGGCCATGGCGAATTGTTATGACATGTGTCTTGGGGCATTGTGATGACAGTGGTCATCTAGAATTGTGATAAAAGGTATCATGGAGCACTGTGATGACAGGGGCCATGGAGTATTGTAATGACAAGGCAATGGAACATTGTGATGACAAGTATCATGGAGCTTTGTGATGACACGAGCATTCATCATTATGATGACAAGAGTTCTGGAGCATTGTGATGACAAGGGCATGGAGCATTGTGATTACAGGGTCATGGAGCATTGTGATGACAACTGTCATGGAACATTGTGATGACAGGGTTCATGGAGCATTGTGATGACAAGTGCGATGGCGAATTGTGATGACAGGTGTCATGGGGCATTGTTTTGAAAGGGGCATGGAGCATTGTGACGACAATGGTCATGGAGCATTGTGATGACTGGTATCATGGAGCATTGTTCTGAAAAAGGTCATGGGGCAGTGTAATGACAAGTATCATGGAAGATGTGATGAAAGGAGTCATGGAGCATTGTGATTAAATGGATCATGAGGCATTTTGATGACAAGAGTCATGGAACATTGTGATGACAGGGCTAATGGAGCATTGTGATGACAAGGGCTATGGAGCATTGTGATGACAGGTGTCATGCAGCATTGTGATGAAAGGGGTCATGGATCACTACGATGACATGTGTAATGGAGCATTGTGATGATATGGACATGGAGCATTGTGATAACAGGGGCCAGGGAGCATTGAGATGACAAGAGCAGGGAACATTCTGATGACAGCAGTCTTGTATCATTGTGATGATACCTGTCATGGAACATTGTGCTGACAGGGGCTATAGAGCAATGTGATGACAGGTGTCATGTGGCATTGTGATGACAGTGGTCATAGAGCATTGTGATGAAAAGGATCATGGAGCAATGTGATTACAGGGGCCATGGAGCATTGTGAATACATAGGCCATGGAGCATTGTGATGACAGGGGTCAAGGAGCATTGTGATGAAAGTGGACATGGAGCACTGTGATGACACGGGCATGCAGCATTATGATGACAAGAGTTCTGGAGCATTGTGATGAAAAGGGTATGGAGCATTGTGATTACAGGGGACCAGGAGCATTGTGATTACATGGGCAGTGAATATTGTGATGACAGGGGTTCATGGAGCACTGTGATGACAAGTGTCATGGAACATTGTGATGACAGGGTTCATGGAGCATTGTGATGAGAGGGGCCTTGGAGCATTATGATGATAGGCGTCATGGGGTATTGTGATGAGAGTGGTCATAGAACATCGTGATGAAAGGGATCATGGAGCAATGTGATTACAGGGGCCATGGAGCATTTTGAATGCATAGGCCATGGAGCAGTGTGATGACAGGGGTCATGGATCATTGTGATGAAAAGTGTCCTGGACCATTGTGATGACACGGGTCATGGAGCATTGTGATGGCAAGGGCCATGGCGAATTGTGATGACATGTGTCTTGGGGCATTGTGATGACAGTGGTCATCTAGAATTGTGATAAAAGGTATCATGGAGCACTGTGATGACAGGGGCCATGGAGTATTGTAATGACAAGGCCATGGAACATTGTGATGACAAGTATCATGGAGCTTTGTGATGACACGAGCATTCATCATTATGATGACAAGAGTTCTGGAGCATTGTGATGACAAGGGCATGGAGCATTGTGATTACAGGGTCATGGAGCATTGTGATGACAACTGTCATGGAACATTGTGATGACAGGGTTCATGGAGCATTGTGATTAAAGGGGCCATGGAGCATTTTGATGACAAGGGCAGGCGAACTTTTTGATTACATTGGTAATGGAGCATTGTGATGACATGGGCAGGGAACATTGTGAAGACACGTGTAATGGAACATTGTGATTACAGGGGACATGGAGCATTTTGATGACATGGGCAGGCAACATTGTGATGACAGGTGTCATGGAGCATTGTGATGACAATTGTCATGGAACGTTGTGCTGACAGGGATCATGGAGCATTGTGATGAGACGGTCATTGGAGCATTGTGATGACAGGCGTACTGGAGCCTTCTGAGGAAAGGTGTCATGAGTCATTGTGATTACAGCGATCATGGAACATTGTGATGACAGTGGTCATGGAGCATTGTAATGACAGGGGCCATGGAGCATTGTGATGACAGGGGTCATGGGGCATTGTGATGACAGTGGTCATGGAGCATTGTGATGAAAGGGGTCATGGAGCACTGTGATCACAGGGGCCATGTATAATTGTGATGACAAAGGCCATGGAGCATTGTGATGACAGTTGTCATGGAGCATTGTGTTGAAAGGGGCATGGAGCATTGTGACGACAATGGTCATGGAGCATTGTGATGACTGGTATCATGGAGCATTGTTCTGAAAGAGGTCATGGGGCAGTGTAATGCCAAGTATCATGGAGGATGTGATGAAAGGAGTCATGGAGCATTGTGATTAAATGGATCATGAGGCATTTTGATGACAAGAGTCATGGAACATTGTGATGACAGCGCTAATGGAGCATTGTGATGACAAGGGCTATGGAGCATTGTGATGAATGGGGTCATGGGGCATGGTGATGACAGTGGTCATGGAGCATTGTGATGACAAAGACCACGGAGCATTGTGATGACAGGTGTCATGCAGCATTGTGATGTAAGGGGTCATGGATCACTACGATGACATGGGTAATGGAGCATTGTGATGATACGGGCATGGAGCATTGTGATGACAGGGGTCATGCAGCATTGTGATGACAGGGGCCATGCAGCATTTTGATGACATGGGCATGGAGCATAGTGATGACAAGAGTTCTGGAGCATTTTGATGACGAGGGCATGGATCATTGTGATGACAGGGGCCATGAAGCATTGAGATGACAAGGGAATGGAGCATTGTGATGAAAGCGGTCCTGGAGAATTGTGAGGAAACGGGTCATGGATTATTGTGATGGAAGGGTTCCTGGAGCATTCTGATGACAAGTGCCATGGAGCATTTTAATGAAAGGGGTACTGGAGCATTGTACAGAAATGGTTCATGGATCATCGTGATTACACGGATCATGGAATATTGTGATGACAAGGGTTTCGGAGCATTGCGACGACAGGGGTCATGGAGCATTGTAATAGCAGGGGTGATGGGGCATTGTGATGACAGGGCCATGGAGCATTGTGATGACAGAAGTCATAGAATATTGTGATGACAAGGGCCATGGAGCATTGTCATGAAAGGTCTTATCTGGCATTGTGATGAGAGTGGTCATGGAGCATTGTGATAAAAGTTGTCCTGAAGCACTGTTATTACAGGGGCCATGTAGAATTTTGATGACAAAGGCCATGGAGCATTGTGATGACAGGCATCATGGAGCAATTTGATGAAAGTGGTCATGGAGCATTGTGATGAAATGCGCCATGGAACATTGTGAAGACAAGTGTCCTGGAGCATTGTGATGACAAGGGCCATGGCCAATTCTGATGACAGGTGTCATGGAGCATTGTGATGACAGTGGTCATCTATCATTATGATGAAAGGTATCACGGAGCACTGTGATGACAGGGGCCATGGAGCATTGTGATGACACGGGCATGGAGCATTATGATGAGAAGTGATCTGGAGCATTGCGATGACAAGGGTATGGAGCATTGTGATTACAGGGACCATGGAGCATTGTGAATGCATAGGCCATGGAGCAATGAAATGACAGGGGTCAAGGAGCATTGTGATGTAAGTTGTCATGGAGCATTGTCATGACTATTGTCCATGAACATTGTGATGACATGGTTCATGGAGCATTGTGATGACAAGTGCCATGGCGAATTGTGATGACAGGTGTCATGCGGCATTGTGATGACAGGGGCCATGCAGCATTTTGATGACATGGGCATGGAGCATAGTGATGACAAGAGTTCTGGAGCATTTTGATGACGAGGGCATGGATCATTTTGATGACAGGGGCAAGGGAGCATTGAGATGACAAGAGCAGGGAACATTCTGATGACAGCAGTCTTGTATCATTGTGATGATACCTGTCATGGAACATTGTGCTGACAGGGGCTATAGAGCATTGTGATGACAGGTGTCATGTGGCATTGTGATGACAGTGGTCATAGAGCATTGTGATGAAAAGGATCATGGAGCAATGTGATTACAGGGGCCATGGAGCATTGTGAATACATAGGCCATGGAGCATTGTGATGACAGGGGTCAAGGAGCATTGTGATGAAAGTGGACATGGAGCACTGTGATGACACGGGCATGCAGCATTATGATGACAAGAGTTCTGGAGCATTGTGATGAAAAGGGTATGGAGCATTGTGATTACAGGGGACCAGGAGCATTGTGATTACATGGGCAGTGAATATTGTGATGACAGGGGTCATGGAGCACTGTGATGACTAGTGTCATGGAACATTGTGATGAGAGGGATCATGGAGCACTGTGATGAGAGGGGCCTTGGAGCATTATGATGATAGGCGTCATGGGGCATTGTGATGACAGCGGTCTTGGAGCATTGTGATGAAAGGGATCATGGAGCAATGTGATTACAGGGGCCATGGAGCATTGTGAATGCATAGGCCATGGAGCAATGAAATGACAGGGGTCAAGGAGCATTGTGATGTAAGTTGTCATGGAGCATTGTGATGACAAGTGTCCATGAACATTGTGATGACATGGTTCATGGAGCTTTGTGATGACAAGTGCCATGGCGAATTGTGATGACAGGTGTCATGGGGCATTGTGATGACAGTGGTCATGTAGAATTGTAATGAAAGGTATCATGGAGGACTCTGACGACAGGGGCCGTGGAGCACTGTGATGACAGTGGTCATCTAGAATTGTGATGAAATATACCAGGGAGCATTGTGATGACAGGGGTCATGGATCACCGCAATTATAGGGGCCAGGGAGCATTGTGAATACAAAGATCATGGAGCATTGAGATGACAGGGGTCATGGATCATTGTGATGACAAGGGTCCTGGAACCTTGTGATGACACGGTTCATGGAGCATTGTGATGACAAGGTTCTTCAAGCATTGTGATGACACGGGCATGGAGCATTATGATGACAAGAGTTCTGGAGCATTGTGATGAAAAGGGTATGGAGCACTGTGATTACAGGAGACCAGGAGCATTGTGATTACATGGGCAGTGAATATTGTGATGACAGGGGTTCATGGAGCACTGTGATGACAAGTGTCATGGAACATTGTGATGACAGGGTTCATGGAGCATTGTGATGAGAGGGGCCTTGGAGCATTATGATGATACGCGTCATGGGGCCTTGTGATGACAGCGGTCTTGGAGCATTGTGATGAAAGGGATCATGGAGCAATGTGATTACAGGGGCCATGGAGCATTTTGAATGCATAGGCCATGGAGCAGTGTGATGACAGGGGTCATGGAGCATTGTGATGAATGTGGTCATAGTTCATTGTGATGATAAGTGTCCAGGAACATTGTGATGACATGGATCATGGAGCATTGTGATGACAAGGGCCATGGCGAATTGTGATGACAGGTGTCATGGGGCATTGTGATGACAGTGGTCATCTAGAATTGTGATGAAAGGTAACATGGAGCACTGTGATAACAGGGGCCATGGAGCATTGTGATGACAAAGGCCATGGAGCATTTTGATGACAAGTGTCATGTAGCATTGTGATGAGACGGGCATGGAGCATTATGATGCCCAGAGTTCTGGAGCATTGTGGTGACAAGGGCATGGAGCATTGTGATGACAAGGGCCATGGCCAATTCTGATGACAGGTGTCATCGGGCATTGTGATGACAGAGGTTATCTAGCATTGTGATGAAAGGTACAATGGATCAATGTGATAACAGGGGCCATGGAGCATTGTGATGATAAAGACCATGGAGCATTTTAATGAAAAGTGTCATGGAGAATTGTGATGAGACGGGCATGGAGCATTATGATGACAAGAGTTCTGGAGCATTGCGTTGACAAGGGAATGGAGCATTGTGATTACAGGGACCATGGAGGATAGTGGTGACATCTGTCATGGAACATTGTGATGACAGTGGTCATGGAGCATTGTAATGACAGGGGCCATGGAGCATTGTGATGACAGGGGTCATGGGGCATTGTGATGACAGTGGTCATGGAGCATTGTGATGAAAGGGGTCATGGAGCACTGTGATCACAGGGGCCATGTATAATTGTGATGACAAAGACCATGGAGCATTGTGATGACAGTTGTCATGGAGCATTGTGTTGAAAGGGGCATGGAGCATTGTGACGACAATGGTCATGGAGCATTGTGATGACTGGTATCATGGAGCATTGTTCTGAAAAAGGTCATGGGGCAGTGTAATGACAAGTATCATGGAGGATGTGATGAAAGGAGTCATGGAGCATTGTGATTAAATGGATCATGAGGCATTTTGATGACAAGAGTCATGGAACATTGTGATGACAGGGCTAATGGAGCATTGTGATGACAAGGGCTATGGAGCATTGTGATGACTGGGGTCATGGAGCATTGTGATGAAAGGGGTCATGGATCACATCGATGACATGGGTAATGGAGCATTGTGATGATATGAGCATGGAGCATTGTGATGACAGGAGCCAGGGAGCATTGAGAATGACAAGGGCAGGGAACATTGTGATGACAGCAGTCATGGATCATTGTGATGACACCTGTCATGGAACATTGTGCTGACAGGGGCTATAGAGCATTGTGATGACAGGTGTCATGTGGCATTGTGATGACAGTGGTCATAGAGCATTGTGATGAAAGTGGTCATGGAGAACTGTGATGACAAGGGAATGGAGCATTATGATGACAAGAGTTCTGGAGCATTGTGATGACAAGGGTATGGAGCATTGTGATTACAGGGGACCAGGAGCATTGTGATTACATGGGCAGTGAATATTGTGATGACAGGGGTCATGGAGCACTGTGATGACTAGTGTCATGGAACATTGTGATGACAGGGATCATGGAGCATTGTGATGAGAGGGGCCTTGGAGCATTATGATGATAGGCGTCATGGGGCATTGTGATGACAGCGGTCTTGGAGTATTGTGATGAAAGGGATCATGGAGCAATGTGATTACAGGAGCCATGGAGCATTGTGAATGCATAGGCCATGGAGCAATGGAATGACAGGTGTCAAGGAGCATTGTGATGTAAGTTGTCATGGAGCATTGTGATGACTCTTGTCCATGAACATTGTGATGACATGGTTCATGGAGCATTGTGATGACAGGTGTCATGTGGAATTGTGATGAGAGCGGTCATATAGAATTGTGATTAAAGGTATCAGGGAGGACTCTGATAACAGGGGCCGTGGAGCACTGTGATGACAGTGGTCATCTAGAATTGTGATGAAATATACCAGGGAGCATTGTGATGACAGGGGTCATGGATCACCGCAATTATAGAGGCCATGGAGCATTGTGAATACAAAGATCATGGAGCATTGAGATGACAGGGGTCACGGATCATTGTGATGACAAGGGTCCTGGAACCTTGTGATGACACGGTTCATGGAGCATTGTGATGACAAGGTTCTTCAAGCATTGTGATGACACGGGCATGGAGCATTATGATGACAAGAGTTCTGGAGCATTGTGATGACAAGGGTATGGAGCACTATGATTACAGGGGACCAGGAGCATTGTGATTACATGGGCAGTGAATATTGTGATGACAGGGGTCATGGAGCACTGTGATGACTAGTGTCATGGAACATTGTGATGACAGGGATCATGGAGCATTGTGATGAGAGGGGCCTTAGAGCATTATGATGATAGGCGTCATGGGGCATTGTGATGACAGCGGTCTTGGAGCATTGTGATGAAAGGGATCATGGAGCAATGTGCTTACAGGAGCCATGGAGCATTGTGAATGCATAGGCCATGGAGCAATGAAATGACAGGGGTCAAGGAGCATTGTGATGTAAGTTGTCATGGAGCATTGTGATGACAAGTGTCCATGAACATTGTGATGACATGGTTCATGGAGCATTGTGATGACAAGTGCCATGGCGAATTGTGATGACAGGTGTCATGGGGCATTGTGATGACAGTGGTCATGTAGAATTGTAATGAAAGGTATCATGGAGGACTCTGAAGACAGGGGCCGTGGAGCACTGTGATGACAGTGGTCATCTAGAATTGTGATGAAATATACCAGGGAGCATTGTGATGACAGGGGTCATGGATCACCGCAATTATAGGGGCCAGGGAGCATTGTGAATACAAAGATCATGGAGCATTGAGATGACAGGGGTCATGGATCATTGTGATGACAAGGGTCCTAGAACCTTGTGATGACACGGTTCATGGAGCATTGTGATGACAAGGTTCTTCAAGCATTGTGATGACACGGGCATGGAGCATTATGATGACAAGAGTTCTGGAGCATTGTGAAGAAAAGGGTATGGAGCACTGTGATTACAGGAGACCAGGAGCATTGTGATTACATGGGCAGTGAATATTGTGATGACAGGGGTTCATGGAGCACTGTGATGACAAGTGTCATGGAACATTGTGATGACAGGGTTCATGGAGCATTGTGATGAGAGGGGCCTTGGAGCATTATGATGATAGGCGTCATGGGGTATTGTGATGAGAGTGGTCATAGAACATCGTGATGAAAGGGATCATGGAGCAATGTGATTACAGGGGCCATGTAGCATTTTGAATGCATAGGCCATGGAGCAGTGTGATGACAGAGGTCATGGATCATTGTGATGACAAGTGTCCTGGACCATTGTGATGACACGGGTCATGGAGCATTGTGATGGCAAGGGCCATGGCGAATTGTGATGACATGTGTCTTGGGGCATTGTGATGACAGTGGTCATCTAGAATTGTGATAAAAGGTATCATGGAGCACTGTGATGACAGGGGCCATGGAGTATTGTAATGACAAGGCCATGGAACATTGTGATGACAAGTATCATGGAGCTTTGTGATGACACGAGCATTCATCATTATGATGACAAGAGTTCTGGAGCATTGTGATGACAAGGGCATGGAGCATTGTGATTACAGGGTCATGGAGCATTGTGATGACAACTGTCATGGAACATTGTGATGACAGGGTTCATGGAGCATTGTGATTAAAGGGGCCATGGAGCATTTTGATGACAAGGGCAGGCGAACATTTTGATTACATTGGTAATGGAGCATTGTGATGACATGGGCAGGGAACATTGTGAAGACAGGTGTAATGGAACATTGTGATTACAGGGGACATGGAGCATTTTGATGACATGGGCAGGCAACATTGTGATGACAGGTGTCATGGAGCATTGTGATGACAATTGTCATGGAACGTTGTGCTGACAGGGATCATGGAGCATTGTGATGAGACGGTCATTGGAGCATTGTGATGACAGGCGTACTGGAGCCTTCTGAGGAAAGGTGTCATGAGTCATTGTGATTACAGCGATCATGGAACATTGTGATGACAGTGGTCATGGAGCATTGTAATGACAGGGGCCATGGAGCATTGTGATGACAGGGGTCATGGGGCATTGTGATGACAGTGGTCATGGAGCATTGTGATGAAAGGGGTCATGGAGCACTGTGATCACAGGGGCCATGTATAATTGTGATGACAAAGGCCATGGAGCATTGTGATGACAGTTGTCATGGAGCATTGTGTTGAAAGGGGCATGGAGCATTGTGACGACAATGGTCATGGAGCATTGTGATGACTGGTATCATGGAGCATTGTTCTGAAAGAGGTCATGGGGCAGTGTAATGCCAAGTATCATGGAGGATGTGATGAAAGGAGTCATGGAGCATTGTGATTAAATGGATCATGAGGCATTTTGATGACAAGAGTCATGGAACATTGTGATGACAGGGCTAATGGAGCATTGTGATGACAAGGGCTATGGAGCATTGTGATGAATGGGGTCATGGGGCATGGTGATGACAGTGGTCATGGAGCATTGTGATGACAAAGACCACGGAGCATTGTGATGACAGGTGTCATGCAGCATTGTGATGAAAGGGGTCATGGATCACTACGATGACATGGGTAATGGAGCATTGTGATGATACGGGCATGGAGCATTGTGATGACAGGGGTCATGCAGCATTGTGATGACAGGGGCCATGCAGCATTTTGATGACATGGGCATGGAGCATAGTGATGACAAGAGTTCTGGAGCATTTTGATGACGAGGGCATGGATCATTGTGATGACAGGGGCCATGAAGCATTGAGATGACAAGGGAATGGAGCATTGTGATGAAAGCGGTCCTGGAGAATTGTGAGGAAACGGGTCATGGATTATTGTGATGGAAGGGTTCCTGGAGCATTCTGATGACAAGTGCCATGGAGCATTTTAATGAAAGGGGTACTGGAGCATTGTACAGAAATGGTTCATGGATCATCGTGATTACACGGATCATGGAATATTGTGATGACAAGGGTTTCGGAGCATTGCGACGACAGGGGTCATGGAGCATTGTAATAGCAGGGGTGATGGGGCATTGTGATGACAGGGCCATGGAGCATTGTGATGACAGAAGTCATAGAATATTGTGATGACAAGGGCCATGGAGCATTGTCATGAAAGGTCTTATCTGGCATTGTGATGAGAGTGGTCATGGAGCATTGTGATAAAAGTTGTCCTGAAGCACTGTTATTACAGGGGCCATGTAGAATTTTGATGACAAAGGCCATGGAGCATTGTGATGACAGGCATCATGGAGCAATTTGATGAAAGTGGTCATGGAGCATTGTGATGAAATGCGCCATGGAACATTGTGAAGACAAGTGTCCTGGAGCATTGTGATGACAAGGGCCATGGCCAATTCTGATGACAGGTGTCATGGAGCATTGTGATGACAGTGGTCATCTATCATTATGATGAAAGGTATCACGGAGCACTGTGATGACAGGGGCCATGGAGCATTGTGATGACACGGGCATGGAGCATTATGATGAGAAGTGATCTGGAGCATTGCGATGACAAGGGTATGGAGCATTGTGATTACAGGGACCATGGAGCATTGTGAATGCATAGGCCATGGAGCAATGAAATGACAGGGGTCAAGGAGCATTGTGATGTAAGTTGTCATGGAGCATTGTCATGACTATTGTCCATGAACATTGTGATGACATGGTTCATGGAGCATTGTGATGACAAGTGCCATGGCGAATTGTGATGACAGGTGTCATGCGGCATTGTGATGACAGGGGCCATGCAGCATTTTGATGACATGGGCATGGAGCATAGTGATGACAAGAGTTCTGGAGCATTTTGATGACGAGGGCATGGATCATTTTGATGACAGGGGCAAGGGAGCATTGAGATGACAAGAGCAGGGAACATTCTGATGACAGCAGTCTTGTATCATTGTGATGATACCTGTCATGGAACATTGTGCTGACAGGGGCTATAGAGCATTGTGATGACAGGTGTCATGTGGCATTGTGATGACAGTGGTCATAGAGCATTGTGATGAAAAGGATCATGGAGCAATGTGATTACAGGGGCCATGGAGCATTGTGAATACATAGGCCATGGAGCATTGTGATGACAGGGGTCAAGGAGCATTGTGATGAAAGTGGACATGGAGCACTGTGATGACACGGGCATGCAGCATTATGATGACAAGAGTTCTGGAGCATTGTGATGAAAAGGGTATGGAGCATTGTGATTACAGGGGACCAGGAGCATTGTGATTACATGGGCAGTGAATATTGTGATGACAGGGGTCATGGAGCACTGTGATGACTAGTGTCATGGAACATTGTGATGAGAGGGATCATGGAGCACTGTGATGAGAGGGGCCTTGGAGCATTATGATGATAGGCGTCATGGGGCATTGTGATGACAGCGGTCTTGGAGCATTGTGATGAAAGGGATCATGGAGCAATGTGATTACAGGGGCCATGGAGCATTGTGAATGCATAGGCCATGGAGCAATGAAATGACAGGGGTCAAGGAGCATTGTGATGTAAGTTGTCATGGAGCATTGTGATGACAAGTGTCCATGAACATTGTGATGACATGGTTCATGGAGCTTTGTGATGACAAGTGCCATGGCGAATTGTGATGACAGGTGTCATGGGGCATTGTGATGACAGTGGTCATGTAGAATTGTAATGAAAGGTATCATGGAGGACTCTGACGACAGGGGCCGTGGAGCACTGTGATGACAGTGGTCATCTAGAATTGTGATGAAATATACCAGGGAGCATTGTGATGACAGGGGTCATGGATCACCGCAATTATAGGGGCCAGGGAGCATTGTGAATACAAAGATCATGGAGCATTGAGATGACAGGGGTCATGGATCATTGTGATGACAAGGGTCCTGGAACCTTGTGATGACACGGTTCATGGAGCATTGTGATGACAAGGTTCTTCAAGCATTGTGATGACACGGGCATGGAGCATTATGATGACAAGAGTTCTGGAGCATTGTGATGAAAAGGGTATGGAGCACTGTGATTACAGGAGACCAGGAGCATTGTGATTACATGGGCAGTGAATATTGTGATGACAGGGGTTCATGGAGCACTGTGATGACAAGTGTCATGGAACATTGTGATGACAGGGTTCATGGAGCATTGTGATGAGAGGGGCCTTGGAGCATTATGATGATACGCGTCATGGGGCCTTGTGATGACAGCGGTCTTGGAGCATTGTGATGAAAGGGATCATGGAGCAATGTGATTACAGGGGCCATGGAGCATTTTGAATGCATAGGCCATGGAGCAGTGTGATGACAGGGGTCATGGAGCATTGTGATGAATGTGGTCATAGTTCATTGTGATGATAAGTGTCCAGGAACATTGTGATGACATGGATCATGGAGCATTGTGATGACAAGGGCCATGGCGAATTGTGATGACAGGTGTCATGGGGCATTGTGATGACAGTGGTCATCTAGAATTGTGATGAAAGGTAACATGGAGCACTGTGATAACAGGGGCCATGGAGCATTGTGATGACAAAGGCCATGGAGCATTTTGATGACAAGTGTCATGTAGCATTGTGATGAGACGGGCATGGAGCATTATGATGCCCAGAGTTCTGGAGCATTGTGGTGACAAGGGCATGGAGCATTGTGATGACAAGGGCCATGGCCAATTCTGATGACAGGTGTCATCGGGCATTGTGATGACAGAGGTTATCTAGCATTGTGATGAAAGGTACAATGGATCAATGTGATAACAGGGGCCATGGAGCATTGTGATGATAAAGACCATGGAGCATTTTAATGAAAAGTGTCATGGAGAATTGTGATGAGACGGGCATGGAGCATTATGATGACAAGAGTTCTGGAGCATTGCGTTGACAAGGGAATGGAGCATTGTGATTACAGGGACCATGGAGGATAGTGGTGACATCTGTCATGGAACATTGTGATGACAGTGGTCATGGAGCATTGTAATGACAGGGGCCATGGAGCATTGTGATGACAGGGGTCATGGGGCATTGTGATGACAGTGGTCATGGAGCATTGTGATGAAAGGGGTCATGGAGCACTGTGATCACAGGGGCCATGTATAATTGTGATGACAAAGACCATGGAGCATTGTGATGACAGTTGTCATGGAGCATTGTGTTGAAAGGGGCATGGAGCATTGTGACGACAATGGTCATGGAGCATTGTGATGACTGGTATCATGGAGCATTGTTCTGAAAAAGGTCATGGGGCAGTGTAATGACAAGTATCATGGAGGATGTGATGAAAGGAGTCATGGAGCATTGTGATTAAATGGATCATGAGGCATTTTGATGACAAGAGTCATGGAACATTGTGATGACAGGGCTAATGGAGCATTGTGATGACAAGGGCTATGGAGCATTGTGATGACTGGGGTCATGGAGCATTGTGATGAAAGGGGTCATGGATCACATCGATGACATGGGTAATGGAGCATTGTGATGATATGAGCATGGAGCATTGTGATGACAGGAGCCAGGGAGCATTGAGAATGACAAGGGCAGGGAACATTGTGATGACAGCAGTCATGGATCATTGTGATGACACCTGTCATGGAACATTGTGCTGACAGGGGCTATAGAGCATTGTGATGACAGGTGTCATGTGGCATTGTGATGACAGTGGTCATAGAGCATTGTGATGAAAGTGGTCATGGAGAACTGTGATGACAAGGGAATGGAGCATTATGATGACAAGAGTTCTGGAGCATTGTGATGACAAGGGTATGGAGCATTGTGATTACAGGGGACCAGGAGCATTGTGATTACATGGGCAGTGAATATTGTGATGACAGGGGTCATGGAGCACTGTGATGACTAGTGTCATGGAACATTGTGATGACAGGGATCATGGAGCATTGTGATGAGAGGGGCCTTGGAGCATTATGATGATAGGCGTCATGGGGCATTGTGATGACAGCGGTCTTGGAGTATTGTGATGAAAGGGATCATGGAGCAATGTGATTACAGGAGCCATGGAGCATTGTGAATGCATAGGCCATGGAGCAATGGAATGACAGGTGTCAAGGAGCATTGTGATGTAAGTTGTCATGGAGCATTGTGATGACTCTTGTCCATGAACATTGTGATGACATGGTTCATGGAGCATTGTGATGACAGGTGTCATGTGGAATTGTGATGAGAGCGGTCATATAGAATTGTGATTAAAGGTATCAGGGAGGACTCTGATAACAGGGGCCGTGGAGCACTGTGATGACAGTGGTCATCTAGAATTGTGATGAAATATACCAGGGAGCATTGTGATGACAGGGGTCATGGATCACCGCAATTATAGAGGCCATGGAGCATTGTGAATACAAAGATCATGGAGCATTGAGATGACAGGGGTCACGGATCATTGTGATGACAAGGGTCCTGGAACCTTGTGATGACACGGTTCATGGAGCATTGTGATGACAAGGTTCTTCAAGCATTGTGATGACACGGGCATGGAGCATTATGATGACAAGAGTTCTGGAGCATTGTGATGACAAGGGTATGGAGCACTATGATTACAGGGGACCAGGAGCATTGTGATTACATGGGCAGTGAATATTGTGATGACAGGGGTCATGGAGCACTGTGATGACTAGTGTCATGGAACATTGTGATGACAGGGATCATGGAGCATTGTGATGAGAGGGGCCTTAGAGCATTATGATGATAGGCGTCATGGGGCATTGTGATGACAGCGGTCTTGGAGCATTGTGATGAAAGGGATCATGGAGCAATGTGCTTACAGGAGCCATGGAGCATTGTGAATGCATAGGCCATGGAGCAATGAAATGACAGGGGTCAAGGAGCATTGTGATGTAAGTTGTCATGGAGCATTGTGATGACAAGTGTCCATGAACATTGTGATGACATGGTTCATGGAGCATTGTGATGACAAGTGCCATGGCGAATTGTGATGACAGGTGTCATGGGGCATTGTGATGACAGTGGTCATGTAGAATTGTAATGAAAGGTATCATGGAGGACTCTGAAGACAGGGGCCGTGGAGCACTGTGATGACAGTGGTCATCTAGAATTGTGATGAAATATACCAGGGAGCATTGTGATGACAGGGGTCATGGATCACCGCAATTATAGGGGCCAGGGAGCATTGTGAATACAAAGATCATGGAGCATTGAGATGACAGGGGTCATGGATCATTGTGATGACAAGGGTCCTAGAACCTTGTGATGACACGGTTCATGGAGCATTGTGATGACAAGGTTCTTCAAGCATTGTGATGACACGGGCATGGAGCATTATGATGACAAGAGTTCTGGAGCATTGTGAAGAAAAGGGTATGGAGCACTGTGATTACAGGAGACCAGGAGCATTGTGATT
Source organism: Balaenoptera borealis (assembly GCF_965194805.1). Lineage (NCBI taxonomy): Eukaryota > Metazoa > Chordata > Mammalia > Artiodactyla > Balaenopteridae > Balaenoptera > Balaenoptera borealis. Next base: position 588,327 of record NW_028123822.1, read on the forward strand.
ACATGGGCAGTGAATATTGTGATGACAGGGGTTCATGGAGCACTGTGATGACAAGTGTCATGGAACATTGTGATGACAGGGTTCATGGAGCATTGTGATGAGAGGGGCCTTGGAGCATTATGATGATAGGCGTCATGGGGTATTGTGATGAGAGTGGTCATAGAACATCGTGATGAAAGGGATCATGGAGCAATGTGATTACAGGGGCCATGTAGCATTTTGAATGCATAGGCCATGGAGCAGTGTGATGACAGAGGTCATGGATCATTGTGATGACAAGTGTCCTGGACCATTGTGATGACACGGGTCATGGAGCATTGTGATGGCAAGGGCCATGGCGAATTGTGATGACATGTGTCTTGGGGCATTGTGATGACAGTGGTCATCTAGAATTGTGATAAAAGGTATCATGGAGCACTGTGATGACAGGGGCCATGGAGTATTGTAATGACAAGGCCATGGAACATTGTGATGACAAGTATCATGGAGCTTTGTGATGACACGAGCATTCATCATTATGATGACAAGAGTTCTGGAGCATTGTGATGACAAGGGCATGGAGCATTGTGATTACAGGGTCATGGAGCATTGTGATGACAACTGTCATGGAACATTGTGATGACAGGGTTCATGGAGCATTGTGATTAAAGGGGCCATGGAGCATTTTGATGACAAGGGCAGGCGAACATTTTGATTACATTGGTAATGGAGCATTGTGAGGACATGGGCAGGGAACATTGTGAAGACAGGTGTAATGGAACATTGTGATTACAGGGGACATGGAGCATTTTGATGACATGGGCAGACAACATTGTGATGACAGGTGTCATGGAGCATTGTGATGACAATTGTCATGGAACGTTGTGCTGACAGGGATCATGGAGCATTGTGATGAGACGGTCATTGGAGCATTGTGATGACAGGCGTACTGGAGCCTTCTGAGGAAAGGTGTCATGAGTCATTGTGATTACAGCGATCATGGAACATTGTGATGACAGTGGTCATGGAGCATTGTAATGACAGGGGCCATGGAGCATTGTGATGACAGGGGTCATGGGGCATTGTGATGACAGTGGTCATGGAGCATTGTGATGAAAGGGGTCATGGAGCACTGTGATCACAGGGGCCATGTATAATTGTGATGACAAAGGCCATGGAGCATTGTGATGACAGTTGTCATGGAGCATTGTGTTGAAAGGGGCATGGAGCATTGTGACGACAATGGTCATGGAGCATTGTGATGACTGGTATCATGGAGCATTGTTCTGAAAGAGGTCATGGGGCAGTGTAATGCCAAGTATCATGGAGGATGTGATGAAAGGAGTCATGGAGCATTGTGATTAAATGGATCATGAGGCATTTTGATGACAAGAGTCATGGAACATTGTGATGACAGGGCTAATGGAGCATTGTGATGACAAGGGCTATGGAGCATTGTGATGAATGGGGTCATGGGGCATGGTGATGACAGTGGTCATGGAGCATTGTGATGACAAAGACCACGGAGCATTGTGATGACAGGTGTCATGCAGCATTGTGATGAAAGGGGTCATGGATCACTACGATGACATGGGTAATGGAGCATTGTGATGATACGGGCATGGAGCATTGTGATGACAGGGGTCATGCAGCATTGTGATGACAGGGGCCATGCAGCATTTTGATGACATGGGCATGGAGCATAGTGATGACAAGAGTTCTGGAGCATTTTGATGACGAGGGCATGGATCATTTTGATGACAGGGGCCATGAAGCATTGAGATGACAAGGGAATGGAGCATTGTGATGAAAGCGGTCCTGGAGAATTGTGAGGAAACGGGTCATGGATTATTGTGATGGAAGGGTTCCTGGAGCATTCTGATGACAAGTGCCATGGAGCATTTTAATGAAAGGGGTACTGGAGCATTGTACAGAAATGGTTCATGGATCATCGTGATTACACGGATCATGGAATATTGTGATGACAAGGGTTTCGGAGCATTGCGACGACAGGGGTCATGGAGCATTGTAATAGCAGGGGTGATGGGGCATTGTGATGACAGGGGCATGGAGCATTGTGATGACAGAAGTCATAGAATATTGTGATGACAAGGGCCATGGAGCATTGTCATGAAAGGTCTTATCTGGCATTGTGATGAGAGTGGTCATGGAGCATTGTGATAAAAGTTGTCCTGAAGCACTGTTATTACAGGGGCCATGTAGAATTTTGATGACAAAGGCCATGGAGCATTGTGATGACAGGCATCATGGAGCAATTTGATGAAAGTGGTCATGGAGCATTGTGATGAAATGCGCCATGGAACATTGTGAAGACAAGTGTCCTGGAGCATTGTGATGACAAGGGCCATGGCCAATTCTGATGACAGGTGTCATGGAGCATTGTGATGACAGTGGTCATCTATCATTATGATGAAAGGTATCATGGAGCACTGTGATGACAGGGGCCATGGAGCATTGTGATGACACGGGCATGGAGCATTATGATGAGAAGTGATCTGGAGCATTGCGATGACAAGGGTATGGAGCATTGTGATTACAGGGACCATGGAGCATTGTGAATGCATAGGCCATGGAGCAATGAAATGACAGGGGTCAAGGAGCATTGTGATGTAAGTTGTCATGGAGCATTGTCATGACTATTGTCCATGAACATTGTGATGACATGGTTCATGGAGCATTGTGATGACAAGTGCCATGGCGAATTGTGATGACAGGTGTCATGCGGCATTGTGATGACAGTGGTCATGTAGAATTGTAATGAACGGTATCATGGAGGACTCTGACGACAGGGGCCGTGGAGCACTGTGATGACAGTGGTCATCTAGAATTGTGATGAAATATACCAGGGAGCATTGTGATGACAGGGGTCATGGATCACCACAATTATAGGGGCCAGGGAGCATTGTGAATACAAAGATCATGGAGCATTGAGATGACAGGGGTCATGGATCATTGTGATGACAAGGGTCCTGGAACCTTGTGATGACACGGTTCATGGAGCATTGTGATGACAAGGTTCTTCAAGCATTGTGATGACACGGGCATGGAGCATTATGATGACAAGAGTTCTGGAGCATTGTGATGAAAAGGGTATGGAGCACTGTGATTACAGGGGACCAGGAGCATTGTGATTACATGGGCAGTGAATATTGTGATGACAGGGGTTCATGGAGCACTGTGATGACAAGTGTCATGGAACATTGTGATGACAGGGTTCATGGAGCATTGTGATGAGAGGGGCCTTGGAGCATTATGATGATAGGCGTCATGGGGTATCGTGATGAGAGTGGTCATAGAACATTGTGATGAAAGGGATCATGGAGCAATGTGATTACAGGGGCCATGGAGCATTTTGAATGCATAGTCCATGGAGCAGTGTGATGACAGGGGTCATGGAGCATTGTGATGAATGTGGTCATAGTTCATTGTGATGATAAGTGTCCAGGAACATTGTGATGACATGGATCATGGAGCATTGTGATGACAAGGGCCATGGCGAATTGTGATGACAGGTGTCATGGGGCATTGTGATGACAGTGGTCATCGAGAATTATGAGGAAAGGTAACATGGAGCACTGTGATAACAGGGGCCATGGAGCATTGTGATGACAAAGGCCATGGAGCATTTTGATGACTAGTGTCATGGAACATTGTGATGAGACGGGCATGGAGCATTATGATGCCAAGAGTTCTGGAGCATTGCGTTGACAAGGGCATGGAGCATTGTGATGACAAGGGCCATGGCCAATTCTGATGACAGGTGTCATCGGGCATTGTGATGACAGAGGTTATCTAGCATTGTGATGAAAGGTACAATGGATCAATGTGATAACAGGGGCCATGGAGCATTGTGATGATAAAGGCCATGGAGCATTTTAATGAAAAGTGTCATGGAGAATTGTGATGAGACGGGCATGGAGCATTATGATGACAAGAGTTCTGGAGCATTGCGTTGACAAGGGAATGGAGCATTGTGATTACAGGGACCATGGAGGATAGTGATGACATCTGTCATGGAACATTGTGCTGACAGGGGCCATGGAGCATTGTGATGACAGGTATAATGTGGCATTGTAATGACAGTGGTCATAGAGCATTGTGATGAAATGGATCATGGAGCAATGTGATTACAGGGACCATGTAGCATTGCGAATGCATAGGCTATGGAGCATTGTGATGACAGGAGTCAAGGAGCATTGTGATGTAAGTGGTCATGGATCATTGTGATGACAAGTGTCCTGGACCATTGTGATGACACTGGTCATGGAGCATTGTGATGGCAAGGGCCATGGCGAATTGTTATGACATGTGTCTTGGGGCATTGTGATGACAGTGGTCATCTAGAATTGTGATAAAAGGTATCATGGAGCACTGTGATGACAGGGGCCATGGAGTATTGTAATGACAAGGCAATGGAACATTGTGATGACAAGTATCATGGAGCTTTGTGATGACACGAGCATTCATCATTATGATGACAAGAGTTCTGGAGCATTGTGATGACAAGGGCATGGAGCATTGTGATTACAGGGTCATGGAGCATTGTGATGACAACTGTCATGGAACATTGTGATGACAGGGTTCATGGAGCATTGTGATGACAAGTGCGATGGCGAATTGTGATGACAGGTGTCATGGGGCATTGTGTTGAAAGGGGCATGGAGCATTGTGACGACAATGGTCATGGAGCATTGTGATGACTGGTATCATGGAGCATTGTTCTGAAAAAGGTCATGGGGCAGTGTAATGACAAGTATCATGGAAGATGTGATGAAAGGAGTCATGGAGCATTGTGATTAAATGGATCATGAGGCATTTTGATGACAAGAGTCATGGAACATTGTGATGACAGGGCTAATGGAGCATTGTGATGACAAGGGCTATGGAGCATTGTGATGACAGGTGTCATGCAGCATTGTGATGAAAGGGGTCATGGATCACTACGATGACATGTGTAATGGAGCATTGTGATGATATGGACATGGAGCATTGTGATAACAGGGGCCAGGGAGCATTGAGATGACAAGAGCAGGGAACATTCTGATGACAGCAGTCTTGTATCATTGTGATGATACCTGTCATGGAACATTGTGCTGACAGGGGCTATAGAGCAATGTGATGACAGGTGTCATGTGGCATTGTGATGACAGTGGTCATAGAGCATTGTGATGAAAAGGATCATGGAGCAATGTGATTACAGGGGCCATGGAGCATTGTGAATACATAGGCCATGGAGCATTGTGATGACAGGGGTCAAGGAGCATTGTGATGAAAGTGGACATGGAGCACTGTGATGACACGGGCATGCAGCATTATGATGACAAGAGTTCTGGAGCATTGTGATGAAAAGGGTATGGAGCATTGTGATTACAGGGGACCAGGAGCATTGTGATTACATGGGCAGTGAATATTGTGATGACAGGGGTTCATGGAGCACTGTGATGACAAGTGTCATGGAACATTGTGATGACAGGGTTCATGGAGCATTGTGATGAGAGGGGCCTTGGAGCATTATGATGATAGGCGTCATGGGGTATTGTGATGAGAGTGGTCATAGAACATCGTGATGAAAGGGATCATGGAGCAATGTGATTACAGGGGCCATGGAGCATTGTGAATGCATAGGCCATGGAGCAATGAAATGACAGGGGTCAAGGAGCATTGTGATGTAAGTTGTCATGGAGCATTGTGATGACAAGTGTCCATGAACATTGTGATGACATGGTTCATGGAGCTTTGTGATGACAAGTGCCATGGCGAATTGTGATGACAGGTGTCATGGGGCATTGTGATGACAGTGGTCATGTAGAATTGTAATGAAAGGTATCATGGAGGACTCTGACGACAGGGGCCGTGGAGCACTGTGATGACAGTGGTCATCTAGAATTGTGATGAAATATACCAGGGAGCATTGTGATGACAGGGGTCATGGATCACCGCAATTATAGGGGCCAGGGAGCATTGTGAATACAAAGATCATGGAGCATTGAGATGACAGGGGTCATGGATCATTGTGATGACAAGGGTCCTGGAACCTTGTGATGACACGGTTCATGGAGCATTGTGATGACAAGGTTCTTCAAGCATTGTGATGACACGGGCATGGAGCATTATGATGACAAGAGTTCTGGAGCATTGTGATGAAAAGGGTATGGAGCACTGTGATTACAGGAGACCAGGAGCATTGTGATTACATGGGCAGTGAATATTGTGATGACAGGGGTTCATGGAGCACTGTGATGACAAGTGTCATGGAACATTGTGATGACAGGGTTCATGGAGCATTGTGATGAGAGGGGCCTTGGAGCATTATGATGATACGCGTCATGGGGCCTTGTGATGACAGCGGTCTTGGAGCATTGTGATGAAAGGGATCATGGAGCAATGTGATTACAGGGGCCATGGAGCATTTTGAATGCATAGGCCATGGAGCAGTGTGATGACAGGGGTCATGGAGCATTGTGATGAATGTGGTCATAGTTCATTGTGATGATAAGTGTCCAGGAACATTGTGATGACATGGATCATGGAGCATTGTGATGACAAGGGCCATGGCGAATTGTGATGACAGGTGTCATGGGGCATTGTGATGACAGTGGTCATCTAGAATTGTGATGAAAGGTAACATGGAGCACTGTGATAACAGGGGCCATGGAGCATTGTGATGACAAAGGCCATGGAGCATTTTGATGACAAGTGTCATGTAGCATTGTGATGAGACGGGCATGGAGCATTATGATGCCCAGAGTTCTGGAGCATTGTGGTGACAAGGGCATGGAGCATTGTGATGACAAGGGCCATGGCCAATTCTGATGACAGGTGTCATCGGGCATTGTGATGACAGAGGTTATCTAGCATTGTGATGAAAGGTACAATGGATCAATGTGATAACAGGGGCCATGGAGCATTGTGATGATAAAGACCATGGAGCATTTTAATGAAAAGTGTCATGGAGAATTGTGATGAGACGGGCATGGAGCATTATGATGACAAGAGTTCTGGAGCATTGCGTTGACAAGGGAATGGAGCATTGTGATTACAGGGACCATGGAGGATAGTGGTGACATCTGTCATGGAACATTGTGATGACAGTGGTCATGGAGCATTGTAATGACAGGGGCCATGGAGCATTGTGATGACAGGGGTCATGGGGCATTGTGATGACAGTGGTCATGGAGCATTGTGATGAAAGGGGTCATGGAGCACTGTGATCACAGGGGCCATGTATAATTGTGATGACAAAGACCATGGAGCATTGTGATGACAGTTGTCATGGAGCATTGTGTTGAAAGGGGCATGGAGCATTGTGACGACAATGGTCATGGAGCATTGTGATGACTGGTATCATGGAGCATTGTTCTGAAAAAGGTCATGGGGCAGTGTAATGACAAGTATCATGGAGGATGTGATGAAAGGAGTCATGGAGCATTGTGATTAAATGGATCATGAGGCATTTTGATGACAAGAGTCATGGAACATTGTGATGACAGGGCTAATGGAGCATTGTGATGACAAGGGCTATGGAGCATTGTGATGACTGGGGTCATGGAGCATTGTGATGAAAGGGGTCATGGATCACATCGATGACATGGGTAATGGAGCATTGTGATGATATGAGCATGGAGCATTGTGATGACAGGAGCCAGGGAGCATTGAGAATGACAAGGGCAGGGAACATTGTGATGACAGCAGTCATGGATCATTGTGATGACACCTGTCATGGAACATTGTGCTGACAGGGGCTATAGAGCATTGTGATGACAGGTGTCATGTGGCATTGTGATGACAGTGGTCATAGAGCATTGTGATGAAAGTGGTCATGGAGAACTGTGATGACAAGGGAATGGAGCATTATGATGACAAGAGTTCTGGAGCATTGTGATGACAAGGGTATGGAGCATTGTGATTACAGGGGACCAGGAGCATTGTGATTACATGGGCAGTGAATATTGTGATGACAGGGGTCATGGAGCACTGTGATGACTAGTGTCATGGAACATTGTGATGACAGGGATCATGGAGCATTGTGATGAGAGGGGCCTTGGAGCATTATGATGATAGGCGTCATGGGGCATTGTGATGACAGCGGTCTTGGAGTATTGTGATGAAAGGGATCATGGAGCAATGTGATTACAGGAGCCATGGAGCATTGTGAATGCATAGGCCATGGAGCAATGGAATGACAGGTGTCAAGGAGCATTGTGATGTAAGTTGTCATGGAGCATTGTGATGACTCTTGTCCATGAACATTGTGATGACATGGTTCATGGAGCATTGTGATGACAGGTGTCATGTGGAATTGTGATGAGAGCGGTCATATAGAATTGTGATTAAAGGTATCAGGGAGGACTCTGATAACAGGGGCCGTGGAGCACTGTGATGACAGTGGTCATCTAGAATTGTGATGAAATATACCAGGGAGCATTGTGATGACAGGGGTCATGGATCACCGCAATTATAGAGGCCATGGAGCATTGTGAATACAAAGATCATGGAGCATTGAGATGACAGGGGTCACGGATCATTGTGATGACAAGGGTCCTGGAACCTTGTGATGACACGGTTCATGGAGCATTGTGATGACAAGGTTCTTCAAGCATTGTGATGACACGGGCATGGAGCATTATGATGACAAGAGTTCTGGAGCATTGTGATGACAAGGGTATGGAGCACTATGATTACAGGGGACCAGGAGCATTGTGATTACATGGGCAGTGAATATTGTGATGACAGGGGTCATGGAGCACTGTGATGACTAGTGTCATGGAACATTGTGATGACAGGGATCATGGAGCATTGTGATGAGAGGGGCCTTAGAGCATTATGATGATAGGCGTCATGGGGCATTGTGATGACAGCGGTCTTGGAGCATTGTGATGAAAGGGATCATGGAGCAATGTGCTTACAGGAGCCATGGAGCATTGTGAATGCATAGGCCATGGAGCAATGAAATGACAGGGGTCAAGGAGCATTGTGATGTAAGTTGTCATGGAGCATTGTGATGACAAGTGTCCATGAACATTGTGATGACATGGTTCATGGAGCATTGTGATGACAAGTGCCATGGCGAATTGTGATGACAGGTGTCATGGGGCATTGTGATGACAGTGGTCATGTAGAATTGTAATGAAAGGTATCATGGAGGACTCTGACGACAGGGGCCGTGGAGCACTGTGATGACAGTGGTCATCTAGAATTGTGATGAAATATACCAGGGAGCATTGTGATGACAGGGGTCATGGATCACCGCAATTATAGGGGCCAGGGAGCATTGTGAATACAAAGATCATGGAGCATTGAGATGACAGGGGTCATGGATCATTGTGATGACAAGGGTCCTAGAACCTTGTGATGACACGGTTCATGGAGCATTGTGATGACAAGGTTCTTCAAGCATTGTGATGACACGGGCATGGAGCATTATGATGACAAGAGTTCTGGAGCATTGTGATGAAAAGGGTATGGAGCACTGTGATTACAGGAGACCAGGAGCATTGTGATTACATGGGCAGTGAATATTGTGATGACAGGGGTTCATGGAGCACTGTGATGACAAGTGTCATGGAACATTGTGATGACAGGGTTCATGGAGCATTGTGATGAGAGGGGCCTTGGAGCATTATGATGATAGGCGTCATGGGGTATTGTGATGAGAGTGGTCATAGAACATCGTGATGAAAGGGATCATGGAGCAATGTGATTACAGGGGCCATGGAGCATTTTGAATGCATAGGCCATGGAGCAGTGTGATGACAGAGGTCATGGATCATTGTGATGACAAGTGTCCTGGACCATTGTGATGACACGGGTCATGGAGCATTGTGATGGCAAGGGCCATGGCGAATTGTGATGACATGTGTCTTGGGGCATTGTGATGACAGTGGTCATCTAGAATTGTGATAAAAGGTATCATGGAGCACTGTGATGACAGGGGCCATGGAGTATTGTAATGACAAGGCCATGGAACATTGTGATGACAAGTATCATGGAGCTTTGTGATGACACGAGCATTCATCATTATGATGACAAGAGTTCTGGAGCATTGTGATGACAAGGGCATGGAGCATTGTGATTACAGGGTCATGGAGCATTGTGATGACAACTGTCATGGAACATTGTGATGACAGGGTTCATGGAGCATTGTGATTAAAGGGGCCATGGAGCATTTTGATGACAAGGGCAGGCGAACATTTTGATTACATTGGTAATGGAGCATTGTGATGACATGGGCAGGGAACATTGTGAAGACAGGTGTAATGGAACATTGTGATTACAGGGGACATGGAGCATTTTGATGACATGGGCAGGCAACATTGTGATGACAGGTGTCATGGAGCATTGTGATGACAATTGTCATGGAACGTTGTGCTGACAGGGATCATGGAGCATTGTGATGAGACGGTCATTGGAGCATTGTGATGACAGGCGTACTGGAGCCTTCTGAGGAAAGGTGTCATGAGTCATTGTGATTACAGCGATCATGGAACATTGTGATGACAGTGGTCATGGAGCATTGTAATGACAGGGGCCATGGAGCATTGTGATGACAGGGGTCATGGGGCATTGTGATGACAGTGGTCATGGAGCATTGTGATGAAAGGGGTCATGGAGCACTGTGATCACAGGGGCCATGTATAATTGTGATGACAAAGGCCATGGAGCATTGTGATGACAGTTGTCATGGAGCATTGTGTTGAAAGGGGCATGGAGCATTGTGACGACAATGGTCATGGAGCATTGTGATGACTGGTATCATGGAGCATTGTTCTGAAAGAGGTCATGGGGCAGTGTAATGCCAAGTATCATGGAGGATGTGATGAAAGGAGTCATGGAGCATTGTGATTAAATGGATCATGAGGCATTTTGATGACAAGAGTCATGGAACATTGTGATGACAGGGCTAATGGAGCATTGTGATGACAAGGGCTATGGAGCATTGTGATGAATGGGGTCATGGGGCATGGTGATGACAGTGGTCATGGAGCATTGTGATGACAAAGACCACGGAGCATTGTGATGACAGGTGTCATGCAGCATTGTGATGAAAGGGGTCATGGATCACTACGATGACATGGGTAATGGAGCATTGTGATGATACGGGCATGGAGCATTGTGATGACAGGGGTCATGCAGCATTGTGATGACAGGGGCCATGCAGCATTTTGATGACATGGGCATGGAGCATAGTGATGACAAGAGTTCTGGAGCATTTTGATGACGAGGGCATGGATCATTTTGATGACAGGGGCCATGAAGCATTGAGATGACAAGGGAATGGAGCATTGTGATGAAAGCGGTCCTGGAGAATTGTGAGGAAACGGGTCATGGATTATTGTGATGGAAGGGTTCCTGGAGCATTCTGATGACAAGTGCCATGGAGCATTTTAATGAAAGGGGTACTGGAGCATTGTACAGAAATGGTTCATGGATCATCGTGATTACACGGATCATGGAATATTGTGATGACAAGGGTTTCGGAGCATTGCGACGACAGGGGTCATGGAGCATTGTAATAGCAGGGGTGATGGGGCATTGTGATGACAGGGGCATGGAGCATTGTGATGACAGAAGTCATAGAATATTGTGATGACAAGGGCCATGGAGCATTGTCATGAAAGGTCTTATCTGGCATTGTGATGAGAGTGGTCATGGAGCATTGTGATAAAAGTTGTCCTGAAGCACTGTTATTACAGGGGCCATGTAGAATTTTGATGACAAAGGCCATGGAGCATTGTGATGACAGGCATCATGGAGCAATTTGATGAAAGTGGTCATGGAGCATTGTGATGAAATGCGCCATGGAACATTGTGAAGACAAGTGTCCTGGAGCATTGTGATGACAAGGGCCATGGCCAATTCTGATGACAGGTGTCATGGAGCATTGTGATGACAGTGGTCATCTATCATTATGATGAAAGGTATCATGGAGCACTGTGATGACAGGGGCCATGGAGCATTGTGATGACACGGGCATGGAGCATTATGATGAGAAGTGATCTGGAGCATTGCGATGACAAGGGTATGGAGCATTGTGATTACAGGGACCATGGAGCATTGTGAATGCATAGGCCATGGAGCAATGAAATGACAGGGGTCAAGGAGCATTGTGATGTAAGTTGTCATGGAGCATTGTCATGACTATTGTCCATGAACATTGTGATGACATGGTTCATGGAGCATTGTGATGACAAGTGCCATGGCGAATTGTGATGACAGGTGTCATGCGGCATTGTGATGACAGTGGTCATGTAGAATTGTAATGAACGGTATCATGGAGGACTCTGACGACAGGGGCCGTGGAGCACTGTGATGACAGTGGTCATCTAGAATTGTGATGAAATATACCAGGGAGCATTGTGATGACAGGGGTCATGGATCACCACAATTATAGGGGCCAGGGAGCATTGTGAATACAAAGATCATGGAGCATTGAGATGACAGGGGTCATGGATCATTGTGATGACAAGGGTCCTGGAACCTTGTGATGACACGGTTCATGGAGCATTGTGATGACAAGGTTCTTCAAGCATTGTGATGACACGGGCATGGAGCATTATGATGACAAGAGTTCTGGAGCATTGTGATGAAAAGGGTATGGAGCACTGTGATTACAGGGGACCAGGAGCATTGTGATTACATGGGCAGTGAATATTGTGATGACAGGGGTTCATGGAGCACTGTGATGACAAGTGTCATGGAACATTGTGATGACAGGGTTCATGGAGCATTGTGATGAGAGGGGCCTTGGAGCATTATGATGATAGGCGTCATGGGGTATCGTGATGAGAGTGGTCATAGAACATTGTGATGAAAGGGATCATGGAGCAATGTGATTACAGGGGCCATGGAGCATTTTGAATGCATAGTCCATGGAGCAGTGTGATGACAGGGGTCATGGAGCATTGTGATGAATGTGGTCATAGTTCATTGTGATGATAAGTGTCCAGGAACATTGTGATGACATGGATCATGGAGCATTGTGATGACAAGGGCCATGGCGAATTGTGATGACAGGTGTCATGGGGCATTGTGATGACAGTGGTCATCGAGAATTATGAGGAAAGGTAACATGGAGCACTGTGATAACAGGGGCCATGGAGCATTGTGATGACAAAGGCCATGGAGCATTTTGATGACTAGTGTCATGGAACATTGTGATGAGACGGGCATGGAGCATTATGATGCCAAGAGTTCTGGAGCATTGCGTTGACAAGGGCATGGAGCATTGTGATGACAAGGGCCATGGCCAATTCTGATGACAGGTGTCATCGGGCATTGTGATGACAGAGGTTATCTAGCATTGTGATGAAAGGTACAATGGATCAATGTGATAACAGGGGCCATGGAGCATTGTGATGATAAAGGCCATGGAGCATTTTAATGAAAAGTGTCATGGAGAATTGTGATGAGACGGGCATGGAGCATTATGATGACAAGAGTTCTGGAGCATTGCGTTGACAAGGGAATGGAGCATTGTGATTACAGGGACCATGGAGGATAGTGATGACATCTGTCATGGAACATTGTGCTGACAGGGGCCATGGAGCATTGTGATGACAGGTATAATGTGGCATTGTAATGACAGTGGTCATAGAGCATTGTGATGAAATGGATCATGGAGCAATGTGATTACAGGGACCATGTAGCATTGCGAATGCATAGGCTATGGAGCATTGTGATGACAGGAGTCAAGGAGCATTGTGATGTAAGTGGTCATGGATCATTGTGATGACAAGTGTCCTGGACCATTGTGATGACACTGGTCATGGAGCATTGTGATGGCAAGGGCCATGGCGAATTGTTATGACATGTGTCTTGGGGCATTGTGATGACAGTGGTCATCTAGAATTGTGATAAAAGGTATCATGGAGCACTGTGATGACAGGGGCCATGGAGTATTGTAATGACAAGGCAATGGAACATTGTGATGACAAGTATCATGGAGCTTTGTGATGACACGAGCATTCATCATTATGATGACAAGAGTTCTGGAGCATTGTGATGACAAGGGCATGGAGCATTGTGATTACAGGGTCATGGAGCATTGTGATGACAACTGTCATGGAACATTGTGATGACAGGGTTCATGGAGCATTGTGATGACAAGTGCGATGGCGAATTGTGATGACAGGTGTCATGGGGCATTGTGTTGAAAGGGGCATGGAGCATTGTGACGACAATGGTCATGGAGCATTGTGATGACTGGTATCATGGAGCATTGTTCTGAAAAAGGTCATGGGGCAGTGTAATGACAAGTATCATGGAAGATGTGATGAAAGGAGTCATGGAGCATTGTGATTAAATGGATCATGAGGCATTTTGATGACAAGAGTCATGGAACATTGTGATGACAGGGCTAATGGAGCATTGTGATGACAAGGGCTATGGAGCATTGTGATGACAGGTGTCATGCAGCATTGTGATGAAAGGGGTCATGGATCACTACGATGACATGTGTAATGGAGCATTGTGATGATATGGACATGGAGCATTGTGATAACAGGGGCCAGGGAGCATTGAGATGACAAGAGCAGGGAACATTCTGATGACAGCAGTCTTGTATCATTGTGATGATACCTGTCATGGAACATTGTGCTGACAGGGGCTATAGAGCAATGTGATGACAGGTGTCATGTGGCATTGTGATGACAGTGGTCATAGAGCATTGTGATGAAAAGGATCATGGAGCAATGTGATTACAGGGGCCATGGAGCATTGTGAATACATAGGCCATGGAGCATTGTGATGACAGGGGTCAAGGAGCATTGTGATGAAAGTGGACATGGAGCACTGTGATGACACGGGCATGCAGCATTATGATGACAAGAGTTCTGGAGCATTGTGATGAAAAGGGTATGGAGCATTGTGATTACAGGGGACCAGGAGCATTGTGATTACATGGGCAGTGAATATTGTGATGACAGGGGTTCATGGAGCACTGTGATGACAAGTGTCATGGAACATTGTGATGACAGGGTTCATGGAGCATTGTGATGAGAGGGGCCTTGGAGCATTATGATGATAGGCGTCATGGGGTATTGTGATGAGAGTGGTCATAGAACATCGTGATGAAAGGGATCATGGAGCAATGTGATTACAGGGGCCATGGAGCATTTTGAATGCATAGGCCATGGAGCAGTGTGATGACAGGGGTCATGGATCATTGTGATGAAAAGTGTCCTGGACCATTGTGATGACACGGGTCATGGAGCATTGTGATGGCAAGGGCCATGGCGAATTGTGATGACATGTGTCTTGGGGCATTGTGATGACAGTGGTCATCTAGAATTGTGATAAAAGGTATCATGGAGCACTGTGATGACAGGGGCCATGGAGTATTGTAATGACAAGGCCATGGAACATTGTGATGACAAGTATCATGGAGCTTTGTGATGACACGAGCATTCATCATTATGATGACAAGAGTTCTGGAGCATTGTGATGACAAGGGCATGGAGCATTGTGATTACAGGGTCATGGAGCATTGTGATGACAACTGTCATGGAACATTGTGATGACAGGGTTCATGGAGCATTGTGATTAAAGGGGCCATGGAGCATTTTGATGACAAGGGCAGGCGAACATTTTGATTACATTGGTAATGGAGCATTGTGATGACATGGGCAGGGAACATTGTGAAGACAGGTGTAATGGAACATTGTGATTACAGGGGACATGGAGCATTTTGATGACATGGGCAGGCAACATTGTGATGACAGGTGTCATGGAGCATTGTGATGACAATTGTCATGGAACGTTGTGCTGACAGGGATCATGGAGCATTGTGATGAGACGGTCATTGGAGCATTGTGATGACAGGCGTACTGGAGCCTTCTGAGGAAAGGTGTCATGAGTCATTGTGATTACAGCGATCATGGAACATTGTGATGACAGTGGTCATGGAGCATTGTAATGACAGGGGCCATGGAGCATTGTGATGACAGGGGTCATGGGGCATTGTGATGACAGTGGTCATGGAGCATTGTGATGAAAGGGGTCATGGAGCACTGTGATCACAGGGGCCATGTATAATTGTGATGACAAAGGCCATGGAGCATTGTGATGACAGTTGTCATGGAGCATTGTGTTGAAAGGGGCATGGAGCATTGTGACGACAATGGTCATGGAGCATTGTGATGACTGGTATCATGGAGCATTGTTCTGAAAGAGGTCATGGGGCAGTGTAATGCCAAGTATCATGGAGGATGTGATGAAAGGAGTCATGGAGCATTGTGATTAAATGGATCATGAGGCATTTTGATGACAATAGTCATGGAACATTGTGATGACAGCGCTAATGGAGCATTGTGATGACAAGGGCTATGGAGCATTGTGATGAATGGGGTCATGGGGCATGGTGATGACAGTGGTCATGGAGCATTGTGATGACAAAGACCACGGAGCATTGTGATGACAGGTGTCATGCAGCATTGTGATGTAAGGGGTCATGGATCACTACGATGACATGGGTAATGGAGCATTGTGATGATACGGGCATGGAGCATTGTGATGACAGGGGTCATGCAGCATTGTGATGACAGGGGCCATGCAGCATTTTCATGACATGGGCATGGAGCATAGTGATGACAAGAGTTCTGGAGCATTTTGATGACGAGGGCATGGATCATTGTGATGACAGGGGCCATGAAGCATTGAGATGACAAGGGAATGGAGCATTGTGATGAAAGCGGTCCTGGAGAATTGTGAGGAAACGGGTCATGGATTATTGTGATGGAAGGGTTCCTGGAGCATTCTGATGACAAGTGCCATGGAGCATTTTAATGAAAGGGGTACTGGAGCATTGTACAGAAATGGTTCATGGATCATCGTGATTACACGGATCATGGAATATTGTGATGACAAGGGTTTCAGAGCATTGCGACGACAGGGGTCATGGAGCATTGTAATAGCAGGGGTGATGGGGCATTGTGATGACAGGGCCATGGAGCATTGTGATGACAGAAGTCATAGAATATTGTGATGACAAGGGCCATGGAGCATTGTCATGAAAGGTCTTATCTGGCATTGTGATGAGAGTGGTCATGGAGCATTGTGATAAAAGTTGTCCTGAAGCACTGTTATTACAGGGGCCATGTAGAATTTTGATGACAAAGGCCATGGAGCATTGTGATGACAGGCATCATGGAGCAATTTGATGAAAGTGGTCATGGAGCATTGTGATGAAATGCGCCATGGAACATTGTGAAGACAAGTGTCCTGGAGCATTGTGATGACAAGGGCCATGGCCAATTCTGATGACAGGTGTCATGGAGCATTGTGATGACAGTGGTCATCTATCATTATGATGAAAGGTATCACGGAGCACTGTGATGACAGGGGCCATGGAGCATTGTGATGACACGGGCATGGAGCATTATGATGAGAAGTGATCTGGAGCATTGCGATGACAAGGGTATGGAGCATTGTGATTACAGGGACCATGGAGCATTGTGAATGCATAGGCCATGGAGCAATGAAATGACAGGAGTCAAGGAGCATTGTGATGTAAGTTGTCATGGAGCATTGTCATGACTATTGTCCATGAACATTGTGATGACATGGTTCATGGAGCATTGTGATGACAAGTGCCATGGCGAATTGTGATGACAGGTGTCATGCGGCATTGTGATGACAGGGGCCATGCAGCATTTTGATGACATGGGCATGGAGCATAGTGATGACAAGAGTTCTGGAGCATTTTGATGACGAGGGCATGGATCATTTTGATGACAGGGGCAAGGGAGCATTGAGATGACAAGAGCAGGGAACATTCTGATGACAGCAGTCTTGTATCATTGTGATGATACCTGTCATGGAACATTGTGCTGACAGGGGCTATAGAGCATTGTGATGACAGGTGTCATGTGGCATTGTGATGACAGTGGTCATAGAGCATTGTGATGAAAAGGATCATGGAGCAATGTGATTACAGGGGCCATGGAGCATTGTGAATACATAGGCCATGGAGCATTGTGATGACAGGGGTCAAGGAGCATTGTGATGAAAGTGGACATGGAGCACTGTGATGACACGGGCATGCAGCATTATGATGACAAGAGTTCTGGAGCATTGTGATGAAAAGGGTATGGAGCATTGTGATTACAGGGGACCAGGAGCATTGTGATTACATGGGCAGTGAATATTGTGATGACAGGGGTCATGGAGCACTGTGATGACTAGTGTCATGGAACATTGTGATGAGAGGGATCATGGAGCACTGTGATGAGAGGGGCCTTGGAGCATTATGATGATAGGCGTCATGGGGCATTGTGATGACAGCGGTCTTGGAGCATTGTGATGAAAGGGATCATGGAGCAATGTGATTACAGGGGCCATGGAGCATTGTGAATGCATAGGCCATGGAGCAATGAAATGACAGGGGTCAAGGAGCATTGTGATGTAAGTTGTCATGGAGCATTGTGATGACAAGTGTCCATGAACATTGTGATGACATGGTTCATGGAGCTTTGTGATGACAAGTGCCATGGCGAATTGTGATGACAGGTGTCATGGGGCATTGTGATGACAGTGGTCATGTAGAATTGTAATGAAAGGTATCATGGAGGACTCTGACGACAGGGGCCGTGGAGCACTGTGATGACAGTGGTCATCTAGAATTGTGATGAAATATACCAGGGAGCATTGTGATGACAGGGGTCATGGATCACCGCAATTATAGGGGCCAGGGAGCATTGTGAATACAAAGATCATGGAGCATTGAGATGACAGGGGTCATGGATCATTGTGATGACAAGGGTCCTGGAACCTTGTGATGACACGGTTCATGGAGCATTGTGATGACAAGGTTCTTCAAGCATTGTGATGACACGGGCATGGAGCATTATGATGACAAGAGTTCTGGAGCATTGTGATGAAAAGGGTATGGAGCACTGTGATTACAGGAGACCAGGAGCATTGTGATTACATGGGCAGTGAATATTGTGATGACAGGGGTTCATGGAGCACTGTGATGACAAGTGTCATGGAACATTGTGATGACAGGGTTCATGGAGCATTGTGATGAGAGGGGCCTTGGAGCATTATGATGATACGCGTCATGGGGCCTTGTGATGACAGCGGTCTTGGAGCATTGTGATGAAAGGGATCATGGAGCAATGTGATTACAGGGGCCATGGAGCATTTTGAATGCATAGGCCATGGAGCAGTGTGATGACAGGGGTCATGGAGCATTGTGATGAATGTGGTCATAGTTTATTGTGATGATAAGTGTCCAGGAACATTGTGATGACATGGATCATGGAGCATTGTGATGACAAGGGCCATGGCGAATTGTGATGACAGGTGTCATGGGGCATTGTGATGACAGTGGTCATCTAGAATTGTGATGAAAGGTAACATGGAGCACTGTGATAACAGGGGCCATGGAGCATTGTGATGACAAAGGCCATGGAGCATTTTGATGACAAGTGTCATGGAGCATTGTGATGAGACGGGCATGGAGCATTATGATGCCCAGAGTTCTGGAGCATTGTGGTGACAAGGGCATGGAGCATTGTGATGACAAGGGCCATGGCCAATTCTGATGACAGGTGTCATCGGGCATTGTGATGACAGAGGTTATCTAGCATTGTGATGAAAGGTACAATGGATCAATGTGATAACAGGGGCCATGGAGCATTGTGATGATAAAGGCCATGGAGCATTTTAATGAAAAGTGTCATGGAGAATTGTGATGAGACGGGCATGGAGCATTATGATGACAAGAGTTCTGGAGCATTGCGTTGACAAGGGAATGGAGCATTGTGATTACAGGGACCATGGAGGATAGTGGTGACATCTGTCATGGAACATTGTGATGACAGTGGTCATGGAGCATTGTAATGACAGGGGCCATGGAGCATTGTGATGACAGGGGTCATGGGGCATTGTGATGACAGTGGTCATGGAGCATTGTGATGAAAGGGGTCATGGAGCACTGTGATCACAGGGGCCATGTATAATTGTGATGACAAAGACCATGGAGCATTGTGATGACAGTTGTCATGGAGCATTGTGTTGAAAGGGGCATGGAGCATTGTGACGACAATGGTCATGGAGCATTGTGATGACTGGTATCATGGAGCATTGTTCTGAAAAAGGTCATGGGGCAGTGTAATGACAAGTATCATGGAGGATGTGATGAAAGGAGTCATGGAGCATTGTGATTAAATGGATCATGAGGCATTTTGATGACAAGAGTCATGGAACATTGTGATGACAGGGCTAATGGAGCATTGTGATGACAAGGGCTATGGAGCATTGTGATGACAGGTGTCATGGAGCATTGTGATGAAAGGGGTCATGGATCACATCGATGACATGGGTAATGGAGCATTGTGATGATATGAGCATGGAGCATTGTGATGACAGGAGCCAGGGAGCATTGAGAATGACAAGGGCAGGGAACATTGTGATGACAGCAGTCATGGATCATTGTGATGATACCTGTCATGGAACATTGTGCTGACAGGGGCTATAGAGCATTGTGATGACAGGTGTCATGTGGCATTGTGATGACAGTGGTCATAGAGCATTGTGATGAAAGTGGTCATGGAGAACTGTGATGACAAGGGAATGGAGCATTATGATGACAAGAGTTCTGGAGCATTGTGATGACAAGGGTATGGAGCATTGTGATTACAGGGGACCAGGAGCATTGTGATTACATGGGCAGTGAATATTGTGATGACAGGGGTCATGGAGCACTGTGATGACTAGTGTCATGGAACATTGTGATGACAGGGATCATGGAGCATTGTGATGAGAGGGGCCTTGGAGCATTATGATGATAGGCGTCATGGGGCATTGTGATGACAGCGGTCTTGGAGTATTGTGATGAAAGGGATCATGGAGCAATGTGATTACAGGAGCCATGGAGCATTGTGAATGCATAGGCCATGGAGCAATGGAATGACAGGTGTCAAGGAGCATTGTGATGTAAGTTGTCATGGAGCATTGTGATGACTCTTGTCCATGAACATTGTGATGACATGGTTCATGGAGCATTGTGATGACAGGTGTCATGTGGAATTGTGATGAGAGCGGTCATATAGAATTGTGATTAAAGGTATCAGGGAGGACTCTGATAACAGGGGCCGTGGAGCACTGTGATGACAGTGGTCATCTAGAATTGTGATGAAATATACCAGGGAGCATTGTGATGACAGGGGTCATGGATCACCGCAATTATAGAGGCCATGGAGCATTGTGAATACAAAGATCATGGAGCATTGAGATGACAGGGGTCACGGATCATTGTGATGACAAGGGTCCTGGAACCTTGTGATGACACGGTTCATGGAGCATTGTGATGACAAGGTTCTTCAAGCATTGTGATGACACGGGCATGGAGCATTATGATGACAAGAGTTCTGGAGCATTGTGATGACAAGGGTATGGAGCACTATGATTACAGGGGACCAGGAGCATTGTGATTACATGGGCAGTGAATATTGTGATGACAGGGGTCATGGAGCACTGTGATGACTAGTGTCATGGAACATTGTGATGACAGGGATCATGGAGCATTGTGATGAGAGGGGCCTTAGAGCATTATGATGATAGGCGTCATGGGGCATTGTGATGACAGCGGTCTTGGAGCATTGTGATGAAAGGGATCATGGAGCAATGTGCTTACAGGAGCCATGGAGCATTGTGAATGCATAGGCCATGGAGCAATGAAATGACAGGGGTCAAGGAGCATTGTGATGTAAGTTGTCATGGAGCATTGTGATGACAAGTGTCCATGAACATTGTGATGACATGGTTCATGGAGCATTGTGATGACAAGTGCCATGGCGAATTGTGATGACAGGTGTCATGGGGCATTGTGATGACAGTGGTCATGTAGAATTGTAATGAAAGGTATCATGGAGGACTCTGACGACAGGGGCCGTGGAGCACTGTGATGACAGTGGTCATCTAGAATTGTGATGAAATATACCAGGGAGCATTGTGATGACAGGGGTCATGGATCACCGCAATTATAGGGGCCAGGGAGCATTGTGAATACAAAGATCATGGAGCATTGAGATGACAGGGGTCATGGATCATTGTGATGACAAGGGTCCTAGAACCTTGTGATGACACGGTTCATGGAGCATTGTGATGACAAGGTTCTTCAAGCATTGTGATGACACGGGCATGGAGCATTATGATGACAAGAGTTCTGGAGCATTGTGATGAAAAGGGTATGGAGCACTGTGATTACAGGAGACCAGGAGCATTGTGATTACATGGGCAGTGAATATTGTGATGACAGGGGTTCATGGAGCACTGTGATGACAAGTGTCATGGAACATTGTGATGACAGGGTTCATGGAGCATTGTGATGAGAGGGGCCTTGGAGCATTATGATGATAGGCGTCATGGGGTATTGTGATGAGAGTGGTCATAGAACATCGTGATGAAAGGGATCATGGAGCAATGTGATTACAGGGGCCATGGAGCATTTTGAATGCATAGGCCATGGAGCAGTGTGATGACAGAGGTCATGGATCATTGTGATGACAAGTGTCCTGGACCATTGTGATGACACGGGTCATGGAGCATTGTGATGGCAAGGGCCATGGCGAATTGTGATGACATGTGTCTTGGGGCATTGTGATGACAGTGGTCATCTAGAATTGTGATAAAAGGTATCATGGAGCACTGTGATGACAGGGGCCATGGAGTATTGTAATGACAAGGCCATGGAACATTGTGATGACAAGTATCATGGAGCTTTGTGATGACACGAGCATTCATCATTATGATGACAAGAGTTCTGGAGCATTGTGATGACAAGGGCATGGAGCATTGTGATTACAGGGTCATGGAGCATTGTGATGACAACTGTCATGGAACATTGTGATGACAGGGTTCATGGAGCATTGTGATTAAAGGGGCCATGGAGCATTTTGATGACAAGGGCAGGCGAACATTTTGATTACATTGGTAATGGAGCATTGTGATGACATGGGCAGGGAACATTGTGAAGACAGGTGTAATGGAACATTGTGATTACAGGGGACATGGAGCATTTTGATGACATGGGCAGGCAACATTGTGATGACAGGTGTCATGGAGCATTGTGATGACAATTGTCATGGAACGTTGTGCTGACAGGGATCATGGAGCATTGTGATGAGACGGTCATTGGAGCATTGTGATGACAGGCGTACTGGAGCCTTCTGAGGAAAGGTGTCATGAGTCATTGTGATTACAGCGATCATGGAACATTGTGATGACAGTGGTCATGGAGCATTGTAATGACAGGGGCCATGGAGCATTGTGATGACAGGGGTCATGGGGCATTGTGATGACAGTGGTCATGGAGCATTGTGATGAAAGGGGTCATGGAGCACTGTGATCACAGGGGCCATGTATAATTGTGATGACAAAGGCCATGGAGCATTGTGATGACAGTTGTCATGGAGCATTGTGTTGAAAGGGGCATGGAGCATTGTGACGACAATGGTCATGGAGCATTGTGATGACTGGTATCATGGAGCATTGTTCTGAAAGAGGTCATGGGGCAGTGTAATGCCAAGTATCATGGAGGATGTGATGAAAGGAGTCATGGAGCATTGTGATTAAATGGATCATGAGGCATTTTGATGACAAGAGTCATGGAACATTGTGATGACAGGGCTAATGGAGCATTGTGATGACAAGGGCTATGGAGCATTGTGATGAATGGGGTCATGGGGCATGGTGATGACAGTGGTCATGGAGCATTGTGATGACAAAGACCACGGAGCATTGTGATGACAGGTGTCATGCAGCATTGTGATGAAAGGGGTCATGGATCACTACGATGACATGGGTAATGGAGCATTGTGATGATACGGGCATGGAGCATTGTGATGACAGGGGTCATGCAGCATTGTGATGACAGGGGCCATGCAGCATTTTGATGACATGGGCATGGAGCATAGTGATGACAAGAGTTCTGGAGCATTTTGATGACGAGGGCATGGATCATTTTGATGACAGGGGCCATGAAGCATTGAGATGACAAGGGAATGGAGCATTGTGATGAAAGCGGTCCTGGAGAATTGTGAGGAAACGGGTCATGGATTATTGTGATGGAAGGGTTCCTGGAGCATTCTGATGACAAGTGCCATGGAGCATTTTAATGAAAGGGGTACTGGAGCATTGTACAGAAATGGTTCATGGATCATCGTGATTACACGGATCATGGAATATTGTGATGACAAGGGTTTCAGAGCATTGCGACGACAGGGGTCATGGAGCATTGTAATAGCAGGGGTGATGGGGCATTGTGATGACAGGGGCATGGAGCATTGTGATGACAGAAGTCATAGAATATTGTGATGACAAGGGCCATGGAGCATTGTCATGAAAGGTCTTATCTGGCATTGTGATGAGAGTGGTCATGGAGCATTGTGATAAAAGTTGTCCTGAAGCACTGTTATTACAGGGGCCATGTAGAATTTTGATGACAAAGGCCATGGAGCATTGTGATGACAGGCATCATGCAGCAATTTGATGAAAGTGGTCATGGAGCATTGTGATGAAATGCGCCATGGAACATTGTGAAGACAAGTGTCCTGGAGCATTGTGATGACAAGGGCCATGGCCAATTCTGATGACAGGTGTCATGGAGCATTGTGATGACAGTGGTCATCTATCATTATGATGAAAGGTATCACGGAGCACTGTGATGACAGGGGCCATGGAGCATTGTGATGACACGGGCATGGAGCATTATGATGAGAAGTGATCTGGAGCATTGCGATGACAAGGGTATGGAGCATTGTGATTACAGGGACCATGGAGCATTGTGAATGCATAGGCCATGGAGCAATGAAATGACAGGGGTCAAGGAGCATTGTGATGTAAGTTGTCATGGAGCATTGTCATGACTATTGTCCATGAACATTGTGATGACATGGTTCATGGAGCATTGTGATGACAAGTGCCATGGCGAATTGTGATGACAGGTGTCATGCGGCATTGTGATGACAGTGGTCATGTAGAATTGTAATGAACGGTATCATGGAGGACTCTGACGACAGGGGCCGTGGAGCACTGTGATGACAGTGGTCATCTAGAATTGTGATGAAATATACCAGGGAGCATTGTGATGACAGGGGTCATGGATCACCACAATTATAGGGGCCAGGGAGCATTGTGAATACAAAGATCATGGAGCATTGAGATGACAGGGGTCATGGATCATTGTGATGACAAGGGTCCTGGAACCTTGTGATGACACGGTTCATGGAGCATTGTGATGACAAGGTTCTTCAAGCATTGTGATGACACGGGCATGGAGCATTATGATGACAAGAGTTCTGGAGCATTGTGATGAAAAGGGTATGGAGCACTGTGATTACAGGGGACCAGGAGCATTGTGATTACATGGGCAGTGAATATTGTGATGACAGGGGTTCATGGAGCACTGTGATGACAAGTGTCATGGAACATTGTGATGACAGGGTTCATGGAGCATTGTGATGAGAGGGGCCTTGGAGCATTATGATGATAGGCGTCATGGGGTATCGTGATGAGAGTGGTCATAGAACATTGTGATGAAAGGGATCATGGAGCAATGTGATTACAGGGGCCATGGAGCATTTTGAATGCATAGTCCATGGAGCAGTGTGATGACAGGGGTCATGGAGCATTGTGATGAATGTGGTCATAGTTCATTGTGATGATAAGTGTCCAGGAACATTGTGATGACATGGATCATGGAGCATTGTGATGACAAGGGCCATGGCGAATTGTGATGACAGGTGTCATGGGGCATTGTGATGACAGTGGTCATCGAGAATTATGAGGAAAGGTAACATGGAGCACTGTGATAACAGGGGCCATGGAGCATTGTGATGACAAAGGCCATGGAGCATTTTGATGACAAGTGTCATGGAGCATTGTGATGAGACGGGCATGGAGCATTATGATGCCAAGAGTTCTGGAGCATTGCGTTGACAAGGGCATGGAGCATTGTGATGACAAGGGCCATGGCCAATTCTGATGACAGGTGTCATCGGGCATTGTGATGACAGAGGTTATCTAGCATTGTGATGAAAGGTACAATGGATCAATGTGATAACAGGGGCCATGGAGCATTGTGATGATAAAGGCCATGGAGCATTTTAATGAAAAGTGTCATGGAGAATTGTGATGAGACGGGCATGGAGCATTATGATGACAAGAGTTCTGGAGCATTGCGTTGACAAGGGAATGGAGCATTGTGATTACAGGGACCATGGAGGATAGTGATGACATCTGTCATGGAACATTGTGCTGACAGGGGCCATGGAGCATTGTGATGACAGGTATAATGTGGCATTGTAATGACAGGGGTCATAGAGCATTGTGATGAAATGGATCATGGAGCAATGTGATTACAGGGACCATGTAGCATTGCGAATGCATAGGCTATGGAGCATTGTGATGACAGGAGTCAAGGAGCATTGTGATGTAAGTGGTCATGGATCATTGTGATGACAAGTGTCCTGGACCATTGTGATGACACGGGTCATGGAGCATTGTGATGGCAAGGGCCATGGCGAATTGTGATGACATGTGTCTTGGGGCATTGTGATGACAGTGGTCATCTAGAATTGTGATAAAAGGTATCATGGAGCACTGTGATGACAGGGGCCATGGAGTATTGTAATGACAAGGCAATGGAACATTGTGATGACAAGTATCATGGAGCTTTGTGATGACACGAGCATTCATCATTATGATGACAAGAGTTCTGGAGCATTGTGATGACAAGGGCATGGAGCATTGTGATTACAGGGTCATGGAGCATTGTGATGACAACTCTCATGGAACATTGTGATGACAGGGTTCATGGAGCATTGTGATGACAAGTGCGATGGCGAATTGTGATGACAGGTGTCATGGGGCATTGTGTTGAAAGGGGCATGGAGCATTGTGACGACAATGGTCATGGAGCATTGTGATGACTGGTATCATGGAGCATTGTTCTGAAAAAGGTCATGGGGCAGTGTAATGACAAGTATCATGGAAGATGTGATGAAAGGAGTCATGGAGCATTGTGATTAAATGGATCATGAGGCATTTTGATGACAAGAGTCATGGAACATTGTGATGACAGGGCTAATGGAGCATTGTGATGACAAGGGCTATGGAGCATTGTGATGACAGGTGTCATGCAGCATTGTGATGAAAGGGGTCATGGATCACTACGATGACATGTGTAATGGAGCATTGTGATGATATGGACATGGAGCATTGTGATAACAGGGGCCAGGGAGCATTGAGATGACAAGAGCAGGGAACATTCTGATGACAGCAGTCTTGTATCATTGTGATGATACCTGTCATGGAACATTGTGCTGACAGGGGCTATAGAGCAATGTGATGACAGGTGTCATGTGGCATTGTGATGACAGTGGTCATAGAGCATTGTGATGAAAAGGATCATGGAGCAATGTGATTACAGGGGCCATGGAGCATTGTGAATACATAGGCCATGGAGCATTGTGATGACAGGGGTCAAGGAGCATTGTGATGAAAGTGGACATGGAGCACTGTGATGACACGGGCATGCAGCATTATGATGACAAGAGTTCTGGAGCATTGTGATGAAAAGGGTATGGAGCATTGTGATTACAGGGGACCAGGAGCATTGTGATTACATGGGCAGTGAATATTGTGATGACAGGGGTTCATGGAGCACTGTGATGACAAGTGTCATGGAACATTGTGATGACAGGGTTCATGGAGCATTGTGATGAGAGGGGCCTTGGAGCATTATGATGATAGGCGTCATGGGGTATTGTGATGAGAGTGGTCATAGAACATCGTGATGAAAGGGATCATGGAGCAATGTGATTACAGGGGCCATGGAGCATTTTGAATGCATAGGCCATGGAGCAGTGTGATGACAGGGGTCATGGATCATTGTGATGAAAAGTGTCCTGGACCATTGTGATGACACGGGTCATGGAGCATTGTGATGGCAAGGGCCATGGCGAATTGTGATGACATGTGTCTTGGGGCATTGTGATGACAGTGGTCATCTAGAATTGTGATAAAAGGTATCATGGAGCACTGTGATGACAGGGGCCATGGAGTATTGTAATGACAAGGCCATGGAACATTGTGATGACAAGTATCATGGAGCTTTGTGATGACACGAGCATTCATCATTATGATGACAAGAGTTCTGGAGCATTGTGATGACAAGGGCATGGAGCATTGTGATTACAGGGTCATGGAGCATTGTGATGACAACTGTCATGGAACATTGTGATGACAGGGTTCATGGAGCATTGTGATTAAAGGGGCCATGGAGCATTTTGATGACAAGGGCAGGCGAACATTTTGATTACATTGGTAATGGAGCATTGTGATGACATGGGCAGGGAACATTGTGAAGACAGGTGTAATGGAACATTGTGATTACAGGGGACATGGAGCATTTTGATGACATGGGCAGGCAACATTGTGATGACAGGTGTCATGGAGCATTGTGATGACAATTGTCATGGAACGTTGTGCTGACAGGGATCATGGAGCATTGTGATGAGACGGTCATTGGAGCATTGTGATGACAGGCGTACTGGAGCCTTCTGAGGAAAGGTGTCATGAGTCGTGATTACAGCGATCATGGAACATTGTGATGACAGTGGTCATGGAGCATTGTAATGACAGGGGCCATGGAGCATTGTGATGACAGGGGTCATGGGGCATTGTGATGACAGTGGTCATGGAGCATTGTGATGAAAGGGGTCATGGAGCACTGTGATCACAGGGGCCATGTATAATTGTGATGACAAAGGCCATGGAGCATTGTGATGACAGTTGTCATGGAGCATTGTGTTGAAAGGGGCATGGAGCATTGTGACGACAATGGTCATGGAGCATTGTGATGACTGGTATCATGGAGCATTGTTCTGAAAGAGGTCATGGGGCAGTGTAATGACAAGTATCATGGAGGATGTGATGAAAGGAGTCATGGAGCATTGTGATTAAATGGATCATGAGGCATTTTGATGACAAGAGTCATGGAACATTGTGATGACAGGGCTAATGGAGCATTGTGATGACAAGGGCTATGGAGCATTGTGATGAATGGGGTCATGGGGCATGGTGATGACAGTGGTCATGGAGCATTGTGATGACAAAGACCACGGAGCATTGTGATGACAGGTGTCATGCAGCATTGTGATGAAAGGGGTCATGGATCACTACGATGACATGGGTAATGGAGCATTGTGATGATACGGGCATGGAGCATTGTGATGACAGGGGTCATGCAGCATTGTGATGACAGGGGCCATGCAGCATTTTGATGACATGGGCATGGAGCATAGTGATGACAAGAGTTCTGGAGCATTTTGATGACGAGGGCATGGATCATTTTGATGACAGGGGCCATGAAGCATTGAGATGACAAGGGAATGGAGCATTGTGATGAAAGCGGTCCTGGAGAATTGTGAGGAAACGGGTCATGGATTATTGTGATGGAAGGGTTCCTGGAGCATTCTGATGACAAGTGCCATGGAGCATTTTAATGAAAGGGGTACTGGAGCATTGTACAGAAATGGTTCATGGATCATCGTGATTACACGGATCATGGAATATTGTGATGACAAGGGTTTCAGAGCATTGCGACGACAGGGGTCATGGAGCATTGTAATAGCAGGGGTGATGGGGCATTGTGATGACAGGGGCATGGAGCATTGTGATGACAGAAGTCATAGAATATTGTGATGACAAGGGCCATGGAGCATTGTCATGAAAGGTCTTATCTGGCATTGTGATGAGAGTGGTCATGGAGCATTGTGATAAAAGTTGTCCTGAAGCACTGTTATTACAGGGGCCATGTAGAATTTTGATGACAAAGGCCATGGAGCATTGTGATGACAGGCATCATGGAGCAATTTGATGAAAGTGGTCATGGAGCATTGTGATGAAATGCGCCATGGAACATTGTGAAGACAAGTGTCCTGGAGCATTGTGATGACAAGGGCCATGGCCAATTCTGATGACAGGTGTCATGGAGCATTGTGATGACAGTGGTCATCTATCATTATGATGAAAGGTATCACGGAGCACTGTGATGACAGGGGCCATGGAGCATTGTGATGACACGGGCATGGAGCATTATGATGAGAAGTGATCTGGAGCATTGCGATGACAAGGGTATGGAGCATTGTGATTACAGGGACCATGGAGCATTGTGAATGCATAGGCCATGGAGCAATGAAATGACAGGGGTCAAGGAGCATTGTGATGTAAGTTGTCATGGAGCATTGTCATGACTATTGTCCATGAACATTGTGATGACATGGTTCATGGAGCATTGTGATGACAAGTGCCATGGCGAATTGTGATGACAGGTGTCATGCGGCATTGTGATGACAGTGGTCATGTAGAATTGTAATGAACGGTATCATGGAGGACTCTGACGACAGGGGCCGTGGAGCACTGTGATGACAGTGGTCATCTAGAATTGTGATGAAATATACCAGGGAGCATTGTGATGACAGGGGTCATGGATCACCGCAATTATAGGGGCCAGGGAGCATTGTGAATACAAAGATCATGGAGCATTGAGATGACAGGGGTCATGGATCATTGTGATGACAAGGGTCCTGGAACCTTGTGATGACACGGTTCATGGAGCATTGTGATGACAAGGTTCTTCAAGCATTGTGATGACACGGGCATGGAGCATTATGATGACAAGAGTTCTGGAGCATTGTGATGAAAAGGGTATGGAGCACTGTGATTACAGGGGACCAGGAGCATTGTGATTACATGGGCAGTGAATATTGTGATGACAGGTGTTCATGGAGCACTGTGATGACAAGTGTCATGGAACATTGTGATGACAGGGGCCATGGAGCATTGTGATGAGAGGGGCCTTGGAGCATTATGATGATAGGCGTCATGGGGTATCGTGATGAGAGTGGTCATAGAACATTGCGATGAAAGGGATCATGGAGCAATGTGATTACAGGGGCCATGGAGCATTTTGAATGCATAGGCCATGGAGCAGTGTGATGACAGGGGTCATGGAGCATTGTGATGAATGTGGTCATAGTTCATTGTGATGATAAGTGTCCAGGAACATTGTGATGACATGGATCATGGAGCATTGTGATGACAAGGGCCATGGCGAATTGTGATGACAGGTGTCATGGGGCATTGTGGTGACAGTGGTCATCGTGAATTATGAGGAAAGGTAACATGGAGCACTGTGATAACAGGGGCCATGGAGCATTGTGATGACAAAGGCCATGGAGCATTTTGATGACAAGTGTCATGGAGCATTGTGATGAGACGGGCATGGAGCATTATGATGCCAAGAGTTCTGGAGCATTGCGTTGACAAGGGCATGGAGCATTGTGATGACAAGGGCCATGGCCAATTCTGATGACAGGTGTCATCGGGCATTGTGATGACAGAGGTTATCTAGCATTGTGATGAAAGGTACAATGGATCAATGTGATAACAGGGGCCATGGAGCATTGTGATGATAAAGGCCATGGAGCATTTTAATGAAAAGTGTCATGGAGAATTGTGATGAGACGGGCATGGAGCATTATGATGACAAGAGTTCTGGAGCATTGCGTTGACAAGGGAATGGAGCATTGTGATTACAGGGACCATGGAGGATAGTGATGACATCTGTCATGGAACATTGTGCTGACAGGGGCCATGGAGCATTGTGATGACAGGTATAATGTGGCATTGTAATGACAGTGGTCATAGAGCATTGTGATGAAATGGATCATGGAGCAATGTGATTACAGGGACCATGTAGCATTGCGAATGCATAGGCTATGGAGCATTGTGATGACAGGAGTCAAGGAGCATTGTGATGTAAGTGGTCATGGATCATTGTGATGACAAGTGTCCGGGACCATTGTGATGACACGGGTCATGGAGCATTGTGATGGCAAGGGCCATGGCGAATTGTGATGACATGTGTCTTGGGGCATTGTGATGACAGTGGTCATCTAGAATTGTGATAAAAGGTATCATGGAGCACTGTGATGACAGGAGCCATGGAGTATTGTAATGACAAGGCCATGGAACATTGTGATGACAAGTATCATGGAGCTTTGTGATGACACGAGCATTCATCATTATGATGACAAGAGTTCTGGAGCATTGTGATGACAAGGGCATGGAGCATTGTGATTACAGGGTCATGGAGCATTGTGATGACAACTGTCATGGAACATTGTGATGACAGGGTTCATGGAGCATTGTGATGACAAGTGCGATGGCGAATTGTGATGACAGGTGTCATGGGGCATTGTGTTGAATGGGGCATGGAGCATTGTGACGACAATGGTCATGGAGCATTGTGATGACTGGTATCATGGAGCATTGTTCTGAAAAAGGTCATGGGGCAGTGTAATGACAAGTATCATGGAGGATGTGATGAAAGGAGTCATGGAGCATTGTGATTAAATGGATCATGAGGCATTTTGATGACAAGAGTCATGGAACATTGTGATGACAGGGCTAATGGAGCATTGTGATGACAAGGGCTATGGAGCATTGTGATGACAGGTGTCATGCAGCATTGTGATGAAAGGGGTCATGGATCACTACGATGACATGTGTAATGGAGCATTGTGATGATATGGACATGGAGCATTGTGATAACAGGGGCCAGGGAGCATTGAGATGACAAGAGCAGGGAACATTCTGATGACAGCAGTCTTGTATCATTGTGATGATACCTGTCATGGAACATTGTGCTGACAGGGGCTATAGAGCATTGTGATGACAGGTGTCATGTGGCATTGTGATGACAGTGGTCATAGAGCATTGTGATGAAAAGGATCATGGAGCAATGTGATTACAGGGGCCATGGAGCATTGTGAATACATAGGCCATGGAGCATTGTGATGACAGGGGTCAAGGAGCATTGTGATGAAAGTGGACATGGAGCACTGTGATGACACGGGCATGCAGCATTATGATGACAAGAGTTCTGGAGCATTGTGATGAAAAGGGTATGGAGCATTGTGATTACAGGGGACCAGGAGCATTGTGATTACATGGGCAGTGAATATTGTGATGACAGGGGTCATGGAGCACTGTGATGACTAGTGTCATGGAACATTGTGATGAGAGGGATCATGGAGCACTGTGATGAGAGGGACCTTGGAGCATTATGATGATAGGCGTCATGGGGCATTGTGATGACAGCGGTCTTGGAGCATTGTGATGAAAGGGATCATGGAGCAATGTGATTACAGGGGCCATGGAGCATTGTGAATGCATAGGCCATGGAGCAATGAAATGACAGGGGTCAAGGAGCATTGTGATGTAAGTTGTCATGGAGCATTGTGATGACAAGTGTCCATGAACATTGTGATGACATGGTTCATGGAGCTTTGTGATGACAAGTGCCATGGCGAATTGTGATGACAGGTGTCATGGGGCATTGTGATGACAGTGGTCATGTAGAATTGTAATGAAAGGTATCATGGAGGACTCTGACGACAGGGGCCGTGGAGCACTGTGATGACAGTGGTCATCTAGAATTGTGATGAAATATACCAGGGAGCATTGTGGTGACAGGGGTCATGGATCACCGCAATTATAGGGGCCAGGGAGCATTGTGAATACAAAGATCATGGAGCATTGAGATGACAGGGGTCATGGATCATTGTGATGACAAGGGTCCTGGAACCTTGTGATGACACGGTTCATGGAGCATTGTGATGACAAGGTTCTTCAAGCATTGTGATGACACGGGCATGGAGCATTATGATGACAAGAGTTCTGGAGCATTGTGATGAAAAGGGTATGGAGCACTGTGATTACAGGGGACCAGGAGCATTGTGATTACATGGGCAGTGAATATTGTGATGACAGGTGTTCATGGAGCACTGTGATGACAAGTGTCATGGAACATTGTGATGACAGGGTTCATGGAGCATTGTGATGAGAGGGGCCTTGGAGCATTATGATGATAGGCGTCATGGGGTATTGTGATGAGAGTGGTCATAGAACATTGTGATGAAAGGGATCATGGAGCAATGTGATTACAGGGGCCATGGAGCATTTTGAATGCATAGTCCATGGAGCAGTGTGATGACAGGGGTCATGGAGCATTGTGATGAATGTGGTCATAGTTCATTGTGATGATAAGTGTCCAGGAACATTGTGATGACATGGATCATGGAGCATTGTGATGACAAGGGCCATGGCGAATTGTGATGACAGGTGTCATGGGGCATTGTGGTGACAGTGGTCATCGAGAATTATGAGGAAAGGTAACATGGAGCACTGTGATAACAGGGGCCATGGAGCATTGTGATGACAAAGGCCATGGAGCATTTTGATGACAAGTGTCATGGAGCATTGTGATGAGACGGGCATGGAGCATTATGATGCCAAGAGTTCTGGAGCATTGCGTTGACAAGGGCATGGAGCATTGTGATGACAAGGGCCATGGCCAATTCTGATGACAGGTGTCATCGGGCATTGTGATGACAGAGGTTATCTAGCATTGTGATGAAAGGTACAATGGATCAATGTGATAACAGGGGCCATGGAGCATTGTGATGATAAAGGCCATGGAGCATTTTAATGAAAAGTGTCATGGAGAATTGTGATGAGACGGGCATGGAGCATTATGATGACAAGAGTTCTGGAGCATTGCGTTGACAAGGGAATGGAGCATTGTGATTACAGGGACCATGGAGGATAGTGATGACATCTGTCATGGAACATTGTGCTGACAGGGGCCATGGAGCATTGTGATGACAGGTATAATGTGGCATTGTAATGACAGTGGTCATAGAGCATTGTGATGAAATGGATCATGGAGCAATGTGATTACAGGGACCATGTAGCATTGCGAATGCATAGGCTATGGAGCATTGTGATGACAGGAGTCAAGGAGCATTGTGATGTAAGTGGTCATGGATCATTGTGATGACAAGTGTCCGGGACCATTGTGATGACACGGGTCATGGAGCATTGTGATGGCAAGGGCCATGGCGAATTGTGATGACATGTGTCTTGGGGCATTGTGATGACAGTGGTCATCTAGAATTGTGATAAAAGGTATCATGGAGCACTGTGATGACAGGAGCCATGGAGTATTGTAATGACAAGGCAATGGAACATTGTGATGACAAGTATCATGGAGCTTTGTGATGACACGAGCATTCATCATTATGATGACAAGAGTTCTGGAGCATTGTGATGACAAGGGCATGGAGCATTGTGATTACAGGGTCATGGAACATTGTGATGACAACTGTCATGGAACATTGTGATGACAGGGTTCATGGAGCATTGTGATGACAAGTGCGATGGCGAATTGTGATGACAGGTGTCATGGGGCATTGTGTTGAATGGGGCATGGAGCATTGTGACGACAATGGTCATGGAGCATTGTGATGACTGGTATCATGGAGCATTGTTCTGAAAAAGGTCATGGGGCAGTGTAATGACAAGTATCATGGAGGATGTGATGAAAGGAGTCATGGAGCATTGTGATTAAATGGATCATGAGGCATTTTGATGACAAGAGTCATGGAACATTGTGATGACAGGGCTAATGGAGCATTGTGATGACAAGGGCTATGGAGCATTGTGATGACAGGTGTCATGCAGCATTGTGATGAAAGGGGTCATGGATCACTACGATGACATGTGTAATGGAGCATTGTGATGATATGGACATGGAGCATTGTGATAACAGGGGCCAGGGAGCATTGAGATGACAAGAGCAGGGAACATTCTGATGACAGCAGTCTTGTATCATTGTGATGATACCTGTCATGGAACATTGTGCTGACAGGGGCTATAGAGCATTGTGATGACAGGTGTCATGTGGCATTGTGATGACAGTGGTCATAGAGCATTGTGATGAAAAGGATCATGGAGCAATGTGATTACAGGGGCCATGGAGCATTGTGAATACATAGGCCATGGAGCATTGTGATGACAGGGGTCAAGGAGCATTGTGATGAAAGTGGACATG
Organism: Balaenoptera borealis; assembly: GCF_965194805.1. NCBI lineage: Eukaryota > Metazoa > Chordata > Mammalia > Artiodactyla > Balaenopteridae > Balaenoptera > Balaenoptera borealis. Next base: position 624,292 of record NW_028123822.1, read on the forward strand.
GAGCACTGTGATGACACGGGCATGCAGCATTATGATGACAAGAGTTCTGGAGCATTGTGATGAAAAGGGTATGGAGCATTGTGATTACAGGGGACCAGGAGCATTGTGATTACATGGGCAGTGAATATTGTGATGACAGGGGTCATGGAGCACTGTGATGACTAGTGTCATGGAACATTGTGATGAGAGGGATCATGGAGCACTGTGATGAGAGGGGCCTTGGAGCATTATGATGATAGGCGTCATGGGGCATTGTGATGACAGCGGTCTTGGAGCATTGTGATGAAAGGGATCATGGAGCAATGTGATTACAGGGGCCATGGAGCATTGTGAATGCATAGGCCATGGAGCAATGAAATGACAGGGGTCAAGGAGCATTGTGATGTAAGTTGTCATGGAGCATTGTGATGACAAGTGTCCATGAACATTGTGATGACATGGTTCATGGAGCTTTGTGATGACAAGTGCCATGGCGAATTGTGATGACAGGTGTCATGGGGCATTGTGATGACAGTGGTCATGTAGAATTGTAATGAAAGGTATCATGGAGGACTCTGACGACAGGGGCCGTGGAGCACTGTGATGACAGTGGTCATCTAGAATTCTGATGAAATATACCAGGGAGCATTGTGATGACAGGGGTCATGGATCACCGCAATTATAGGGGCCAGGGAGCATTGTGAATACAAAGATCATGGAGCATTGAGATGACAGGGGTCATGGATCATTGTGATGACAAGGGTCCTGGAACCTTGTGATGACACGGTTCATGGAGCATTGTGATGACAAGGTTCTTCAAGCATTGTGATGACACGGGCATGGAGCATTATGATGACAAGAGTTCTGGAGCATTGTGATGAAAAGGGTATGGAGCACTGTGATTACAGGAGACCAGGAGCATTGTGATTACATGGGCAGTGAATATTGTGATGACAGGGGTTCATGGAGCACTGTGATGACAAGTGTCATGGAACATTGTGATGACAGGGTTCATGGAGCATTGTGATGAGAGGGGCCTTGGAGCATTATGATGATATGCGTCATGGGGCCTTGTGATGACAGCGGTCTTGGAGCATTGTGATGAAAGGGATCATGGAGCAATGTGATTACAGGGGCCATGGAGCATTTTGAATGCATAGGCCATGGAGCAGTGTGATGACAGGGGTCATGGAGCATTGTGATGAATGTGGTCATAGTTCATTGTGATGATAAGTGTCCAGGAACATTGTGATGACATGGATCATGGAGCATTGTGATGACAAGGGCCATGGCGAATTGTGATGACAGGTGTCATGGGGCATTGTGATGACAGTGGTCATCGAGAATTATGAGGAAAGGTAACATGGAGCACTGTGATAACAGGGGCCATGGAGCATTGTGATGACAAAGGCCATGGAGCATTTTGATGACAAGTGTCATGGAGCATTGTGATGAGACGGGCATGGAGCATTATGATGCCAAGAGTTCTGGAGCATTGCGTTGACAAGGGCATGGAGCATTGTGATGACAAGGGCCATGGCCAATTCTGATGACAGGTGTCATCGGGCATTGTGATGACAGAGGTTATCTAGCATTGTGATGAAAGGTACAATGGATCAATGTGATAACAGGGGCCATGGAGCATTGTGATGATAAAGGCCATGGAGCATTTTAATGAAAAGTGTCATGGAGAATTGTGATGAGACGGGCATGGAGCATTATGATGACAAGAGTTCTGGAGCATTGCGTTGACAAGGGAATGGAGCATTGTGATTACAGGGACCATGGAGGATAGTGATGACATCTGTCATGGAACATTGTGCTGACAGGGGCCATGGAGCATTGTGATGACAGGTATAATGTGGCATTGTAATGACAGTGGTCATAGAGCATTGTGATGAAATGGATCATGGAGCAATGTGATTACAGGGACCATGTAGCATTGCGAATGCATAGGCTATGGAGCATTGTGATGACAGGAGTCAAGGAGCATTGTGATGTAAGTGGTCATGGATCATTGTGATGACAAGTGTCCGGGACCATTGTGATGACACGGGTCATGGAGCATTGTGATGGCAAGGGCCATGGCGAATTGTTATGACATGTGTCTTGGGGCATTGTGATGACAGTGGTCATCTAGAATTGTGATAAAAGGTATCATGGAGCACTGTGATGACAGGAGCCATGGAGTATTGTAATGACAAGGCAATGGAACATTGTGATGACAAGTATCATGGAGCTTTGTGATGACACGAGCATTCATCATTATGATGACAAGAGTTCTGGAGCATTGTGATGACAAGGGCATGGAGCATTGTGATTACAGGGTCATGGAACATTGTGATGACAACTGTCATGGAACATTGTGATGACAGGGTTCATGGAGCATTGTGATGACAAGTGCGATGGCGAATTGTGATGACAGGTGTCATGGGGCATTGTGTTGAATGGGGCATGGAGCATTGTGACGACAATGGTCATGGAGCATTGTGATGACTGGTATCATGGAGCATTGTTCTGAAAAAGGTCATGGGGCAGTGTAATGACAAGTATCATGGAGGATGTGATGAAAGGAGTCATGGAGCATTGTGATTAAATGGATCATGAGGCATTTTGATGACAAGAGTCATGGAACATTGTGATGACAGGGCTAATGGAGCATTGTGATGACAAGGGCTATGGAGCATTGTGATGACAGGTGTCATGCAGCATTGTGATGAAAGGGGTCATGGATCACTACGATGACATGTGTAATGGAGCATTGTGATGATATGGACATGGAGCATTGTGATAACAGGGGCCAGGGAGCATTGAGATGACAAGAGCAGGGAACATTCTGATGACAGCAGTCTTGTATCATTGAGATGATACCTGTCATGGAACATTGTGCTGACAGGGGCTATAGAGCATTGTGATGACAGGTGTCATGTGGCATTGTGATGACAGTGGTCATAGAGCATTGTGATGAAAAGGATCATGGAGCAATGTGATTACAGGGGCCATGGAGCATTGTGAATACATAGGCCATGGAGCATTGTGATGACAGGGGTCAAGGAGCATTGTGATGAAAGTGGACATGGAGCACTGTGATGACACGGGCATGCAGCATTATGATGACAAGAGTTCTGGAGCATTGTGATGAAAAGGGTATGGAGCATTGTGATTACAGGGGACCAGGAGCATTGTGATTACATGGGCAGTGAATATTGTGATGACAGGGGTCATGGAGCACTGTGATGACTAGTGTCATGGAACATTGTGATGAGAGGGATCATGGAGCACTGTGATGAGAGGGGCCTTGGAGCATTATGATGATAGGCGTCATGGGGCATTGTGATGACAGCGGTCTTGGAGCATTGTGATGAAAGGGATCATGGAGCAATGTGATTACAGGGGCCATGGAGCATTGTGAATGCATAGGCCATGGAGCAATGAAATGACAGGGGTCAAGGAGCATTGTGATGTAAGTTGTCATGGAGCATTGTGATGACAAGTGTCCATGAACATTGTGATGACATGGTTCATGGAGCTTTGTGATGACAAGTGCCATGGCGAATTGTGATGACAGGTGTCATGGGGCATTGTGATGACAGTGGTCATGTAGAATTGTAATGAAAGGTATCATGGAGGACTCTGACGACAGGGGCCGTGGAGCACTGTGATGACAGTGGTCATCTAGAATTGTGATGAAATATACCAGGGAGCATTGTGATGACAGGGGTCATGGATCACCGCAATTATAGGGGCCAGGGAGCATTGTGAATACAAAGATCATGGAGCATTGAGATGACAGGGGTCATGGATCATTGTGATGACAAGGGTCCTGGAACCTTGTGATGACACGGTTCATGGAGCATTGTGATGACAAGGTTCTTCAAGCATTGTGATGACACGGGCATGGAGCATTATGATGACAAGAGTTCTGGAGCATTGTGATGAAAAGGGTATGGAGCACTGTGATTACAGGAGACCAGGAGCATTGTGATTACATGGGCAGTGAATATTGTGATGACAGGGGTTCATGGAGCACTGTGATGACAAGTGTCATGGAACATTGTGATGACAGGGTTCATGGAGCATTGTGATGAGAGGGGCCTTGGAGCATTATGATGATACGCGTCATGGGGCCTTGTGATGACAGCGGTCTTGGAGCATTGTGATGAAAGGGATCATGGAGCAATGTGATTACAGGGGCCATGGAGCATTTTGAATGCATAGGCCATGGAGCAGTGTGATGACAGGGGTCATGGAGCATTGTGATGAATGTGGTCATAGTTCATTGTGATGATAAGTGTCCAGGAACATTGTGATGACATGGATCATGGAGCATTGTGATGACAAGGGCCATGGCGAATTGTGATGACAGGTGTCATGGGGCATTGTGATGACAGTGGTCATCGAGAATTATGAGGAAAGGTAACATGGAGCACTGTGATAACAGGGGCCATGGAGCATTGTGATGACAAAGGCCATGGAGCATTTTGATGACAAGTGTCATGGAGCATTGTGATGAGACGGGCATGGAGCATTATGATGCCAAGAGTTCTGGAGCATTGCGTTGACAAGGGCATGGAGCATTGTGATGACAAGGGCCATGGCCAATTCTGATGACAGGTGTCATCGGGCATTGTGATGACAGAGGTTATCTAGCATTGTGATGAAAGGTACCATGGATCACTGTGATAACAGGGGCCATGGAGCATTGTGATGATAAAGGCCATGGAGCATTTTAATGAAAAGTGTCATGGAGAATTGTGATGAGACGGGCATGGAGCATTATGATGCCAAGAGTTCTGGAGCATTGCGTTGACAAGGGCATGGAGCATTGTGATGACAAGGGCCATGGCCAATTCTGATGACAGGTGTCATCGGGCATTGTGATGACAGAGGTTATCTAGCATTGTGATGAAAGGTACAATGGATCAATGTGATAACAGGGGCCATGGAGCGTTGTGATGATAAAGGCCATGGAGCATTTTAATGAAAAGTGTCATGGAGAATTGTGATGAGACGGGCATGGAGCATTATGATGACAAGAGTTCTGGAGCATTGCGTTGACAAGGGAATGGAGCATTGTGATTACAGGGACCATGGAGGAGAGTGATGACATCTGTCATGGAACATTGTGCTGACAGGGGCCATGGAGCATTGTGATGACAGGTATAATGTGTCATTGTAATGACAGTGGTCATAGAGCATTGTGATGAAATGGATCATGGAGCAATGTGATTACAGGGACCATGTAGCATTGCGAATGCATAGGCTATGGAGCATTGTGATGACAGGAGTCAAGGAGCATTGTGATGTAAGTGGTCATGGATCATTGTGATGACAAGTGTCCTGGACCATTGTGATGACACTGGTCATGGAGCATTGTGATGGCAAGGGCCATGGCGAATTGTTATGACATGTGTCTTGGGGCATTGTGATGACAGTGGTCATCTAGAATTGTGATAAAAGGTATCATGGAGCACTGTGATGACAGGGGCCATGGAGTATTGTAATGACAAGGCAATGGAACATTGTGATGACAAGTATCATGGAGCTTTGTGATGACACGAGCATTCATCATTATGATGACAAGAGTTCTGGAGCATTGTGATGACAAGGGCATGGAGCATTGTGATTACAGGGTCATGGAGCATTGTGATGACAACTGTCATGGAACATTGTGATGACAGGGTTCATGGAGCATTGTGATGACAAGTGCGATGGCGAATTGTGATGACAGGTGTCATGGGGCATTGTGTTGAAAGGGGCATGGAGCATTGTGACGACAATGGTCATGGAGCATTGTGATGACTGGTATCATGGAGCATTGTTCTGAAAAAGGTCATGGGGCAGTGTAATGACAAGTATCATGGAGGATGTGATGAAAGGAGTCATGGAGCATTGTGATTAAATGGATCATGAGGCATTTTGATGACAAGAGTCATGGAACATTGTGATGACAGGGCTAATGGAGCATTGTGATGACAAGGGCTATGGAGCATTGTGATGACAGGTGTCATGCAGCATTGTGATGAAAGGGGTCATGGATCACTACGATGACATGTGTAATGGAGCATTGTGATGATATGGACATGGAGCATTGTGATAACAGGGGCCAGGGAGCATTGAGATGACAAGAGCAGGGAACATTCTGATGACAGCAGTCTTGTATCATTGTGATGATACCTGTCATGGAACATTGTGCTGACAGGGGCTATAGAGCAATGTGATGACAGGTGTCATGTGGCATTGTGATGACAGTGGTCATAGAGCATTGTGATGAAAAGGATCATGGAGCAATGTGATTACAGGGGCCATGGAGCATTGTGAATACATAGGCCATGGAGCATTGTGATGACAGGGGTCAAGGAGCATTGTGATGAAAGTGGACATGGAGCACTGTGATGACACGGGCATGCAGCATTATGATGACAAGAGTTCTGGAGCATTGTGATGAAAAGGGTATGGAGCATTGTGATTACAGGGGACCAGGAGCATTGTGATTACATGGGCAGTGAATATTGTGATGACAGGGGTTCATGGAGCACTGTGATGACAAGTGTCATGGAACATTGTGATGACAGGGTTCATGGAGCATTGTGATGAGAGGGGCCTTGGAGCATTATGATGATAGGCGTCATGGGGTATTGTGATGAGAGTGGTCATAGAACATCGTGATGAAAGGGATCATGGAGCAATGTGATTACAGGGGCCATGGAGCATTTTGAATGCATAGGCCATGGAGCAGTGTGATGACAGGGGTCATGGATCATTGTGATGAAAAGTGTCCTGGACCATTGTGATGACACGGGTCATGGAGCATTGTGATGGCAAGGGCCATGGCGAATTGTGATGACATGTGTCTTGGGGCATTGTGATGACAGTGGTCATCTAGAATTGTGATAAAAGGTATCATGGAGCACTGTGATGACAGGGGCCATGGAGTATTGTAATGACAAGGCCATGGAACATTGTGATGACAAGTATCATGGAGCTTTGTGATGACACGAGCATTCATCATTATGATGACAAGAGTTCTGGAGCATTGTGATGACAAGGGCATGGAGCATTGTGATTACAGGGTCATGGAGCATTGTGATGACAACTGTCATGGAACATTGTGATGACAGGGTTCATGGAGCATTGTGATTAAAGGGGCCATGGAGCATTTTGATGACAAGGGCAGGCGAACATTTTGATTACATTGGTAATGGAGCATTGTGATGACATGGGCAGGGAACATTGTGAAGACAGGTGTAATGGAACATTGTGATTACAGGGGACATGGAGCATTTTGATGACATGGGCAGGCAACATTGTGATGACAGGTGTCATGGAGCATTGTGATGACAATTGTCATGGAACGTTGTGCTGACAGGGATCATGGAGCATTGTGATGAGACGGTCATTGGAGCATTGTGATGACAGGCGTACTGGAGCCTTCTGAGGAAAGGTGTCATGAGTCATTGTGATTACAGCGATCATGGAACATTGTGATGACAGTGGTCATGGAGCATTGTAATGACAGGGGCCATGGAGCATTGTGATGACAGGGGTCATGGGGCATTGTGATGACAGTGGTCATGGAGCATTGTGATGAAAGGGGTCATGGAGCACTGTGATCACAGGGGCCATGTATAATTGTGATGACAAAGGCCATGGAGCATTGTGATGACAGTTGTCATGGAGCATTGTGTTGAAAGGGGCATGGAGCATTGTGACGACAATGGTCATGGAGCATTGTGATGACTGGTATCATGGAGCATTGTTCTGAAAGAGGTCATGGGGCAGTGTAATGACAAGTATCATGGAGGATGTGATGAAAGGAGTCATGGAGCATTGTGATTAAATGGATCATGAGGCATTTTGATGACAAGAGTCATGGAACATTGTGATGACAGCGCTAATGGAGCATTGTGATGACAAGGGCTATGGAGCATTGTGATGAATGGGGTCATGGGGCATGGTGATGACAGTGGTCATGGAGCATTGTGATGACAAAGACCACGGAGCATTGTGATGACAGGTGTCATGCAGCATTGTGATGAAAGGGGTCATGGATCACTACGATGACATGGGTAATGGAGCATTGTGATGATACGGGCATGGAGCATTGTGATGACAGGGGTCATGCAGCATTGTGATGACAGGGGCCATGCAGCATTTTGATGACATGGGCATGGAGCATAGTGATGACAAGAGTTCTGGAGCATTTTGATGACGAGGGCATGGATCATTTTGATGACAGGGGCCATGAAGCATTGAGATGACAAGGGAATGGAGCATTGTGATGAAAGCGGTCCTGGAGAATTGTGAGGAAACGGGTCATGGATTATTGTGATGGAAGGGTTCCTGGAGCATTCTGATGACAAGTGCCATGGAGCATTTTAATGAAAGGGGTACTGGAGCATTGTACAGAAATGGTTCATGGATCATCGTGATTACACGGATCATGGAATATTGTGATGACAAGGGTTTCAGAGCATTGCGACGACAGGGGTCATGGAGCATTGTAATAGCAGGGGTGATGGGGCATTGTGATGACAGGGGCATGGAGCATTGTGATGACAGAAGTCATAGAATATTGTGATGACAAGGGCCATGGAGCATTGTCATGAAAGGTCTTATCTGGCATTGTGATGAGAGTGGTCATGGAGCATTGTGATAAAAGTTGTCCTGAAGCACTGTTATTACAGGGGCCATGTAGAATTTTGATGACAAAGGCCATGGAGCATTGTGATGACAGGCATCATGGAGCAATTTGATGAAAGTGGTCATGGAGCATTGTGATGAAATGCGCCATGGAACATTGTGAAGACAAGTGTCCTGGAGCATTGTGATGACAAGGGCCATGGCCAATTCTGATGACAGGTGTCATGGAGCATTGTGATGACAGTGGTCATCTATCATTATGATGAAAGGTATCACGGAGCACTGTGATGACAGGGGCCATGGAGCATTGTGATGACACGGGCATGGAGCATTATGATGAGAAGTGATCTGGAGCATTGCGATGACAAGGGTATGGAGCATTGTGATTACAGGGACCATGGAGCATTGTGAATGCATAGGCCATGGAGCAATGAAATGACAGGGGTCAAGGAGCATTGTGATGTAAGTTGTCATGGAGCATTGTCATGACTATTGTCCATGAACATTGTGATGACATGGTTCATGGAGCATTGTGATGACAAGTGCCATGGCGAATTCTGATGACAGGTGTCATGCGGCATTGTGATGACAGTGGTCATGTAGAATTGTAATGAACGGTATCATGGAGGACTCTGACGACAGGGGCCGTGGAGCACTGTGATGACAGTGGTCATCTAGAATTGTGATGAAATATACCAGGGAGCATTGTGATGACAGGGGTCATGGATCACCGCAATTATAGGGGCCAGGGAGCATTGTGAATACAAAGATCATGGAGCATTGAGATGACAGGGGTCATGGATCATTGTGATGACAAGGGTCCTGGAACCTTGTGATGACACGGTTCATGGAGCATTGTGATGACAAGGTTCTTCAAGCATTGTGATGACACGGGCATGGAGCATTATGATGACAAGAGTTCTGGAGCATTGTGATGAAAAGGGTATGGAGCACTGTGATTACAGGGGACCAGGAGCATTGTGATTACATGGGCAGTGAATATTGTGATGACAGGTGTTCATGGAGCACTGTGATGACAAGTGTCATGGAACATTGTGATGACAGGGTTCATGGAGCATTGTGATGAGAGGGGCCTTGGAGCATTATGATGATAGGCGTCATGGGGTATTGTGATGAGAGTGGTCATAGAACATTGTGATGAAAGGGATCATGGAGCAATGTGATTACAGGGGCCATGGAGCATTTTGAATGCATAGTCCATGGAGCAGTGTGATGACAGGGGTCATGGAGCATTGTGATGAATGTGGTCATAGTTCATTGTGATGATAAGTGTCCAGGAACATTGTGATGACATGGATCATGGAGCATTGTGATGACAAGGGCCATGGCGAATTGTGATGACAGGTGTCATGGGGCATTGTGGTGACAGTGGTCATCGAGAATTATGAGGAAAGGTAACATGGAGCACTGTGATAACAGGGGCCATGGAGCATTGTGATGACAAAGGCCATGGAGCATTTTGATGACAAGTGTCATGGAGCATTGTGATGAGACGGGCATGGAGCATTATGATGCCAAGAGTTCTGGAGCATTGCGTTGACAAGGGCATGGAGCATTGTGATGACAAGGGCCATGGCCAATTCTGATGACAGGTGTCATCAGGCATTGTGATGACAGAGGTTATCTAGCATTGTGATGAAAGGTACAATGGATCAATGTGATAACAGGGGCCATGGAGCATTGTGATGATAAAGGCCATGGAGCATTTTAATGAAAAGTGTCATGGAGAATTGTGATGAGACGGGCATGGAGCATTATGATGACAAGAGTTCTGGAGCATTGCGTTGACAAGGGAATGGAGCATTGTGATTACAGGGACCATGGAGGATAGTGATGACATCTGTCATGGAACATTGTGCTGACAGGGGCCATGGAGCATTGTGATGACAGGTATAATGTGGCATTGTAATGACAGTGGTCATAGAGCATTGTGATGAAATGGATCATGGAGCAATGTGATTACAGGGACCATGTAGCATTGCGAATGCATAGGGTATGGAGCATTGTGATGACAGGAGTCAAGGAGCATTGTGATGTAAGTGGTCATGGATCATTGTGATGACAAGTGTCCGGGACCATTGTGATGACACGGGTCATGGAGCATTGTGATGGCAAGGGCCATGGCGAATTGTGATGACATGTGTCTTGGGGCATTGTGATGACAGTGGTCATCTAGAATTGTGATAAAAGGTATCATGGAGCACTGTGATGACAGGAGCCATGGAATATTGTAATGACAAGGCAATGGAACATTGTGATGACAAGTATCATGGAGCTTTGTGATGACACGAGCATTCATCATTATGATGACAAGAGTTCTGGAGCATTGTGATGACAAGGGCATGGAGCATTGTGATTACAGGGTCATGGAACATTGTGATGACAACTGTCATGGAACATTGTGATGACAGGGTTCATGGAGCATTGTGATGACAAGTGCGATGGCGAATTGTGATGACAGGTGTCATGGGGCATTGTGTTGAATGGGGCATGGAGCATTGTGACGACAATGGTCATGGAGCATTGTGATGACTGGTATCATGGAGCATTGTTCTGAAAAAGGTCATGGGGCAGTGTAATGACAAGTATCATGGAGGATGTGATGAAAGGAGTCATGGAGCATTGTGATTAAATGGATCATGAGGCATTTTGATGACAAGAGTCATGGAACATTGTGATGACAGGGCTAATGGAGCATTGTGATGACAAGGGCTATGGAGCATTGTGATGACAGGTGTCATGCAGCATTGTGATGAAAGGGGTCATGGATCACTACGATGACATGTGTAATGGAGCATTGTGATGATATGGACATGGAGCATTGTGATAACAGGGGCCAGGGAGCATTGAGATGACAAGAGCAGGGAACATTCTGATGACAGCAGTCTTGTATCATTGTGATGATACCTGTCATGGAACATTGTGCTGACAGGGGCTATAGAGCATTGTGATGACAGGTGTCATGTGGCATTGTGATGACAGTGGTCATAGAGCATTGTGATGAAAAGGATCATGGAGCAATGTGATTACAGGGGCCATGGAGCATTGTGAATACATAGGCCATGGAGCATTGTGATGACAGGGGTCAAGGAGCATTGTGATGAAAGTGGACATGGAGCACTGTGATGACACGGGCATGCAGCATTATGATGACAAGAGTTCTGGAGCATTGTGATGAAAAGGGTATGGAGCATTGTGATTACAGGGGACCAGGAGCATTGTGATTACATGGGCAGTGAATATTGTGATGACAGGGGTCATGGAGCACTGTGATGACTAGTGTCATGGAACATTGTGATGAGAGGGATCATGGAGCACTGTGATGAGAGGGGCCTTGGAGCATTATGATGATAGGCGTCATGGGGCATTGTGATGACAGCGGTCTTGGAGCATTGTGATGAAAGGGATCATGGAGCAATGTGATTACAGGGGCCATGGAGCATTGTGAATGCATAGGCCATGGAGCAATGAAATGACAGGGGTCAAGGAGCATTGTGATGTAAGTTGTCATGGAGCATTGTGATGACAAGTGTCCATGAACATTGTGATGACATGGTTCATGGAGCTTTGTGATGACAAGTGCCATGGCGAATTGTGATGACAGGTGTCATGGGGCATTGTGATGACAGTGGTCATGTAGAATTGTAATGAAAGGTATCATGGAGGACTCTGACGACAGGGGCCGTGGAGCACTGTGATGACAGTGGTCATCTAGAATTGTGATGAAATATACCAGGGAGCATTGTGATGACAGGGGTCATGGATCACCGCAATTATAGGGGCCAGGGAGCATTGTGAATACAAAGATCATGGAGCATTGAGATGACAGGGGTCATGGATCATTGTGATGACAAGGGTCCTGGAACCTTGTGATGACACGGTTCATGGAGCATTGTGATGACAAGGTTCTTCAAGCATTGTGATGACACGGGCATGGAGCATTATGATGACAAGAGTTCTGGAGCATTGTGATGAAAAGGGTATGGAGCACTGTGATTACAGGAGACCAGGAGCATTGTGATTACATGGGCAGTGAATATTGTGATGACAGGGGTTCATGGAGCACTGTGATGACAAGTGTCATGGAACATTGTGATGACAGGGTTCATGGAGCATTGTGATGAGAGGGGCCTTGGAGCATTATGATGATATGCGTCATGGGGCCTTGTGATGACAGCGGTCTTGGAGCATTGTGATGAAAGGGATCATGGAGCAATGTGATTACAGGGGCCATGGAGCATTTTGAATGCATAGGCCATGGAGCAGTGTGATGACAGGGGTCATGGAGCATTGTGATGAATGTGGTCATAGTTCATTGTGATGATAAGTGTCCAGGAACATTGTGATGACATGGATCATGGAGCATTGTGATGACAAGGGCCATGGCGAATTGTGATGACAGGTGTCATGGGGCATTGTGATGACAGTGGTCATCGAGAATTATGAGGAAAGGTAACATGGAGCACTGTGATAACAGGGGCCATGGAGCATTGTGATGACAAAGGCCATGGAGCATTTTGATGACAAGTGTCATGGAGCATTGTGATGAGACGGGCATGGAGCATTATGATGCCAAGAGTTCTGGAGCATTGCGTTGACAAGGGCATGGAGCATTGTGATGACAAGGGCCATGGCCAATTCTGATGACAGGTGTCATCGGGCATTGTGATGACAGAGGTTATCTAGCATTGTGATGAAAGGTACAATGGATCAATGTGATAACAGGGGCCATGGAGCATTGTGATGATAAAGGCCATGGAGCATTTTAATGAAAAGTGTCATGGAGAATTGTGATGAGACGGGCATGGAGCATTATGATGACAAGAGTTCTGGAGCATTGCGTTGACAAGGGAATGGAGCATTGTGATTACAGGGACCATGGAGGATAGTGATGACATCTGTCATGGAACATTGTGCTGACAGGGGCCATGGAGCATTGTGATGACAGGTATAATGTGGCATTGTAATGACAGTGGTCATAGAGCATTGTGATGAAATGGATCATGGAGCAATGTGATTACAGGGACCATGTAGCATTGCGAATGCATAGGCTATGGAGCATTGTGATGACAGGAGTCAAGGAGCATTGTGATGTAAGTGGTCATGGATCATTGTGATGACAAGTGTCCGGGACCATTGTGATGACACGGGTCATGGAGCATTGTGATGGCAAGGGCCATGGCGAATTGTTATGACATGTGTCTTGGGGCATTGTGATGACAGTGGTCATCTAGAATTGTGATAAAAGGTATCATGGAGCACTGTGATGACAGGAGCCATGGAGTATTGTAATGACAAGGCAATGGAACATTGTGATGACAAGTATCATGGAGCTTTGTGATGACACGAGCATTCATCATTATGATGACAAGAGTTCTGGAGCATTGTGATGACAAGGGCATGGAGCATTGTGATTACAGGGTCATGGAACATTGTGATGACAACTGTCATGGAACATTGTGATGACAGGGTTCATGGAGCATTGTGATGACAAGTGCGATGGCGAATTGTGATGACAGGTGTCATGGGGCATTGTGTTGAATGGGGCATGGAGCATTGTGACGACAATGGTCATGGAGCATTGTGATGACTGGTATCATGGAGCATTGTTCTGAAAAAGGTCATGGGGCAGTGTAATGACAAGTATCATGGAGGATGTGATGAAAGGAGTCATGGAGCATTGTGATTAAATGGATCATGAGGCATTTTGATGACAAGAGTCATGGAACATTGTGATGACAGGGCTAATGGAGCATTGTGATGACAAGGGCTATGGAGCATTGTGATGACAGGTGTCATGCAGCATTGTGATGAAAGGGGTCATGGATCACTACGATGACATGTGTAATGGAGCATTGTGATGATATGGACATGGAGCATTGTGATAACAGGGGCCAGGGAGCATTGAGATGACAAGAGCAGGGAACATTCTGATGACAGCAGTCTTGTATCATTGTGATGATACCTGTCATGGAACATTGTGCTGACAGGGGCTATAGAGCATTGTGATGACAGGTGTCATGTGGCATTGTGATGACAGTGGTCATAGAGCATTGTGATGAAAAGGATCATGGAGCAATGTGATTACAGGGGCCATGGAGCATTGTGAATACATAGGCCATGGAGCATTGTGATGACAGGGGTCAAGGAGCATTGTGATGAAAGTGGACATGGAGCACTGTGATGACACGGGCATGCAGCATTATGATGACAAGAGTTCTGGAGCATTGTGATGAAAAGGGTATGGAGCATTGTGATTACAGGGGACCAGGAGCATTGTGATTACATGGGCAGTGAATATTGTGATGACAGGGGTCATGGAGCACTGTGATGACTAGTGTCATGGAACATTGTGATGAGAGGGATCATGGAGCACTGTGATGAGAGGGGCCTTGGAGCATTATGATGATAGGCGTCATGGGGCATTGTGATGACAGCGGTCTTGGAGCATTGTGATGAAAGGGATCATGGAGCAATGTGATTACAGGGGCCATGGAGCATTGTGAATGCATAGGCCATGGAGCAATGAAATGACAGGGGTCAAGGAGCATTGTGATGTAAGTTGTCATGGAGCATTGTGATGACAAGTGTCCATGAACATTGTGATGACATGGTTCATGGAGCTTTGTGATGACAAGTGCCATGGCGAATTGTGATGACAGGTGTCATGGGGCATTGTGATGACAGTGGTCATGTAGAATTGTAATGAAAGGTATCATGGAGGACTCTGACGACAGGGGCCGTGGAGCACTGTGATGACAGTGGTCATCTAGAATTGTGATGAAATATACCAGGGAGCATTGTGATGACAGGGGTCATGGATCACCGCAATTATAGGGGCCAGGGAGCATTGTGAATACAAAGATCATGGAGCATTGAGATGACAGGGGTCATGGATCATTGTGATGACAAGGGTCCTGGAACCTTGTGATGACACGGTTCATGGAGCATTGTGATGACAAGGTTCTTCAAGCATTGTGATGACACGGGCATGGAGCATTATGATGACAAGAGTTCTGGAGCATTGTGATGAAAAGGGTATGGAGCACTGTGATTACAGGAGACCAGGAGCATTGTGATTACATGGGCAGTGAATATTGTGATGACAGGGGTTCATGGAGCACTGTGATGACAAGTGTCATGGAACATTGTGATGACAGGGTTCATGGAGCATTGTGATGAGAGGGGCCTTGGAGCATTATGATGATACGCGTCATGGGGCCTTGTGATGACAGCGGTCTTGGAGCATTGTGATGAAAGGGATCATGGAGCAATGTGATTACAGGGGCCATGGAGCATTTTGAATGCATAGGCCATGGAGCAGTGTGATGACAGGGGTCATGGAGCATTGTGATGAATGTGGTCATAGTTCATTGTGATGATAAGTGTCCAGGAACATTGTGATGACATGGATCATGGAGCATTGTGATGACAAGGGCCATGGCGAATTGTGATGACAGGTGTCATGGGGCATTGTGATGACAGTGGTCATCGAGAATTATGAGGAAAGGTAACATGGAGCACTGTGATAACAGGGGCCATGGAGCATTGTGATGACAAAGGCCATGGAGCATTTTGATGACAAGTGTCATGGAGCATTGTGATGAGACGGGCATGGAGCATTATGATGCCAAGAGTTCTGGAGCATTGCGTTGACAAGGGCATGGAGCATTGTGATGACAAGGGCCATGGCCAATTCTGATGACAGGTGTCATCGGGCATTGTGATGACAGAGGTTATCTAGCATTGTGATGAAAGGTACCATGGATCACTGTGATAACAGGGGCCATGGAGCATTGTGATGATAAAGGCCATGGAGCATTTTAATGAAAAGTGTCATGGAGAATTGTGATGAGACGGGCATGGAGCATTATGATGCCAAGAGTTCTGGAGCATTGCGTTGACAAGGGCATGGAGCATTGTGATGACAAGGGCCATGGCCAATTCTGATGACAGGTGTCATCGGGCATTGTGATGACAGAGGTTATCTAGCATTGTGATGAAAGGTACAATGGATCAATGTGATAACAGGGGCCATGGAGCATTGTGATGATAAAGGCCATGGAGCATTTTAATGAAAAGTGTCATGGAGAATTGTGATGAGACGGGCATGGAGCATTATGATGACAAGAGTTCTGGAGCATTGCGTTGACAAGGGAATGGAGCATTGTGATTACAGGGACCATGGAGGATAGTGATGACATCTGTCATGGAACATTGTGCTGACAGGGGCCATGGAGCATTGTGATGACAGGTATAATGTGTCATTGTAATGACAGTGGTCATAGAGCATTGTGATGAAATGGATCATGGAGCAATGTGATTACAGGGACCATGTAGCATTGCGAATGCATAGGCTATGGAGCATTGTGATGACAGGAGTCAAGGAGCATTGTGATGTAAGTGGTCATGGATCATTGTGATGACAAGTGTCCTGGACCATTGTGATGACACTGGTCATGGAGCATTGTGATGGCAAGGGCCATGGCGAATTGTTATGACATGTGTCTTGGGGCATTGTGATGACAGTGGTCATCTAGAATTGTGATAAAAGGTATCATGGAGCACTGTGATGACAGGGGCCATGGAGTATTGTAATGACAAGGCAATGGAACATTGTGATGACAAGTATCATGGAGCTTTGTGATGACACGAGCATTCATCATTATGATGACAAGAGTTCTGGAGCATTGTGATGACAAGGGCATGGAGCATTGTGATTACAGGGTCATGGAGCATTGTGATGACAACTGTCATGGAACATTGTGATGACAGGGTTCATGGAGCATTGTGATGACAAGTGCGATGGCGAATTGTGATGACAGGTGTCATGGGGCATTGTGTTGAAAGGGGCATGGAGCATTGTGACGACAATGGTCATGGAGCATTGTGATGACTGGTATCATGGAGCATTGTTCTGAAAAAGGTCATGGGGCAGTGTAATGACAAGTATCATGGAGGATGTGATGAAAGGAGTCATGGAGCATTGTGATTAAATGGATCATGAGGCATTTTGATGACAAGAGTCATGGAACATTGTGATGACAGGGCTAATGGAGCATTGTGATGACAAGGGCTATGGAGCATTGTGATGACAGGTGTCATGCAGCATTGTGATGAAAGGGGTCATGGATCACTACGATGACATGTGTAATGGAGCATTGTGATGATATGGACATGGAGCATTGTGATAACAGGGGCCAGGGAGCATTGAGATGACAAGAGCAGGGAACATTCTGATGACAGCAGTCTTGTATCATTGTGATGATACCTGTCATGGAACATTGTGCTGACAGGGGCTATAGAGCAATGTGATGACAGGTGTCATGTGGCATTGTGATGACAGTGGTCATAGAGCATTGTGATGAAAAGGATCATGGAGCAATGTGATTACAGGGGCCATGGAGCATTGTGAATACATAGGCCATGGAGCATTGTGATGACAGGGGTCAAGGAGCATTGTGATGAAAGTGGACATGGAGCACTGTGATGACACGGGCATGCAGCATTATGATGACAAGAGTTCTGGAGCATTGTGATGAAAAGGGTATGGAGCATTGTGATTACAGGGGACCAGGAGCATTGTGATTACATGGGCAGTGAATATTGTGATGACAGGGGTTCATGGAGCACTGTGATGACAAGTGTCATGGAACATTGTGATGACAGGGTTCATGGAGCATTGTGATGAGAGGGGCCTTGGAGCATTATGATGATAGGCGTCATGGGGTATTGTGATGAGAGTGGTCATAGAACATCGTGATGAAAGGGATCATGGAGCAATGTGATTACAGGGGCCATGGAGCATTTTGAATGCATAGGCCATGGAGCAGTGTGATGACAGGGGTCATGGATCATTGTGATGAAAAGTGTCCTGGACCATTGTGATGACACGGGTCATGGAGCATTGTGATGGCAAGGGCCATGGCGAATTGTGATGACATGTGTCTTGGGGCATTGTGATGACAGTGGTCATCTAGAATTGTGATAAAAGGTATCATGGAGCACTGTGATGACAGGGGCCATGGAGTATTGTAATGACAAGGCCATGGAACATTGTGATGACAAGTATCATGGAGCTTTGTGATGACACGAGCATTCATCATTATGATGACAAGAGTTCTGGAGCATTGTGATGACAAGGGCATGGAGCATTGTGATTACAGGGTCATGGAGCATTGTGATGACAACTGTCATGGAACATTGTGATGACAGGGTTCATGGAGCATTGTGATTAAAGGGGCCATGGAGCATTTTGATGACAAGGGCAGGCGAACATTTTGATTACATTGGTAATGGAGCATTGTGATGACATGGGCAGGGAACATTGTGAAGACAGGTGTAATGGAACATTGTGATTACAGGGGACATGGAGCATTTTGATGACATGGGCAGGCAACATTGTGATGACAGGTGTCATGGAGCATTGTGATGACAATTGTCATGGAACGTTGTGCTGACAGGGATCATGGAGCATTGTGATGAGACGGTCATTGGAGCATTGTGATGACAGGCGTACTGGAGCCTTCTGAGGAAAGGTGTCATGAGTCATTGTGATTACAGCGATCATGGAACATTGTGATGACAGTGGTCATGGAGCATTGTAATGACAGGGGCCATGGAGCATTGTGATGACAGGGGTCATGGGGCATTGTGATGACAGTGGTCATGGAGCATTGTGATGAAAGGGGTCATGGAGCACTGTGATCACAGGGGCCATGTATAATTGTGATGACAAAGGCCATGGAGCATTGTGATGACAGTTGTCATGGAGCATTGTGTTGAAAGGGGCATGGAGCATTGTGACGACAGTGGTCATGGAGCATTGTGATGACTGGTATCATGGAGCATTGTTCTGAAAGAGGTCATGGGGCAGTGTAATGCCAAGTATCATGGAGGATGTGATGAAAGGAGTCATGGAGCATTGTGATTAAATGGATCATGAGGCATTTTGATGACAAGAGTCATGGAACATTGTGATGACAGGGCTAATGGAGCATTGTGATGACAAGGGCTATGGAGCATTGTGATGAATGGGGTCATGGGGCATGGTGATGACAGTGGTCATGGAGCATTGTGATGACAAAGACCACGGAGCATTGTGATGACAGGTGTCATGCAGCATTGTGATGAAAGGGGTCATGGATCACTACGATGACATGGGTAATGGAGCATTGTGATGATACGGGCATGGAGCATTGTGATGACAGGGGTCATGCAGCATTGTGATGACAGGGGCCATGCAGCATTTTGATGACATGGGCATGGAGCATAGTGATGACAAGAGTTCTGGAGCATTTTGATGACGAGGGCATGGATCATTTTGATGACAGGGGCCATGAAGCATTGAGATGACAAGGGAATGGAGCATTGTGATGAAAGCGGTCCTGGAGAATTGTGAGGAAACGGGTCATGGATTATTGTGATGGAAGGGTTCCTGGAGCATTCTGATGACAAGTGCCATGGAGCATTTTAATGAAAGGGGTACTGGAGCATTGTACAGAAATGGTTCATGGATCATCGTGATTACACGGATCATGGAATATTGTGATGACAAGGGTTTCAGAGCATTGCGACGACAGGGGTCATGGAGCATTGTAATAGCAGGGGTGATGGGGCATTGTGATGACAGGGGCATGGAGCATTGTGATGACAGAAGTCATAGAATATTGTGATGACAAGGGCCATGGAGCATTGTCATGAAAGGTCTTATCTGGCATTGTGATGAGAGTGGTCATGGAGCATTGTGATAAAAGTTGTCCTGAAGCACTGTTATTACAGGGGCCATGTAGAATTTTGATGACAAAGGCCATGGAGCATTGTGATGACAGGCATCATGGAGCAATTTGATGAAAGTGGTCATGGAGCATTGTGATGAAATGCGCCATGGAACATTGTGAAGACAAGTGTCCTGGAGCATTGTGATGACAAGGGCCATGGCCAATTCTGATGACAGGTGTCATGGAGCATTGTGATGACAGTGGTCATCTATCATTATGATGAAAGGTATCACGGAGCACTGTGATGACAGGGGCCATGGAGCATTGTGATGACACGGGCATGGAGCATTATGATGAGAAGTGATCTGGAGCATTGCGATGACAAGGGTATGGAGCATTGTGATTACAGGGACCATGGAGCATTGTGAATGCATAGGCCATGGAGCAATGAAATGACAGGGGTCAAGGAGCATTGTGATGTAAGTTGTCATGGAGCATTGTCATGACTATTGTCCATGAACATTGTGATGACATGGTTCATGGAGCATTGTGATGACAAGGTTCTTCAAGCATTGTGATGACACGGGCATGGAGCATTATGATGACAAGAGTTCTGGAGCATTGTGATGAAAAGGGTATGGAGCACTGTGATTACAGGAGACCAGGAGCAGTGTGATTACATGGGCAGTGAATATTGTGATGACAGGGGTTCATGGAGCACTGTGATGACAAGTGTCATGGAACATTGTGATGACAGGGTTCATGGAGCATTGTGATGAGAGGGGCCTTGGAGCATTATGATGATAGGCGTCATGGGGTATTGTGATGAGAGTGGTCATAGAACATCGTGATGAAAGGGATCATGGAGCAATGTGATTACAGGGGCCATGGAGCATTTTGAATGCATAGTCCATGGAGCAGTGTGATGACAGGGGTCATGGAGCATTGTGATGAATGTGGTCATAGTTCATTGTGATGATAAGTGTCCAGGAACATTGTGATGACATGGATCATGGAGCATTGTGATGACAAGGGCCATGGCGAATTGTGATGACAGGTGTCATGGGGCATTGTGATGACAGTGGTCATCGAGAATTATGAGGAAAGGTAACATGGAGCACTGTGATAACAGGGGCCATGGAGCATTGTGATGACAAAGGCCATGGAGCATTTTGATGACAAGTGTCATGGAGCATTGTGATGAGACGGGCATGGAGCATTATGATGCCAAGAGTTCTGGAGCATTGCGTTGACAAGGGCATGGAGCATTGTGATGACAAGGGCCATGGCCAATTCTGATGACAGGTGTCATCGGGCATTGTGATGACAGAGGTTATCTAGCATTGTGATGAAAGGTACAATGGATCAATGTGATAACAGGGGCCATGGAGCATTGTGATGATAAAGGCCATGGAGCATTTTAATGAAAAGTGTCATGGAGAATTGTGATGAGACGGGCATGGAGCATTATGATGACAAGAGTTCTGGAGCATTGCGTTGACAAGGGAATGGAGCATTGTGATTACAGGGACCATGGAGGATAGTGATGACATCTGTCATGGAACATTGTGCTGACAGGGGCCATGGAGCATTGTGATGACAGGTATAATGTGGCATTGTAATGACAGTGGTCATAGAGCATTGTGATGAAATGGATCATGGAGCAATGTGATTACAGGGACCATGTAGCATTGCAAATGCATAGGCTATGGAGCATTGTGATGACAGGAGTCAAGGAGCATTGTGATGTAAGTGGTCATGGATCATTGTGATGACAAGTGTCCTGGACCATTGTGATGACACGGGTCATGGAGCATTGTGATGGCAAGGGCCATGGCGAATTGTTATGACATGTGTCTTGGGGCATTGTGATGACAGTGGTCATCTAGAATTGTGATAAAAGGTATCATGGAGCACTGTGATGACAGGGGCCATGGAGTATTGTAATGACAAGGCAATGGAACATTGTGATGACAAGTATCATGGAGCTTTGTGATGACACGAGCATTCATCATTATGATGACAAGAGTTCTGGAGCATTGTGATGACAAGGGCATGGAGCATTGTGATTACAGGGTCATGGAACATTGTGATGACAACTGTCATGGAACATTGTGATGACAGGGTTCATGGAGCATTGTGATGACAAGTGCGATGGCGAATTGTGATGACAGGTGTCATGGGGCATTGTGTTGAAAGGGGCATGGAGCATTGTGACGACAATGGTCATGGAGCATTGTGATGACTGGTATCATGGAGCATTGTTCTGAAAGAGGTCATGGGGCAGTGTAATGCCAAGTATCATGGAGGATGTGATGAAAGGAGTCATGGAGCATTGTGATTAAATGGATCATGAGGCATTTTGATGACAAGAGTCATGGAACATTGTGATGACAGGGCTAATGGAGCATTGTGATGACAAGGGCTATGGAGCATTGTGATGACAGGTGTCATGCAGCATTGTGATGAAAGGGGTCATGGATCACTACGATGACATGTGTAATGGAGCATTGTGATGATATGGACATGGAGCATTGTGATAACAGGGGCCAGGGAGCATTGAGATGACAAGAGCAGGGAACATTCTGATGACAGCAGTCTTGTATCATTGTGATGATACCTGTCATGGAACATTGTGCTGACAGGGGCTATAGAGCAATGTGATGACAGGTGTCATGTGGCATTGTGATGAAAGTGGTCATAGAGCATTTTGATGAAAAGGATCATGGAGCAATGTGATTACAGGGGCCATGGAGCATTGTGAATACATAGGCCATGGAGCATTGTGATGACAGGGGTCAAGGAGCATTGTGATGAAAGTGGACATGGAGCACTGTGATGACACGGGCATGCAGCATTATGATGACAAGAGTTCTGGAGCATTGTGATGAAAAGGGTATGGAGCATTGTGATTACAGGGGACCAGGAGCATTGTGATTACATGGGCAGTGAATATTGTGATGACAGGGGTTCATGGAGCACTGTGATGACAAGTGTCATGGAACATTGTGATGACAGGGTTCATGGAGCATTGTGATGAGAGGGGCCTTGGAGCATTATGATGATAGGCGTCATGGGGTATTGTGATGAGAGTGGTCATAGAACATCGTGATGAAAGGGATCATGGAGCAATGTGATTACAGGGGCCATGGAGCATTTTGAATGCATAGGCCATGGAGCAGTGTGATGACAGGGGTCATGGATCATTGTGATGAAAAGTGTCCTGGACCATTGTGATGACACGGGTCATGGAGCATTGTGATGGCAAGGGCCATGGCGAATTGTGATGACATGTGTCTTGGGGCATTGTGATGACAGTGGTCATCTAGAATTGTGATAAAAGGTATCATGGAGCACTGTGATGACAGGGGCCATGGAGTATTGTAATGACAAGGCCATGGAACATTGTGATGACAAGTATCATGGAGCTTTGTGATGACACGAGCATTCATCATTATGATGACAAGAGTTCTGGAGCATTGTGATGACAAGGGCATGGAGCATTGTGATTACAGGGTCATGGAGCATTGTGATGACAACTGTCATGGAACATTGTGATGACAGGGTTCATGGAGCATTGTGATTAAAGGGGCCATGGAGCATTTTGATGACAAGGGCAGGCGAACATTTTGATTACATTGGTAATGGAGCATTGTGATGACATGGGCAGGGAACATTGTGAAGACAGGTGTAATGGAACATTGTGATTACAGGGGACATGGAGCATTTTGATGACATGGGCAGGCAACATTGTGATGACAGGTGTCATGGAGCATTGTGATGACAATTGTCATGGAACGTTGTGCTGACAGGGATCATGGAGCATTGTGATGAGACGGTCATTGGAGCATTGTGATGACAGGCGTACTGGAGCCTTCTGAGGAAAGGTGTCATGAGTCATTGTGATTACAGCGATCATGGAACATTGTGATGACAGTGGTCATGGAGCATTGTAATGACAGGGGCCATGGAGCATTGTGATGACAGGGGTCATGGGGCATTGTGATGACAGTGGTCATGGAGCATTGTGATGAAAGGGGTCATGGAGCACTGTGATCACAGGGGCCATGTATAATTGTGATGACAAAGGCCATGGAGCATTGTGATGACAGTTGTCATGGAGCATTGTGTTGAAAGGGGCATGGAGCATTGTGACGACAATGGTCATGGAGCATTGTGATGACTGGTATCATGGAGCATTGTTCTGAAAGAGGTCATGGGGCAGTGTAATGACAAGTATCATGGAGGATGTGATGAAAGGAGTCATGGAGCATTGTGATTAAATGGATCATGAGGCATTTTGATGACAAGAGTCATGGAACATTGTGATGACAGGGCTAATGGAGCATTGTGATGACAAGGGCTATGGAGCATTGTGATGAATGGGGTCATGGGGCATGGTGATGACAGTGGTCATGGAGCATTGTGATGACAAAGACCACGGAGCATTGTGATGACAGGTGTCATGCAGCATTGTGATGAAAGGGGTCATGGATCACTACGATGACATGGGTAATGGAGCATTGTGATGATACGGGCATGGAGCATTGTGATGACAGGGGTCATGCAGCATTGTGATGACAGGGGCCATGCAGCATTTTGATGACATGGGCATGGAGCATAGTGATGACAAGAGTTCTGGAGCATTTTGATGACGAGGGCATGGATCATTTTGATGACAGGGGCAAGGGAGCATTGAGATGACAAGAGCAGGGAACATTCTGATGACAGCAGTCTTGTATCATTGTGATGATACCTGTCATGGAACATTGTGCTGACAGGGGCTATAGAGCATTGTGATGACAGGTGTCATGTGGCATTGTGATGACAGTGGTCATAGAGCATTGTGATGAAAAGGATCATGGAGCAATGTGATTACAGGGGCCATGGAGCATTGTGAATACATAGGCCATGGAGCATTGTGATGACAGGGGTCAAGGAGCATTGTGATGAAAGTGGACATGGAGCACTGTGATGACACGGGCATGCAGCATTATGATGACAAGAGTTCTTGAGCATTGTGATGAAAAGGGTATGGAGCATTGTGATTACAGGGGACCAGGAGCATTGTGATTACATGGGCAGTGAATATTGTGATGACAGGGGTCATGGAGCACTGTGATGACTAGTGTCATGGAACATTGTGATGAGAGGGATCATGGAGCACTGTGATGAGAGGGGCCTTGGAGCATTATGATGATAGGCGTCATGGGGCATTGTGATGACAGCGGTCTTGGAGCATTGTGATGAAAGGGATCATGGAGCAATGTGATTACAGGGGCCATGGAGCATTGTGAATGCATAGGCCATGGAGCAATGAAATGACAGGGGTCAAGGAGCATTGTGATGTAAGTTGTCATGGAGCATTGTGATGACAAGTGTCCATGAACATTGTGATGACATGGTTCATGGAGCTTTGTGATGACAAGTGCCATGGCGAATTGTGATGACAGGTGTCATGGGGCATTGTGATGACAGTGGTCATGTAGAATTGTAATGAAAGGTATCATGGAGGACTCTGACGACAGGGGCCGTGGAGCACTGTGATGACAGTGGTCATCTAGAATTCTGATGAAATATACCAGGGAGCATTGTGATGACAGGGGTCATGGATCACCGCAATTATAGGGGCCAGGGAGCATTGTGAATACAAAGATCATGGAGCATTGAGATGACAGGGGTCATGGATCATTGTGATGACAAGGGTCCTGGAACCTTGTGATGACACGGTTCATGGAGCATTGTGATGACAAGGTTCTTCAAGCATTGTGATGACACGGGCATGGAGCATTATGATGACAAGAGTTCTGGAGCATTGTGATGAAAAGGGTATGGAGCACTGTGATTACAGGAGACCAGGAGCATTGTGATTACATGGGCAGTGAATATTGTGATGACAGGGGTTCATGGAGCACTGTGATGACAAGTGTCATGGAACATTGTGATGACAGGGTTCATGGAGCATTGTGATGAGAGGGGCCTTGGAGCATTATGATGATACGCGTCATGGGGCCTTGTGATGACAGCGGTCTTGGAGCATTGTGATGAAAGGGATCATGGAGCAATGTGATTACAGGGGCCATGGAGCATTTTGAATGCATAGGCCATGGAGCAGTGTGATGACAGGGGTCATGGAGCATTGTGATGAATGTGGTCATAGTTCATTGTGATGATAAGTGTCCAGGAACATTGTGATGACATGGATCATGGAGCATTGTGATGACAAGGGCCATGGCGAATTGTGATGACAGGTGTCATGGGGCA
Source organism: Balaenoptera borealis (assembly GCF_965194805.1). Taxonomy (NCBI): domain Eukaryota; kingdom Metazoa; phylum Chordata; class Mammalia; order Artiodactyla; family Balaenopteridae; genus Balaenoptera; species Balaenoptera borealis. Next base: position 650,919 of record NW_028123822.1, read on the forward strand.
TTGTGATGACAGTGGTCATCTAGAATTGTGATGAAAGGTAACATGGAGCACTGTGATAACAGGGGCCATGGAGCATTGTGATGACAAAGGCCATGGAGCATTTTGATGACAAGTGTCATGTAGCATTGTGATGAGACGGGCATGGAGCATTATGATGCCCAGAGTTCTGGAGCATTGTGGTGACAAGGGCATGGAGCATTGTGATGACAAGGGCCATGGCCAATTCTGATGACAGGTGTCATCGGGCATTGTGATGACAGAGGTTATCTAGCATTGTGATGAAAGGTACAATGGATCAATGTGATAACAGGGGCCATGGAGCATTGTGATGATAAAGACCATGGAGCATTTTAATGAAAAGTGTCATGGAGAATTGTGATGAGACGGGCATGGAGCATTATGATGACAAGAGTTCTGGAGCATTGCGTTGACAAGGGAATGGAGCATTGTGATTACAGGGACCATGGAGGATAGTGGTGACATCTGTCATGGAACATTGTGATGACAGTGGTCATGGAGCATTGTAATGACAGGGGCCATGGAGCATTGTGATGACAGGGGTCATGGGGCATTGTGATGACAGTGGTCATGGAGCATTGTGATGAAAGGGGTCATGGAGCACTGTGATCACAGGGGCCATGTATAATTGTGATGACAAAGACCATGGAGCATTGTGATGACAGTTGTCATGGAGCATTGTGTTGAAAGGGGCATGGAGCATTGTGACGACAATGGTCATGGAGCATTGTGATGACTGGTATCATGGAGCATTGTTCTGAAAAAGGTCATGGGGCAGTGTAATGACAAGTATCATGGAGGATGTGATGAAAGGAGTCATGGAGCATTGTGATTAAATGGATCATGAGACATTTTGATGACAAGAGTCATGGAACATTGTGATGACAGGGCTAATGGAGCATTGTGATGACAAGGGCTATGGAGCATTGTGATGACTGGGGTCATGGAGCATTGTGATGAAAGGGGTCATGGATCACATCGATGACATGGGTAATGGAGCATTGTGATGATATGAGCATGGAGCATTGTGATGACAGGAGCCAGGGAGCATTGAGAATGACAAGGGCAGGGAACATTGTGATGACAGCAGTCATGGATCATTGTGATGATACCTGTCATGGAACATTGTGCTGACAGGGGCTATAGAGCATTGTGATGACAGGTGTCATGTGGCATTGTGATGACAGTGGTCATAGAGCATTGTGATGAAAGTGGTCATGGAGAACTGTGATGACAAGGGAATGGAGCATTATGATGACAAGAGTTCTGGAGCATTGTGATGACAAGGGTATGGAGCATTGTGATTACAGGGGACCAGGAGCATTGTGATTACATGGGCAGTGAATATTGTGATGACAGGGGTCATGGAGCACTGTGATGACTAGTGTCATGGAACATTGTGATGACAGGGATCATGGAGCATTGTGATGAGAGGGGCCTTGGAGCATTATGATGATAGGCGTCATGGGGCATTGTGATGACAGCGGTCTTGGAGTATTGTGATGAAAGGGATCATGGAGCAATGTGATTACAGGAGCCATGGAGCATTGTGAATGCATAGGCCATGGAGCAATGGAATGACAGGTGTCAAGGAGCATTGTGATGTAAGTTGTCATGGAGCATTGTGATGACTCTTGTCCATGAACATTGTGATGACATGGTTCATGGAGCATTGTGATGACAGGTGTCATGTGGAATTGTGATGAGAGCGGTCATATAGAATTGTGATTAAAGGTATCAGGGAGGACTCTGATAACAGGGGCCGTGGAGCACTGTGATGACAGTGGTCATCTAGAATTGTGATGAAATATACCAGGGAGCATTGTGATGACAGGGGTCATGGATCACCGCAATTATAGAGGCCATGGAGCATTGTGAATACAAAGATCATGGAGCATTGAGATGACAGGGGTCACGGATCATTGTGATGACAAGGGTCCTGGAACCTTGTGATGACACGGTTCATGGAGCATTGTGATGACAAGGTTCTTCAAGGATTGTGATGACACGGGCATGGAGCATTATGATGACAAGAGTTCTGGAGCATTGTGATGACAAGGGTATGGAGCACTATGATTACAGGGGACCAGGAGCATTGTGATTACATGGGCAGTGAATATTGTGATGACAGGGGTCATGGAGCACTGTGATGACTAGTGTCATGGAACATTGTGATGACAGGGATCATGGAGCATTGTGATGAGAGGGGCCTTAGAGCATTATGATGATAGGCGTCATGGGGCATTGTGATGACAGCGGTCTTGGAGCATTGTGATGAAAGGGATCATGGAGCAATGTGCTTACAGGAGCCATGGAGCATTGTGAATGCATAGGCCATGGAGCAATGAAATGACAGGGGTCAAGGAGCATTGTGATGTAAGTTGTCATGGAGCATTGTGATGACAAGTGTCTATGAACATTGTGATGACATGGTTCATGGAGCATTGTGATGACAAGTGCCATGGCGAATTGTGATGACAGGTGTCATGGGGCATTGTGATGACAGTGGTCATGTAGAATTGTAATGAAAGGTATCATGGAGGACTCTGACGACAGGGGCCGTGGAGCACTGTGATGACAGTGGTCATCTAGAATTGTGATGAAATATACCAGGGAGCATTGTGATGACAGGGGTCATGGATCACCGCAATTATAGGGGCCAGGGAGCATTGTGAATACAAAGATCATGGAGCATTGAGATGACAGGGGTCATGGATCATTGTGATGACAAGGGTCCTAGAACCTTGTGATGACACGGTTCATGGAGCATTGTGATGACAAGGTTCTTCAAGCATTGTGATGACACGGGCATGGAGCATTATGATGACAAGAGTTCTGGAGCATTGTGATGAAAAGGGTATGGAGCACTGTGATTACAGGAGACCAGGAGCATTGTGATTACATGGGCAGTGAATATTGTGATGACAGGGGTTCATGGAGCACTGTGATGACAAGTGTCATGGAACATTGTGATGACAGGGTTCATGGAGCATTGTGATGAGAGGGGCCTTGGAGCATTATGATGATAGGCGTCATGGGGTATTGTGATGAGAGTGGTCATAGAACATCGTGATGAAAGGGATCATGGAGCAATGTGATTACAGGGGCCATGGAGCATTTTGAATGCATAGGCCATGGAGCAGTGTGATGACAGAGGTCATGGATCATTGTGATGACAAGTGTCCTGGACCATTGTGATGACACGGGTCATGGAGCATTGTGATGGCAAGGGCCATGGCGAATTGTGATGACATGTGTCTTGGGGCATTGTGATGACAGTGGTCATCTAGAATTGTGATAAAAGGTATCATGGAGCACTGTGATGACAGGGGCCATGGAGTATTGTAATGACAAGGCCATGGAACATTGTGATGACAAGTATCATGGAGCTTTGTGATGACACGAGCATTCATCATTATGATGACAAGAGTTCTGGAGCATTGTGATGACAAGGGCATGGAGCATTGTGATTACAGGGTCATGGAGCATTGTGATGACAACTGTCATGGAACATTGTGATGACAGGGTTCATGGAGCATTGTGATTAAAGGGGCCATGGAGCATTTTGATGACAAGGGCAGGCGAACATTTTGATTACATTGGTAATGGAGCATTGTGAGGACATGGGCAGGGAACATTGTGAAGACAGGTGTAATGGAACATTGTGATTACAGGGGACATGGAGCATTTTGATGACATGGGCAGACAACATTGTGATGACAGGTGTCATGGAGCATTGTGATGACAATTGTCATGGAACGTTGTGCTGACAGGGATCATGGAGCATTGTGATGAGACGGTCATTGGAGCATTGTGATGACAGGCGTACTGGAGCCTTCTGAGGAAAGGTGTCATGAGTCATTGTGATTACAGCGATCATGGAACATTGTGATGACAGTGGTCATGGAGCATTGTAATGACAGGGGCCATGGAGCATTGTGATGACAGGGGTCATGGGGCATTGTGATGACAGTGGTCATGGAGCATTGTGATGAAAGGGGTCATGGAGCACTGTGATCACAGGGGCCATGTATAATTGTGATGACAAAGGCCATGGAGCATTGTGATGACAGTTGTCATGGAGCATTGTGTTGAAAGGGGCATGGAGCATTGTGACGACAATGGTCATGGAGCATTGTGATGACTGGTATCATGGAGCATTGTTCTGAAAGAGGTCATGGGGCAGTGTAATGCCAAGTATCATGGAGGATGTGATGAAAGGAGTCATGGAGCATTGTGATTAAATGGATCATGAGGCATTTTGATGACAAGAGTCATGGAACATTGTGATGACAGGGCTAATGGAGCATTGTGATGACAAGGGCTATGGAGCATTGTGATGAATGGGGTCATGGGGCATGGTGATGACAGTGGTCATGGAGCATTGTGATGACAAAGACCACGGAGCATTGTGATGACAGGTGTCATGCAGCATTGTGATGAAAGGGGTCATGGATCACTACGATGACATGGGTAATGGAGCATTGTGATGATACGGGCATGGAGCATTGTGATGACAGGGGTCATGCAGCATTGTGATGACAGGGGCCATGCAGCATTTTGATGACATGGGCATGGAGCATAGTGATGACAAGAGTTCTGGAGCATTTTGATGACGAGGGCATGGATCATTTTGATGACAGGGGCCATGAAGCATTGAGATGACAAGGGAATGGAGCATTGTGATGAAAGCGGTCCTGGAGAATTGTGAGGAAACGGGTCATGGATTATTGTGATGGAAGGGTTCCTGGAGCATTCTGATGACAAGTGCCATGGAGCATTTTAATGAAAGGGGTACTGGAGCATTGTACAGAAATGGTTCATGGATCATCGTGATTACACGGATCATGGAATATTGTGATGACAAGGGTTTCAGAGCATTGCGACGACAGGGGTCATGGAGCATTGTAATAGCAGGGGTGATGGGGCATTGTGATGACAGGGGCATGGAGCATTGTGATGACAGAAGTCATAGAATATTGTGATGACAAGGGCCATGGAGCATTGTCATGAAAGGTCTTATCTGGCATTGTGATGAGAGTGGTCATGGAGCATTGTGATAAAAGTTGTCCTGAAGCACTGTTATTACAGGGGCCATGTAGAATTTTGATGACAAAGGCCATGGAGCATTGTGATGACAGGCATCATGGAGCAATTTGATGAAAGTGGTCATGGAGCATTGTGATGAAATGCGCCATGGAACATTGTGAAGACAAGTGTCCTGGAGCATTGTGATGACAAGGGCCATGGCCAATTCTGATGACAGGTGTCATGGAGCATTGTGATGACAGTGGTCATCTATCATTATGATGAAAGGTATCACGGAGCACTGTGATGACAGGGGCCATGGAGCATTGTGATGACACGGGCATGGAGCATTATGATGAGAAGTGATCTGGAGCATTGCGATGACAAGGGTATGGAGGATTGTGATTACAGGGACCATGGAGCATTGTGAATGCATAGGCCATGGAGCAATGAAATGACAGGGGTCAAGGAGCATTGTGATGTAAGTTGTCATGGAGCATTGTCATGACTATTGTCCATGAACATTGTGATGACATGGTTCATGGAGCATTGTGATGACAAGTGCCATGGCGAATTGTGATGACAGGTGTCATGCGGCATTGTGATGACAGTGGTCATGTAGAATTGTAATGAACGGTATCATGGAGGACTCTGACGACAGGGGCCGTGGAGCACTGTGATGACAGTGGTCATCTAGAATTGTGATGAAATATACCAGGGAGCATTGTGATGACAGGGGTCATGGATCACCACAATTATAGGGGCCAGGGAGCATTGTGAATACAAAGATCATGGAGCATTGAGATGACAGGGGTCATGGATCATTGTGATGACAAGGGTCCTGGAACCTTGTGATGACACGGTTCATGGAGCATTGTGATGACAAGGTTCTTCAAGCATTGTGATGACACGGGCATGGAGCATTATGATGACAAGAGTTCTGGAGCATTGTGATGAAAAGGGTATGGAGCACTGTGATTACAGGGGACCAGGAGCGTTGTGATTACATGGGCAGTGAATATTGTGATGACAGGGGTTCATGGAGCACTGTGATGACAAGTGTCATGGAACATTGTGATGACAGGGTTCATGGAGCATTGTGATGAGAGGGGCCTTGGAGCATTATGATGATAGGCGTCATGGGGTATCGTGATGAGAGTGGTCATAGAACATTGTGATGAAAGGGATCATGGAGCAATGTGATTACAGGGGCCATGGAGCATTTTGAATGCATAGTCCATGGAGCAGTGTGATGACAGGGGTCATGGAGCATTGTGATGAATGTGGTCATAGTTCATTGTGATGATAAGTGTCCAGGAACATTGTGATGACATGGATCATGGAGCATTGTGATGACAAGGGCCATGGCGAATTGTGATGACAGGTGTCATGGGGCATTGTGATGACAGTGGTCATCGAGAATTATGAGGAAAGGTAACATGGAGCACTGTGATAACAGGGGCCATGGAGCATTGTGATGACAAAGGCCATGGAGCATTTTGATGACAAGTGTCATGGAGCATTGTGATGAGACGGGCATGGAGCATTATGATGCCAAGAGTTCTGGAGCATTGCGTTGACAAGGGCATGGAGCATTGTGATGACAAGGGCCATGGCCAATTCTGATGACAGGTGTCATCGGGCATTGTGATGACAGAGGTTATCTAGCATTGTGATGAAAGGTACAATGGATCAATGTGATAACAGAGGCCATGGAGCATTGTGATGATAAAGGCCATGGAGCATTTTAATGAAAAGTGTCATGGAGAATTGTGATGAGACGGGCATGGAGCATTATGATGACAAGAGTTCTGGAGCATTGCGTTGACAAGGGAATGGAGCATTGTGATTACAGGGACCATGGAGGATAGTGATGACATCTGTCATGGAACATTGTGCTGACAGGGGCCATGGAGCATTGTGATGACAGGTATAATGTGGCATTGTAATGACAGTGGTCATAGAGCATTGTGATGAAATGGATCATGGAGCAATGTGATTACAGGGACCATGTAGCATTGCGAATGCATAGGCTATGGAGCATTGTGATGACAGGAGTCAAGGAGCATTGTGATGTAAGTGGTCATGGATCATTGTGATGACAAGTGTCCTGGACCATTGTGATGACACGGGTCATGGAGCATTGTGATGGCAAGGGCCATGGCGAATTGTTATGACATGTGTCTTGGGGCATTGTGATGACAGTGGTCATCTAGAATTGTGATAAAAGGTATCATGGAGCACTGTGATGACAGGGGCCATGGAGTATTGTAATGACAAGGCAATGGAACATTGTGATGACAAGTATCATGGAGCTTTGTGATGACACGAGCATTCATCATTATGATGACAAGAGTTCTGGAGCATTGTGATGACAAGGGCATCGAGCATTGTGATTACAGGGTCATGGAGCATTGTGATGACAACTGTCATGGAACATTGTGATGACAGGGTTCATGGAGCATTGTGATGACAAGTGCGATGGCGAATTGTGATGACAAGTGTCATGGGGCATTGTGTTGAAAGGGGCATGGAGCATTGTGACGACAATGGTCATGGAGCATTGTGATGACTGGTATCATGGAGCATTGTTCTGAAAAAGGTCATGGGGCAGTGTAATGACAAGTATCATGGAGGATGTGATGAAAGGAGTCATGGAGCATTGTGATTAAATGGATCATGAGGCATTTTGATGACAAGAGTCATGGAACATTGTGATGACAGGGCTAATGGAGCATTGTGATGACAAGGGCTATGGAGCATTGTGATGACAGGTGTCATGCAGCATTGTGATGAAAGGGGTCATGGATCACTACGATGACATGTGTAATGGAGCATTGTGATGATATGGACATGGAGCATTGTGATAACAGGGGCCAGGGAGCATTGAGATGACAAGAGCAGGGAACATTCTGATGACAGCAGTCTTGTATCATTGTGATGATACCTGTCATGGAACATTGTGCTGACAGGGGCTATAGAGCAATGTGATGACTGGTGTCATGTGGCATTGTGATGACAGTGGTCATAGAGCATTGTGATGAAAAGGATCATGGAGCAATGTGATTACAGGGGCCATGGAGCATTGTGAATACATAGGCCATGGAGCATTGTGATGACAGGGGTCAAGGAGCATTGTGATGAAAGTGGACATGGAGCACTGTGATGACACAGGCATGCAGCATTATGATGACAAGAGTTCTGGAGCATTGTGATGAAAAGGGTATGGAGCATTGTGATTACAGGGGACCAGGAGCATTGTGATTACATGGGCAGTGAATATTGTGATGACAGGGGTCATGGAGCACTGTGATGACTAGTGTCATGGAACATTGTGATGAGAGGGATCATGGAGCACTGTGATGAGAGGGGCCTTGGAGCATTATGATGATAGGCGTCATGGGGCATTGTGATGACAGCGGTCTTGGAGCATTGTGATGAAAGGGATCATGGAGCAATGTGATTACAGGGGCCATGGAGCATTGTGAATGCATAGGCCATGGAGCAATGAAATGACAGGGGTCAAGGAGCATTGTGATGTAAGTTGTCATGGAGCATTGTGATGACAAGTGTCCATGAACATTGTGATGACATGGTTCATGGAGCTTTGTGATGACAAGTGCCATGGCGAATTGTGATGACAGATGTCATGGGGCATTGTGATGACAGTGGTCATGTAGAATTGTAATGAAAGGTATCATGGAGGACTCTGACGACAGGGGCCGTGGAGCACTGTGATGACAGTGGTCATCTAGAATTGTGATGAAATATACCAGGGAGCATTGTGATGACAGGGGTCATGGATCACCGCAATTATAGGGGCCAGGGAGCATTGTGAATACAAAGATCATGGAGCATTGAGATGACAGGGGTCATGGATCATTGTGATGACAAGGGTCCTGGAACCTTGTGATGACACGGTTCATGGAGCATTGTGATGACAAGGTTCTTCAAGCATTGTGATGACACGGGCATGGAGCATTATGATGACAAGAGTTCTGGAGCATTGTGATGAAAAGGGTATGGAGCACTGTGATTACAGGAGACCAGGAGCATTGTGATTACATGGGCAGTGAATATTGTGATGACAGGGGTTCATGGAGCACTGTGATGACAAGTGTCATGGAACATTGTGATGACAGGGTTCATGGAGCATTGTGATGAGAGGGGCCTTGGAGCATTATGATGATACGCGTCATGGGGCCTTGTGATGACAGCGGTCTTGGAGCATTGTGATGAAAGGGATCATGGAGCAATGTGATTACAGGGGCCATGGAGCATTTTGAATGCATAGGCCATGGAGCAGTGTGATGACAGGGGTCATGGAGCATTGTGATGAATGTGGTCATAGTTCATTGTGTTGATAAGTGTCCAGGAACATTGTGATGACATGGATCATGGAGCATTGTGATGACAAGGGCCATGGGGAATTGTGATGACAGGTGTCATGGGGCCTTGTGATGACAGTGGTCATCTAGAATTGTGATGAAAGGTAACATGGAGCACTGTGATAACAGGGGCCATGGAGCATTGTGATGACAAAGGCCATGGAGCATTTTGATGACAAGTGTCATGGAGCATTGTGATGAGACGGGCATGGAGCATTATGATGCCCAGAGTTCTGGAGCATTGTGGTGACAAGGGTATGGAGCATTGTGATGACAAGGGCCATGGCCAATTCTGATGACAGGTGTCATCGGGCATTGTGATGACAGAGGTTATCTAGCATTGTGATGAAAGGTACAATGGATCAATGTGATAACAGGGGCCATGGAGCATTGTGATGATAAAGACCATGGAGCATTTTAATGAAAAGTGTCATGGAGAATTGTGATGAGACGGGCATGGAGCATTATGATGACAAGAGTTCTGGAGCATTGCGTTGACAAGGGAATGGAGCATTGTGATTACAGGGACCATGGAGGATAGTGGTGACATCTGTCATGGAACATTGTGATGACAGTGGTCATGGAGCATTGTAATGACAGGGGCCATGGAGCATTGTGATGACAGGGGTCATGGGGCATTGTGATGACAGTGGTCATGGAGCATTGTGATGAAAGGGGTCATGGAGCACTGTGATCACAGGGGCCATGTATAATTGTGATGACAAAGACCATGGAGCATTGTGATGACAGTTGTCATGGAGCATTGTGTTGAAAGGGGCATGGAGCATTGTGACGACAATGGTCATGGAGCATTGTGATGACTGGTATCATGGAGCATTGTTCTGAAAAAGGTCATGGGGCAGTGTAATGACAAGTATCATGGAGGATGTGATGAAAGGAGTCATGGAGCATTGTGATTAAATGGATCATGAGGCATTTTGATGACAAGAGTCATGGAACATTGTGATGACAGGGCTAATGGAGCATTGTGATGACAAAGGCTATGGAGCATTGTGATGACTGGGGTCATGGAGCATTGTGATGAAAGGGGTCATGGATCACATCGATGACATGGGTAATGGAGCATTGTGATGATATGAGCATGGAGCATTGTGATGACAGGAGCCAGGGAGCATTGAGAATGACAAGGGCAGGGAACATTGTGATGACAGCAGTCATGGATCATTGTGATGATACCTGTCATGGAACATTGTGCTGACAGGGGCTATAGAGCATTGTGATGACAGGTATCATGTGGCATTCTGATGACAGTGGTCATAGAGCATTGTGATGAAAGTGGTCATGGAGAACTGTGATGACAAGGGAATGGAGCATTATGATGACAAGAGTTCTGGAGCATTGTGATGACAAGGGTATGGAGCATTGTGATTACAGGGGACCAGGAGCATTGTGATTACATGGGCAGTGAATATTGTGATGACAGGGGTCATGGAGCACTGTGATGACTAGTGTCATGGAACATTGTGATGACAGGGATCATGGAGCATTGTGATGAGAGGGGCCTTGGAGCATTATGATGATAGGCGTCATGGGGCATTGTGATGACAGCGGTCTTGGAGTATTGTGATGAAAGGGATCATGGAGCAATGTGATTACAGGAGCCATGGAGCATTGTGAATGCATAGGCCATGGAGCAATGGAATGACAGGGGTCAAGGAGCATTGTGATGTAAGTTGTCATGGAGCATTGTGATGACTCTTGTCCATGAACATTGTGATGACATGGTTCATGGAGCATTGTGATGACAGGTGTCATGTGGAATTGTGATGAGAGCGGTCATATAGAATTGTGATTAAAGGTATCAGGGAGGACTCTGATAACAGGGGCCGTGGAGCACTGTGATGACAGTGGTCATCTAGAATTGTGATGAAATATACCAGGGAGCATTGTGATGACAGGGGTCATGGATCACCGCAATTATAGGGGCCAGGGAGCATTGTGAATACAAAGATCATGGAGCATTGAGATGACAGGGGTCATGGATCATTGTGATGACAAGGGTCCTGGAACCTTGTGATGACACGGTTCATGGAGCATTGTGATGACAAGGTTCTTCAAGCATTGTGATGACACGGGCATGGAGCATTATGATGACAAGAGTTCTGGAGCATTGTGATGAAAAGGGTATGGAGCACTGTGATTACAGGGGACCAGGAGCATTGTGATTACATGGGCAGTGAATATTGTGATGACAGGGGTTCATGGAGCACTGTGATGACAAGTGTCATGGAACATTGTGATGACAGGGTTCATGGAGCATTGTGATGAGAGGGGCCTTGGAGCATTATGATGATAGGCGTCATGGGGTATCGTGATGAGAGTGGTCATAGAACATTGTGATGAAAGGGATCATGGAGCAATGTGATTACAGGGGCCATGGAGCATTTTGAATGCATAGTCCATGGAGCAGTGTGATGACAGGGGTCATGGAGCATTGTGATGAATGTGGTCATAGTTCATTGTGATGATAAGTGTCCAGGAACATTGTGATGACATGGATCATGGAGCATTGTGATGACAAGGGCCATGGCGAATTGTGATGACAGGTGTCATGGGGCATTGTGATGACAGTGGTCATCGAGAATTATGAGGAAAGGTAACATGGAGCACTGTGATAACAGGGGCCATGGAGCATTGTGATGACAAAGGCCATGGAGCATTTTGATGACAAGTGTCATGGAGCATTGTGATGAGACGGGCATGGAGCATTATGATGCCAAGAGTTCTGGAGCATTGCGTTGACAAGGGCATGGAGCATTGTGATGACAAGGGCCATGGCCAATTCTGATGACAGGTGTCATCGGGCATTGTGATGACAGAGGTTATCTAGCATTGTGATGAAAGGTACAATGGATCAATGTGATAACAGGGGCCATGGAGCATTGTGATGATAAAGGCCATGGAGCATTTTAATGAAAAGTGTCATGGAGAATTGTGATGAGACGGGCATGGAGCATTATGATGACAAGAGTTCTGGAGCATTGCGTTGACAAGGGAATGGAGCATTGTGATTACAGGGACCATGGAGGATAGTGATGACATCTGTCATGGAACATTGTGCTGACAGGGGCCATGGAGCATTGTGATGACAGGTATAATGTGGCATTGTAATGACAGTGGTCATAGAGCATTGTGATGAAATGGATCATGGAGCAATGTGATTACAGGGACCATGTAGCATTGCGAATGCATAGGCTATGGAGCATTGTGATGACAGGAGTCAAGGAGCATTGTGATGTAAGTGGTCATGGATCATTGTGATGACAAGTGTCCTGGACCATTGTGATGACACGGGTCATGGAGCATTGTGATGGCAAGGGCCATGGCGAATTGTGATGACATGTGTCTTGGGGCATTGTGATGACAGTGGTCATCTAGAATTGTGATAAAAGGTATCATGGAGCACTGTGATGACAGGGGCCATGGAGTATTGTAATGACAAGGCAATGGAACATTGTGATGACAAGTATCATGGAGCTTTGTGATGACACGAGCATTCATCATTATGATGACAAGAGTTCTGGAGCATTGTGATGACAAGGGCATGGAGCATTGTGATTACAGGGTCATGGAGCATTGTGATGACAACTGTCATGGAACATTGTGATGACAGGGTTCATGGAGCATTGTGATGACAAGTGCGATGGCGAATTGTGATGACAGGTGTCATGGGGCATTGTGTTGAAAGGGGCATGGAGCATTGTGATTAAAGGGGCCATGGAGCATTTTGATGACAAGGGCAGGCGAACATTTTGATTACATTGGTAATGGAGCATTGTGATGACATGGGCAGGGAACATTGTGAAGACAGGTGTAATGGAACATTGTGATTACAGGGGACATGGAGCATTTTGATGACATGGGCAGGCAACATTGTGATGACAGGTGTCATGGAGCATTGTGATGACAATTGTCATGGAACGTTGTGCTGACAGGGATCATGGAGCATTGTGATGAGACGGTCATTGGAGCATTGTGATGACAGGCGTACTGGAGCCTTCTGAGGAAAGGTGTCATGGGTCATTGTGATTACAGCGATCATGGAACATTGTGATGACAGTGGTCATGGAGCATTGTAATGACAGGGGCCATGGAGCATTGTGATGACAGGGGTCATGGGGCATTGTGATGACAGTGGTCATGGAGCATTGTGATGAAAGGGGTCATGGAGCACTGTGATCACAGGGGCCATGTATAATTGTGATGACAAAGGCCATGGAGCATTGTGATGACAGTTGTCATGGAGCATTGTGTTGAAAGGGGCATGGAGCATTGTGACGACAATGGTCATGGAGCATTGTGATGACTGGTATCATGGAGCATTGTTCTGAAAAAGGTCATGGGGCAGTGTAATGACAAGTATCATGGAAGATGTGATGAAAGGAGTCATGGAGCATTGTGATTAAATGGATCATGAGGCATTTTGATGACAAGAGTCATGGAACATTGTGATGACAGGGCTAATGGAGCATTGTGATGACAAGGGCTATGGAGCATTGTGATGACAGGTGTCATGCAGCATTGTGATGAAAGGGGTCATGGATCACTACGATGACATGTGTAATGGAGCATTGTGATGATATGGACATGGAGCATTGTGATAACAGGGGCCAGGGAGCATTGAGATGACAAGAGCAGGGAACATTCTGATGACAGCAGTCTTGTATCATTGTGATGATACCTGTCATGGAACATTGTGCTGACAGGGGCTATAGAGCAATGTGATGACAGGTGTCATGTGGCATTGTGATGACAGTGGTCATAGAGCATTGTGATGAAAAGGATCATGGAGCAATGTGATTACAGGGGCCATGGAGCATTGTGAATACATAGGCCATGGAGCATTGTGATGACAGGGGTCAAGGAGCATTGTGATGAAAGTGGACATGGAGCACTGTGATGACACGGGCATGCAGCATTATGATGACAAGAGTTCTGGAGCATTGTGATGAAAAGGGTATGGAGCATTGTGATTACAGGGGACCAGGAGCATTGTGATTACATGGGCAGTGAATATTGTGATGACAGGGGTTCATGGAGCACTGTGATGACAAGTGTCATGGAACATTGTGATGACAGGGTTCATGGAGCATTGTGATGAGAGGGGCCTTGGAGCATTATGATGATAGGCGTCATGGGGTATTGTGATGAGAGTGGTCATAGAACATCGTGATGAAAGGGATCATGGAGCAATGTGATTACAGGGGCCATGGAGCATTTTGAATGCATAGGCCATGGAGCAGTGTGATGACAGGGGTCATGGATCATTGTGATGAAAAGTGTCCTGGACCATTGTGATGACACGGGTCATGGAGCATTGTGATGGCAAGGGCCATGGCGAATTGTGATGACATGTGTCTTGGGGCATTGTGATGACAGTGGTCATCTAGAATTGTGATAAAAGGTATCATGGAGCACTGTGATGACAGGGGCCATGGAGTATTGTAATGACAAGGCCATGGAACATTGTGATGACAAGTATCATGGAGCTTTGTGATGACACGAGCATTCATCATTATGATGACAAGAGTTCTGGAGCATTGTGATGACAAGGGCATGGAGCATTGTGATTACAGGGTCATGGAGCATTGTGATGACAACTGTCATGGAACATTGTGATGACAGGGTTCATGGAGCATTGTGATTAAAGGGGCCATGGAGCATTTTGATGACAAGGGCAGGCGAACATTTTGATTACATTGGTAATGGAGCATTGTGATGACATGGGCAGGGAACATTGTGAAAACAGGTGTAATGGAACATTGTGATTACAGGGGACATGGAGCATTTTGATGACATGGGCAGGCAACATTGTGATGACAGGTGTCATGGAGCATTGTGATGACAATTGTCATGGAACGTTGTGCTGACAGGGATCATGGAGCATTGTGATGAGACGGTCATTGGAGCATTGTGATGACAGGCGTACTGGAGCCTTCTGAGGAAAGGTGTCATGAGTCATTGTGATTACAGCGATCATGGAACATTGTGATGACAGTGGTCATGGAGCATTGTAATGACAGGGGCCATGGAGCATTGTGATGACATGGGTCATGGGGCATTGTGATGACAGTGGTCATGGAGCATTGTGATGAAAGGGGTCATGGAGCACTGTGATCACAGGGGCCATGTATAATTGTGATGACAAAGGCCATGGAGCATTGTGATGACAGTTGTCATGGAGCATTGTGTTGAAAGGGGCATGGAGCATTGTGACGACAATGGTCATGGAGCATTGTGATGACTGGTATCATGGAGCATTGTTCTGAAAGAGGTCATGGGGCAGTGTAATGACAAGTATCATGGAGGATGTGATGAAATGAGTCATGGAGCATTGTGATTAAATGGATCATGAGGCATTTTGATGACAAGAGTCATGGAACATTGTGATGACAGCGCTAATGGAGCATTGTGATGACAAGGGCTATGGAGCATTGTGATGAATGGGGTCATGGGGCATGGTGATGACAGTGGTCATGGAGCATTGTGATGACAAAGACCACGGAGCATTGTGATGACAGGTGTCATGCAGCATTGTGATGAAAGGGGTCATGGATCACTACGATGACATGGGTAATGGAGCATTGTGATGATACGGGCATGGAGCATTGTGATGACAGGGGTCATGCAGCATTGTGATGACAGGGGCCATGCAGCATTTTGATGACATGGGCATGGAGCATAGTGATGACAAGAGTTCTGGAGCATTTTGATGACGAGGGCATGGATCATTTTGATGACAGGGGCCATGAAGCATTGAGATGACAAGGGAATGGAGCATTGTGATGAAAGCGGTCCTGGAGAATTGTGAGGAAACGGGTCATGGATTATTGTGATGGAAGGGTTCCTGGAGCATTCTGATGACAAGTGCCATGGAGCATTTTAATGAAAGGGGTACTGGAGCATTGTACAGAAATGGTTCATGGATCATCGTGATTACACGGATCATGGAATATTGTGATGACAAGGGTTTCAGAGCATTGCGACGACAGGGGTCATGGAGCATTGTAATAGCAGGGGTGATGGGGCATTGTGATGACAGGGGCATGGAGCATTGTGATGACAGAAGTCATAGAATATTGTGATGACAAGGGCCATGGAGCATTGTCATGAAAGGTCTTATCTGGCATTGTGATGAGAGTGGTCATGGAGCATTGTGATAAAAGTTGTCCTGAAGCACTGTTATTACAGGGGCCATGTAGAATTTTGATGACAAAGGCCATGGAGCATTGTGATGACAGGCATCATGGAGCAATTTGATGAAAGTGGTCATGGAGCATTGTGATGAAATGCGCCATGGAACATTGTGAAGACAAGTGTCCTGGAGCATTGTGATGACAAGGGCCATGGCCAATTCTGATGACAGGTGTCATGGAGCATTGTGATGACAGTGGTCATCTATCATTATGATGAAAGGTATCACGGAGCACTGTGATGACAGGGGCCATGGAGCATTGTGATGACACGGGCATGGAGCATTATGATGAGAAGTGATCTGGAGCATTGCGATGACAAGGGTATGGAGCATTGTGATTACAGGGACCATGGAGCATTGTGAATGCATAGGCCATGGAGCAATGAAATGACAGGGGTCAAGGAGCATTGTGATGTAAGTTGTCATGGAGCATTGTCATGACTATTGTCCATGAACATTGTGATGACATGGTTCATGGAGCATTGTGATGACAAGTGCCATGGCGAATTGTGATGACAGGTGTCATGCGGCATTGTGATGACAGTGGTCATGTAGAATTGTAATGAACGGTATCATGGAGGACTCTGACGACAGGGGCCGTGGAGTACTGTGATGACAGTGGTCATCTAGAATTGTGATGAAATATACCAGGGAGCATTGTGATGACAGGGGTCATGGATCACCGCAATTATAGGGGCCAGGGAGCATTGTGAATACAAAGATCATGGAGCATTGAGATGACAGGGGTCATGGATCATTGTGATGACAAGGGTCCTGGAACCTTGTGATGACACGGTTCATGGAGCATTGTGATGACAAGGTTCTTCAAGCATTGTGATGACACGGGCATGGAGCATTATGATGACAAGAGTTCTGGAGCATTGTGATGAAAAGGGTATGGAGCACTGTGATTACAGGAGACCAGGAGCATTGTGATTACATGGGCAGTGAATATTGTGATGACAGGGGTTCATGGAGCACTGTGATGACAAGTGTCATGGAACATTGTGATGACAGGGTTCATGGAGCATTGTGATGAGAGGGGCCTTGGAGCATTATGATGATAGGCGTCATGGGGTATCGTGATGAGAGTGGTCATAGAACATTGTGATGAAAGGGATCATGGAGCAATGTGATTACAGGGGCCATGGAGCATTTTGAATGCATAGTCCATGGAGCAGTGTGATGACAGGGGTCATGGAGCATTGTGATGAATGTGGTCATAGTTCATTGTGATGATAAGTGTCCAGGAACATTGTGATGACATGGATCATGGAGCATTGTGATGACAAGGGCCATGGCGAATTGTGATGACAGGTGTCATGGGGCATTGTGATGACAGTGGTCATCGAGAATTATGAGGAAAGGTAACATGGAGCACTGTGATAACAGGGGCCATGGAGCATTGTGATGACAAAGGCCATGGAGCATTTTGATGACAAGTGTCATGGAGCATTGTGATGAGACGGGCATGGAGCATTATGATGCCAAGAGTTCTGGAGCATTGCGTTGACAAGGGCATGGAGCATTGTGATGACAAGGGCCATGGCCAATTCTGATGACAGGTGTCATCGGGCATTGTGATGACAGAGGTTATCTAGCATTGTGATGAAAGGTACAATGGATCAATGTGATAACAGGGGCCATGGAGCATTGTGATGATAAAGGCCATGGAGCATTTTAATGAAAAGTGTCATGGAGAATTGTGATGAGACGGGTATGGAGCATTATGATGACAAGAGTTCTGGAGCATTGCGTTGACAAGGGAATGGAGCATTGTGATTACAGGGACCATGGAGGATAGTGATGACATCTGTCATGGAACATTGTGCTGACAGGGGCCATGGAGCATTGTGATGACAGGTATAATGTGGCATTGTAATGACAGTGGTCATAGAGCATTGTGATGAAATGGATCATGGAGCAATGTGATTACAGGGACCATGTAGCATTGCGAATGCATAGGCTATGGAGCATTGTGATGACAGGAGTCAAGGAGCATTGTGATGTAAGTGGTCATGGATCATTGTGATGACAAGTGTCCTGGACCATTGTGATGACACGGGTCATGGAGCATTGTGATGGCAAGGGCCATGGCGAATTGTTATGACATGTGTCTTGGGGCATTGTGATGACAGTGGTCATCTAGAATTGTGATAAAAGGTATCATGGAGCACTGTGATGACAGGGGCCATGGAGTATTGTAATGACAAGGCAATGGAACATTGTGATGACAAGTATCATGGAGCTTTGTGATGACACGAGCATTCATCATTATGATGACAAGAGTTCTGGAGCATTGTGATGACAAGGGCATGGAGCATTGTGATTACAGGGTCATGGAACATTGTGATGACAACTGTCATGGAACATTGTGATGACAGGGTTCATGGAGCATTGTGATGACAAGTGCGATGGCGAATTGTGATGACAGGTGTCATGGGGCATTGTGTTGAATGGGGCATGGAGCATTGTGACGACAATGGTCATGGAGCATTGTGATGACTGGTATCATGGAGCATTGTTCTGAAAAAGGTCATGGGGCAGTGTAATGACAAGTATCATGGAGGATGTGATGAAAGGAGTCATGGAGCATTGTGATTAAATGGATCATGAGGCATTTTGATGACAAGAGTCATGGAACATTGTGATGACAGGGCTAATGGAGCATTGTGATGACAAGGGCTATGGAGCATTGTGATGACAGGTGTCATGCAGCATTGTGATGAAAGGGGTCATGGATCACTACGATGACATGTGTAATGGAGCATTGTGATGATATGGACATGGAGCATTGTGATAACAGGGGCCAGGGAGCATTGAGATGACAAGAGCAGGGAACATTCTGATGACAGCAGTCTTGTATCATTGTGATGATACCTGTCATGGAACATTGTGCTGACAGGGGCTATAGAGCATTGTGATGACAGGTGTCATGTGGCATTGTGATGACAGTGGTCATAGAGCATTGTGATGAAAAGGATCATGGAGCAATGTGATTACAGGGGCCATGGAGCATTGTGAATACATAGGCCATGGAGCATTGTGATGACAGGGGTCAAGGAGCATTGTGATGAAAGTGGACATGGAGCACTGTGATGACACGGGCATGCAGCATTATGATGACAAGAGTTCTGGAGCATTGTGATGAAAAGGGTATGGAGCATTGTGATTACAGGGGACCAGGAGCATTGTGATTACATGGGCAGTGAATATTGTGATGACAGGGGTCATGGAGCACTGTGATGACTAGTGTCATGGAACATTGTGATGAGAGGGATCATGGAGCACTGTGATGAGAGGGGCCTTGGAGCATTATGATGATAGGCGATATGGGGCATTGTGATGACAGCGGTCTTGGAGCATTGTGATGAAAGGGATCATGGAGCAATGTGATTACAGGGGCCATGGAGCATTGTGAATGCATAGGCCATGGAGCAATGAAATGACAGGGGTCAAGGAGCATTGTGATGTAAGTTGTCATGGAGCATTGTGATGACAAGTGTCCATGAACATTGTGATGACATGGTTCATGGAGCATTGTGATGACAAGTGCCATGGCGAATTGTGATGACAGGTGTCATGGGGCATTGTGATGACAGTGGTCATGTAGAATTGTAATGAAAGGTATCATGGAGGACTCTGACGACAGGGGCCGTGGAGCACTGTGATGACAGTGGTCATCTAGAATTGTGATGAAATATACCAGGGAGCATTGTGATGACAGGGGTCATGGATCACCGCAATTATAGGGGCCAGGGAGCATTGTGAATACAAAGATCATGGAGCATTGAGATGACAGGGGTCATGGATCATTGTGATGACAAGGGTCCTGGAACCTTGTGATGACACGGTTCATGGAGCATTGTGATGACAAGGTTCTTCAAGCATTGTGATGACACGGGCATGGAGCATTATGATGACAAGAGTTCTGGAGCATTGTGATGAAAAGGGTATGGAGCACTGTGATTACAGGAGACCAGGAGCATTGTGATTACATGGGCAGTGAATATTGTGATGACAGGGGTTCATGGAGCACTGTGATGACAAGTGTCATGGAACATTGTGATGACAGGGTTCATGGAGCATTGTGATGAGAGGGGCCTTGGAGCATTATGATGATACGCGTCATGGGGCCTTGTGATGACAGCGGTCTTGGAGCATTGTGATGAAAGGGATCATGGAGCAATGTGATTACAGGGGCCATGGAGCATTTTGAATGCATAGGCCATGGAGCAGTGTGATGACAGGGGTCATGGAGCATTGTGATGAATGTGGTCATAGTTCATTGTGATGATAAGTGTCCAGGAACATTGTGATGACATGGATCATGGAGCATTGTGATGACAAGGGCCATGGCGAATTGTGATGACAGGTGTCATGGGGCATTGTGATGACAGTGGTCATCTAGAATTGTGATGAAAGGTAACATGGAGCACTGTGATAACAGGGGCCATGGAGCATTGTGATGACAAAGGCCATGGAGCATTTTGATGACAAGTGTCATGGAGCATTGTGATGAGACGGGCATGGAGCATTATGATGCCCAGAGTTCTGGAGCATTGTGGTGACAAGGGCATGGAGCATTGTGATGACAAGGGCCATGGCCAATTCTGATGACAGGTGTCATCGGGCATTGTGATGACAGAGGTTATCTAGCATTGTGATGAAAGGTACAATGGATCAATGTGATAACAGGGGCCATGGAGCATTGTGATGATAAAGACCATGGAGCATTTTAATGAAAAGTGTCATGGAGTATTGTGATGAGACGGGCATGGAGCATTATGATGACAAGAGTTCTGGAGCATTGCGTTGACAAGGGAATGGAGCATTGTGATTACAGGGACCATGGAGGATAGTGGTGACATCTGTCATGGAACATTGTGATGACAGTGGTCATGGAGCATTGTAATGACAGGGGCCATGGAGCATTGTGATGACAGGGGTCATGGGGCATTGTGATGACAGTGGTCATGGAGCATTGTGATGAAAGGGGTCATGGAGCACTGTGATCACAGGGGCCATGTATAATTGTGATGACAAAGACCATGGAGCATTGTGATGACAGTTGTCATGGAGCATTGTGTTGAAAGGGGCATGGAGCATTGTGACGACAATGGTCATGGAGCATTGTGATGACTGGTATCATGGAGCATTGTTCTGAAAAAGGTCATGGGGCAGTGTAATGACAAGTATCATGGAGGATGTGATGAAAGGAGTCATGGAGCATTGTGATTAAATGGATCATGAGGCATTTTGATGACAAGAGTCATGGAACATTGTGATGACAGGGCTAATGGAGCATTGTGATGACAAGGGCTATGGAGCATTGTGATGACTGGGGTCATGGAGCATTGTGATGAAAGGGGTCATGGATCACATCGATGACATGGGTAATGGAGCATTGTGATGATATGAGCATGGAGCATTGTGATGACAGGAGCCAGGGAGCATTGAGAATGACAAGGGCAGGGAACATTGTGATGACAGCAGTCATGGATCATTGTGATGATACCTGTCATGGAACATTGTGCTGACAGGGGCTATAGAGCATTGTGATGACAGGTGTCATGTGGCATTGTGATGACAGTGGTCATAGAGCATTGTGATGAAAGTGGTCATGGAGAACTGTGATGACAAGGGAATGGAGCATTATGATGACAAGAGTTCTGGAGCATTGTGATGACAAGGGTATGGAGCATTGTGATTACAGGGGACCAGGAGCATTGTGATTACATGGGCAGTGAATATTGTGATGACAGGGGTCATGGAGCACTGTGATGACTAGTGTCATGGAACATTGTGATGACAGGGATCATGGAGCATTGTGATGAGAGGGGCCTTGGAGCATTATGATGATAGGCGTCATGGGGCATTGTGATGACAGCGGTCTTGGAGTATTGTGATGAAAGGGATCATGGAGCAATGTGATTACAGGAGCCATGGAGCATTGTGAATGCATAGGCCATGGAGCAATGGAATGACAGGGGTCAAGGAGCATTGTGATGTAAGTTGTCATGGAGCATTGTGATGACTCTTGTCCATGAACATTGTGATGACATGGTTCATGGAGCATTGTGATGACAGGTGTCATGTGGAATTGTGATGAGAGCGGTCATATAGAATTGTGATTAAAGGTATCAGGGAGGACTCTGATAACAGGGGCCGTGGAGCACTGTGATGACAGTGGTCATCTAGAATTGTGATGAAATATACCAGGGAGCATTGTGATGACAGGGGTCATGGATCACCGCAATTATAGGGGCCAGGGAGCATTGTGAATACAAAGATCATGGAGCATTGAGATGACAGGGGTCATGGATCATTGTGATGACAAGGGTCCTGGAACCTTGTGATGACACGGTTCATGGAGCATTGTGATGACAAGGTTCTTCAAGCATTGTGATGACACGGGCATGGAGCATTATGATGACAAGAGTTCTGGAGCATTGTGATGAAAAGGGTATGGAGCACTGTGATTACAGGGGACCAGGAGCATTGTGATTACATGGGCAGTGAATATTGTGATGACAGGGGTCATGGAGCACTGTGATGACTAGTGTCATGGAACATTGTGATGACAGGGATCATGGAGCACTGTGATGAGAGGGGCCTTGGAGCATTATGATGATAGGCGTCATGGGGCATTGTGATGACAGCGGTCTTGGAGCATTGTGATGAAAGGGATCATGGAGCAATGTGATTACAGGGGCCATGGAGCATTGTGAATGCATAGGCCATGGAGCAATGAAATGACAGGGGTCAAGGAGCATTGTGATGTAAGTTGTCATGGAGCATTGTGATGACAAGTGTCCATGAACATTGTGATGACATGGTTCATGGAGCATTGTGATGACAAGTGCCATGGCGAATTGTGATGACAGGTGTCATGGGGCATTGTGATGACAGTGGTCATGTAGAATTGTAATGAAAGGTATCATGGAGGACTCTGACGACAGGGGCCGTGGAGCACTGTGATGACAGTGGTCATCTAGAATTGTGATGAAATATACCAGGGAGCATTGTGATGACAGGGGTCATGGATCACCGCAATTATAGGGGCCAGGGAGCATTGTGAATACAAAGATCATGGAGCATTGAGATGACAGGGGTCATGGATCATTGTGATGACAAGGGTCCTGGAACCTTGTGATGACACGGTTCATGGAGCATTGTGATGACAAGGTTCTTCAAGCATTGTGATGACACGGGCATGGAGCATTATGATGACAAGAGTTCTGGAGCATTGTGATGAAAAGGGTATGGAGCACTGTGATTACAGGAGACCAGGAGCATTGTGATTACATGGGCAGTGAATATTGTGATGACAGGGGTTCATGGAGCACTGTGATGACAAGTGTCATGGAACATTGTGATGACAGGGTTCATGGAGCATTGTGATGAGAGGGGCCTTGGAGCATTATGATGATACGCGTCATGGGGCCTTGTGATGACAGCGGTCTTGGAGCATTGTGATGAAAGGGATCATGGAGCAATGTGATTACAGGGGCCATGGAGCATTTTGAATGCATAGGCCATGGAGCAGTGTGATGACAGGGGTCATGGAGCATTGTGATGAATGTGGTCATAGTTCATTGTGATGATAAGTGTCCAGGAACATTGTGATGACATGGATCATGGAGCATTGTGATGACAAGGGCCATGGCGAATTGTGATGACAGGTGTCATGGGGCATTGTGATGACAGTGGTCATCTAGAATTGTGATGAAAGGTAACATGGAGCACTGTGATAACAGGGGCCATGGAGCATTGTGATGACAAAGGCCATGGAGCATTTTGATGACAAGTGTCATGGAGCATTGTGATGAGACGGGCATGGAGCATTATGATGCCCAGAGTTCTGGAGCATTGTGGTGACAAGGGCATGGAGCATTGTGATGACAAGGGCCATGGCCAATTCTGATGACAGGTGTCCTCGGGCATTGTGATGACAGAGGTTATCTAGCATTGTGATGAAAGGTACAATGGATCAATGTGATAACAGGGGCCATGGAGCATTGTGATGATAAAGACCATGGAGCATTTTAATGAAAAGTGTCATGGAGTATTGTGATGAGACGGGCATGGAGCATTATGATGACAAGAGTTCTGGAGCATTGCGTTGACAAGGGAATGGAGCATTGTGATTACAGGGACCATGGAGGATAGTGGTGACATCTGTCATGGAACATTGTGATGACAGTGGTCATGGAGCATTGTAATGACAGGGGCCATGGAGCATTGTGATGACAGGGGTCATGGGGCATTGTGATGACAGTGGTCATGGAGCATTGTGATGAAAGGGGTCATGGAGCACTGTGATCACAGGGGCCATGTATAATTGTGATGACAAAGACCATGGAGCATTGTGATGACAGTTGTCATGGAGCATTGTGTTGAAAGGGGCATGGAGCATTGTGACGACAAAGGTCATGGAGCATTGTGATGACTGGTATCATGGAGCATTGTTCTGAAAAAGGTCATGGGGCAGTGTAATGACAAGTATCATGGAGGATGTGATGAAAGGAGTCATGGAGCATTGTGATTAAATGGATCATGAGGCATTTTGATGACAAGAGTCATGGAACATTGTGATGACAGGGCTAATGGAGCATTGTGATGACAAGGGCTATGGAGCATTGTGATGACTGGGGTCATGGAGCATTGTGATGAAAGGGGTCATGGATCACATCGATGACATGGGTAATGGAGCATTGTGATGATATGAGCATGGAGCATTGTGATGACAGGAGCCAGGGAGCATTGAGAATGACAAGGGCAGGGAACATTGTGATGACAGCAGTCATGGATCATTGTGATGATACCTGTCATGGAACATTGTGCTGACAGGGGCTATAGAGCATTGTGATGACAGGTGTCATGTGGCATTGTGATGACAGTGGTCATAGAGCATTGTGATGAAAGTGGTCATGGAGAACTGTGATGACAAGGGAATGGAGCATTATGATGACAAGAGTTCTGGAGCATTGTGATGACAAGGGTATGGAGCATTGTGATTACAGGGGACCAGGAGCATTGTGATTACATGGGCAGTGAATATTGTGATGACAGGGGTCATGGAGCACTGTGATGACTAGTGTCATGGAACATTGTGATGACAGGGATCATGGAGCATTGTGATGAGAGGGGCCTTGGAGCATTATGATGATAGGCGTCATGGGGCATTGTGATGACAGCGGTCTTGGAGTATTGTGATGAAAGGGATCATGGAGCAATGTGATTACAGGAGCCATGGAGCATTGTGAATGCATAGGCCATGGAGCAATGGAATGACAGGGGTCAAGGAGCATTGTGATGTAAGTTGTCATGGAGCATTGTGATGACTCTTGTCCATGAACATTGTGATGACATGGTTCATGGAGCATTGTGATGACAGGTGTCATGTGGAATTGTGATGAGAGCGGTCATATAGAATTGTGATTAAAGGTATCAGGGAGGACTCTGATAACAGGGGCCGTGGAGCACTGTGATGACAGTGGTCATCTAGAATTGTGATGAAATATACCAGGGAGCATTGTGATGACAGGGGTCATGGATCACCGCAATTATAGGGGCCAGGGAGCATTGTGAATACAAAGATCATGGAGCATTGAGATGACAGGGGTCATGGATCATTGTGATGACAAGGGTCCTGGAACCTTGTGATGACACGGTTCATGGAGCATTGTGATGACAAGGTTCTTCAAGCATTGTGATGACACGGGCATGGAGCATTATGATGACAAGAGTTCTGGAGCATTGTGATGAAAAGGGTATGGAGTACTGTGATTACAGGGGACCAGGAGCATTGTGATTACATGGGCAGTGAATATTGTGATGACAGGTGTTCATGGAGCACTGTGATGACAAGTGTCATGGAACATTGTGATGACAGGGTTCATGGAGCATTGTGATGAGAGGGGCCTTGGAGCATTATGATGATAGGCGTCATGGGGTATCGTGATGAGAGTGGTCATAGAACATTGTGATGAAAGGGATCATGGAGCAATGCGATTACAGGGGCCATGGAGCATTTTGAATGCATAGTCCATGGAGCAGTGTGATGACAGGGGTCATGGAGCATTGTGATGAATGTGGTCATAGTTCATTGTGATGATAAGTGTCCAGGAACATTGTGATGACATGGATCATGGAGCATTGTGATGACAAGGGCCATGGCGAATTGTGATGACAGGTGTCATGGGGCATTGTGATGACAGTGGTCATCGAGAATTATGAGGAAAGGTAACATGGAGCACTGTGATAACAGGGGCCATGGAGCATTGTGATGACAAAGGCCATGGAGCATTTTGATGACAAGTGTCATGGAGCATTGTGATGAGACGGGCATGGAGCATTATGATGCCAAGAGTTCTGGAGCATTGCGTTGACAAGGGCATGGAGCATTGTGATGACAAGGGCCATGGCCAATTCTGATGACAGGTGTCATCGGGCATTGTGATGACAGAGGTTATCTAGCATTGTGATGAAAGGTACAATGGATCAATTTGATAACAGGGGCCATGGAGCATTGTGATGATAAAGGCCATGGAGCATTTTAATGAAAAGTGTCATGGAGAATTGTGATGAGACGGGCATGGAGCATTATGATGACAAGAGTTCTGGAGCATTGCGTTGACAAGGGAATGGAGCATTGTGATTACAGGGACCATGGAGGATAGTGATGACATCTGTCATGGAACATTGTGCTGACAGGGGCCATGGAGCATTGTGATGACAGGTATAATGTGGCATTGTAATGACAGTGGTCATAGAGCATTGTGATGAAATGGATCATGGAGCAATGTGATTACAGGGACCATGTAGCATTGCGAATGCATAGGCTATGGAGCATTGTGATGACAGGAGTCAAGGAGCATTGTGATGTAAGTGGTCATGGATCATTGTGATGACAAGTGTCCTGGACCATTGTGATGACACGGGTCATGGAGCATTGTGATGGCAAGGGCCATGGCGAATTGTTATGACATGTGTCTTGGGGCATTGTGATGACAGTGGTCATCTAGAATTGTGATAAAAGGTATCATGGAGCACTGTGATGACAGGGGCCATGGAGTATTGTAATGACAAGGCAATGGAACATTGTGATGACAAGTATCATGGAGCTTTGTGATGACACGAGCATTCATCATTATGATGACAAGAGTTCTGGAGCATTGTGATGACAAGGGCATGGAGCATTGTGATTACAGGGTCATGGAGCATTGTGATGACAACTGTCATGGAACATTGTGATGACAGGGTTCATGGAGCATTGTGATGACAAGTGCGATGGCGAATTGTGATGACAGGTGTCATGGGGCATTGTGTTGAAAGGGGCATGGAGCATTGTGACGACAATGGTCATGGAGCATTGTGATGAATGGTATCATGGAGCATTGTTCTGAAAAAGGTCATGGGGCAGTGTAATGACAAGTATCATGGAGGATGTGATGAAAGGAGTCATGGAGCATTGTGATTAAATGGATCATGAGGCATTTTGATGACAAGAGTCATGGAACATTGTGATGACAGGGCTAATGGAGCATTGTGATGACAAGGGCTATGGAGCATTGTGATGACAGGTGTCATGCAGCATTGTGATGAAAGGGGTCATGGATCACTACGATGACATGTGTAATGGAGCATTGTGATGATATGGACATGGAGCATTGTGATAACAGGGGCCAGGGAGCATTGAGATGACAAGAGCAGGGAACATTCTGATGACAGCAGTCTTGCATCATTGTGATGATACCTGTCATGGAACATTGTGCTGACAGGGGCTATAGAGCAATGTGATGACAGGTGTCATGTGGCATTGTGATGACAGTGGTCATAGAGCATTGTGATGAAAAGGATCATGGAGCAATGTGATTACAGGGGCCATGGAGCATTGTGAATACATAGGCCATGGAGCATTGTGATGACAGGGGTCAAGGAGCATTGTGATGAAAGTGGACATGGAGCACTGTGATGACACAGGCATGCAGCATTATGATGACAAGAGTTCTGGAGCATTGTGATGAAAAGGGTATGGAGCATTGTGATTACAGGGGACCAGGAGCATTGTGATTACATGGGCAGTGAATATTGTGATGACAGGGGTCATGGAGCACTGTGATGACTAGTGTCATGGAACATTGTGATGAGAGGGATCATGGAGCACTGTGATGAGAGGGGCCTTGGAGCATTATGATGATAGGCGTCATGGGGCATTGTGATGACAGCGGTCTTGGAGCATTGTGATGAAAGGGATCATGGAGCAATGTGATTACAGGGGCCATGGAGCATTGTGAATGCATAGGCCATGGAGCAATGAAATGACAGGGGTCAAGGAGCATTGTGATGTAAGTTGTCATGGAGCATTGTGATGACAAGTGTCCATGAACATTGTGATGACATGGTTCATGGAGCTTTGTGATGACAAGTGCCATGGCGAATTGTGATGACAGGTGTCATGGGGCATTGTGATGACAGTGGTCATGTAGAATTGTAATGAAAGGTATCATGGAGGACTCTGACGACAGGGGCCGTGGAGCACTGTGATGACAGTGGTCATCTAGAATTGTGATGAAATATACCAGGGAGCATTGTGATGACAGGGGTCATGGATCACCGCAATTATAGGGGCCAGGGAGCATTGTGAATACAAAGATCATGGAGCATTGAGATGACAGGGGTCATGGATCATTGTGATGACAAGGGTCCTGGAACCTTGTGATGACACGGTTCATGGAGCATTGTGATGACAAGGTTCTTCAAGCATTGTGATGACACGGGCATGGAGCATTATGATGACAAGAGTTCTGGAGCATTGTGATGAAAAGGGTATGGAGCACTGTGATTACAGGAGACCAGGAGCATTGTGATTACATGGGCAGTGAATATTGTGATGACAGGGGTTCATGGAGCACTGTGATGACAAGTGTCATGGAACATTGTGATGACAGGGTTCATGGAGCATTGTGATGAGAGGGGCCTTGGAGCATTATGATGATACGCGTCATGGGGCCTTGTGATGACAGCGGTCTTGGAGCATTGTGATGAAAGGGATCATGGAGCAATGTGATTACAGGGGCCATGGAGCATTTTGAATGCATAGGCCATGGAGCAGTGTGATGACAGGGGTCATGGAGCATTGTGATGAATGTGGTCATAGTTCATTGTGATGATAAGTGTCCAGGAACATTGTGATGACATGGATCATGGAGCATTGTGATGACAAGGGCCATGGCGAATTGTGATGACAGGTGTCATGGGGCATTGTGATGACAGTGGTCATCTAGAATTGTGATGAAAGGTAACATGGAGCACTGTGATAACAGGGGCCATGGAGCATTGTGATGACAAAGGCCATGGAGCATTTTGATGACAAGTGTCATGGAGCATTGTGATGAGACGGGCATGGAGCATTATGATGCCCAGAGTTCTGGAGCATTGTGGTGACAAGGGCATGGAGCATTGTGATGACAAGGGCCATGGCCAATTCTGATGACAGGTGTCATCGGGCATTGTGATGACAGAGGTTATCTAGCATTGTGATGAAAGGTACAATGGATCAATGTGATAACAGGGGCCATGGAGCATTGTGATGATAAAGACCATGGAGCATTTTAATGAAAAGTGTCATGGAGAATTGTGATGAGACGGGCATGGAGCATTATGATGACAAGAGTTCTGGAGCATTGCGTTGACAAGGGAATGGAGCATTGTGATTACAGGGACCATGGAGGATAGTGGTGACATCTGTCATGGAACATTGTGATGACAGTGGTCATGGAGCATTGTAATGACAGGGGCCATGGAGCATTGTGATGACAGGGGTCATGGGGCATTGTGATGACAGTGGTCATGGAGCATTGTGATGAAAGGGGTCATGGAGCACTGTGATCACAGGGGCCATGTATAATTGTGATGACAAAGACCATGGAGCATTGTGATGACAGTTGTCATGGAGCATTGTGTTGAAAGGGGCATGGAGCATTGTGACGACAATGGTC
Organism: Balaenoptera borealis; assembly: GCF_965194805.1. Classification (NCBI taxonomy): domain Eukaryota; kingdom Metazoa; phylum Chordata; class Mammalia; order Artiodactyla; family Balaenopteridae; genus Balaenoptera; species Balaenoptera borealis. Next base: position 681,575 of record NW_028123822.1, read on the forward strand.
ATGGAGCATTGTGATGACTGGTATCATGGAGCATTGTTCTGAAAAAGGTCATGGGGCAGTGTAATGACAAGTATCATGGAGGATGTGATGAAAGGAGTCATGGAGCATTGTGATTAAATGGATCATGAGGCATTTTGATGACAAGAGTCATGGAACATTGTGATGACAGGGCTAATGGAGCATTGTGATGACAAGGGCTATGGAGCATTGTGATGACAGGTGTCATGCAGCATTGTGATGAAAGGGGTCATGGATCACTACGATGACATGGGTAATGGAGCATTGTGATGATATGGGCATGGAGCATTGTGATAACAGGGGCCAGGGAGCATTGAGATGACAAGAGCAGGGAACATTCTGATGACAGCAGTCATGTATCATTGTGATGATACCTGTCATGGAACATTGTGCTGACAGGGGCTATAGAGCATTGTGATGACAGGTGTCATGTGGCATTGTGATGACAGTGGTCATAGAGCATTGTGATGAAAAGGATCATGGAGCAATGTGATTACAGGTGTCATGTGGCATTTTGATGACAGTGGTCATAGAGCATTGTGATGACAGGGGTCAAGGAGCATTGTGATGAAAGTGGTCATGGAGCACTGTGATGAAACGGGCATGGAGCATTATGATGACAAGAGTTCTGGAGCATTGTGATGACAAGGTTATGGAGCATTGTGATTACAGGGGAACAAGAGCATTGTGATTACATGGGCAGTGAATATTGTGATGACAGGGGTCATGGAGCACTGTGATGACTAGTGTCATGGAACATTGTGATGACAGGGATCATGGAGTATTGTGATGAGAGGGGCCTTGGAGCATTATGATGATAGGCGTCATGGGGCATTGTGATGACAGCGGTCTTGGAGCATTGTGATGAAAGGGATCATGGAGCAATGTGATTACCGGAGCCATGGAGCATTGTGAATGCATAGGCCATGGAGCAATGAAATGACAGGGGTCAAGGAGCATTGTGATGTAAGTTGTCATGGAGCATTGTGATGACAAGTGTCCATGAACATTGTGATGACATGGTTCATGGAGCATTGTGATGACAAGGTTCTTCAAGCATTGTGATGACACGGGCATGGAGCATTATGATGACAAGAGTTGTGGAGCATTGTGATGACAAAGGCCATGGAGCATTTTGATGAGAAGTGTCATGGAACATTGTGATGAGACGGGCATGGAGCATTATGATGCCAAGAGTTCTGGAGCATTGTGGTGACAAGGGCATGGAGCATTGTGATAACAAGGGCCATGGCCAATTCTGATGACAGGTGTCCTCGGGCATTGTGATGACAGAGGTTATCTAGCATTGTGATGAAAGGTACCATGGATCACTGTGATAACAGGGGCCATGGAGCATTGTGATGATAAAGGCCATGGAGCATTTTAATGAAAAGTGTCATGGAGAATTGTGATGAGACGGGCATGGAGCATTATGATGACAAGAGTTCTGGAGCATTGCGTTGACAAGGGAATGGAGCATTGTGATTACAGGGACCATGGAGGAGAGTGATGACATCTGTCATGGAACATTGTGCTGACAGGGGCCATGGAGCATTGTGATGACAGGTATAATGTGGCATTGTAATGACAGGGGTCATAGAGCATTGTGATGAAATGGATCATGGAGCAATGTGATTACAGGGACCATGTAGCATTGCGAATGCATAGGCTATGGAGCATTGTGATGACAGGAGTCAAGGAGCATTGTGATGTAAGTGGTCATGGATCATTGTGATGACAAGTGTCCTGTACCATTGTGATGACACGGGTGATGGAGCATTGTGATGGCAAGGGCCATGGCGAATTGTGATGACATGTGTCTTGGGGCATTGTGATGACAGTGGTCATCTAGAATTGTGATAAAAGGTATCATGGAGCACTGTGATGACAGGGGCCATGGAGTATTGTAATGACAAGGCCATGGAACATTGTGATGACAAGTATCATGGAGCTTTGTGATGACACGAGCATTCATCATTATGATGACAAGAGTTCTGGAGCATTGTGATGACAAGGGCATGAAGCATTGTGATTACAGGGTCATGGAGCATTGTGATGACAACTGTCATGGAACATTGTGATGACAGGGTTCATGGAGCATTGGGATTAAAGGGGCCATGGAGCATTTTGATGACAAGGGCAGGCGAACATTTTGATTACATTGGTAATGGAGCATTGTGATGACATGGGCAGGGAACATTGTGAAGACAGGTGTAATGGAACATTGTGATTACAGGGGACATGGAGCATTTTGATGACATGGGCAGGCAACATTGTGATGACAGGTGTCATGGAGCATTGTGATGACAATTGTCATGGAACGTTGTGCTGACAGGGATCATGGAGCATTGTGATGAGACGGTCATTGGAGCATTGTGATGACAGGCGTACTGGAGCCTTCTGAGGAAAGGTGTCATGAGTCATTGTGATTACAGCGATCATGGAACATTGTGATGACAGTGGTCATGGAGCATTGTAATGACAGGGGTCATGGAGCATTGTGATGACAGGGGTCATGGGGCATTGTGATGACAGTGGTCATGGAGCATTGTGATGAAAGGGGTCATGGAGCACTGTGATCACAGGGGCCATGTATAATTGTGATGACAAAGGCCATGGAGCATTGTGATGACAGTTGTCATGGAGCATTGTGTTGAAAGGGGCATGGAGCATTGTGACGACAATGGTCATGGAGCATTGTGATGACTGGTATCATGGAGCATTGTTCTGAAAGAGGTCATGGGGCAGTGTAATGACAAGTATCATGGAGGATGTGATGAAAGGAGTCATGGAGCATTGTGATTAAATGGATCATGAGGCATTTTGATGACAAGAGTCATGGAACATTGTGATGACAGGGCTAATGGAGCATTGTGATGACAAGGGCTATGGAGCATTGTGATGAATGGGGTCATGGGGCATGGTGATGACAGTGGTCATGGAGCATTGTGATGACAAAGACCACGGAGCATTGTGATGACAGGTGTCATGCAGCATTGTGATGAAAGGGGTCATGGATCACTACGATGACATGGGTAATGGAGCATTGTGATGATACGGGCATGGAGCATTGTGATGACAGGGGTCATGCAGCATTGTGATGACAGGGGCCATGCAGCATTTTGATGACATGGGCATGGAGCATAGTGATGACAAGAGTTCTGGAGCATTTTGATGACGAGGGCATGGATCATTTTGATGACAGGGGCCATGAAGCATTGAGATGACAAGGGAATGGAGCATTGTGATGAAAGCGGTCCTGGAGAATTGTGAGGAAACGGGTCATGGATTATTGTGATGGAAGGGTTCCTGGAGCATTCTGATGACAAGTGCCATGGAGCATTTTAATGAAAGGGGTACTGGAGCATTGTACAGAAATGGTTCATGGATCATCGTGATTACACGGATCATGGAATATTGTGATGACAAGGGTTTCAGAGCATTGCGACGACAGGGGTCATGGAGCATTGTAATAGCAGGGGTGATGGGGCATTGTGATGACAGGGGCATGGAGCATTGTGATGACAGAAGTCATAGAATATTGTGATGACAAGGGCCATGGAGCATTGTCATGAAAGGTCTTATCTGGCATTGTGATGAGAGTGGTCATGGAGCATTGTGATAAAAGTTGTCCTGAAGCACTGTTATTACAGGGGCCATGTAGAATTTTGATGACAAAGGCCATGGAGCATTGTGATGACAGGCATCATGGAGCAATTTGATGAAAGTGGTCATGGAGCATTGTGATGAAATGCGCCATGGAACATTGTGAAGACAAGTGTCCTGGAGCATTGTGATGACAAGGGCCATGGCCAATTCTGATGACAGGTGTCATGGAGCATTGTGATGACAGTGGTCATCTATCATTATGATGAAAGGTATCACGGAGCACTGTGATGACAGGGGCCATGGAGCATTGTGATGACACGGGCATGGAGCATTATGATGAGAAGTGATCTGGAGCATTGCGATGACAAGGGTATGGAGCATTGTGATTACAGGGACCATGGAGCATTGTGAATGCATAGGCCATGGAGCAATGAAATGACAGGGGTCAAGGAGCATTGTGATGTAAGTTGTCATGGAGCATTGTCATGACTATTGTCCATGAACATTGTGATGACATGGTTCATGGAGCATTGTGATGACAAGTGCCATGGCGAATTGTGATGACAGGTGTCATGCGGCATTGTGATGACAGTGGTCATGTAGAATTGTAATGAACGGTATCATGGAGGACTCTGACGACAGGGGCCGTGGAGCACTGTGATGACAGTGGTCATCTAGAATTGTGATGAAATATACCAGGGAGCATTGTGATGACAGGGGTCATGGATCACCGCAATTATAGGGGCCAGGGAGCATTGTGAATACAAAGATCATGGAGCATTGAGATGACAGGGGTCATGGATCATTGTGATGACAAGGGTCCTGGAACCTTGTGATGACACGGTTCATGGAGCATTGTGATGACAAGGTTCTTCAAGCATTGTGATGACACGGGCATGGAGCATTATGATGACAAGAGTTCTGGAGCATTGTGATGAAAAGGGTATGGAGCACTGTGATTACAGGGGACCAGGAGCAGTGTGATTACATGGGCAGTGAATATTGTGATGACAGGGGTTCATGGAGCACTGTGATGACAAGTGTCATGGAACATTGTGATGACAGGGTTCATGGAGCATTGTGATGAGAGGGGCCTTGGAGCATTATGATGATAGGCGTCATGGGGTATCGTGATGAGAGTGGTCATAGAACATTGTGATGAAAGGGATCATGGAGCAATGTGATTACAGGGGCCATGGAGCATTTTGAATGCATAGTCCATGGAGCAGTGTGATGACAGGGGTCATGGAGCATTGTGATGAATGTGGTCATAGTTCATTGTGATGATAAGTGTCCAGGAACATTGTGATGACATGGATCATGGAGCATTGTGATGACAAGGGCCATGGCGAATTGTGATGACAGGTGTCATGGGGCATTGTGATGACAGTGGTCATCGAGAATTATGAGGAAAGGTAACATGGAGCACTGTGATAACAGGGGCCATGGAGCATTGTGATGACAAAGGCCATGGAGCATTTTGATGACAAGTGTCATGGAGCATTGTGATGAGACGGGCATGGAGCATTATGATGCCAAGAGTTCTGGAGCATTGCGTTGACAAGGGCATGGAGCATTGTGATGACAAGGGCCATGGCCAATTCTGATGACAGGTGTCATCGGGCATTGTGATGACAGAGGTTATCTAGCATTGTGATGAAAGGTACAATGGATCAATGTGATAACAGGGGCCATGGAGCATTGTGATGATAAAGGCCATGGAGCATTTTAATGAAAAGTGTCATGGAGAATTGTGATGAGACGGGCATGGAGCATTATGATGACAAGAGTTCTGGAGCATTGCGTTGACAAGGGAATGGAGCATTGTGATTACAGCGACCATGGAGGACAGTGATGACATCTGTCATGGAACATTGTGCTGACAGGGGCCATGGAGCATTGTGATGACAGGTATAATGTGGCATTGTAATGACAGTGGTCATAGAGCATTGTGATGAAATGGATCATGGAGCAATGTGATTACAGGGACCATGTAGCATTGCGAATGCATAGGCTATGGAGCATTGTGATGACAGGAGTCAAGGAGCATTGTGATGTAAGTGGTCATCGATCATTGTGATGACAAGTGTCCGGGACCATTGTGATGACACGGGTCATGGAGCATTGTGATGGCAAGGGCCATGGCGAATTGTTATGACATGTGTCTTGGGGCATTGTGATGACAGTGGTCATCTAGAATTGTGATAAAAGGTATCATGGAGCACTGTGATGACAGGGGCCATGGAGTATTGTAATGACAAGGCAATGGAACATTGTGATGACAAGTATCATGGAGCTTTGTGATGACACGAGCATTCATCATTATGATGACAAGAGTTCTGGAGCATTGTGATGACAAGGGCATGGAGCAATGTGATTACAGGGTCATGGAGCATTGTGATGACAACTGTCATGGAACATTGTGATGACAGGGTTCATGGAGCATTGTGATGACAAGTGCGATGGCGAATTGTGATGACAGGTGTCATGGGGCATTGTGTTGAAAGGGGCATGGAGCATTGTGACGACAATGGTCATGGAGCATTGTGATGACTGGTATCATGGAGCATTGTTCTGAAAAAGGTCATGGGGCAGTGTAATGACAAGTATCATGGAGGATGTGATGAAAGGAGTCATGGAGCATTGTGATTAAATGGATCATGAGGCATTTTGATGACAAGAGTCATGGAACATTGTGATGACAGGGCTAATGAAGCATTGTGATGACAAGGGCTATGGAGCATTGTGATGACAAGGGCTATGGAGCATTGTGATGACAGGTGTCATGCAGCATTGTGATGAAAGGGGTCATGGATCACTACGATGACATGTGTAATGGAGCATTGTGATGATATGGACATGGAGCATTGTGATAACAGGGGCCAGGGAGCATTGAGATGACAAGAGCAGGGAACATTCTGATGACAGCAGTCTTGTATCATTGTGATGATACCTGTCATGGAACATTGTGCTGACAGGGGCTATAGAGCATTGTGATGACAGGTGTCATGTGGCATTGTGATGACAGTGGTCATAGAGCATTGTGATGAAAAGGATCATGGAGCAATGTGATTACAGGGGCCATGGAGCATTGTGAATACATAGGCCATGGAGCATTGTGATGACAGGTGTCAAGGAGCATTGTGATGAAAGTGGACATGGAGCACTGTGATGACACGGGCATGCAGCATTATGATGACAAGAGTTCTGGAGCATTGTGATGAAAAGGGTATGGAGCATTGTGATTACAGGGGACCAGGAGCATTGTGATTACATGGGCAGTGAATATTGTGATGACAGGGGTCATGGAGCACTGTGATGACTAGTGTCATGGAACATTGTGATGAGAGGGATCATGGAGCACTGTGATGAGAGGGGCCTTGGAGCATTATGATGATAGGCGTCATGGGGCATTGTGATGACAGCGGTCTTGGAGCATTGTGATGAAAGGGATCATGGAGCAATGTGATTACAGGGGCCATGGAGCATTGTGAATGCATAGGCCATGGAGCAATGAAATGACAGGGGTCAAGGAGCATTGTGATGTAAGTTGTCATGGAGCATTGTGATGACAAGTGTCCATGAACATTGTGATGACATGGTTCATGGAGCATTGTGATGACAAGTGCCATGGCGAATTGTGATGACAGGTGTCATGGGGCATTGTGATGACAGTGGTCATGTAGAATTGTAATGAAAGGTATCATGGAGGACTCTGACGACAGGGGCCGTGGAGCACTGTGATGACAGTGGTCATCTAGAATTGTGATGAAATATACCAGGGAGCATTGTGATGACAGGGGTCATGGATCACCGCAATTATAGGGGCCAGGGAGCATTGTGAATACAAAGATCATGGAGCATTGAGATGACAGGGGTCATGGATCATTGTGATGACAAGGGTCCTGGAACCTTGTGATGACACGGTTCATGGAGCATTGTGATGACAAGGTTCTTCAAGCATTGTGATGACACGGGCATGGAGCATTATGATGACAAGAGTTCTGGAGCATTGTGATGAAAAGGGTATGGAGCACTGTGATTACAGGAGACCAGGAGCATTGTGATTACATGGGCAGTGAATATTGTGATGACAGGGGTTCATGGAGCACTGTGATGACAAGTGTCATGGAACATTGTGATGACAGGGTTCATGGAGCATTGTGATGAGAGGGGCCTTGGAGCATTATGATGATACGCGTCATGGGGCCTTGTGATGACAGCGGTCTTGGAGCATTGTGATGAAAGGGATCATGGAGCAAAGTGATTACAGGGGCCATGGAGCATTTTGAATGCATAGGCCATGGAGCAGTGTGATGACAGGCGTCATGGAGCATTGTGATGAATGTGGTCATAGTTCATTGTGATGATAAGTGTCCAGGAACATTGTGATGACATGGATCATGGAGCATTGTGATGACAAGGGCCATGGCGAATTGTGATGACAGGTGTCATGGGGCATTGTGATGACATTGGTCATCTAGAATTGTGATGAAAGGTAACATGGAGCACTGTGATAACAGGGGCCATGGAGCATTGTGATGACAAAGGCCATGGAGCATTTTGATGACAAGTGTCATGGAGCATTGTGATGAGACGGGCATGGAGCATTATGATGCCCAGAGTTCTGGAGCATTGTGGTGACAAGGGCATGGAGCATTGTGATGACAAGGGCCATGGCCAATTCTGATGACAGGTGTCATCGGGCATTGTGATGACAGAGGTTATCTAGCATTGTGATGAAAGGTACAATGGATCAATGTGATAACAGGGGCCATGGAGCATTGTGATGATAAAGGCCATGGAGCATTTTAATGAAAAGTGTCATGGAGAATTGTGATGAGACGGGCATGGAGCATTATGATGACAAGAGTTCTGGAGCATTGCGTTGACAAGGGAATGGAGCATTGTGATTACAGGGACCATGGAGGATAGTGGTGACATCTGTCATGGAACATTGTGATGACAGTGGTCATGGAGCATTGTAATGACAGGGGCCATGGAGCATTGTGATGACAGGGGTCATGGGGCATTGTGATGACAGTGGTCATGGAGCATTGTGATGAAAGGGGTCATGGAGCACTGTGATCACAGGGGCCATGTATAATTGTGATGACAAAGGCCATGGAGCATTGTGATGACAGTTGTCATGGAGCATTGTGTTGAAAGGGGCATGGAGCATTGTGACGACAATGGTCATGGAGCATTGTGATGACTGGTATCATGGAGCATTGTTCTGAAAAAGGTCATGGGGCAGTGTAATGACAAGTATCATGGAGGATGTGATGAAAGGAGTCATGGAGCATTGTGATTAAATGGATCATGAGGCATTTTGATGACAAGAGTCATGGAACATTGTGATGACAGGGCTAATGGAGCATTGTGATGACAAGGGCTATGGAGCATTGTGATGACTGGGGTCATGGAGCATTGTGATGAAAGGGGTCATGGATCACATCGATGACATGGGTAATGGAGCATTGTGATGATATGAGCATGGAGCATTGTGATGACAGGAGCCAGGGAGCATTGAGAATGACAAGGGCAGGGAACATTGTGATGACAGCAGTCATGGATCATTGTGATGATACCTGTCATGGAACATTGTGCTGACAGGGGCTATAGAGCATTGTGATGACAGGTGTCATGTGGCATTGTGATGACAGTGGTCATAGAGCATTGTGATGAAAGTGGTCATGGAGAACTGTGATGACAAGGGAATGGAGCATTATGATGACAAGAGTTCTGGAGCATTGTGATGACAAGGGTATGGAGCATTGTGATTACAGGGGACCAGGAGCATTGTGATTACATGGGCAGTGAATATTGTGATGACAGGGGTCATGGAGCACTGTGATGACTAGTGTCATGGAACATTGTGATGACAGGGATCATGGAGCATTGTGATGAGAGGGGCCTTGGAGCATTATGATGATAGGCGTCATGGGGCATTGTGATGACACCGGTCTTGGAGTATTGTGATGAAAGGGATCATGGAACAATGTGATTACAGGAGCCATGGAGCATTGTGAATGCATAGGCCATGGAGCAATGGAATGACAGGGGTCAAGGAGCATTGTGATGTAAGTTGTCATGGAGCATTTTGATGACTCTTGTCCATGAACATTGTGATGACATGGTTCATGGAGCATTGTGATGACAGGTGTCATGTGGAATTGTGATGAGAGCGGTCATATAGAATTGTGATTAAAGGTATCAGGGAGGACTCTGATACCAGGGGCCGTGGAGCACTGTGATGACAGTGGTCATCTAGAATTGTGATGAAATATACCAGGGAGCATTGTGATGACAGGGGTCATGGATCACCGCAATTATAGAGGCCATGGAGCATTGTGAATACAAAGATCATGGAGCATTGAGATGACAGGGGTCACGGATCATTGTGATGACAAGGGTCCTGGAACCTTGTGATGACACGGTTCATGGAGCATTGTGATGACAAGGTTCTTCAAGCATTGTGATGACACGGGCATGGAGCATTATGATGACAAGAGTTCTGGAGCATTGTGATGACAAGGGTATGGAGCACTATGATTACAGGGGACCAGGAGCATTGTGATTACATGGGCAGTGAATATTGTGATGACAGGGGTCATGGAGCACTGTGATGACTAGTGTCATGGAACATTGTGATGACAGGGATCATGGAGCATTGTGATGAGAGGGGCCTTAGAGCATTATGATGATAGGCGTCATGGGGCATTGTGATGACAGCGGTCTTGGAGCATTGTGATGAAAGGGATCATGGAGCAATGTGCTTACAGGAGCCATGGAGCATTGTGAATGCATAGGCCATGGAGCAATGAAATGACAGGGGTCAAGGAGCATTGTGATGTAAGTTGTCATGGAGCATTGTGATGACAAGTGTCCATGAACATTGTGATGACATGGTTCATGGAGCATTGTGATGACAAGTGCCATGGCGAATTGTGATGACAGGTGTCATGGGGCATTGTGATGACAGTGGTCATGTAGAATTGTAATGAAAGGTATCATGGAGGACTCTGCCGACAGGGGCCGTGGAGCACTGTGATGACAGTGGTCATCTAGAATTGTGATGAAATATACCAGGGAGCATTGTGATGACAGGGGTCATGGATCACCGCAATTATAGGGGCCAGGGAGCATTGTGAATACAAAGATCATGGAGCATTGAGATGACAGGGGTCATGGATCATTGTGATGACAAGGGTCCTAGAACCTTGTGATGACACGGTTCATGGAGCATTGTGATGACAAGGTTCTTCAAGCATTGTGATGACACGTGCATGGAGCATTATGATAACAAGAGTTCTGGAGCATTGTGATGAAAAGGGTATGGAGCACTGTGATTACAGGGGACCAAGAGCATTGTGATTACATGGGCAGTGAATATTGTGATGACAGGGGTTCATGGAGCACTGTGATGACAAGTGTCATGGAACATTGTGATGACAGGGTTCATGGAGCATTGTGATGAGAGGGGCCTTGGAGCATTATGATGATAGGCGTCATGGGGTATTGTGATGAGAGTGGTCATAGAACAACGTGATGAAAGGGATCATGGAGCAATGTGATTACAGGGGCCATGGAGCATTTTGAATGCATAGGCCATGGAGCAGTGTGATGACAGGGGTCATGGATCATTGTGATGACAAGTGTCCTGGACCATTGTGATGACACGGGTCATGGAGCATTGTGATGGCAAGGGCCATGGCGAATTGTGATGACATGTGTCTTGGGGCATTGTGATGACAGTGGTCATCTAGAATTGTGATAAAAGGTATCATGGAGCACTGTGATGACAGGGGCCATGGAGTATTGTAATGACAAGGCCATGGAACATTGTGATGACAAGTATCATGGAGCTTTGTGATGACACGAGCATTCATCATTATGATGACAAGAGTTCTGGAGCATCGTGATGACAAGGGCATGGAGCATTGTGATTACAGGGTCATGGAGCATTGTGATGACAACTGTCATGGAACATTGTGATGACAGGGTTCATGGAGCATTGTGATTAAAGGGGCCATGGAGCATTTTGATGACAAGGGCAGGCGAACATTTTGATTACATTGGTAATGGAGCATTGTGATGACATGGGCAGGGAACATTGTGAAGACAGGTGTAATGGAACATTGTGATTACAGGGGACATGGAGCATTTTGATGACATGGGCAGGCAACATTGTGATGACAGGTGTCATGGAGCATTGTGATGACAATTGTCATGGAACGTTGTGCTGACAGGGATCATGGAGCATTGTGATGAGACGGTCATTGGAGCATTGTGATGACAGGCGTACTGGAGCCTTCTGAGGAAAGGTGTCATGAGTCATTGTGATTACAGCGATCATGGAACATTGTGATGACAGTGGTCATGGAGCATTGTAATGACAGGGGCCATGGAGCATTGTGATGACAGGGGTCATGGGGCATTGTGATGACAGTGGTCATGGAGCATTGTGATGAAAGGGGTCATGGAGCACTGTGATCACAGGGGCCATGTATAATTGTGATGACAAAGGCCATGGAGCATTGTGATGACAGTTGTCATGGAGCATTGTGTTGAAAGGGGCATGGAGCATTGTGACGACAATGGTCATGGAGCATTGTGATGACTGGTATCATGGAGCATTGTTCTGAAAGAGGTCATGGGGCAGTGTAATGACAAGTATCATGGAGGATGTGATGAAAGGAGTCATGGAGCATTGTGATTAAATGGATCATGAGGCATTTTGATGACAAGAGTCATGGAACATTGTGATGACAGGGCTAATGGAGCATTGTGATGACAAGGGCTATGGAGCATTGTGATGAATGGGGTCATGGGGCATGGTGATGACAGTGGTCATGGAGCATTGTGATGACAAAGACCACGGAGCATTGTGATGACAGGTGTCTTGCAGCATTATGATGAAAGGGGTCATGGATCACTACGATGACATGGGTAATGGAGCATTGTGATGATACGGGCATGGAGCATTGTGATGACAGGGGTCATGCAGCATTTTGATGACATGGGCATGGAGCATAGTGATGACAAGAGTTCTGGAGCATTTTGATGACGAGGGCATGGATCATTTTGATGACAGGGGCCATGAAGCATTGAGATGACAAGGGAATGGAGCATTGTGATGAAAGCGGTCCTGGAGAATTGTGAGGAAACGGGTCATGGATTATTGTGATGGAAGGGTTCCTGGAGCATTCTGATGACAAGTGCCATGGAGCATTTTAATGAAAGGGGTACTGGAGCATTGTACAGAAATGGTTCATGGATCATCGTGATTACACGGATCATGGAATATTGTGATGACAAGGGTTTCAGAGCATTGCGACGACAGGGGTCATGGAGCATTGTAATAGCAGGGGTGATGGGGCATTGTGATGACAGGGGCATGGAGCATTGTGATGACAGAAGTCATGGAATATTGTGATGACAAGGGCCATGGAGCATTGTCATGAAAGGTCTTATCTGGCATTGTGATGAGAGTGGTCATGGAGCATTGTGATAAAAGTTGTCCTGAAGCACTGTTATTACAGGGGCCATGTAGAATTTTGATGACAAAGGCCATGGAGCATTGTGATGACAGGCATCATGGAGCAATTTGATGAAAGTGGTCATGGAGCATTGTGATGAAATGCGCCATGGAACATTGTGAAGACAAGTGTCCTGGAGCATTGTGATGACAAGGGCCATGGCCAATTCTGATGACAGGTGTCATGGAGCATTGTGATGACAGTGGTCATCTATCATTATGATGAAAGGTATCACGGAGCACTGTGATGACAGGGGCCATGGAGCATTGTGATGACACGGGCATGGAGCATTATGATGAGAAGTGATCTGGAGCATTGCGATGACAAGGGTATGGAGCATTGTGATTACAGGGACCATGGAGCATTGTGAATGCATAGGCCATGGAGCAATGAAATGACAGGGGTCAAGGAGCATTGTGATGTAAGTTGTCATGGAGCATTGTCAAGACTATTGTCCATGAACATTGTGATGACATGGTTCATGGAGCATTGTGATGACAAGTGCCATGGCGAATTGTGATGACAGGTGTCATGCGGCATTGTGATGACAGTGGTCATGTAGAATTGTAATGAACGGTATCATGGAGGACTCTGACGACAGGGGCCGTGGAGCACTGTGATGACAGTGGTCATCTAGAATTGTGATGAAATATACCAGGGAGCATTGTGATGACAGGGGTCATGGATCACCGCAATTATAGGGGCCAGGGAGCATTGTGAATACAAAGATCATGGAGCATTGAGATGACAGGGGTCATGGATCATTGTGATGACAAGGGTCCTGGAACCTTGTGATGACACGGTTCATGGAGCATTGTGATGACAAGGTTCTTCAAGCATTGTGATGACACGGGCATGGAGCATTATGATGACAAGAGTTCTGGAGCATTGTGATGAAAAGGGTATGGAGCACTGTGATTACAGGGGACCAGGAGCATTGTGATTACATGGGCAGTGAATATTGTGATGACAGGTGTTCATGGAGCACTGTGATGACAAGTGTCATGGAACATTGTGATGACAGGGTTCATGGAGCATTGTGATGAGAGGGGCCTTGGAGCATTATGATGATAGGCGTCATGGGGTATTGTGATGAGAGTGGTCATAGAACATTGTGATGAAAGGGATCATGGAGCAATGTGATTACAGGGGCCATGGAGCATTTTGAATGCATAGGCCATGGAGCAGTGTGATGACAGGGGTCATGGAGCATTGTGATGAATGTGGTCATAGTTCATTGTGATGATAAGTGTCCAGGAACATTGTGATGACATGGATCATGGAGCATTGTGATGACAAGGGCCATGGCGAATTGTGATGACAGGTGTCATGGGGCATTGTGATGACAGTGGTCATCGAGAATTATGAGGAAAGGTAACATGGAGCACTGTGATAACAGGGGCCATGGAGCATTGTGATGACAAAGGCCATGGAGCATTTTGATGACAAGTGTCATGGAGCATTGTGATGAGACGGGCATGGAGCATTATGATGCCAAGAGTTCTGGAGCATTGCGTTGACAAGGGCATGGAGCATTGTGATGACAAGGGCCATGGCCAATTCTGATGACAGGTGTCATCGGGCATTGTGATGACAGAGGTTATCTAGCATTGTGATGAAAGGTACCATGGATCACTGTGATAACAGGGGCCATGGAGCATTGTGATGATAAAGGCCATGGAGCATTTTAATGAAAAGTGTCATGGAGAATTGTGATGAGACGGGCATGGAGCATTATGATGACAAGAGTTCTGGAGCATTGCGTTGACAAGGGAATGGAGCATTGTGATTACAGGGACCATGGAGGAGAGTGATGACATCTGTCATGGAACATTGTGCTGACAGGGGCCATGGAGCATTGTGATGACAGGTATAATGTGGCATTGTAATGACAGGGGTCATAGAGCATTGTGATGAAATGGATCATGGAGCAATGTGATTACAGGGACCATGTAGCATTGCGAATGCATAGGCTATGGAGCATTGTGATGACAGGAGTCAAGGAGCATTGTGATGTAAGTGGTCATGGATCATTGTGATGACAAGTGTCCTGTACCATTGTGATGACACGGGTCATGGAGCATTGTGATGGCAAGGGCCATGGCGAATTGTGATGACATGTGTCTTGGGGCATTGTGATGACAGTGGTCATCTAGAATTGTGATAAAAGGTATCATGGAGCACTGTGATGACAGGGGCCATGGAGTATTGTAATGACAAGGCCATGGAACATTGTGATGACAAGTATCATGGAGCTTTGTGATGACACGAGCATTCATCATTATGATGACAAGAGTTCTGGAGCATTGTGATGACAAGGGCATGGAGCATTGTGATTACAGGGTCATGGAGCATTGTGATGACAACTGTCATGGAACATTGTGATGACAGGGTTCATGGAGCATTGTGATTAAAGGGGCCATGGAGCATTTTGATGACAAGGGCAGGCGAACATTTTGATTACATTGGTAATGGAGCATTGTGATGACATGGGCAGGGAACATTGTGAAGACAGGTGTAATGGAACATTGTGATTACAGGGGACATGGAGCATTTTGATGACATGGGCAGGCAACATTGTGATGACAGGTGTCATGGAGCATTGTGATGACAATTGTCATGGAACGTTGTGCTGACAGGGATCATGGAGCATTGTGATGAGACGGTCATTGGAGCATTGTGATGACAGGCGTACTGGAGCCTTCTGAGGAAAGGTGTCATGAGTCATTGTGATTACAGCGATCATGGAACATTGTGATGACAGTGGTCATGGAGCATTGTAATGACAGGGGTCATGGAGCATTGTGATGACAGGGGTCATGGGGCATTGTGATGACAGTGGTCATGGAGCATTGTGATGAAAGGGGTCATGGAGCACTGTGATCACAGGGGCCATGTATAATTGTGATGACAAAGGCCATGGAGCATTGTGATGACAGTTGTCATGGAGCATTGTGTTGAAAGGGGCATGGAGCATTGTGACGACAATGGTCATGGAGCATTGTGATGACTGGTATCATGGAGCATTGTTCTGAAAAAGGTCATGGGGCAGTGTAATGACAAGTATCATGGAGGATGTGATGAAAGGAGTCATGGAGCATTGTGATTAAATGGATCATGAGGCATTTTGATGACAAGAGTCATGGAACATTGTGATGACAGCGCTAATGGAGCATTGTGATGACAAGGGCTATGGAGCATTGTGATGAATGGGGTCATGGGGCATGGTGATGACAGTGGTCATGGAGCATTGTGATGACAAAGACCACGGAGCATTGTGATGACAGGTGTCATGCAGCATTGTGATGTAAGGGGTCATGGATCACTACGATGACATGGGTAATGGAGCATTGTGATGATACGGGCATGGAGCATTGTGATGACAGGGGTCATGCAGCATTGTGATGACAGGGGCCATGCAGCATTTTGATGACATGGGCATGGAGCATAGTGATGACAAGAGTTCTGGAGCATTTTGATGACAAGGGCATGAATCATTTTGATGACAGGGGCCATGAAGCATTGAGATGACAAGGGAATGGAGCATTGTGATGAAAGCGGTCCTGGAGAATTGTGAGGAAACGGGTCATGGATTATTGTGATGGAAGGGTTCCTGGAGCATTCTGATGACAAGTGCCATGGAGCATTTTAATGAAAGGGGTACTGGAGCATTGTACAGAAATGGTTCATGGATCATCGTGATTACACGGATCATGGAATATTGTGATGACAAGGGTTTCGGAGCATTGCGACGACAGGGGTCATGGAGCATTGTAATAGCAGGGGTGATGGGGCATTGTGATGACAGGGGCATGGAGCATTGTGATGACAGAAGTCATAGAATATTGTGATGACAAGGGCCATGGAGCATTGTCATGAAAGGTCTTATCTGGCATTGTGATGAGAGTGGTCATGGAGCATTGTGATAAAAGTTGTCCTGAAGCACTGTTATTACAGGGGCCATGTAGAATTTTGATGACAAAGGCCATGGAGCATTGTGATGACAGGCATCATGGAGCAATTTGATGAAAGTGGTCATGGAGCATTGTGATGAAATGCGCCATGGAACATTGTGAAGACAAGTGTCCTGGAGCATTGTGATGACAAGGGCCATGGCCAATTCTGATGACAGGTGTCATGGAGCATTGTGATGACAGTGGTCATCTATCATTATGATGAAAGGTATCACGGAGCACTGTGATGACAGGGGCCATGGAGCATTGTGATGACACGGGCATGGAGCATTATGATGAGAAGTGATCTGGAGCATTGCGATGACAAGGGTATGGAGCATTGTGATTACAGGGACCATGGAGCATTGTGAATGCATAGGCCATGGAGCAATGAAATGACAGGGGTCAAGGAGCATTGTGATGTAAGTTGTCATGGAGCATTGTCATGACTATTGTCCATGAACATTGTGATGACATGGTTCATGGAGCATTGTGATGACAAGTGCCATGGCGAATTGTGATGACAGGTGTCATGCGGCATTGTGATGACAGTGGTCATGTAGAATTGTAATGAACGGTATCATGGAGGACTCTGACGACAGGGGCCGTGGAGCACTGTGATGACAGTGGTCATCTAGAATTGTGATGAAATATACCAGGGAGCATTGTGATGACAGGGGTCATGGATCACCGCAATTATAGGGGCCAGGGAGCATTGTGAATACAAAGATCATGGAGCATTGAGATGACAGGGGTCATGGATCATTGTGATGACAAGGGTCCTGGAACCTTGTGATGACACGGTTCATGGAGCATTGTGATGACAAGGTTCTTCAAGCATTGTGATGACACGGGCATGGAGCATTATGATGACAAGAGTTCTGGAGCATTGTGATGAAAAGGGTATGGAGCACTGTGATTACAGGGGACCAGGAGCATTGTGATTACATGGGCAGTGAATATTGTGATGACAGGTGTTCATGGAGCACTGTGATGACAAGTGTCATGGAACATTGTGATGACAGGGTTCATGGAGCATTGTGATGAGAGGGGCCTTGGAGCATTATGATGATAGGCGTCATGGGGTATTGTGATGAGAGTGGTCATAGAACATTGTGATGAAAGGGATCATGGAGCAATGTGATTACAGGGGCCATGGAGCATTTTGAATGCATAGTCCATGGAGCAGTGTGATGACAGGGGTCATGGAGCATTGTGATGAATGTGGTCATAGTTCATTGTGATGATAAGTGTCCAGGAACATTGTGATGACATGGATCATGGAGCATTGTGATGACAAGGGCCATGGCGAATTGTGATGACAGGTGTCATGGGGCATTGTGATGACAGTGGTCATCGAGAATTATGAGGAAAGGTAACATGGAGCACTGTGATAACAGGGGCCATGGAGCATTGTGATGACAAAGGCCATGGAGCATTTTGATGACAAGTGTCATGGAGCATTGTGATGAGACGGGCATGGAGCATTATGATGCCAAGAGTTCTGGAGCATTGCGTTGACAAGGGCATGGAGCATTGTGATGACAAGGGCCATGGCCAATTCTGATGACAGGTGTCATCGGGCATTGTGATGACAGAGGTTATCTAGCATTGTGATGAAAGGTACCATGGATCACTGTGATAACAGGGGCCATGGAGCATTGTGATGATAAAGGCCATGGAGCATTTTAATGAAAAGTGTCATGGAGAATTGTGATGAGACGGGCATGGAGCATTATGATGACAAGAGTTCTGGAGCATTGCGTTGACAAGGGAATGGAGCATTGTGATTACAGGGACCATGGAGGATAGTGATGACATCTGTCATGGAACATTGTGCTGACAGGGGCCATGGAGCATTGTGATGACAGGTATAATGTGGCATTGTAATGACAGTGGTCATAGAGCATTGTGATGAAATGGATCATGGAGCAATGTGATTACAGGGACCATGTAGCATTGCGAATGCATAGGCTATGGAGCATTGTGATGACAGGAGTCAAGGAGCATTGTGATGTAAGTGGTCATGGATCATTGTGATGACAAGTGTCCTGGACCATTGTGATGACACGGGTCATGGAGCATTGTGATGGCAAGGGCCATGGCGAATTGTTATGACATGTGTCTTGGGGCATTGTGATGACAGTGGTCATCTAGAATTGTGATAAAAGGTATCATGGAGCACTGTGATGACAGGGGCCATGGAGTATTGTAATGACAAGGCAATGGAACATTGTGATAACAGGTATCATGGAGCTTTGTGATGACACGAGCATTCATCATTATGATGACAAGAGTTCTGGAGCATTGTGATGACAAGGGCATGGAGCATTGTGATTACAGGGTCATGGAGCATTGTGATGACAACTGTCATGGAACATTGTGATGACAGGGTTCATGGAGCATTGTGATGACAAGTGCGATGGCGAATTGTGATGACAGGTGTCATGGGGCATTGTGTTGAAAGGGGCATGGAGCATTGTGACGACAATGGTCATGGAGCATTGTGATGACTGGTATCATGGAGCATTGTTCTGAAAAAGGTCATGGGGCAGTGTAATGACAAGTATCGTGGAGGATGTGATGAAAGGAGTCATGGAGCATTGTGATTAAATGGATCATGAGGCATTTTGATGACAAGAGTCATGGAACATTGTGATGACAGGGCTAATGGAGCATTGTGATAACAAGGGCTATGGAGCATTGTGATGACAAGGGCTATGGAGCATTGTGATGACAGGTGTCATGCAGCATTGTGATGAAAGGGGTCATGGATCACTACGATGACATGTGTAATGGAGCATTGTGATGATATGGACATGGAGCATTGTGATAACAGGGGCCAGGGAGCATTGAGATGACAAGAGCAGGGAACATTCTGATGACAGCAGTCTTGTATCATTGTGATGATACCTGTCATGGAACATTGTGCTGACAGGGGCTATAGAGCATTGTGATGACAGGTGTCATGTGGCATTGTGATGACAGTGGTCATAGAGCATTGTGATGAAAAGGATCATGGAGCAATGTGATTACAGGGGCCATGGAGCATTGTGAATACATAGGCCATGGAGCATTGTGATGACAGGGGTCAAGGAGCATTGTGATGAAAGTGGACATGGAGCACTGTGATGACACGGGCATGCAGCATTATGATGACAAGAGTTCTGGAGCATTGTGATGAAAAGGGTATGGAGCATTGTGATTACAGGGGACCAGGAGCATTGTGATTACATGGGCAGTGAATATTGTGATGACAGGGGTCATGGAGCACTGTGATGACTAGTGTCATGGAACATTGTGATGAGAGGGATCATGGAGCACTGTGATGAGAGGGGCCTTGGAGCATTATGATGATAGGCGTCATGGGGCATTGTGATGACAGCGGTCTTGGAGCATTGTGATGAAAGGGATCATGGAGCAATGTGATTACAGGGGCCATGGAGCATTGTGAATGCATAGGCCATGTAGCAATGAAATGACAGGTGTCAAGGAGCATTGTGATGTAAGTTGTCATGGAGCATTGTGATGACAAGTGTCCATGAACATTGTGATGACATGGTTCATGGAGCTTTGTGATGACAAGTGCCATGGCGAATTGTGATGACAGGTGTCATGGGGCATTGTGATGACAGTGGTCATGTAGAATTGTAATGAAAGGTATCATGGAGGACTCTGACGACAGGGGCCGTGGAGCACTGTGATGACAGTGGTCATCTAGAATTGTGATGAAATATACCAGGGAGCATTGTGATGACAGGGGTCATGGATCACCGCAATTATAGGGGCCAGGGAGCATTGTGAATACAAAGATCATGGAGCAGTGAGATGACAGGGGTCATGGATCATTGTGATGACAAGGGTCCTGGAACCTTGTGATGACACGGTTCATGGAGCATTGTGATGACAAGGTTCTTCAAGCATTGTGATGACACGGGCATGGAGCATTATGATGACAAGAGTTCTGGAGCATTGTGATGAAAAGGGTATGGAGCACTGTGATTACAGGAGACCAGGAGCATTGTGATTACATGGGCAGTGAATATTGTGATGACAGGGGTTCATGGAGCACTGTGATGACAAGTGTCATGGAACATTGTGATGACAGGGTTCATGGAGCATTGTGATGAGAGGGGCCTTGGAGCATTATGATGATACGCGTCATGGGGCCTTGTGATGACAGCGGTCTTGGAGCATTGTGATGAAAGGGATCATGGAGCAATGTGATTACAGGGGCCATGGAGCATTTTGAATGCATAGGCCATGGAGCAGTGTGATGACAGGGGTCATGGAGCATTGTGATGAATGTGGTCATAGTTCATTGTGATGATAAGTGTCCAGGAACATTGTGATGACATGGATCATGGAGCATTGTGATGACAAGGGCCATGGCGAATTGTGATGACAGGTGTCATGGGACATTGTGATGACAGTGGTCATCTAGAATAGTGATGAAAGGTAACATGGAGCACTGTGATAACAGGGGCCATGGAGCATTGTGATGACAAAGGCCATGGAGCATTTTGATGACAAGTGTCATGGAGCATTGTGATGAGACGGGCATGGAGCATTATGATGCCCAGAGTTCTGGAGCATTGTGGTGACAAGGGCATGGAGCATTGTGATGACAAGGGCCATGGCCAATTCTGATGACAGGTGTCATCGGGCATTGTGATGACAGAGGTTATCTAGCATTGTGATGAAAGGTACAATGGATCAATGTGATAACAGGGGCCATGGAGCATTGTGATGATAAAGGCCATGGAGCATTTTAATGAAAAGTGTCATGGAGAATTGTGATGAGACGGGCATGGAGCATTATGATGACAAGAGTTCTGGAGCATTGCGTTGACAAGGGAATGGAGCATTGTGATTACAGGGACCATGGAGGATAGTGGTGACATCTGTCATGGAACATTGTGATGACAGTGGTCATGGAGCATTGTAATGACAGGGGCCATGGAGCATTGTGATGACAGGGGTCATGGGGCATTGTGATGACAGTGGTCATGGAGCATTGTGATGAAAGGGGTCATGGAGCACTGTGATCACAGGGGCCATGTATAATTGTGATGACAAAGACCATGGAGCATTGTGATGACAGTTGTCATGGAGCATTGTGTTGAAAGGGGCATGGAGCATTGTGACGACAATGGTCATGGAGCATTGTGATGACTGGTATCATGGAGCATTGTTCTGAAAAAGGTCATGGGGCAGTGTAATGACAAGTATCATGGAGGATGTGATGAAAGGAGTCATGGAGCATTGTGATTAAATGGATCATGAGGCATTTTGATGACAAGAGTCATGGAACATTGTGATGACAGGGCTAATGGAGCATTGTGATGACAAGGGCTATGGAGCATTGTGATGACTGGGGTCATGGAGCATTGTGATGAAAGGGGTCATGGATCACATCGATGACATGGGTAATGGAGCATTGTGATGATATGAGCATGGAGCATTGTGATGACAGGGGCCAGGGAGCATTGAGAATGACAAGGGCAGGGAACATTGTGATGACAGCAGTCATGGATCATTGTGATGATACCTGTCATGGAACATTGTGCTGACAGGGGCTATAGAGCATTGTGATGACAGGTGTCATGTGGCATTGTGATGACAGGGGTCATGGAGCACTGTGATGACTAGTGTCATGGAACATTGTGATGACAGGGATCATGGAGCATTGTGATGAGAGGGGCCTTGGAGCATTATGATGATAGGCGTCATGGGGCATTGTGATGAGAGCGGTCTTGGAGTATTGTGATGAAAGGGATCATGGAGCAATGTGATTACAGGAGCCATGGAGCATTGTGAATGCATAGGCCATGGAGCAATGGAATGACAGGGGTCAAGGAGCATTGTGATGTAAGTTGTCATGGAGCATTGTGATGACTCTTGTCCATGAACATTGTGATGACATGGTTCATGAAGCATTGTGATGACAGGTGTCATGTGGAATTGTGATGAGAGCGGTCATATAGAATTGTGATTAAAGGTATCAGGGAGGACTCAGATAACAGGGGCCGTGGAGCACTGTGATGACAGTGGTCATCTAGAATTGTGATGAAATATACCAGGGAGCATTGTGATGACAGGGGTCATGGATCACCGCAATTATAGGGGCCAGGGAGCTTTGTGAATACAAAGATCATGGAGCATTGAGATGACAGGGGTCATGGATCATTGTGATGACAAGGGTCCTGGAACCTTGTGATGACACGGTTCATGGAGCATTGTGATGACAAGGTTCTTCAAGCATTGTGATGACACGGGCATGGAGCATTATGATGACAAGAGTTCTGGAGCATTGTGATGAAAAGGGTATGGAGCACTGTGATTACAGGGGACCAGGAGCATTGTGATTACATGGGCAGTGAATATTGTGATGACAGGTGTTCATGGAGCACTGTGATGACAAGTGTCATGGAACATTGTGATGACAGGGTTCATGGAGCATTGTGATGAGAGGGGCCTTGGAGCATTATGATGATAGGCGTCATGGGGTATTGTGAGGAGAGTGGTCATAGAACATTGTGATGAAAGGGATCATGGAGCAATGTGATTACAGGGGCCATGGAGCATTTTGAATGCATAGTCCATGGAGCAGTGTGATGACAGGGGTCATGGAGCATTGTGATGAATGTGGTCATAGTTCATTGTGATGATAAGTGTCCAGGAACATTGTGATGACATGGATCATGGAGCATTGTGATGACAAGGGCCATGGCGAATTGTGATGACAGGTGTCATGGGGCATTGTGATGACAGTGGTCATCGAGAATAATGAGGAAAGGTAACATGGAGCACTGTGATAACAGGGGCCATGGAGCATTGTGATGACAAAGGCCATGGAGCATTTTGATGACAAGTGTCATGGAGCATTGTGATGAGACGGGCATGGAGCATTATGATGCCAAGAGTTCTGGAGCATTGCGTTGACAAGGGCATGGAGCATTGTGATGACAAGGGCCATGGCCAATTCTGATGACAGGTGTCGTCGGGCATTGTGATGACAGAGGTTATCTAGCATTGTGATGAAAGGTACCATGGATCACTGTGATAACAGGGGCCATGGAGCATTGTGATGATAAAGGCCATGGAGCATTTTAATGAAAAGTGTCATGGAGAATTGTGATGAGACGGGCATGGAGCATTATGATGACAAGAGTTCTGGAGCATTGCGTTGACAAGGGAATGGAGCATTGTGATTACAGGGACCATGGAGGATAGTGATGACATCTGTCATGGAACATTGTGCTGACAGGGGCCATGGAGCATTGTGATGACAGGTATAATGTGGCATTGTAATGACAGTGGTCATAGAGCATTGTGATGAAATGGATCATGGAGCAATGTGATTACAGGGACCATGTAGCATTGCGAATGCATAGGCTATGGAGCATTGTGATGACAGGAGTCAAGGAGCATTGTGATGTAAGTGGTCATGGATCATTGTGATGACAAGTGTCCTGGACCATTGTGATGACACGGGTCATGGAGCATTGTGATGGCAAGGGCCATGGCGAATTGTTATGACATGTGTCTTGGGGCATTGTGATGACAGTGGTCATCTAGAATTGTGATAAAAGGTATCATGGAGCACTGTGATGACAGGGGCCATGGAGTATTGTAATGACAAGGCAATGGAACATTGTGATAACAGGTATCATGGAGCTTTGTGATGACACGAGCATTCATCATTATGATGACAAGAGTTCTGGAGCATTGTGATGACAAGGGCATGGAGCATTGTGATTACAGGGTCATGGAGCATTGTGATGACAACTGTCATGGAACATTGTGATGACAGGGTTCATGGAGCATTGTGATGACAAGTGCGATGGCGAATTGTGATGACAGGTGTCATGGGGCATTGTGTTGAAAGGGGCATGGAGCATTGTGACGACAATGGTCATGGAGCATTGTGATGACTGGTATCATGGAGCATTGTTCTGAAAAAGGTCATGGGGCAGTGTAATGACAAGTATCATGGAGGATGTGATGAAAGGAGTCATGGAGCATTGTGATTAAATGGATCATGAGGCATTTTGATGACAAGAGTCATGGAACATTGTGATGACAGGGCTAATGGAGCATTGTGATAACAAGGGCTATGGAGCATTGTGATGACAAGGGCTATGGAGCATTGTGATGACAGGTGTCATGCAGCATTGTGATGAAAGGGGTCATGGATCACTACGATGACATGTGTAATGGAGCATTGTGATGATATGGACATGGAGCATTGTGATAACAGGGGCCAGGGAGCATTGAGATGACAAGAGCAGGGAACATTCTGATGACAGCAGTCTTGTATCATTGTGATGATACCTGTCATGGAACATTGTGCTGACAGGGGCTATAGAGCATTGTGATGACAGGTGTCATGTGGCATTGTGATGACAGTGGTCATAGAGCATTGTGATGAAAAGGATCATGGAGCAATGTGATTACAGGGGCCATGGAGCATTGTGAATACATAGGCCATGGAGCATTGTGATGACAGGGGTCAAGGAGCATTGTGATGAAAGTGGACATGGAGCACTGTGATGACACGGGCATGCAGCATTATGATGACAAGAGTTCTGGAGCATTGTGATGAAAAGGGTATGGAGCATTGTGATTACAGGGGACCAGGAGCATTGTGATTACATGGGCAGTGAATATTGTGATGACAGGGGTCATGGAGCACTGTGATGACTAGTGTCATGGAACATTGTGATGAGAGGGATCATGGAGCACTGTGATGAGAGGGGCCTTGGAGCATTATGATGATAGGCGTCATGGGGCATTGTGATGACAGCGGTCTTGGAGCATTGTGATGAAAGGGATCATGGAGCAATGTGATTACAGGGGCCATGGAGCATTGTGAATGCATAGGCCATGTAGCAATGAAATGACAGGGGTCAAGGAGCATTGTGATGTAAGTTGTCATGGAGCATTGTGATGACAAGTGTCCATGAACATTGTGATGACATGGTTCATGGAGCTTTGTGATGACAAGTGCCATGGCGAATTGTGATGACAGGTGTCATGGGGCATTGTGATGACAGTGGTCATGTAGAATTGTAATGAAAGGTATCATGGAGGACTCTGACGACAGGGGCCGTGGAGCACTGTGATGACAGTGGTCATCTAGAATTGTGATGAAATATACCAGGGAGCATTGTGATGACAGGGGTCATGGATCACCGCAATTATAGGGGCCAGGGAGCATTGTGAATACAAAGATCATGGAGCAGTGAGATGACAGGGGTCATGGATCATTGTGATGACAAGGGTCCTGGAACCTTGTGATGACACGGTTCATGGAGCATTGTGATGACAAGGTTCTTCAAGCATTGTGATGACACGGGCATGGAGCATTATGATGACAAGAGTTCTGGAGCATTGTGATGAAAAGGGTATGGAGCACTGTGATTACAGGAGACCAGGAGCATTGTGATTACATGGGCAGTGAATATTGTGATGACAGGGGTTCATGGAGCACTGTGATGACAAGTGTCATGGAACATTGTGATGACAGGGTTCATGGAGCATTGTGATGAGAGGGGCCTTGGAGCATTATGATGATACGCGTCATGGGGCCTTGTGATGACAGCGGTCTTGGAGCATTGTGATGAAAGGGATCATGGAGCAATGTGATTACAGGGGCCATGGAGCATTTTGAATGCATAGGCCATGGAGCAGTGTGATGACAGGGGTCATGGAGCATTGTGATGAATGTGGTCATAGTTCATTGTGATGATAAGTGTCCAGGAACATTGTGATGACATGGATCATGGAGCATTGTGATGACAAGGGCCATGGCGAATTGTGATGACAGGTGTCATGGGACATTGTGATGACAGTGGTCATCTAGAATAGTGATGAAAGGTAACATGGAGCACTGTGATAACAGGGGCCATGGAGCATTGTGATGACAAAGGCCATGGAGCATTTTGATGACAAGTGTCATGGAGCATTGTGATGAGACGGGCATGGAGCATTATGATGCCCAGAGTTCTGGAGCATTGTGGTGACAAGGGCATGGAGCATTGTGATGACAAGGGCCATGGCCAATTCTGATGACAGGTGTCATCGGGCATTGTGATGACAGAGGTTATCTAGCATTGTGATGAAAGGTACAATGGATCAATGTGATAACAGGGGCCATGGAGCATTGTGATGATAAAGGCCATGGAGCATTTTAATGAAAAGTGTCATGGAGAATTGTGATGAGACGGGCATGGAGCATTATGATGACAAGAGTTCTGGAGCATTGCGTTGACAAGGGAATGGAGCATTGTGATTACAGGGACCATGGAGGATAGTGGTGACATCTGTCATGGAACATTGTGATGACAGTGGTCATGGAGCATTGTAATGACAGGGGCCATGGAGCATTGTGATGACAGGGGTCATGGGGCATTGTGATGACAGTGGTCATGGAGCATTGTGATGAAAGGGGTCATGGAGCACTGTGATCACAGGGGCCATGTATAATTGTGATGACAAAGACCATGGAGCATTGTGATGACAGTTGTCATGGAGCATTGTGTTGAAAGGGGCATGGAGCATTGTGACGACAATGGTCATGGAGCATTGTGATGACTGGTATCATGGAGCATTGTTCTGAAAAAGGTCATGGGGCAGTGTAATGACAAGTATCATGGAGGATGTGATGAAAGGAGTCATGGAGCATTGTGATTAAATGGATCATGAGGCATTTTGATGACAAGAGTCATGGAACATTGTGATGACAGGGCTAATGGAGCATTGTGATGACAAGGGCTATGGAGCATTGTGATGACTGGGGTCATGGAGCATTGTGATGAAAGGGGTCATGGATCACATCGATGACATGGGTAATGGAGCATTGTGATGATATGAGCATGGAGCATTGTGATGACAGGGGCCAGGGAGCATTGAGAATGACAAGGGCAGGGAACATTGTGATGACAGCAGTCATGGATCATTGTGATGATACCTGTCATGGAACATTGTGCTGACAGGGGCTATAGAGCATTGTGATGACAGGTGTCATGTGGCATTGTGATGACAGGGGTCATGGAGCACTGTGATGACTAGTGTCATGGAACATTGTGATGACAGGGATCATGGAGCATTGTGATGAGAGGGGCCTTGGAGCATTATGATGATAGGCGTCATGGGGCATTGTGATGACAGCGGTCTTGGAGTATTGTGATGAAAGGGATCATGGAGCAATGTGATTACAGGAGCCATGGAGCATTGTGAATGCATAGGCCATGGAGCAATGGAATGACAGGGGTCAAGGAGCATTGTGATGTAAGTTGTCATGGAGCATTGTGATGACTCTTGTCCATGAACATTGTGATGACATGGTTCATGGAGCATTGTGATGACAGGTGTCATGTGGAATTGTGATGAGAGCGGTCATATAGAATTGTGATTAAAGGTATCAGGGAGGACTCAGATAACAGGGGCCGTGGAGCACTGTGATGACAGTGGTCATCTAGAATTGTGATGAAATATACCAGGGAGCATTGTGATGACAGGGGTCATGGATCACCGCAATTATAGAGGCCATGGAGCATTGTGAATACAAAGATCATGGAGCATTGAGATGACAGGGTTCACGGATCATTGTGATGACAAGGGTCCTGGAACCTTGTGATGACACGGTTCATGGAGCATTGTGATGACAAGGTTCTTCAAGCATTGTGATGACACGGGCATGGAGCATTATGATGACAAGAGTTCTGGAGCATTGTGATGACAAGGGTATGGAGCACTATGATTACAGGGGACCAGGAGCATTGTGATTACATGGGCAGTGAATATTGTGATGACAGGGGTCAGGGAGCACTGTGATGACTAGTGTCATGGAACATTGTGATGACAGGGATCATGGAGCATTGTGATGAGAGGGGCCTTAGAGCATTATGATGATAGGCGTCATGGGGCATTGTGATGACAGCGGTCTTGGAGCATTGTGATGAAAGGGATCATGGAGCAATGTGCTTACAGGAGCCATGGAGCATTGTGAATGCATAGGCCATGGAGCAATGAAATGACAGGGGTCAAGGAGCATTGTGATGTAAGTTGTCATGGAGCATTGTGATGACAAGTGTCCATGAACATTGTGATGACATGGTTCATGGAGCATTGTGATGACAAGTGCCATGGCGAATTGTGATGACAGGTGTCATGGGGCATTGTGATGACAGTGGTCATGTAGAATTGTAATGAAAGGTATCATGGAGGACTCTGACGACAGGGGCCGTGGAGCACTGTGATGACAGTGGTCATCTAGAATTGTGATGAAATATACCAGGGAGCATTGTGATGACAGGGGTCATGGATCACCGCAATTATAGGGGCCAGGGAGCATTGTGAATACAAAGATCATGGAGCATTGAGATGACAGGGGTCATGGATCATTGTGATGACAAGGGTCCTAGAACCTTGTGATGACACGGTTCATGGAGCATTGTGATGACAAGGTTCTTCAAGCATTGTGATGACACGGGCATGGAGCATTATGATGACAAGAGTTCTGGAGCATTGTGATGAAAAGGGTATGGAGCACTGTGATTACAGGAGACCAGGAGCATTGTGATTACATGGGCAGTGAATATTGTGATGACAGGGGTTCATGGAGCACTGTGATGACAAGTGTCATGGAACATTGTGTTGACAGGGTTCATGGAGCATTGTGATGAGAGGGGCCTTGGAGCATTATGATGATAGGCGTCATGGGGTATTGTGATGAGAGTGGTCATAGAACATCGTGATGAAAGGGATCATGGAGCAATGTGATTACAGGGGCCATGGAGCATTTTGAATGCATAGGCCATGGAGCAGTGTGATGACAGGGGTCATGGATCATTGTGATGACAAGTGTCCTGGACCATTGTGATGACACGGGTCATGGAGCATTGTGATGGCAAGGGCCATGGCGAATTGTGATGACATGTGTCTTGGGGCATTGTGATGACAGTGGTCATCTAGAATTGTGATAAAAGGTATCATGGAGCACTGTGATGACAGGGGCCATGGAGTATTGTAATGACAAGGCCATGGAACATTGTGATGACAAGTATCATGGAGCTTTGTGATGACACGAGCATTCATCATTATGATGACAAGAGTTCTGGAGCATCGTGATGACAAGGGCATGGAGCATTGTGATTACAGGGTCATGGAGCATTGTGATGACAACTGTCATGGAACATTGTGATGACAGGGTTCATGGAGCATTGTGATTAAAGGGGCCATGGAGCATTTTGATGACAAGGGCAGGCGAACATTTTGATTACATTGGTAATGGAGCATTGTGATGACATGGGCAGGGAACATTGTGAAGACAGGTGTAATGGAACATCGTGATTACAGGGGACATGGAGCATTTTGATGACATGGGCAGGCAACATTGTGATGACAGGTGTCATGGAGCATTGTGATGACAATTGTCATGGAACGTTGTGCTGACAGGGATCATGGAGCATTGTGATGAGACGGTCATTGGAGCATTGTGATGACAGGCGTACTGGAGCCTTCTGAGGAAAGGTGTCATGAGTCATTGTGATTACAGCGATCATGGAACATTGTGATGACAGTGGTCATGGAGCATTGTAATGACAGGGGCCATGGAGCATTGTGATGACAGGGGTCATGGGGCATTGTGATGACAGTGGTCATGGAGCATTGTGATGAAAGGGGTCATGGAGCACTGTGATCACAGGGGCCATGTATAATTGTGATGACAAAGGCCATGGAGCATTGTGATGACAGTTGTCATGGAGCATTGTGTTGAAAGGGGCATGGAGCATTGTGACGACAATGGTCATGGAGCATTGTGATGACTGGTATCATGGAGCATTGTTCTGAAAGAGGTCATGGGGCAGTGTAATGACAAGTATCATGGAGGATGTGATGAAAGGAGTCATGGAGCATTGTGATTAAATGGATCATGAGGCATTTTGATGACAAGAGTCATGGAACATTGTGATGACAGCGCTAATGGAGCATTGTGATGACAAGGGCTATGGAGCATTGTGATGAATGGGGTCATGGGGCATGGTGATGACAGTGGTCATGGAGCATTGTGATGACAAAGACCACGGAGCATTGTGATGACAGGTGTCATGCAGCATTGTGATGAAAGGGGTCATGGATCACTACGATGACATGGGTAATGGAGCATTGTGATGATACGGGCATGGAGCATTGTGATGACAGGGGTCATGCAGCATTGTGATGACAGGGGCCATGCAGCATTTTGATGACATGGGCATGGAGCATAGTGATGACAAGAGTTCTGGAGCATTTTGATGACGAGGGCATGGATCATTTTGATGACAGGGGCCATGAAGCATTGAGATGACAAGGGAATGGAGCATTGTGATGAAAGCGGTCCTGGAGAATTGTGAGGAAACGGGTCATGGATTATTGTGATGGAAGGGTTCCTGGAGCATTCTGATGACAAGTGCCATGGAGCATTTTAATGAAAGGGGTACTGGAGCATTGTACAGAAATGGTTCATGGATCATCGTGATTACACGGATCATGGAATATTGTGATGACAAGGGTTTCAGAGCATTGCGACGACAGGGGTCATGGAGCATTGTAATAGCAGGGGTGATGGGGCATTGTGATGACAGGGGCATGGAGCATTGTGATGACAGAAGTCATAGAATATTGTGATGACAAGGGCCATGGAGCATTGTCATGAAAGGTCTTATCTGGCATTGTGATGAGAGTGGTCATGGAGCATTGTGATAAAAGTTGTCCTGAAGCACTGTTATTACAGGGGCCATGTAGAATTTTGATGACAAAGGCCATGGAGCATTGTGATGACAGGCATCATGGAGCAATTTGATGAAAGTGGTCATGGAGCATTGTGATGAAATGCGCCATGGAACATTGTGAAGACAAGTGTCCTGGAGCATTGTGATGACAAGGGCCATGGCCAATTCTGATGACAGGTGTCATGGAGCATTGTGATGACAGTGGTCATCTATCATTATGATGAAAGGTATCACGGAGCACTGTGATGACAGGAGCCATGGAGCATTGTGATGACACGGGCATGGAGCATTATGATGAGAAGTGATCTGGAGCATTGCGATGACAAGGGTATGGAGCATTGTGATTACAGGGACCATGGAGCATTGTGAATGCATAGGCCATGGAGCAATGAAATGACAGGGGTCAAGGAGCATTGTGATGTAAGTTGTCATGGAGCATTGTCATGACTATTGTCCATGAACATTGTGATGACATGGTTCATGGAGCATTGTGATGACAAGTGCCATGGCGAATTGTGATGACAGGTGTCATGCGGCATTGTGATGACAGTGGTCATGTAGAATTGTAATGAACGGTATCATGGAGGACTCTGATGACAGGGGCCGTGGAGCACTGTGATGACAGTGGTCATCTAGAATTGTGATGAAATATACCAGGGAGCATTGTGATGACAGGGGTCATGGATCACCGCAATTATAGGGGCCAGGGAGCATTGTGAATACAAAGATCATGGAGCATTGAGATGACAGGGGTCATGGATCATTGTGATGACAAGGGTCCTGGAACCTTGTGATGACACGGTTCATGGAGCATTGTGATGACAAGGTTCTTCAAGCATTGTGATGACACGGGCATGGAGCATTATGATGACAAGAGTTCTGGAGCATTGTGATGAAAAGGGTATGGAGCACTGTGATTACAGGGGACCAGGAGCATTGTGATTACATGGGCAGTGAATATTGTGATGACAGGTGTTCATGGAGCACTGTGATGACAAGTGTCATTGAACATTGTGATGACAGGGTTCATGGAGCATTGTGATGAGAGGGGCCTTGGAGCATTATGATGATAGGCGTCATGGGGTATTGTGATGAGAGTGGTCATAGAACATTGTGATGAAAGGGATCATGGAGCAATGTGATTACAGGGGCCATGGAGCATTTTGAATGCATAGTCCATGGAGCAGTGTGATGACAGGGGTCATGGAGCATTGTGATGAATGTGGTCATAGTTCATTGTGATGATAAGTGTCCAGGAACATTGTGATGACATGGATCATGGAGCATTGTGATGACAAGTGCCATGGCGAATTGTGATGACAGGTGTCATGGGGCATTGTGATGACAGTGGTCATCGAGAATTATGAGGAAAGGTAACATGGAGCACTGTGATAACAGGGGCCATGGAGCATTGTGATGACAAAGGCCATGGAGCATTTTGATGACAAGTGTCATGGAGCATTGTGATGAGACGGGCATGGAGCATTATGATGCCAAGAGTTCTGGAGCATTGCGTTGACACGGGCATGGAGCATTGTGATGACAAGGGCCATGGCCAATTCTGATGACAGGTGTCATCGGGCATTGTGATGACAGAGGTTATCTAGCATTGTGATGAAAGGTACCATGGATCACTGTGATAACAGGGGCAATGGAGCATTGTGATGATAAAGGCCATGGAGCATTTTAATGAAAACTGTCATGGAGAATTGTGATGAGACGGGCATGGAGCATTATGATGACAAGAGTTCTGGAGCATTGCGTTGACAAGGGAATGGAGCATTGTGATTACAGGGACCATGGAGGAGATTGATGACATCTGTCATGGAACATTGTGCTGAAAGGGGCCATGGAGCATTGTGATGACAGGTATAATGTGGCATTGTAATGACAGTGGTCATAGAGCACTGTGTTGAAATGGATCATGGAGCAATGTGATTACAGGGACCATGTAGCATTGCGAATGCATAGGCTATGGAGCATTGTGATGACAGGAGTCAAGGAGCATTGTGATGTAAGTGGTCATGGATCATTTTGATGACAAGTGTCCTGGACCATTGTGATGACACGGGTCATGGAGCATTGTGATGGCAAGGGCCATGGCGAATTGTGATGACATGTGTCTTGGGGCATTGTGATGACAGTGGTCATCTAGAATTGTGATAAAAGGTATCATGGAGCACTGTGATGACAGGGGCCATGGAGTATTGTAATGACAAGGCCATGGAACATTGTGATGACAAGTATCATGGAGCTTTGTGATGACACGAGCATTCATCATTATGATGACAAGAGTTCTGGAGCATCGTGATGACAAGGGCATGGAGCATTGTGATTACAGGGTCATGGAGCATTGTGATGACAACTGTCATGGAACATTGTGATGACAGGGTTCATGGAGCATTGTGATTAAAGGGGCCATGGAGCATTTTGATGACAAGGGCAGGCGAACATTTTGATTACATTGGTAATGGAGCATTGTGATGACATGGGCAGGGAACATTGTGAAGACAGGTGTAATGGAACATCGTGATTACAGGGGACATGGAGCATTTTGATGACATGGGCAGGCAACATTGTGATGACAGGTGTCATGGAGCATTGTGATGACAATTGTCATGGAACGTTGTGCTGACAGGGATCATGGAGCATTGTGATGAGACGGTCATTGGAGCATTGTGATGACAGGCGTACTGGAGCCTTCTGAGGAAAGGTGTCATGAGTCATTGTGATTACAGCGATCATGGAACATTGTGATGACAGTGGTCATGGAGCATTGTAATGACAGGGGCCATGGAGCATTGTGATGACAGGGGTCATGGGGCATTGTGATGACAGTGGTCATGGAGCATTGTGATGAAAGGGGTCATGGAGCACTGTGATCACAGGGGCCATGTATAATTGTGATGACAAAGGCCATGGAGCATTGTGATGACAGTTGTCATGGAGCATTGTGTTGAAAGGGGCATGGAGCATTGTGACGACAATGGTCATGGAGCATTGTGATGACTGGTATCATGGAGCATTGTTCTGAAAGAGGTCATGGGGCAGTGTAATGACAAGTATCATGGAGGATGTGATGAAAGGAGTCATGGAGCATTGTGATTAAATGGATCATGAGGCATTTTGATGACAAGAGTCATGGAACATTGTGATGACAGGGCTAATGGAGCATTGTGATGACAAGGGCTATGGAGCATTGTGATGAATGGGGTCATGGGGCATGGTGATGACAGTGGTCATGGAGCATTGTGATGACAAAGACCACGGAGCATTGTGATGACAGGTGTCAT
The DNA here is from genome assembly GCF_965194805.1 of Balaenoptera borealis. Taxonomy (NCBI): domain Eukaryota; kingdom Metazoa; phylum Chordata; class Mammalia; order Artiodactyla; family Balaenopteridae; genus Balaenoptera; species Balaenoptera borealis. The sequence goes on from NW_028123822.1 coordinate 716,770, forward strand.
GCAGCATTGTGATGAAAGGGGTCATGGATCACTACGATGACATGGGTAATGGAGCATTGTGATGATACGGGCATGGAGCATTGTGATGACAGGGGTCATGCAGCATTGTGATGACAGGGGCCATGCAGCATTTTGATGACATGGGCATGGAGCATAGTGATGACAAGAGTTCTGGAGCATTTTGATGACGAGGGCATGGATCATTTTGATGACAGGGGCCATGAAGCATTG